>NW_026522030.1:2500000-3125000 GCF_021234435.1 Artibeus jamaicensis
TTTCTCTTGAGTAGAGAAGCCAGAAGACAACTATCTAAAGAGAAAGTACTGCATTGCTTTTTGAGTCCATGAGGCAAACTTCAGTAGGAGGTGAATATGTAGATCTGGATATGTATGTCTCAGGAGACACTTTCTCTGATGAGAAGAGCACGGGTATCCTGGGGCAGGAGGGACCTTATGGTCGGGGTCTATGTGGAGGGGACTCCTTCCTAAGGTCAGAGTTGCTTGCTTGGACTAAGACCTGAAAGCCCCTCTCAGGTGTCAGGATTACACTGTGGGGAGGGATGGCAGTATTCCCACTGACTTCTGGGGGCCCTCATGTGCTGGGTGAAGTGTATCTAGCGATGGGTGGTGTTACCAATGACTTGTTGCTCCAAAGGTGGAAAGTAATTTGTGTTCCCATCTCGTTTAATGCAACTGACTGTCTGCTCTCCCAGGGCATTGGCAAAATGCTTACATATTGGGCCCATCCATCTTTCCTGAACTACTGAATTGGGGGATGCATTTGGCTAATGAACCTTTTCAAAAAAACGTACTTCCCCAAATTAGGTTCTAATTGCATTGGGAAGCAGCAATTGCCTGTGACCTGTTACTATTTCAGGAAGTCTCATCCACCTGAGTGATTTGAGAGACAACAGCCTTGTGGAAGACTGGACTGATAGGCTACTGGAGTGACCTTCACCCCACCAGCATTACCCTTCCTTCCACCTTCAACTTCCCAGCAAAGATCTGAGTCTGACCCTGAAGTATCTCTGGCTCACCAAAACGGGAACTGATGGAATATTAATATGCTAAAATCTTACAGTTGAGATCTCAAGACTGGATCCCAAGGCTTAGATTCTCAAACTGGAATAGACTTAGGAAAATTATGTAGTCCCATCCTTCACTTTATCAGTTTATCCTCTTGGCAATGTCACTGTGCAGTGGCCTTGAACTTCTCCTTAAACATCCCCCAAATAGAGCCACTCACAGTCAGAGAGCCCCTTCTATTTTTGTGCAGCTCTGAAAGCTAGAAAGGTCTTACTGAGCATGAACCAGCATGAATTGCTTAGTTCTTTGGGGAATAATACTAATGAGGCTGATCATAATAGTCTACATGTACTGAACACTTGCTACTAATTAAACACTCTAGTAAGTACATTTTCTGGTATAATCCTGATTATCATGCTTTAGGATACATGTTAGGCATCCTATTTTATAGATTAAGAAACTGAGGTGGAGAAGATTTCTATGATTTGCCCAAGCATCAGAGGTGAATTTCAAAACTAGATTCACATTATTAAAAAACTCATTCTCTTAACCTCTTCTCTACATGCCAGATGCAGGTCCGTGGGTTCTCTCTAGAGCAGGACTGCTGCAGAGTGCCCCCACTCCCCAAAAGAGACCACGTCTTTGATCTGCATTTCATCTTAAACCTGTCCCCAGGTTCGGCTCCGGTCTGTATGGCTATCTCAGTCCCAGAGCAGAGGGTTTCAAACTATGCCCAGGGAAGTTTTGCCCTGCAGATAAAAGGCCCTCCAGGGGCTGCAGTGGGGACTGAGAGGAGTTGGGCTGATACAGCCTTAAGACCCCCTCTCTTCAGCCCAAGTACCTTTGCTCCCATCCTTTCGATGTGCTGGACTTCTGTGTAAGATCTTAATTGCAGCCAAGGTTCTATGGCTCATAAAAATTTAAAAATTATTGCACTAGACTAGAATATAGACATAAAATCTAAATATTAATGGGTTATCTTAAGCCAGTCTCATATAGTATAATACCAGCCCCTCCTCAAATTCAGTTTTGAAAGCATTAATGAACTAGTTTATTCAATAAAGGAAGGGTTTACATGTCCATCAGGAACCAAAACTTCCTAAGTATCATCTTTATCTATCCTGGCTATCTCTCTGACATTCCATTTTTTGAGCCATCTCCCTGTCTCTGTGTTTCTCTTTGTCTCTCCCTTTCCTGAAACACAGACACTCATTCACACTCACAAACACAGCTATGTTCTTCAGTCTGTGCTCTCCCCTTGCCTGCATCTGCACCTTTGCTTCTTCCTACCCCCCACCCCACCTTGGCTCTCATCCTTAACAGCTTGGCATTTGTATTGATCATGCCTTTTTTACTTTCTGTATTTTTCATGCTTTGGCATTTGGGAGCCTTGTGGACCTGAGAGGAACCACCTTCAGTCAATTTCTAGAGATAGTAAAGAACTCACCTGCGAGGGTGTCTCATATGCAAACCAATTAATTCAGTGCTCATACCTCCATCACCTCCTGTATTGGGTTCTTACACTCTGGATCACTGTTTTCCTGCCATAGTCACCTCAGAACCAGGTACCAGAGGGCTAGGAACAGCCCCTATGCCTTAGAGCCTACTGAAATCACTTAAACTAGCCAATATTAAACCTGCTTACTCTGCCTTGCCCATTCCTTTCCATGGAAACCACTGTAAAAGCACATAGTCTACATTCCCCTTACCCCTAACCCCTCTGCTTCCTAAACTATGCCGATGCTTACCCGTGTAGCCCCTCGTGGCCGAGTTGCCCTGTCCCCTTGGGATTTGTGTGTGTAACAGGCTACCTTTTCAATGACAATCATTTCCTGATCTATTAGCCTTGTCACACACAAACGGTAACAAAGCCTGTGTGTTACAACAACATCCCTTTCTCAGTTTAGCCCTCTTGTTCTCTGCTTCTCAGATCTGCATTCTCAACATTTGTTACACTCAACACAACCAAATCTGCTTCCCAGGATTTTCCTTCTAGGAGAGCCAGAAAAGGGTATATACCTGTGGATTCTGACTGACTGAGCACTTTTTTTCCCAACTAAAAACAGACACACATACATACATACAAGGATACGGCCTATCCGAGCCTCTTACTCATTGTTCCAACCCCTAGATCCTGCTCCTGCCTCCGTCCTTAACATCCCACCCACATCTCCTGGCCAGCAGGCTCTCTTGAGCTTCACCCTCCTCTTTTCTCCTTAAACACAGCTTTACATACACCCTCTTTGGCCTGAGCTGCTTTAATTATTCTGAGAAATGACTCCAGGGCCACTGCTTCGCTGTGTGTCCTTCATTGGCACTCCTTGTATGCCCCCTAGCACAAGACTGATGTCACTCACTTATAAAGTCCTGGTAGCTATCAACTTCTGTACCAGGCTGGGCACTTCACGAGGCCAGTGACAACTCAGAACTTGGCTTGCAATTACCTTACAACAAATATTTCTTGAATGAATGAATGAATGAATGAATAGACGGATGGATGAATTTGACTTGTGCTCTCTGCCCTTTTCTTTTCCTTTCTTCCCAGGAGACATTGTGTGCTTGGGCTCCTCTATCTTAAAACAATGCCTCTGTTTACCTGTGTGCAAATATGCACTGAACAGCCCAAAGGAACCAGTGCAATTTATTTTATAAGACTTTGTAGGCAGTTGGTCTAAAAATGAGAGGGAGAGACCAAACTTATTTTAACACATGAAAAAGATCTGAAAAACATGGATTTGGGGCTCTGGCTGGTGTAGCTCAGTGGATTGAGTGTGGGCCTGCAAATCAAAGGATCAGGGTTCGATTCCCAATCAGGGCACATGCCTGGGTTGCAGGCCAGTTCCCAGCAGGAGACGCATGAGAGGCAACCATACATTGATATTTCTCTCCCTCTTCCTTCCCTTCCTCTCTAAAGATAAATAAAATCTTTAAAAAAAATGGATTTGGACTGGGGGAAAGGGAAGGAAAAGAGGGAAAAAAAGAAGAGGAAGGAATGAGGGAGTGAAAGAAATGAAAGGAGGGAGGAGTTGAGAGAGAGGAAGAAGAGAGGAAGCAGGGAGAGAGAAGTTGGTTGACCGGTCAGTCCTGCGTGAGTGCACTATGGGACGGTTGGCTCTGGGACCCCATTCCCTCAAACTTAACCTATTTTTCCGTAAACACTACCTCTGCATAATCAGGTTATTCTTGGACTACTGTCAGCATGTAGGACTAAGGCTTGTCAAATGGTACCTCCATTTGTATTTGGATGCAAATTACTGGAAAGATGCCAAAAGGTGAAAGGCGCTAATCTGTCACCTTAGGAAAATGTCCAGATGGAAACATTTCTCTGTCCTCTGCCCCCATCTCGTGCCTTGTTCTCCAGACTCAGGAGCAGGTGCAGTTCTGGGCGTCTCTACTACCTTCCACTTCTTTCTCTGCATAAAGAAACATGACCAATCATTACAAGCTTTGAATTAAAATGATGTGTATGACCTGTGTAAGCTCATTGAAGCAGATCGCCTTTGAACAATAGGTAAGCTTTGGGCATGCCAAATTGGGGGGTGGGAGAGCTGTCCCATTCAAAAGAATCATAAGACATTCCAGGCTCTTCGTTCTCCTCTGCTGCTCTTGTATCCAGAGACTTCTCTCCAGCAGGGCCGGCCCCTGCCTCCCTGCTGAGCCTCTGATAATTGCTGCCTCCCTAAAGACGTTGCAGGCTCCAGTTTAGAGAAGATGAGGACATCTGGGTCTCTCAGCCTGTCTGCCTGCTTGAACAGAGGCGTCTCTCCCTTACTCCCCGACTCTTTTTGTGCCTTGTTTATCTCTTCCTTACCTTGGTCCCTGCTCCATTTTGTTGTAATTCCAGCCAGGGGGAGGGAAAAAAAGTCAGATATGGAGATATCACTGGAGCAAATGACATTTACTGTTAATGTGGCGACAAATGGCCTCCTCCCTGACTTTGTGGTGTCTTAACTGTCTTGTAAGGAAGGGAGGGACATTGCACTTGTCTGCAGGCGCAAAGGCCAGGGAAGGTTTTACAGGAGGGTCATTAATCCTCCGGCATGATCCTAGCCACCGCGCCACTCTGCGGAGCATGAGAAGTATGGGAAAACCGGGACGCCACAGCACCAGGCAGAACCCAGGGCTCTGTCAGGACCTCCGTGTTTCTGTCCACACCCACTGCTCACAGGCTGTGTATCCTGAGTTAACTTCCCTGAGCCTCCGTTTTCTCAACTGTGAAATGAAGACAGTAGCCTGTGCCTGGGTTGCCTTGAATAGTGATGGTGAGGACATTATGAGGTCATGTGAAAGCCATTGGAAGCTAAATTTATTCACGATTTTGCCTATTTTTTTTTGTTTGCACGTCTGCGTATTTCCCACTCTGCACATATTTTTGTTTCTTTCCAATACCAAGTGCACAACACTCTTCTATCTCCCTGAGTCAAATCCCACTCTTAGAAAGTTTCTGGTATCAGTCGTTTCACGAAACGTCATTCCACCTTCCTGCCCCTGGTTTCCCCAGTTCCGAATCATTCTCCACCATGCCGGCAGAACTGTGTTTCTGGATCACACGTCTGGTCCTGCTCTAAGTGAGGGAACTATAGAGGGAAAAGAGACAAAGAAGGCCTCTGTCCTCCTGAAGTTTATATTCAAGGAGGAGAGGCAGAAAACAAACAAGAAGGTAGACAAGGAAGATCATTTTTGATAATGATAAGTTTCTTGGAGACAGTGAAACTGTTACCGAAGAAGAGGAGGTCCGAGGGAGGGGCAATACAATATTTGGCCCATCCAGGGATGCCCAAAACTGCTATACAACAGGGGCCCCTCCCGAAAACCAAAATACTAAAATCTACTGGGCCCTTCTGTCCGCCGCCAATTGGAAAGACATCTCTTTAAAGCCAGAGATTTGTGAAAAAGGGAAACAAAATGTTTATTTAATGCTATTCAGGCCTAATGCCACCACTAAAATATCAAAGTCCTTTATGTATACACCTACACCCACACAGCGCTCCCTTCTCCCACTGTCCCAACTCCGGGTACCGTAAATCAGGAAAAGAGCACACGTCTGTGTTGCAGACCGCTGGCACCGTCAGCTGTGTCACTGTGCAGGATCTCGAGTTAATCCAAAGTACTGTGGTACCCTCTCATGGTCCACTGGCAAGAGTCCTTTGTACCCAGTTCCAGTCAAAGTCTCTGTTGCTTTTCAGGCCCCGCGGCCAAAGGGGGCACCCCAAAGCCGCGTGGGCCTCTTCACCAAAGCTGGCACTCCACCAAAAGCATGTGGCTGTCTTCTTCACCTGGCTGCAGGGATCTCCATTCTGGCAAAGCTGCGTGGTTCTTCCCTTTCACCTGGGAAAGAGGGGGTCCGCACCCTGCCAAAACCACGTGGCTCCCTCTTTCACCTCACCAAGAGGGGGGTCCTCACTCTGCTGAAACCGCGTGGCTCTCTCCCCATCTGGCCAAGCGGGGACCCTTCATATCTCGGAGCCAGTCTTTTCCAAGCTCCCACACAGCAGCACCCTTCCTCAGGGGCGCAGTCCCCCATTACCTCCTGAGTCCCAGTCCACTCACTCAGGAGAGCAGCCCTTAGTTACATTCTGAGTCTCCACTAGTTCTTTCTCACTCAGGAGTGCAGACCTTAGTTACATTCTGAGTCCAAGCCCTTCTCACTCCGGAGAGCAGCCCTTAGTTCCCATCTTGAGTCCCTTCTAGTTCCATCCTGAGTCCCCATCCACTACTTTCTCCTTTCTGCCTGGCCCCAAACTTGGCCACTGCTATTTAACATATCTATGAAACCAGTTAAAGGTTATAGATATGTTAAATAACCATTCCAGAGGTTAGCTGCAAAACTGTTGCTATGCAAAACAGCTCTCAATGGCCTGGCTCCATTCATCCATTCCCCCTGGGGGGGGGGGGGGCGGTGAGGACATCTTATATATCTCTCCAATATTTCTACACACTCCAAATTCTGGACACCCCTCCAAATCTTTTTTGGGGGCCCCCCCCGGCTGCACCCTGTATCAAAACCAGGGATGTGACAGGAGTGACTGGAGCCTGGGCAGCACTGGACATTTGAACTCCACCCAAGTAAGGGAAGGAAGCGGCTGTAGTGCCGGAATGAGAGGTTAACAGGATAAGAAAACAGCAATCATAGAGGTCTGACGATGGGGTGTGGAGGGGCTTGGCCTTGACAATGGGATGGGGGTCAATATGGTGAGCAAGGGCAGAATGGCCAGAGGTGGGATAAATGAGGAAGGCAGGACCCTGTAGACTTAATACAAGATTCTCTTGTTTAGGTTCCTGTTAAAGGTGACATCATGTGGTATTTGTCTTTCACCACCTGGTTTATTTTGCTTAGCATAATGCAACAAAACAATCAAGCAAAATATAACTAAAGACACTGAAGTAGAGAACAGGCTGACAGTGCTCAGAGGAGAGAGGGGAGGGAATTTCAGGGGAAAAGGGGAAGGGCTTACAGGAACAAGTATAAAAAACACATGGACAAAAACTAGCAGGGGTGGAAATGGGAGGGAGGTGGGGAGAACTGGGTGGGCGGGCTGGCATGGGTGTAAAAGACAGAAAACTGTACCTGAACAACAATTAAAAATAAATAAATAATATTTAAAAAAAACCCCAAGATTCTCAACTGTAACCCAGTGCAAAAGGAAGCCTTGGCAGGGTGTAAAGCAGGGAAGTGATATGATCAGATTTATCTTTTTAAAAAGTGCTTCTTTTTCCCTGGCTGGTATAGCTCAGTGGATTGAGTGTGGGCCTGCGAACTAAGGGATTGCAGTTCGATTCCCAGTAATGGCACATGCCTGGGTTGCAGGCCAGTTCCCAAGCAGGGGACACATGAGAGGCAACCATACATTGATGTTTCTCTCCTTCTCTCTTTCCCTTCCCCTCTAAAGATAAATGAATAAAATCTTTAAAAAATAAATTAAAAATGCCTTTATTGATTTTATTTTATTTTTATATTTTTAAAGATTTTATTCACTTATCTTTAGAGGGGAAGGGAAAGAGAGAGGGAGAGAAATATCAATGTATAAATGCAATCCCTTAGTTCACAGGCCCACACTCAATCCACTGAGCTACACAAGCCAGAGCTTATTTTATTTTATTTTTAAAAAAAATTGCCCTGGCTGCACTTTGGAGAATAGAATTTTTGTGAATGAAATTCCAATAATGACATGCAGAGCTCTTCACCAGTTGGGTCCAACATGCACTTCCAGCCACATTTTCTATCACAGCCGTGCAAGCCTTGTGCTTTTGGCTTGCTGGACTATTTGGTTTTTCTGACATGCCATGTTCTTCTACAGTTTTAATTCAGCCACTCCTGTCCTGTCTTCTGGTAACACCCTCTCTGCTGTCCTAGGTGTTCTCAGACTCTGACCATCCAATCCACGTGCTTGGATGCAGGGCCAGAGCCCAAGGGTTCTGGAGGGATTAGAAAAGATAAGAAAGATAGTCAAGCATTAGAGATGCAGTGCTCCTTTGCTGTGTGCCTGACATCGTGCTGGGCTCCTAGGACGCTGGAGGAGGGAGACACAGCCGGCCCTCATGGAGCTTACCATCTGCAGAGCAGGGAAGGGCAAAGAGGAGAGGTGAACAGGTCAAGGAGCCTAGGCCTTGGAAGATAACCCAGTGCTGGAAGTGCTCATCTCTCAAGCTCAGAATCATGGATTTGAGGTTTATGGAATCTTAAGCTTACAGAATTAAATCATAACAGAGGTGGGGGAAAATCAGGCGTTAGAAAAGAATATTAATCAAGTCTCTGGAGGATGGGGTGGCTGCAGAAGCTTAGAAGTGACAGAAGAAACCACAAAGGAAAAGACACAAAGCAAACTAGAAAAATTCCCACTGCAAATGTGACAAAGGATTACTATCTTTATTATGTAAAGAGCGCATGCAAATCAATTAAATTCACTAAGACCCCAGCAGATGAGTGAGCAGAGGGCACAGAGAAGCAGTTCTTAAAAGAGGAAATACATTCAGCTGGCTCACAAACAGAAGAAAAACATATTCATTCTCTCTAATAATCAAAGACATGTTCATTAAAACCACAAGATAACATTTTTCGTCTGCTGCACTAACAACGTTAAAGCAGAAACCGGAAGAAGATGGCCAGTGCTTTCCAGAGCGAGGTGGTGCAGACTCATGCATTGCTGGTCCACGTGTAAACTGGGGCGACCGTTTTGGAAAACAATTTGGCAATGTGCATGTCTTAAAATATAATTTAATCTTAGTAATTTAATTTCTGAGACTTTTTCTCTCTAAAGAAAGATTCCAAAAGTAGAGAAAAGATCTATGCATGAATTTTTTTCCTCCTGGAGTATTATTTATAGCAGGACAAAATAACGATCTACGGGGGCACAGAGAGCCGTATAAGGAAACATTCTGTGGCCCTTTGAAAGGATGTTTATGCCACGCTTATGCTGTGTGCTAAAGTTAAGTGGCAAAGGGAGACAGAAAAAGAAATCACGTGCTCAGTATGATTGTGCTGATAGGGAGAAAATCAGACACACTGACTTAGAGATGCCTGTGTTGTTAGAGAAGAACAATCTGGGGACATTGGTTTGGGGACAGGGACATGGACTGGGCCACCTAGCTCATACTTCTAAGGTTGGAGACTTGGTAAAGGAAATGAGGAGCAGCCCTAGGCTTGCTTAGGGGAACGTGACCGGTTTCCCAACTTCCGAGAGAGCATGCGTATGATTGTAAGAAACCAGGCTAGAGACCACTTCACAAACGAGGAGACTGTGGTACAGAATGGTTTGGTAACTTGTTCTAGGTTGCACAGATGTGTGGCAGATATGGTACTGGAATTCACTGCATCTGCATCGGTGGATATTTGCATTTATTTTGTGTGTGTGTGTGCATGAATATACGTGTGCACCTGAGCTTTATCCACATGCTTGTGGGTGTGCAAGTAACCAGGCAGCATGGTCTGCCTGAAGTGTCCAGGTTTTAACACCGGAAGTCAGGCAGCCCCTGTGGGTCACACAAAATGTTTGTGTGTTCCACCTTGTTTTGTGAACACACACTTGGTGGGCATCCTGTGTGTTCTTGGTATGTCTGGGTGGGTTTTTCTGCTGCAGACAGACTGCCCCTTGCTCATCAGCTCCCGTCCCTCCTTTGTTGGCTTCACAGCATCTCTAGGCCTGGGCCAGACTCTTCCTGTTCTATTGGCCTCACCCAAGGAGGAGAGACTTGTGGGACACCGCTGGGTCTGGTTCCCACAGGCCAGTGTTTCACTGCTGGTAGGCACCACGGCACCATCCAGCTGGCTTCATGGAAGCCGATAAATGTCCCTCCTCTCTGATCCTCCTGCTTGCTCCTCCCAGGAGTAGATCTGTTTGCTTTCATCACGCAGAAATGCACTTTCTTCTTGCTTGGAGCAGCTTAATTAGCTCTAATGTGGGTGGAGGTTGTCCTTGGACGGCTTCCTGCAGCTGCCCTCTGCTGGCTGGTAGCTGCATTGGCGGCTGGAACTGGGGTCCCAGAAGCTGTGGTTTTTGCCTCAGAGCCTATGGATCCAAGGAGCCTCTGTTTCCCAGAGGGACCCTGAGATGGGAAGGCAATTATGACAAAAGACCTTATTACCAGTCCTGGCACAGGGAGCAGACCAGCCTCTCCCTTCTAGAGTGAATAGGTACAAAATGCCTTCTGGCATCTCCTTCCCAGTGGACGTTATTAACATTAGGTGGGGTTATTAACATTAAACTGTTGAAAGCAGGATGCTAACCTTTATGACTTTGAGCAAGCAGCTGTGCCTCTCTGAACCTTGACATTCTCATCTGTAAAATGGGCACCACAGCGGTATCTCTCATGAGGTTCTTAAAAGCCTTAATTGAGAATGTCTGCAAATCCCTGATGGTGCCTGCCACATGGGAACACTGATAAATGGTGACTATTATTAACAAGGAGACTGTTATCACTGCACTGGGAGCCAGCAGGGGGACTATGGGGCCTCCTGTGCAGTGCCAGGAAAGGCTGTGTGGATACAGTGCTTCCTGGCTTGGTTCTTGATGCACTGCTAGGCTTTGGCAAGCATTTCTCTTTTTTTCCTTTCTTACGACAATGTGCCAAGCGTTGTCCAATAAGTGAGAGGGGTATAGAAATGAATAATTCACTGGACTGAAGTCAGAGGAACTGCACTAAATTTGAAATAAAATAGAGAATTCTCATTTTCAATTGTAGTGTCTTTTAAAAGAATAATGATAATAATAACACAACCTCACGTTTGTCTAGCACTTTCAGGTTTCAGAGTCCTTTTCCAGGTCCCTTGGGGAGATAATGGATGTGAACGCTTTAGAAAATAGACAGCTTTCTGCAAAATCCAGGTGATTTGTATTGAGGGGTAAAGTTTGTCTATATCCTTCATTGACTAAACAAATTGTTTGCTCCCGTTAGATTGATAAAGACAGTCATAGAACCAGAGGATCACGGGCCCTCAGAGCTAGGAGAGACTTTATCTGTTCCTACCTCCATTCATTGCTATCTACAGAAGACCTGTCAGGCAGGAATCTATACTCTGTTTGAATGCTTCTGGGGATGGAGCACTCACTTCCACTTTCAGCAAAGGTCCATCCATCACTGGATAAGCAGATCCATTGAGTGTTCTGCCTCTCTTTCCCTTTTAGCCTAAATCTAGCCAACAAGTTGTGTTCATTTCGCCTCTAAATATCTCTCAGCATCTTCATGGCCGCTGCCCCTGCACAAGTATCACTTTCATTGTAATCATAGTGGTTTTCTTTTTTTTTAAACTTTATTTATTTATCTTTAGAAGGGAAGAGAAGAAGAGAAGGAGAGAAAATATCAATGTATGGTTGCCTCTCATGTGTCCCTTGCCAGGAACTGGCCTGCAACCCAGGCATGTGCCCTGATGGGGAATCAAACCATGATCTTTTGGTTCACAGGCCCATGTTCAATCCACTGAGCTACACCACCCAGGGCTTCATAGTGGTTTTCTAATTGGACTGTGAACTTAAACTTCCCCCACTCTCTTTGCCCTCAGTGCACACTCTTCATTGCTCTGTCACATGTGTACCTGGTACTGAATTCTCAGCCTCCTTAATAAGGCCTATGATATCCTTTCCAGCACAGTCCTAACACAGTCCTAACCTTCTCCTGCGACAGGGTCTGGCAGCCTACAGCTCATAGGCCAAATGCAGTGGGTGAGTGGCCTGCGTGTACTGTGAACACAGAATGGTTTTACATATTTAAATGTAAAACATGCAATGGACGGGTTAGCCTTTTGGGGAGAGCGGTGGCTTAGAGAGCTGGGGACATTGCCTCTTAGCCTACAAAGCCTAAAACATTTACCATCTGGTCCTTTACTAAAAACCTTTGGTGACACCTATGCTGGAGGGTCAGCCCCTGACACTCCCATGCACTTGATTTTCCAGCCACCTGATTCTAAGATAAGCCATGAGACTCTAAGCATGACATGCTTTGACACGATGCTATATCATTCCCTCTGACTATTACATCCTACCCTGGTATACTCGTGTTGACCTTTTCATTGGTGCTGCTGCTGACTCCGAGGGCTAATGAGTATTGGATACGTGCTGTGTGCCCAGCACAGTTTTAAGCACTTTATGCACATTTAACTCATTTAAGCCATACAGCAAGCCTGTGGGGGAGTCACTGTTACTGCTCCCATTTTACAGAGGAAGAAACTGACATGCCAAAGATCAATTCACTTGCTCCCAGTCACGGAGCTGTGAAGTAGCTGAGTAAAGACCAGCTCTGATGTCCTCTGGCAGGCCGTCTCAGAACTTCTGGAGGTCAGCTGCTGTTCCCTTTCCTTAGATAAATTAGTGCTACCTGGATGATAGCACATTTGCCTGAAAGGTTGCTACTATTTATGTCAATGGCCTTCCTCCTAGCCAGATGGTGACTCACTGCAGGTGAGGGGTCATGTATTTTGCAGTTTTGATATCCTCCCCAATACATCTCCTCAGACGCGGCTCACTCACCATTGGTGCCGAAAACTCTGCCCAAGTGAATCAAGTGGCAAGACTTCCCACAGGAAGCCCGAGGAGCTGTTTCAGGAGGACAACCACAGTGCAGGCCCAGGTGACCTGCCTCAGGAGAGGGGTTGTTGGCTCAAAAGGGAAGGAGCAGCCGGAAATTAGAAACTCTTGCTCTCAGACGTGCTTGACCTAGGAGTGGAGATGGGACGGGCTCTTTGAGGGTCAGACTCCCTGAAGAAGAGTCTCGAGGGATCAGGAGACCAGCTTCTATAAAATTAGAAAAAAGAATAACACCTCCAGGTAGAGGTCTTGAAGTTTCCTGTATGATAAAAGGCACTGTAAAGCTCAGCTTGCTATGTAATTGTAGGGAAAAAAGTATCATTTCCACTCTTAAGTTTAGGAGTTAGGGACTCAGTCAGAGGGGGGTGGATATGAAGCCTTTGCTAAAAAGTCTTATCTCTGGGTTACTGTGTTGGGGTCTTGACAGTCTAAAATCACAGGGTCTTAGGATAAGAATTCAGTAGGCATTTCAGTCATCATTCAGGCACTGTGGTTGGTCATGGGATAGGAAGCCTGTGATCACCCAGTTTAACTCAGGGGAGATAAATGCATGGGCTAGAACAGACTGATTCACTAGAAGGACACTGGTGCACTGTGCGAGCCTTGGAAAGGGGGTGCATGTGGGTCACAATGACGCCTGGAATCCGGGACTCCACACAACCAGAATGGCAGCTCTCCTGAGTCTCTCGTTTCTGCTCGCCACTTCTATTCTCTACGTCAGGCTTTCTTCGTGAGGCTCAGGATGCGGCCACCTGGGCTACTCATCACTCACGCCCTGTGGCCGACACCAGAGAGACTGAACCGCTTCCTTTCTTCTGGTGTGAAAATCCCAGGGAACATTCCGGCCGATCTGGCTTGTTTGCAGATCTTACCTCTGGGCCAGCTAGCTTTGGCTTGGGCAGGACATGGCTGTTGTAGACGATTGGCAGGTAAATACACACTCTCGGAGTCCGGAACCGAATTGATAAAAATTTTAATGGCCAAAGATTTTCCTGCACAGGGGCGAACTTCCCCAACTGTGACCGGAGCCGTGTAGCTACTCAGAGCTACAAAATGGAAGTCGCGCCTGGCTTACAGACTACTGGGTATTTATATTTTCTAGCAAGCAAGCAAAGGCATACAGAAGCAGAGGTGGCAGTTAGCTATTGCCTTATTTAAAAACGGCGAGGGTCCCTGATTGGTGGGTGCTGCTGCTGGCGGGCACTTTCTGGCGGGCCAGGGTTAGTTACCTTATTTGGCTAGAATTTTAAACCCAATTGTTCCTGGATGTTTGTTCATTACCCTGTTCCAGGAACTGCAGATTTAGGGTTGGGTAATGCCCTAGCTGTAATTTTCCTAGCTGGGTATAACAATGGCCACCAGGGTGCCATGTCTGCATGCTGAGGACATCCCCAAAGGTGGGCTGGTGGTGTTGCTGGGTGGCTCTTCTGTGCGTATCCACTGCAAATGATGAAGAAGAGTGGCCAGGCATGGCCGCTACATACTATCCACACAGGAATCTCATTTTTTCATAGACTTGGGGACTAAGGAGTACTGTGTTGAGTTTTGTGGGGTTTTTTTTTTTAAAGGAAGAATTATGGGAGACCTCCTACATGCTAGTTGTTTTATACTTAATCCTCAAGGCAATCACATGCAGAGGTCACGTGGACTTCTGTGTTAGACACAAGGAAATAGAGGCTCTACCTGAGCATGCTGGGCTGGTGAAGACCGAGGCTGGGAAGAAATTCTGGGTCTCTCGGTGTCTGAGCCCTTGCCCCTTTCTTAACACTTTATGTCTTCCACCAGCTAGAAAAAGTTACTTTATCCTTTGGAGTATTGATTTCTTCTTCCAAAGAAGGGGTGATCCTTTCCAATTTAAAAAAATCATCTTTTCTATTTAATTTTCACACTTTTTTTTTTTTTTTTTGCTTTTCCCGGTCTGAACAGACATACAAGTCTCCAACTCTCTGTTAACTGACACATCCCCTGGTATTACAGGGGAAAGACTTTCTGACCCAATGAATTTCTAGGTGGTAAAGTAGTGGGCTAGTCTCTTACTCTGGGTTTATGGGGCTGGGAAGGTGTATGGGGCCAAAACCCAGAATCTGAAGTCCAAGTTCGAGTTTGGCTTTCTGGCTAACGTCTTGTGTGGATTTCAGTAAATGCCTCTTACTCTGAAGCACAGTTTGGTCCTCTGCAAAAGAGATACCATCCGTACTCCATAGACCTGGGGAATATGTAGTTGGGCTGCTAATAAGAACTCTGTGCAAAATCTACTTCACTTTTAGAAGCCTATTCTATCCCCATTTGGCCAGTGGGGAAATGATAAACACTGCCTTCTTCCAGCTCTCCAATTCTAAGGCTCCAGTTTCTATGCCCATGAAAATGCATGCCCAACTCTAGCTTCTCCTCTCCGCACCCCTCACCTCGGGGGCCCCCCCCCCACCCCACACCCCACAGGGCTCCCTGTCCCTGCACAGCCACCTGAGCCGGTTCCCTGTTCCTCCCCTGCTCTCTCTCCCCAGCATCCCAGTGACTCACTCACCCCCCAGCACTCCCAGAGAGAACTCTCAGCAGTAGACTCTCTCTCTTCTGCCTCTTAAGGTGGCCACACACTGGGCTAAATAAGCTGCTTACCAGCATGGGAGGGATGGCATTTAGAGTATTGCATCTTTTTTTAGCTTCGCTTTAAAAAGAAGTCTATTTGGGAATGTGTTTGGAAGATGTCCCTCTAATTTGGTGCTTGGGACTCTATGTAAGTGGAGGTACAGGGACAGTTCTTCCATGACTAGTTTGGTGCTTTCTAATGGCTGCAAAGATCAGTGGTGTTTTCCTCACTTCCCAAGCCCCTTGGAAATGATTGGATGGCCCCCAGAGCTGCTCATGTCCTAAAGGCAAGGCCCCCAGGGCCTTGGAATTAGGAAATCTGATCGGTTGTTTGACCTTGGAAAAGTCCTTTTACTTCTCAGAGCTTTGGTTTCCTCATCTGTAAAGTATTAACATAATAACCGTATTTACTAGGGCCCTCAATAATAATAGTCACAGCTAGTACTTACCGAATGCTTACTATCTATGTATTCTCTAAGAAGATTTTTTATACATCTCACTTAATTTGCATAATAGTCTTTGGATTGAAATATTATGATTATTTCTATTTTACAGATAAATTAAAGCTCAAAGAAGTGAAATACCTTGCCTGGTTTTGAAAACGGCATAACTTAGAATTCAACCTCAGTTCTGTGATTCCAGACCCTGCACATTTAACCATGAACTACAGTACCAGGCTGGACAGGTGTGGAGACGGTGTTCCAGTTACCTGTTGCTATGGAACATGCCACACCAAAACTTGGTAACATAAAACAACAGTCGTTATATTGTGCTTGTGGATTCTGTGAAGGAAGTGGTGCAAGGCACAGTGGGGCAAGACACAGCTCCTCGTGTCTGCTTCACAATTGCCTGGAACCTTAGCTGGGAAGATTCAGAAAGTCCAGAGGCCTTTGTCTGGCCCCTGGGCTGGAATGACTGGAAGGCTGGGCTCATTCTGAACCCATTGACCAAAGTGCCTACATTTAACTCTCTGTGTAGACTCGCTTCCTCACAGAGAGGCGGCCTCCAGGTATTTGAACATTTTACATATTGACTCAAGGGCTCCCAGAATGCAGACAGTATTCTATTTCAAAAGGCATGAATGACTCCCCCGCCCCCTCACTGCCCCACCCTCCCTATTCACCGGATCTTGACCCAAGCAACTCCTCCCCTCCCCCACCCAAGTGAAAAAAGCTCTCAAAGGAAATTCCAGAAACCTTTATCTTTTAGGATCCAGTCTCACAAGTCACAAACCTGCTATATTCAAGGGGTAGGGACATGCGAGAGGGCGGGACCCAAAAACCCAGGAATTTATTTATAAAAAAAGGTATTTATTCTTACATGTTTAAACTTCAGTCACCTTCAAAGTGCTCTCCATTCGACGCAATACACCTATTGAGACATTTCTTCCCCTGCTCAAAACAGTTTTTGACCTCATCAATTTCTATGCCCTTTGGGGCTTCTGCCATTTTTGTTTCAACTCTTCACATCAGCAAAACATTTCTTTTTGAGGACTTCTTTTATCCAGGGAAACCAAAAGAGTTGCTCAGGTTGAGATCAGGTGAACAGGGAGGATGGGGCACACCCACCACCCTCAAAGGGTCAAAAACTGCTGAACGCTCAGCATGGTGTGGGCAGGTGAAATGAAATGAGCAAACACATTGAAAGAGTCTTCAAAAGAAATTCATTGAAGCTGAATGCAGCCTCTCACAACAACACCAGCAGGTACACTGGTACAGATAGGTTCCTAGAACACTCACCTAGCAGGGGAAGACTGTACTACAAGGGTCCCACCCTCCAGAAGATAATTCTGGGGTTTTGGGGCTTCCCCCTCATAGACTTGTCTCTCAGTGGATGGAGTTTTAAAGATTTTTGCCTCCATGGTACATTAAATAAAACTACTGTCAGTCATGTCAGCTGTGAGTTTTGCTGGGGCATCAGACTGATGTGACTGCAGAAGCTGATGGGATCAAGGGCTAAAGGGAGCTCATTGCTAGCTCTGTGGTCAGCCCAAAATGAGTTTTCCAAGGGTTCAAAGTATAGTGGCCAAAGTGACGGAGAAAGCTCAGTGTTGATCTGAGCCAGTGCTGTTATTCAAGACAGCCTAATCTGGCGGCTCCTGCAGTGGATGCTGCAGAGGTTTCCAGGCAGTGGTCCTGGGTGGAGTTCACCACGGAGCAGATTAGGATCGTGTATCTTGCTTCCCGATGATATGGATCTGGTTGAGAACACGGGCTTTGGAATCAGACAGACACACACCACAGGCAAGCTTGATTGTTTCCTGGCTTTGTGAACCTGGGTAAATAACTTGACCTTTCTAAGTTTCCGTTCACTGTTATGTAAAATAGGGTAATAACAATGGTACCTCTCTCATAGGGCTCTTGTGAGAATTAAATGAACAAGCGCTTAACATGGCACCTGAACACAGAAAATGCTTACAAAATGTTAGTTACAGTGTCCCCCCTTATCCATGGGGGATATGTTCCAAGGCCCCCAGTGCATTCCTGAAACCCCAGATAGTACCAGCCTTTCACCTTTTCACTTAAAGGAAGCACTGTACTGCTTCTCCCTGGCATGTCCAAATTGCCAGCATCATTAATTTTGCATTTTCGGGCTATTATGAAGTAAAACGAGGGTGACTTGAACACAAGCCCTGTGATACTAATATTCAATCTGCTAACCAAGAAGGCTACTGAGTGAGCATAGGCAGCAGAGTGGAGATGCTGGACAAGGAATGATTCACTCCCAGGTGGGACGGAGCGGGGATCTCATCGTGCTGTTCAGAATAACACACAGTTTAAAACTTGGGGCGTTTTTATTTCTGGAATTTTTCCGCTTAATGTTTTCTGCACTGCGACTGACCGCAGGCAACTGAAACCACGGCTAAGGGGGGACTACTTGTGTAAGTATTTATCCATTCAATCCCTCATTAAACCAATATTTATTGAGTGCTGACTGTGGCAACCACTGTTCAAAGTGTTTATTGTTATTTCTATTGTTTTTGTTGCTGTGGCCATTATCATCATCTGCCTGCTCAGAGAAGCTCTTTAGACAGAAGCCGAGAGCTCAGGGGGAGGGTTGAGCTAAGTGGGAAGCAGGCTGGGGTTCAGGGAACCAAGACCAGGAGCCGCTTATCGAGATTGGGTGGGTAGAGAAAGGCCCAAACTTCATGTGGCCACACAGGTACCCAGCGGTCCTCTAGTATGTCAGCAGGGCCATCTCCCCTTTCTGGGACAGACTCGGGTTTGCAGGCATATGCACTGATTGTCCTCCGTGACTGGGGGGAGGGGAGAAGCAGGGTTCACACCCCCTTCCTCAGTGTTGTGAACCTGAAAGGAAACAAAGGGTGAGGATGTGCTTTGCAAACAGGGAGGATCTGACCACATTAGGGGATAATGAGACTGACGTGTTTCTGAAGCAGCCATGCTGTGTGTGTTCAACATCACTTAACCTATTGCATCAGGAAAAGAGCAGGCTTTGAAGTCAGCCGCTGCTTCTTAGTAGCTGTGATAACTTCAGCAAATTCTTTTCTTTGAGCCTCAGTTTTCACATCTGCTAAATGTGTAACAGTAACAACAGTTGACCAACTTTCTTTGTGTGACTATGAAATGAAATCGGCACGTACAGATTTTGACATAGAGTCAGCCGGTGTTTTTCAGAGTGTGTGGGACTGCTGCATCAGAATGCCCTGGTGCACCTGTTTAAAATGCAGACCCTTGACCTCCTCCTCATTAGGTCCCTTCACCCATCAATAGGCTCCATATTTCCCCATAGCATTGGCCGTCCGATACACCGTATGCTTATTCATTTCTTCATTGCCTGTTTTCTCAGTTTTTTTCCCTTTAAACTCCACAAGGGTAGTAACTTTTTGCTACTATGCCTGCAGTCTCTGGAATAGTTCTTGATGAGTAGGAACGAGTGAATGAATGAATGAGACTTTCTGGAGGAAAGTGCTCAAATTAGCCTTTGCTGAAGTCACCACACATACAAATATGAGAACCACCATGCAAGCTGCCTGATCAACATTGATTGTGTTTCCCCTTTCTTCCTTTTAAGCATCTTAGAATTAAATGCTTAAAGAACCAAATTACCAAGGAGAGATAATAAGGCAAAGAATTCTATGATGGGTAGTGATATCTGGTTAACCCATTTGCCCATCCCGTGTTGCAGAGATATCAAGGTCTTGAGGTGAGAAGCTCTGGTTTGGTGTATTTTGATGGGAGAAGGGTAGGAGCCCCTTAGGCATTGATCTCTCACAAGTGGGTGCCTGGGTTTTGTAAGGATCCTGGGAATACTGGACAGAGCAGCTTGCCTACTAACACCACCTTCTGCTCAATTTGACCTTGGCCCTTGCTTGCTTGACTCCCATCTCATTAGACATGGGAGATGGCCTGACTCTTGCCCAAATGGGACATTTGGGACTGCAGCAGATGATGGATCAATGTTTCTGAAGTGATCTGGCTCTGGTCCGGGAGGGAACATGGGACGGCAGGCTGAGCAGCATGCAAAGGCCCTGGGCGTAGATGGAGGGTTGTGGTCTCACAGGCTGCACCAGAGACGAGGGAAACCAGGAAGGGAGCTGGCATGCATGGCACACCTGTTTCCCTGCTATGCATGTAAAATCTCTTCTAGATTTGGAGGTTCCTGCAGTTCCTGGCTGTGTGACTGGGTCAATGACTTCCCTCTCTGAGCCTTGGCCATATCATCCATAACCTGGGATGCTAATAATACTATTTTATGAGGTCATCATTAGAATATAATGAAGATCAGAGAAGTCCATTGGTCATAGAGTAAGCACTAAATATTTTTTCTTTTTTTTTTTAACTTCTTAAATTCCAAGTCATTTAAGGGAAAACAGAACATCAGATGGAGGAGAGTGGCTGTTGCTGGAAGCTGAACTTGCAGCTCTGGGGACAAGAGCCAAGGGGAGGGATGTGCACACTAGGGAAATTTTGGAACCACTCAACTTAAGAAGCTCGAGCTAATCAATCCCGCTCGGCTCATCACAGCTTCGCAATCACGGCTCCCCCTGCTCACCTGCTGTGCTGCCCTTCGGGAAGCTGTGAGAGCCAATCATGGGACATTGTTCTTCTAGCTCTGTTCCTTGGAGAAGCACTCTGGGTAGGCCAAGAGAGAGTGGGACTCACAGGATCCCAGACATGGAGTTTAGATTTGGACTGCCTAGGGCAGCACCTGCAGTTCTCTCATGAGGATAGTAAGGAGGTGATGTGATTTGGCCAAGGTTGCAGAGAAAGCCAGATTTTGAGAAAGGATGGGAGGGCTTTTTATATTTACACCATGTACATTCATTCACTCAAAAAAAGTATTTATTCATTGCCTACTATGGGTAGGCCACACAGGCTACGGTGCACTCCTAATCCTACATTCTTCCCAATGCTTCATGCTCTCCTCTGTAAAGACCCAAGGTATTCCAGGGGTAATTTTATTCAGACCAGGATGAGGGCCATACAGGACTGTCTGCCCTTCATTCACCCCAGCTTAGTCCTAGATTCTCCAGCCCTTGAAATTACTTGGGACACCAGGAAATTCTGGATCCAATTGGAGTCAGTGGAATTTAGTTTATTTGAATTGACTTGAACAGAATGAAATAGAATTACTAAACTAAATGGAAATAATTGAATTGGAATATAGCAAATTGGATTGAATCAAGATTAATTGAAATGAAATCAATCGAGAATGTATGGAATCATGGTGCTGGAAGAGATCTGGGTATCACCTCCCTGACCCTGCCCGTTGTGATGGTGAGAGGACTGAAGCTTCACTGCAGGGGCAGGTTTAGTGGAGGACCAGAAACTCTGACAAGGTCAAGCAAGTATTCAAAGCCAGGTCGCCTAACTCCCAGACTGTTACCATCCCACTATGCTGTATTTCTAGACTTGGTGGGGTCCAAGGTTGAGTTTCTGAAAAGCAGGCTATGAGTCAAGAGAAATGAGCAAGTAAAGAAGATTTGGGGAAAGAAATAATCAGGTACCCAATATTAATAACCTCTATACTTTTTAATAAATAACTGAGTTTGTCCTTGTTCCTCTGAGGTTGGCTTTCCATGGGCTGTGGTGGGTATGTGAAGAAAGAGAAACCTGAAGATTCTGAGCCTAGTGTCAGAAAGAATGACAAGACAGTTCTTTGGCTTTGATTCTCTATGAAATCACATTTACTTTGAGGAATAAAGATGACCATCCTCCCCGAATTCCCAATCATAAGATCATTGCATCTGAAACTCTACCATTAATAGCATTATTCCTTGTGAAGTGTTAAAAAAATCTTGTAGAATGTGTATGTGATAAGTGGGAGAGATAGTGCATTTAATAGCCACATATTGGGATCATAATCTTATCCTATCAACCCTAACACCAAAATGAAGGACTGTGTGGAGGGTGGAGAGAAATGTGGTTTAAAGGAGGGAAGTTGAATAAATAGCTGATGTTATTTTTTTAAAAATTGGTATAAATTGCTGTACCCAGGAATTTAAATATGAAAGTTTTTATGGTGAGGAGGCATTATTCTTACAAGAAAGTGTTATGTAATATTAGTCTAAATTCTTAAGGAAAAGGCAAAATGGTAGCCCACTGACCTCTCATACTCTTCTCTCCCCACAGAGAGTCACAAATGATAATCAGTGTTCTGCAGAATATACCTTTGACAAGGAACCTCCACAACAACTTGGGGAGGGAAGGCAGGCACTCTCGTCCTCATAGTACAGAGGAGAAACTGAGCCCAGAGGTCTTTGGTAATGATCTTAGCTCATGCA
The DNA here is from genome assembly GCF_021234435.1 of Artibeus jamaicensis. NCBI lineage: Eukaryota > Metazoa > Chordata > Mammalia > Chiroptera > Phyllostomidae > Artibeus > Artibeus jamaicensis. The sequence continues at coordinate 2,522,102 of NW_026522030.1, forward strand.
GTGAGTCAAAGGCAGAGGAAGGACCAGATCCTCTAAACCTCCCCTAAGCCAGAGCTCTTTCAAACGTATCAGGCTGGTGACTTTACCACTAAAATCGATGTTCACATTGTCATTCCTTGGTTGTGTGGGGTGGGGTGGCCCACATCATGGGGTGGGGGCCTCAGAAAGTTGTGCGTGGCTCCAGTCTACATCATAGATTTGGAGACACCAATGGGGCAGCCTCTGGAGTGTGTAATCTTCCTAATAAGCCATGGCTCTTGTCAAGGTATGTGGTCCAGATGCTTGTTGCTGTGATAGGAAGATAATTGGCCCTGCCACAGGAACACAAGCCGGCCCACAGGCTCTCAGCAGACTGCAGGCAGGACAAAATGACACACGGCAGGACGCTGCCAGCTGTGCTGGCTCTGGGTTTCTCTGCTGTTTACAATCACAGTCATCTCTTACCACTGGGCTCTAAAACCAGAAGCAGAAATAAGGGGTGTTTAGGAGTAGATGGATGGGGCATTGGAGATAGATTTTGGAACCAGGGTGGGTCTTCACTCAACTTCCCAAAGATTTTGCATGAAAAAGAGTTGGACTCAAGAAGATCCACAAAAGAAGATCATAGTCATGTACCTTAGACACACACAGCTCCAATCTGGGGAACAGTGTGGCCCACCTGAGGCCTTGGCCCCACCTTGAACTTTGCATAAAATCCATGGAAGTAGCCTCAAGCCAGCCACTAAGTGGCATTCCTTTACTTTGGCTTAATTCCAGTTTTCATTTTCACCCTGGTTCCAGTAACTGGGTAGTTTTTATGTTCCCTTGTGATCAAGCCCCTGCTTTGTAAATGTTTCTGCCACTTGACTCTAATCATCATTCATTCCATGAATATTTAATGAGAACTGTTTGTGTGATACTGTTCTAAATTCTGGGGATATAGAGGTGAAAAAGGTAGACAGCATCTTTATGGAGATTATACTCTATGGGGAGACAAGTAAGCAAAAACAAGTGAAAGCATGCTGTAATATCAGGCAGTGGTGGCTATTATGAAAGCAAACAAAGCAAAAGCTTCAAACATGGTAATCGACATAGGGGTGCCTTCAGTGGGGTTGGGGGAGTGCTTTCCGAGAGTATGGCATTAGAGCAGAGTCCTGCATGTGGAAGAATGAATATTGTGGCTGTGCAGGAGAGTATTCCAGGTAGTCAAGAGCAAAGGTAATGGAGATGGGGACATGTGGGGAATATCTGGGAGTCATTAGAAGGCCAGCAAGTCTGCAGTGCAAGCCAGGTAGAGGAGAATGGTGGGAAATGAAGGGAAATGAAGTCAGATAGGGGGCTGGACCCAATTTCCTTTAGAACCTTGAAGACCAAGATAAACTTGTTGGAGTTCTCAGTCCTGCCTATGTTCTGCCAAGTTCCTCTGTTGCGGGTGGCATCTGCCTGAAGTCAAAGGTACTCCCTCCATGCTCTTGTCCACTGATCGGAGAGTAGGCTGATTCCAACCGTGAACTTTCTCCAGCCCCCAACCTCCCACCCACCCCACGAGCAAGCCAGGAGCAGCAGTTAGTACTGAAGGACTCTGTTTGTGCAGATCTCAGCCTATCAATTACCATTGTTGTGGTTGGACCAGCCCTTGTGGTTCTTGTGATTGCAAGATGCTCTCAGCAACAGCCATCAGAAGACTTTGAAAAACAAAATACCAAAGAAGGTTTGTATTTAAAAAACAAGTACCAAAGAACATGGTGGCACACCTGGTACAACACCACGAGATCACAGGGAGAATCAGAAAGAGAGAGACAGAGATATATGTGTGTGGGTCTGGGCTTCTGCTGTTATTGGGGTCGAGGGTGAGGGACTAGGGTTTTGTGGACTTGCTTTTATTAGTGAATTTAAAGCATAAGATTGGGAATTTAAAGTGCATGAAGAGAAAAAAAACTAGCAGCCCTAATTGTCAGTTATTGAATGCAAAGAAAATCCGTAAAACAAAGGAGGGGGCTTTGGGGAGGCAAGGCTGGCCTGCCTCTTCATCTAGTCCTGTGGCTGGCTGCGTGTTCACCGAGATCGCCATCTTGAAGTGGCTGTCTAGGCAATCAAAGCTTAAGTCGGACATTCGCTCTCCAAACAGAATAGCCAGCTGTCAGGGTTTACACTGCAAGGAGGGGTAGGGAGCTGACAAGCCCCATGTTTCACTCCTGGATTTCTCCCCACACTAAGCTGAAGTGTCATGACTAAGCTGAATTCCACTTCAGCTGAAGCCTGTTACCCCTGCTGGCTTCTCTTAGTCCCAAGTGGGTCTGTGTTACTGGTACCGTTCCCTCTGATAATCTCCAGAAGTACTTGGGAAGCTGGCTGTGCTCTAGTAAAATGAGAGTACTTTGTAATGGAGACTGTAATCAGAAAGAAGTTTGAATAATTGATGAGTTTTTTTTCATTATTGTTGGTGGGCAAAACTGGCCCCAACCAGCCTTACAGGCTCTTCCCCTGCCACTGCCTCTCTCCGGGCACATTTCAAGCCCAGGGGTTTGCACAAGCCAGGAATGTGTACGCCCCACTCTCTCTCCACTTAATAAACAGCGACTCACAAGAAAGGCTTTTTAGGGGAGAAGTCTCGTGACAACGCCAGAGAGTTATACAGTCTTCTCCTGGTGGGGTCTTTGACACCTTGTATTTACATGCCTCACACCCCCACCCCATTTATGTGACACTCTAATCACAATCTCAAACCTGTTGTCCTCTAGGAGAGAGGGTCCACCCCAAGGGCTGGGGCAGGCAGTATAATTAATGTAAGTCAGAGGTTCAAAGGTTCACTGCACAGTCACACTGCCTGGGTTCAGATTCTGGTCCTGCCACTTACTAGCTGTGTGAGTTGGGGTAACTTATTGAACTCTCTGCCTCCATCCATCTCTAAAACTGGGATGGCAATAATGCTTACCTATTAGGTTGCTTTAAGGTGATAATCACTGTCAATTGATCTCCTTGCTTCTCCCTTTGTCCTTTTTACATAGCAACCAGAATGAGAAAAAAATTTTAAAAAGGTGTGCTCTTCTCATACTTTCACATGCTTTCAACCTGTTTCTCCTTATGCAAGTCTCAGCTCCAATGACTGCTCAGAACAGTTCTCCATGGCCTTGACATTTAAAGTAGACCTTCCTCCTATCCAAGCCACTCTGTCCCATTACCCTTCAGAGTAGCGAGCAGTGCTATTTACCAAATGTTTTCAGTTCTGCTTCCTCCCATGGTCTGGACAGGATGACACTGGTTTCTTCTTGTTAGATGGGGCCAGGTGCCTACTTCTGGCCCATGAGTGGTGAGCAAAGATCACCAGTTATTGTGAGCATTTGATTGCTAATTCAAGACCTTCTTAGAGGTCTCTCTTTCCTCTGGCATGGTAACTACTGTACTCAAGAAGAGTCCCTACCTGATGATGGGAGGAGAATCCCTTATCCTCCAGACCCATGATGCAGCATAAGCAACAATAAATCTTAAGACACTAAATTTTGTTGAGGGGAGTAGTGTTTGTTACTGCAGCATAACCTAGCCTAATCTGGCTGATATACCTTTTGTATTATTTATCATTATGTATGAAAATGATCGCTAGTTATTCCTTGATATCTACTCTCTCTTTATTCTGTAGTAGTAAAACTCTTAATTTTAATGAAAGAATAGTCCCAGATAATAAAGACTACATCTTCCAAGCTTTTCGACAGGGGGGGATCATCATGTGATAGCTCTGGCCAATGAGATATGAGCAGAAGTGAGATTTGCCACTTTTGAGCCTTAGTCTTAAAGAGAAAGTTGCACCCTTTCCTTCCTACAGAGTAGAAGGTAGGAATGATGATTTTTGCTTTAACTAAGTAGCAGGGGAAATGCCATAGAGATGACAGAGCAACAAGAAGAAAGGAGCTAGTTCTTCCGATGCTGTGGAATCATCATACTATCTCTGTATTTCTTATGTCTGGGCTGTTGTGTGATTAAAAATAAACTTTGTATCTTATATAACCCAGCGTTATTTGGGTCTGCTATTATAGCAATCAAGTCTATTTGCTCACCAATGCCATATTTCCAGTTATCTTGCTTATTTATTCAATGGATTAGTGTCTATTCCTCAACACACACAGCATGCACACACACGCAGATTCTGTGGGAAGAGCAGTTGTGTCTGTCTTACTCATTGCTATATCCACAGAACTTAGCAGTGACTGCCACACAGTAAGTGCTTAAAATGTTTGTTGAATAATAGAGTATAAAAGATACATGGTAATTACCAAATAAATCATTATTAGCTGTCATTAGATATTGCTCTCCATTATATTACTGAACAAGCTTTTCTACTGTCCATTGGAAAGATTGGATGATGTGACAATTTTCAAAGCTTCTGGTATTTCTTCTGCTAGTAAAAGCATTTCTCTTCTTTCTTATTTACCAAATTTCTTCAAGAACGACTTCTGGATACCTGTCAAAGGCATATAGAAGACTACAGCTAGAGGTCACATGGCATGACTCTCACTTTACAAGTGTGTAAACAAGCTCAGAGAGGGGAGTTAACTTGTATCTTTGGTCAGTTTGGGCTGTTGTAATACGATATCATCCATTGGGTGGCTTATCAACCATAGAAATTCAATTCTCACAGTTCTGGAGGCTGGCAGTCCGAGATTCAGTGTCTGGTGAAGACCACCTCCTGGTTGTAGACTTCTGACTTCTCCTTGTACCCTCACGTGATGGACAGAGGGCAGGAAACTTCCCTGCGGTCTCTTTTTCTAAGGACACTAATCTCAGGGTTTACTCTCATGATCTAATTATCTCTCAAAGCCTCACCTTTTGATATCTTCACAATGGGGGTTAGGATTCCAACACTGATTTTGGGAGGACAGAAGCATCCAGTCCATAACAATCTGCTACAGGTTACAGTTAATTGGTAAGAGAAGGGCCTAGAATACATGATTCTCGCCCTTCTTTCAGTGTGCTTATTGTCACAAGACATTACAACTTGTCTTGGGTGTGTTAGTCTTTGATCAGACTTAAAGGATTTAGGTAGACTGTCTTAATATTTCCTGTGTTTCGGACTTTCTATAGGACTGGCCCCCATTGGAACCCAAGAAGGTTAAGGCCAGAGGGGCACTTAGAGGCAAGTTGGGTAATTGCTTCATTTTCCACATGAGGACACTGAGGCCCAGAAAGATGAATGAACTTCCCTGATCACACTTAGTCCACTTAGGAAAAATGGGAGGAACTTGGAGTATTTTCTAAGGAAATGCTGCCCAAAGTGGGAGTGGGTAGTTTTGGAAGCTAAAGGAGTTCCATGCTCCTGGAGGTAGTTCAACAGAGACTGGAAGCCAGATAAATGGGGATTGTGGGTAAGAGGCTCATGGTTCATGTGAGTTTCAGTAAGATCTGCTGCCAACACTGAGAACAGATATAATGCAGTGCAATAAATGCAACATACAAAAAATCTAATACAATAAAATCAAGTAGGTGGTTTTAATCTCCTTTCTTTTTCAATTTTTTTCTTCAAGTTCAGGAGAAGTGAAGGAGAAACAAGAAAAATAATACCTGGCATAGAGCAGGTGCCCAATAAGGGTCCTTGATTTCAGTGATCCGATCCCATCCAACTTTTCCTCTTTCTCTAAATCCCATTGATTCCTTATAGTTACAGGCAGTTAAGGGTTTGCAGTGATCTCCAGCATCATCTGGTCTGGCAGTTCCCAGGAGATTTGATAAACAAAATCCTTTGTTTTTAAAAAAGCTTGTTTGATTAAATGCAATGCAAATTAACATGGTAATGGTTCTGAGCTGTCCCATGGTAAAAAAACAAACAAACCTTGTTCAACTTCCCCTATTTCTCTAATATTTCTGCAATAATTCTCATTCTTAAATATACACTTTTTTTCATTAAATCCTTTAAAATTTGTTTTGCAAACCATAAATATGTTAGCAAACACTTTGGAAATGGCAGCCTAGCCCAAGCCCCTAGTTTTATGAATGGAAATACACAAACTCATAGGAGGGAAACTTGTCAGAGTTAGGACATGAACCCAGGTAGTCTAATCCTAAATCCTCTGCACGCACAGTGCCTCTCTCTAAGTGAGACATCACATTCCTAAAACAGCTCTGAATGGTCTATGTTTCATTTTAACAGCTCATCTGCCAATGGATTGTGTCACGGAAATATGTGACCAAGACAATGTGTTGTGGAATGAATGGATTTACAAACCAGGGGACCAGCCCTCTGCCCTGCTCATTAGGAACAATTTGCATGCGGAACATCAGTGTGACAGGCCCAGTGAGAGATTTGTTCAGCTCATTTAGAGTAATGGAGACAAGGAATTAATCACTTGAACACCGACGTGTCTTGTTTTGGAGGCCCCAGTGAGCATGCCTACCTAGCTGATCCAAGTCTAGTGTTATCTTGTCTCTGATCTTGATGTCCTGCCCCTGCTCTCACCTAATGGCTCTGGGATCTGGCCTGAGGCTTCCATCCACAGAACATGGACCAACCACAAGGACTACAGGAGTAACTCCCAAGTCCATTACATTTGCCTTCAGTTCTATCACAGTTCCCTTCCTGATTTTTTTGTACACACTGGGTTTAGAGTCAGAGTTGGCCTCCAGGTCAGGTTCCCACCAACTCACATGGGAACCCCACCTGTATCCTCTCCCATCCTTAACTTCCCTCCACTGCAGTAGCAATAGCCCCATCTCTGCCAATAGCCACCCGCCTGCCTCTGCTCTGCACCCCCATGTCTGCCCTGTGCTCTCCCTCACACCATGACTTTTTGCTGCGGACTAGCTTTGTAGAGAAGACAGTAGGCTGCTCTTGTGATATGAAAACACAAATTTGGGTCTCTAGTAACTGACTTACCTGCCTGGCCTAGGGACTTCAGTACTTCCAGATACTAAATGAAGCACTTGGGCCAGACCCACCAATAAGGTCCATTCCTTCTACCTTATTCTATGATCCACTCCTGTAGACTAAGTTACAGAGGTGGCTTAATCAAATGCTTTCACAGACGTTTTGCATTTTTATGGAGTAAAAGGCAAAGCTTATCTCCAAAGGATGGCCACAACACCATGCAAGTCAGGCACTGTGATGCCCTGTGATGCTAGTCCTCATGAACAAGTCCCTGACTTGGTTTCAGGAGCCAAGATTTCAAATCCAGGTCTGCCAGTTGTCAGTTGTACAACCTGGGGCCACTCTCTTGTGCTCTAGAACCTCATGTTCCTCCTGGGAAACAGGGGTAATTAAGCTGAGATCACTGAGGTGAAGGTAGGAGAAAATGAGACCACGGTTGGAAGAACCAGCCATGAATTTCCAGCTGTTCCGCAGGCAGGCGGGGCTTCTTCCTAACCTCTGTAAACCAGCGGGCAAAGGAGCATCTCTGGAAAAGTGGGTGTGGGTCCTATCTTTCCAGGCAGAAGCCTGCTATAGGGCTTTGGGAACAAAGGGTGACACAAGAAGCCCGGGCACTTTGAAGCAAGAAATTGTTCAGCCTGCAGTGCAGAGCACAATTTTTTATCCAGAGATGGCAAAACTGCCCCCAGTAACTAGATACCGCTGGCTGTTGTCTCACAAATGATTTATTAGCTGAGGCTGCTCTGAGCTCAGAAGTTTGCATGCTGCCCAGGGCCCCTCTCTCCAGAAGAGTTTCGGCCTTGCGGGGAATGACTGTCTGGAGATGGATATGAGATCTCTCTTTGTCCCATGACACTTTCCTGTGTCCCAAGACACAGACAAAAAAGTCCACCTAGGGATTGGTTAGAGATAGGGCTTCCTGGTAGGGAGTAGGTATTAGACTGTGTCTGCTCGAGAAATAGTTTTTTTCTGTGTGTGTAAGGAAGAAAGACATCAAATATAAAAAGTTTAAAATCCAAACTCTGCCACTCGCCATTTATATAAACTTGGGAAGATTATTTACTTGTTTGAGCCTCTATTTCCTCTCTTGTAAAAAGGATGTATTAATGTTTCTGTGATAGTATCGAAAGATGAAATGCAGGTCAAGCCTTTAGCTCTATGTGTGACACATTATGGCAGTTTACCAGGTGTCAGTGATTTTTCTTCCTTTAAGAGAGGGCAAAAGGTCACCCAGGCTGTGCGATTTCAAAAGTAGTGACTGCATCAGATATTACTCATTTTTGTTGCTTTATCAGTCACCTATTATGGCATAACAAGCAACCACAAATCTCAGAGGCCATGCGGTGAACCCAGGGAGCTCTGCTGGTCTTAGCTGGGCCCTACGAGGTGATTCCACGTGCCTCTCCTCCTCCGTGGACCAACAGGTGAGCCAGGCATGTTCTTCTATGGAGATGGTGGAGGTGCAAGAGACTTTGAAGCCTAGGTTCAGAACTGATGCCCTGTCATTCCCACCCCTGGGATGAAATGGATTCCATCCCATCCATTTCATGCATGGTCTAAAGCAATTCATGTGGTTCAGACCCAATTCAAGGGGTGGTAAAATGGACTTTGCCCTCTGTGGAAGGAAGTGAAGATTACTTCAAAGGGTTGTGAAGACATCAAGGGGTAAACAACTGGGGCCAGTAGGAAGACTCCCACAGGTGCTATGCGTCTAGATGCTCTGCCTGTGTGTGAAGGGAACATACCATAAATGAAAAAGGAGAGTCCCCCACTTGCTAAGCAGTAGGAAGAAAAATATTTCCTCCCCCTGCTTCCAGCAGCTGAAGCATGAATAATAAATTAAGTAAACCAATCACATATTCCAGCCCAGAATATTGATATTTTTATTTTATTAATTTTTATTTTTTTAAAATTACTTGATTCAGGATGATTTCTCCACAATGTAGTTGTAATTCCAGTTTGGTCCTGGGCAGAGGTTTGTGCAGCTTCTACCCACTCTTCTGCCATCTTGCACCCCTCTAAAAATTGCTTTAAATTCATCTTTTCATTAGGTCATGTATACACATGGCACAAAATTAGAAAGACTTAAACAGCCACATACAGAAAAAGGAGTGTCCCCTTTCCCCATCCCCTAGTCACAGTTCTCTTACTGGCTGGAAACTACCATCACTGTGACTGTTTGTAGCCTTCCAGGGCAAAGCATGTGGATGTGTGCATCATCGTACACATACCTTTTTGCTCTAAATAAAGGATACATCATTCTGTACCTCAAGTCTTCACTTAGCAATATGACTGGTGGATCTTGCTAAAAGTGGTATGAGCTACCACTTTTTTTTGAACCGCTGCTGATTCCCTTAACAGGGAAGACTTCGAACCTCAGAGGGGTAACCCAAAGGTTCAGGGTTAGTTATAAATCATTTGTGAGGCTTCTATGTGGTTGGGAGTTCAGTGCCTGGACATGAGTCGAAGGGGATGAGTCGGGGACAGGACGTTTGAAGCAGGTCATTCCAATGCCAAGGGCTGAACTGTGCTCTCTCTCTCGGGTCCTACCTGAGCATGGCTTTGCAGCATTCACATCAGGGCTATAAGCTACTCATATCCTTCCTGTACATCTCTTCTCTGCTGAAGTTTAAACAGTTTTTGATCTATAATCAGGAACCCTATTGAATACAAAAGACTACCGGGGGTAAGAGCAGGCAACAGCTATCACCAGGAGATCTGGGATTGGTAGGACCAACGTAAGGCTACAAAATCTGCTGGTGTTGAGTGATGGGGATCTCGGAAGTGTGAGGATTAGAAGAGCCAATGAATGGACAGGCACCAGCATGGTGTCCGTGCAGTTGTGCACCACACATTCCCTGAGTTCTTACATGTGTCTACATTATTCTAGATGCTGAAGATCTCATCCAAGAAAAATGGGCAAGGCGCCTGGCCTCCTAGAACTCCTATTCCAGTGAGGCCAAGAAACAATAAAGCAAACCAGTTTATGGCATAATGTCAGAGCATGGTAAATCCTATGAAAAGGTGATAGAGGATGGAAGTGGGCTGATTTAGTGACAGAGAAGAAAAGATCTTTGGAAGAGAGGCCATCTGGCTTGGCAAGGACAAGATTCTGCTCTATTAGTTCTTTTTCTACCGTTAGGCCAACTGCACAGACTAGACAGAGCTAGTACTCATCTGGCCCTTGGAATTCAAGAGGTATCTCATGTATTCCCTAAAAGATTGTTAAGTGCTCGACTCCCCACTATTGTTGAATATTTCCAGTGAAGACACTGCAGGTTGCAGTACCATCTACCCCAGGTAGGAGCATTAGTTGACAGTGACAGCTTCCTAGCACTGTATCGTGAACTGGTAAACAGAGGAACTCGAAGGAGATGGGAGACAACGAGGGAGAGTCAGGCTTCACATGAAACCCTCAGTAACTCCATGTAGCTTACGGAATCACATTCACACAGTGTGGCACTGGGGGTGCTCCACAGTCAGACTCTGATGGGGCCTCCCAGGGCTCATTCTCATTACTTCCCTTGGTAGATTCCACCCCATAATGGTGATACCTTAGAATATTTTCCAGCAAACAGCCATTCCTCTCCCTTTTCCCCGGGAGAAATAATTTCCTGCTCTGCTTCAGGATTGGCTGGGTGCTTTACTGTGGACATAGAAGGTGAGGAGGGATGGATATGATACAATCAGAGGTATTAGGTATGCATGTGCCATTTGGTTTCCTCTCTTGAGCTTCTGTGAACCACCATGAGAGGAATAGTCCCAAGTAGCTGCTAATTTAGGGAGATTGTAGGCACATGCAGATGAGACAATCACCAGATAGCATCTGGAATATAAGTACAAAAAATATAAAAACTCGTTGTTACATGTTTCCAGTTTTGGGTGATTTGTTATGCAGCTGGTTTGTAGCAGTAGCTAGCTAATACAACAATAATCAACTGAACAATTCACTGCTACCCTATAGGTCTTATATATGGTATATAGGTGTTACATGTGGAATTCTTGCTCATAGTGTCCCATACACCTGAGATAGCCTTTCTCCCTCTAATTATCATATCTGCATGTGTAAAGCATATTGCTAAGAAGATATGAACTGAAGACAACAAAACCTGGGCTTTAAATTTTTGTCTACCACTTAGTAGCTTTGGGGAATCATTAGCTTCCCTATACTTCAGTTTTCTCAAGTGTAAAGTGAGATTAAGAATACTTATTCTTACAGACTGTTGCAAGGATTCAGAATATTATATACATAAAACTTGGCATTTACTATGTGCTCAGTAAATGTTTTTGATTTTTATTACATATATTTTTGATAACTTCACAACAATCTTTCGAGACAAGTTCTGTTATTATCACCACTTCACAGATAAGGAAACTAAGTTTTGGAGCAGTTACTTTACTTTTCTCACAGTTATTAAGTGGCAAGAGGAGGATGCTTGCTGGGTTGCTGGATCTGGAATCTGTACCTTGGCCATTGTATTATGTTGCCTGATGCTTGCTGAGATTTCTTTCAGTTTCCCTGCTATGTTTTCTTGGTCAGTCATGTGTCAGAGATCTAAATAACAGGTATTTCATTCTGGTCCAGCATCTTCCAAAGTGTGAAACATGCCCTGTTGCTGGTCCAAGAGGTGATTTAGATGAAGCGGGACACAGAAAACACTGAATCATGTTGCGAAGAAGTTATTTCCTGTTCAATTATCTTTAAATGTCAAGGAGAAAAAAATCTTACTTGGGTGCTAACATCTTTAACACCTCTAACACTTGCTAATCTCCCCACTTCCATCCCTTATTTATAACAAAGTAAGAGCAGGCTCCAGGCGCAGAGCCTCTGATTAGTAGCAGAATCCTGTTAGGATTTAATTAACAGTGATATGTTTTCATTATTATTAATTATTATTGTTTTCGCTATGATTGTTTTCAACGTATTCTATTTAAAACATGTACTTCTGGCTTTTCATTTTCTATGGTAATTTAAAGTCCCTCTATAACATGCATTTATTCAACTAAAAATATTGATTTAAGGAAATCCAGTTAAGTAAAATAATAGTCTAAATGGTCTCTGAATAGCAAAAAATCATGAAGATGGTAGTTGAATGACAGTAGCTTAGGAAATTCTTTTTATAAAGAGTTTCTTGTTTTCCTTTTGTCTATATGTTTGGAAGCCTTTCTCTCTCTCCCTACCTTGACCCTGTATCTTAGTCTCCATAATAGAAGTTCAAACAACTTACAATGTTTAACCAATACAGTTCTAAACATTTGAAATACAAACATTAAGCCTGTTAGTTTGAGATAATGTGGACCAGTGAAAAATGCAACAAATTAGACAGCAGGAGTCCTGGTACGCCCCACCACCGAGCGCTGTGACCGTGGACAAACACTCTGGCTCTCTGAGCCCCAGTAACCCCATTTATAAAAGAAGGAGTTTTAACTAGATGATCTCTAAGGTCCTTTCCAACTCAACACTGTCTATTTTCAATATTCTTTTTATTAAAAGAATCACTTTACTATTGAGAATTTCAAATGTTTTTATAATAAGCCCCCCAAATCAAGGGCAGCACATACTTGCAATAAAAAGTTCATTAACATATTTTGATAGTTTTTGATCATTTTTGTATGTATTAAAATAAAACATTTGGTAAAAATTAAACATTATATGCAAATTAGTGCAACAAGCCTACTTCTGGAATAATAATTCATTATCTCCTTTATAATATATGTAAAGGGCTTTTTTTTTTCTCTAGCACACTGCAGCTATTAAGTCAGCATGTTGGAAGTTTACCAAGAAAGTATAACAGAGGATCTAATCTTTCATTTGCATAAATCCCAGAATTCCACCTGTAAAAAGTGGTGCACAATTAATAGGTGACAAGATTGTCACTGGGTGTTCATTTATAATGTTGTCACTGGAACCTAATGAACATTTAGGACATCTTTCAGGAAGTGTTGTACTTTTTTTTTTGCCAGAAGAGGAAGTGTGTTTGTGCCACAGCAAAAAGGTTTTACACTAGAAAGGTACCACTAGTAAAGGTGTTGAATTTTTTTCTTGTGCGCTTTCCCTTCTTTGATCTTTTAAATTCAGAATTATGTAACTAGTATCTTTAGCTGAAAGGAAATTTGAGGATACTCTGCTTCGATGCCTTCTGGTTATAGGTGAAGAAATTTTGACCCAGAAATTTTAGAACTTGCCGATGGCTACATAGCTAGTGGTGGTGCTGGGACTAGAATTCAAGTCTCATGACTTCTTGTTCAGTGTATTAATGTATCTCTACAAGTGCTGATACAAGTGTATATATCTCTACAAACACAGAGACTATTAATACATACAAAAACATAACAACAATGATGCATGTAGATTTATCTCCAAGGTCACTTCTGGAGAATGATGAAGTTGGTCAAGTTTTTCATCCACATCACATTTCTACTTCTTCCCTGACCTCTTTCTGGCCACCCAGCCAAATGATCATCTTTTCTCCACACTGCCAGAACTTACAGCCCAAGCCACTTTCTTCTGGAGATTAATCTGTGCTTCACTGTGACAGTTTGCTTGAACTTTTGGTTCAGGTAGATTTTGTCTATGGCAGTAGATTATACATTCCCTGAGGAGAAAGACTTTTCTCTCCTCAGGTTTTTGTGCTTCGTGGCACCTAGTCCAGGACCAGGATGTAGAATGACTAAATGCGAAGAAACTTAAAAATAAAGTGGCCCAACCTGCTGCTTTTACTTAAATTGGTGGTTTGTCTAAGATTGCACAGCTAGTTGAAGATGGGGTTCTAATAAAATATACACAGCCTTTTGATGTTAATCGTATGACACAAAGAGTTCATACCAGAGATGGGTAGGTCATACATTTGAGACTTTAAGATAATTTAAAAAGTATGCAAACTCTATTTCATTAAAATAAACCCTTAACATCAAGTTGATATGTATATATTCATCAAGCTTATGTATATATTCAGCTTTGACCCTGTAAATAATGAGATATTAGAAAATAGGCTAGAAAGTTCATGGGCACAATTCCCCAAGCAATGTAAATGAGGAGTAACTGGGACCACTCACAGAGGCTGAGTCTCCAGGTGGTCTGGAGTATAGGCTCTGGGAGTAGTGAAGAACTTCTAGACCTGAGACCACACGAAGATAGATGAACAACACCCACCACCTCTCCTAACTTCCCGGACCACACAGAGAAACAGTATACTCCTCAAAGGTGTACAGTAGGATGTGACAAGTTGTAAGCAGGTTATAAGATTTGGATCAGAACGCTCTGGGTTTGACTCCTTACTTCTCTCTACTAGCTGTACAACTCTGGACAAATTAATTGGTTTTTATAAGCTTTATATAACTTGTAAAATGGATCTAATTATATCTACTTCACAGGATTGTCACTAACATTAAATTAAAGGTGAAGACTTAGTGAAGTATTGTAGACAAGTGGTCTGCATATGGTAAGTGATCAGTAAAAGTAGCTATTAATAATAGCATTCATAATTGTAGTATCTAACCAATGTACTAGACAAAGAAGACTCGTAGGGCATCTTACAACAGTAATTATGAGCTGCCTTACACTACAACCATATTAATAGTCTTATCCTCTCTGGACTTTAAGTTCCTTGAGGGGAAGTGTGTCTTAATCACATTGCAGATATGAAAACTGAGGCTCAGAGGGAGTAATAGTTCAGATTCCCACTCTCATTCCCAAGAAATTCTAAAATTTGAATAATATAAACTGATATGGATTTTTTTCATATTTTAAGTCAAAAAAGTTTATTGCTTCTTTACTTATTAAATGATTCTGACCAGTTCCTTTCTACTTAGTGTGATATTCAGGGCCCTTTGTACATGAGCCCAATCTATCCCTCCAGTCTCATTTCAATCCAGTCTTCAGCATGGTCAATATAGTTCAGACCCTCTGTTTTTTTTCACCCTTTCCTGAAAATGCTCTATTTTTCTGTTCTTTTATGCTGTCCTATTTACCCTTTCCTCTGCCTGGAGAAATAGAACTTAATATTCAAGCAGTGAGGCTTTCCCCAACCACATCGGGAAGATGGAATGATAACAAAGGTCACCATTTTTGGAGGCCTTATCCACGCCAGACACTTTGTTCCGAGGAGTCACGCCGCATTCTGGGATTCCATTATGACTGTTGTCTTGTTGGTTGTGTCTCCTGTGAATCTCCAACCACCCATCATCCTCCCAACTTGACATGACTACTTGAGGGCAGAGACTCTGATTCACCCATGTGTGCAGCCCTAGTGTTCATCTCCGTGTTGGTTCTCGGTCACTCTCTGTTGCATGGGTGAATGGCAAGGGTTCAGGTTGTCATTAGTGAGTATTTGTTGAATGAAAATACTGCAGAAAAATTCAGATATCAGATTGGAGATTGGGCTCCTGACTCTAAGTTTCCTTTCAACTGTGAGACTTGATGATCTAGCTACCCGCCACCATGTTCAAGCAAATTCCCTCATGCTGGAAATTGAGAATAAAAATAAGAGGCAGAGACATTGAGATCTCATGCACACTTGAGCTCCCAGAAACCTTCATCCCACAAAGGCCCAGACATTGATTCACATGCAGTTGCACATCTGGAGCTGTTCTTTCCCCAGCCTTGGCAGAATCCCTGTGGCTTTTCAGCAGACCGTGCTTGAGGGTATCTATAAATAATCATCCAAATGTAATGCCACCCAGCCTGCTGGGTTAAATATAGACATTGGATTAGCTCCAGGGAGGAGGGGACAAGTGATTCCCAACTCAAAGAAGTTGTTATGAATTCCATTTGCTGCGTGAATATGTACAGTGGATGTTTCCTTCCATAAGGACACCAAAATAGCAATTAACTCAAGGCTAATGTCATAGCTGCTACTGTCTCCCCTGCTTAACTTCTTCCCATCTGGATCCCACCACAGATGCTGATGTGTCTAAATGTGTATGTCCAATGACAGCTCTCTCCACACCTGTTCTAAGTATACCTGTCCTGCCCCCGCTTCTTGCCTCTGCTTCCCTTTGATGGGGAAGATGTTGCATGAGTTACAACACACCATGTTTCAGTTGTATACCTTGGATTCAGTAAGATATTGGAAAGGACTGACCTTTGACTTTTGTCAGAACTGGGCTGAGTCCTTGCTTCACAAATTACTAGCCATGTGGTCTTGGGAAAGTTACTTAACCTCTGTGAGTCTCGCCAGTTTCTGTATTATAAAATGAAGGTAATCTTGTTTACCTGATAGGAAGCACTGTTTACCTGATAGTTTACCTGCACTTGGAAGATGTCACAAGATGTTCTATGTAAATTGTCTGGCCCACCAGTAGACTCTGGATAAAATAACTCATCCTCTCACCTCATAATCTCATTTTATATTCCTCTGGAGTTGAAATGGTCATGACTGATTATCTGGTCCACTGATTGCATTTCATAGATGAGGAAATTGGGGGTTAGATTGGTAAATAATGTATTTTAGAGGTGTCAGAAGAAGTTAGAGGTTGAGCTTTGACCAGGATTTATGTGTACTGCCCTTAGAACCAGAGTTCTTCCTATCATCATTCATTTATTCATGTTGACGTGCATGTTTTAATGTTTGTCGAGCACCTATTAAGAAGATAGTGAAGCTATGAAAATTTATGGGAAATGCAACCCTGACTAACTACCACTAAGGGTACTCCCAAGTTGGTGCATAAAAGAGTT
Organism: Artibeus jamaicensis; assembly: GCF_021234435.1. Classification (NCBI taxonomy): domain Eukaryota; kingdom Metazoa; phylum Chordata; class Mammalia; order Chiroptera; family Phyllostomidae; genus Artibeus; species Artibeus jamaicensis. Next base: position 2,538,610 of record NW_026522030.1, read on the forward strand.
AATATTAGCTAACTTTTTTTTAGTTTTCTTTATATTCCACTAAGTGCTGGGGATTATTTGAACCCCTTTACATACTCAATTTCTTTTACTCTCCCCAAACCATGAAGTATATAGATACTCTGATCTTTCCAACTTTACCCTCGAGATGAAACTGAAGCATAGGGAAGTTAGATGGTTTGGAGAAGTTTATACAATAAGTGGTTGTTACAAGATTTGACCCCAAACAGCATTATTCCCAAATTCATGCTCTGAACCACCAAATTATAACATCTCTTGATTCAGACCAGTGATTTTAGCATGACAATCCAAGAAAGCATGGGGACTATAGAAGTTCAGCACTTGGCCACTCCAGTCATCCAGTGGGAGTCAGGGAAGGCTTTCTGGAGGGGCTACTTTGGAGAATGATGTTGTCCATCTGCTAATGATATATGATATTATTAATCCCATAGGTGACAATTTGATGAATTACATGTGACCAGGCATAAGACTCCAAGTGAGTTATAGGAACACTAAACAGAGGAGACCAACCTTAGGTTGGTAGGACTTCACAATTTGTAAAGCATTTACACACATATTATTTGCTTGTGCTACCTGTACCATCTTTGTGATGAGGGTAGGGTGTGGATTATAATCCCAGTTTTACAAATGAGAAAATCTAGACTCAGAGATGGTAGCTTTGATCAAAGATGCTAATAAGCAAAATTATAGAAGAACTGGAATAAGATATTGTTCTTCTAGTTTTTAGTGCACTTCTTTCCTTTACCTTGCTAATCCCCCAAATTTTTATGGATACTTAGCTTAAAAATGAAGAAAAAATAACCTAGAGAAAGGGATAATTAGCCTACCCATCACACGGTTTCCCCAAATATCAGGTGTTGTAACACGGTTTGGTGTGGTTCTTAATTTCAGACTGATCTCAATGAAATCCTCAAACAAGAACCTTGCACAAGATAGTCTGCATTGCTGGTAAAGTGAGAGAACTTTGTTGACAATAGAGTGAAGCTATAGGCAATAATAGACCCTTATTCTTGCCCTGGGAGAAAGATTTACCAACCCTATAGTGGGTGTGAGCAAAAGGAAGACATAGATAAGCCCATTGCTTTTTAAAGAAAACATGCTTTGGATTGTACAGAGGTTCTGCTCTATGTGACAAGGAGGTGATAACATTATCTGTTGGAAGCTTTTTAAAAGATAGCCATAACACTCTGATCACCCAACACATAAACCCCAGTGGCCTCTGGCAGCATATCGTTTTTGAAGGCACCTTTCTGATTGGATGAGTCAGCAATGAACAATATCTCTAAATAGAGTAGGCTGTCATGTGAATGTTGGGCAATGTGAACAGGGCTAGATTGCATTATCATCAAATGGTTCTCAGCAGCTTCTGGGTCACTTATCTTTTTGAGAATGTGTTGTAAAACCAAGGGCCTTCTCTTTTAAAAGCATCCAGAAGCACATACATGTACAAGTTTAATACATTTTCAAGGAGTCCATAGACCACCCTAAGGCTTAAACATAGACACTCTAGTAACCCGTAGACAAAACATTAAAAATCTCAGTTGTTCAATTGCTTAGTTACACTTATGAGGTATTGGACAATACATTTCCATGAACGGAAGCTGTGTGTTACTAATTATTATTCCTTCAGTGAACTAGGAACATAGTAGGTATTCAAAACCTTTGGTTGAGTTGAACTGATCTGTAATATAGTTAAGTATTAGGTAGCTAATACAGCATAACAAACTACCCAAAAATATAATGGCTTAAAACAATAGACATTTATTTAGCTCATATCAAGTTGTACTGGACTCTGCTGGGGTAGTTCCTTTGGTCTCAGCTAGGTTCCACCATGTGTCTTTTGTCATTTGTGAGTCACCTACAAGTTGTGTTTGCTAACATATTTGCCTGGGACAACTCAGTTGACTCATCTGTGGTCTACATGGTCAGTGACATGCACTAGTTCACATGATAAAGACAAGGAGAAACATACCTCCAGGGTCATGGTAACCTGGCTAGTTTCCAATGCCAAGGATACTCTGTCTCCTCCAGATCCATTTTGCAGTATTCCTTCAGGAGAAAAAAATGCTAGTTGACCTCTGCTAAGTCCCCCATGTTTCACATTGTCTTCCCTTTGCCCTCAGCTAGAACAGAGCAGAATCATTGGTTCAGAGAAATATATTAATGACTCAGACTTTTAACACTGTACTTTGCTATCAGGGGGTTACATCACATATGGATGGCATGGAGGTTGGCAGTGGCATGGTCACTGGGACAAAAGGAAGCTAGGGATTGCAAAAGGACAGGCGAAAGGGGTAGAAGATCAAGGAATGTCAAGCTAGCCAACTGCAGTCCTTCAGGCTGTAGCTCCAATTATATGTAAAGCCGACTTTCTCACCTTTCTGGGAAAGAAAACAGCCTAGAATTCCTGAACACCAGGAGGATAAAGACGGAAAGCATTGATACTTGGTGTAATATTTATTATTAATGTGGTATGTGTGGGGCAGAGAGAGAACATACGGGAATACTTCTCCCCACCCCTCCTCCTGGTCACAAGAGGAGCTCCCTCCTAGAACTCCCACGGTCTTTGTACAAGTCCCTCCTCCATACTATGGTTGCCTGTTTTCACAGAATTCTGTGAGGGCAGAGACCTCATCCGTACCGCCATCATTCTGATGCACCTGATGTTAGGTGGGGGGTCCAGGACATAATTGTTAATCCAGTTTACTTACAACTCTATTTTATGGGTAATATAAAAATTTGAGGAGAGAATGAAAGTCACAGGTCTAAGGTATAGTATTTAGACCTGTTTCTCTATTATTCCTCAGTCATCCAAAGACTTACTCCTTTTCTAAAAGTGTGCATGTTTTCTGATTTAATTTCAAGGCCAGGTGTTTTCAGGAGGGGTCAGGTTGCTTACGACCATTCTATCAGAACTCTGGCAATTTTAATGTAGGTAGGAAAACAATGCTGCTGCTGATGATGATAATAATAATAATAATAATAATAATAATAATAATAATAAATAGTCATTATAAAAGAGATGTGTTGTTCTTTCCCTGGATTTAGCTTAAGAGTTTTCCAGTTAGCTTCCTGTATCTGCACAGTTCACCTTTTCTGAGCTTTTCTTTTTAGGCTGTCTCTCCCCAAGCCCTCAGCCCTCATTTCTGCCCTTGGAGTCTTACCGGAATAGCTGGAATCCAGCCTCCTGCCTAGCTCCTGAGTACGGGATAATTGCAATATAATTAATGAATTAAAAAGAATGAAATGTTTTAAGTGCTTTCAATATTCCCTTTCCTATAATTATCTACAGGAAACATGTTCATTAACAGTCTTGTGCTGACAGCCCCCAAGCTCTGGATAAGCTAGCTCAGCTTCTAATAACAAAATGAATTGGTGACCTCTCTATCTCACACCTCCAAATTCAGTAAGAAGAGGGGAGGCCAAGGCAGGACCATCATTTGGAAAACTGTTGAGCAGATCAGATTCCCTCCTTCATCTTTAGTCTCGGGGGACCTTGACTAGTCTCATATGCCAGGGGCATTCCCTCTGCCTGTCTCCCCCTGATCTGTCTTACACTGTCCCTCAAGAAAGCACCATGTTAGGTGGCTCCTGTTAGGTCTCCCATGTCTCATATTGTCTTCCCTTTGCCTTCAGCTAGGAAAGAACAGACTCCTTAATTCAGAGAAATATAGTAATGACTCAGATCTTTTACTGCTGTGCCTTGTAGTCAGGGGTAGCATCATCTATGCTGGGGAGCCAGAGGGTGCTCAGAGCCACAGGGTATACTTGGCATAGATGCCTGGGGCTTAATCTTATTTGACCACTGGAAGAAAATAGTTGTATTAAGTGAAAAATTGGTGTCTATGGAATAGAATTCAAAATGCTTATGGATTTTAAAAGAAGAAACATTTTGTCTTAAAAAAAAAATCATGCTTATAGGGGTTGTCTTCACACTGGGTCCCTAAATGCCCCAGGGCCATCTAATTGCTGACCATATTATTAGAGATATTTGTTGTTAAGTATGGTCTAATGAGATACCCCTTCTATGGGCACTTAGTGGCAACTCAGGGCAACTAATTTTATATCTTAAATTTTTCATCAATATGACAGACTAGGAGAGGGACATTTTGGGGTAGGGACCCACCCCAGAGACACACGGGTTTATTTATGTATGAGTTTCCAATATGTGCAAGGTGCCAAGCCAGTTCCAATGTAGAATATATTGATGAATGACAAGGGGACTATGCATTCAAAGATTTTATAGACTAGTGGGGGAGATAAGATTTCTACCTATAAATAACAGTAATAGAGACAGGGCTACGAACTGTGAGTGAGGAGCAATAAACATGCTCTGGATATCCAGAGGAGGTGGATATTCTCTCCACTTGAGGGACTCTGAGGACATGTCATGAAGGAGGAGGATTTTCAGCTTTAACCTGAAGGATGTGTAATATTTGGATGAGGAAAAGTGCAGGGAGGTGGTTGTCTCTATGTCAGGCAACAATTCTTAACAGAGCTGCAGAGACTGAATCAGGAAACAGCATCCTGGCCAGGTTGGGCCATGATGGGGCAGTTGAAACTAAATGTTTAATCAAGTTGTAGCTGCAAGGAGGGGGTCTGTGCAGACATTCACATGGCATGCACAGTGGTTGAATCAATAGCAGGATTTTGGCTTATGAGAGGAATCTCGGTGTTTCAGAAAGAGAGCAGAGCGGCCAGCAGGGGCATGGTCTGCGTGTGTGGTGGAACAATGGAGGTAGGAGTTCAGGTCTGGAAGTTGGTGGAAGAGTTCATGCAGGCAATAGAGAAGGATTTGTCATACAACACCAGATCAAATCCCAGCACCTCGCTTGTAAATGCAAGAAGACACCAGGCTGCCATTGTACCTTGAAACCAATACAAATGAAAAGAAATTGGAGATTGGAATAGTTGAGGCAATATGTGAAGGAGCCACAGAACACATTGAAAAGACTTGAAAGTTATAAAAATTTTAAAAAATCAATGTTTATATAATGAAACCATCTGAGTATATTTTCTAAGACAGGGAAATTGGCAATTAATAAAATATTTAATGGTAGTGTTTTTAGAGTACCTGCAAAATTCTAATTTGGAAACAACTTATTAGAGGCAGGCTTGTGGGGGATACTGATTAGATAAGTTGGGCAGACAATGGGTTTGGGCCCCTGTCGATGTAACAAAATGAGTTGGGACAAGTGGACAGTTTAAGAGGTTGCCGATGTCAGGGCAGGAAAGAACCTGGCATGCTGTCATTTAGCCTCTGAATGTCAGAAAATGAGAATAAGAGAGGAATGGTTTTTAGTGTAGTGGTTCTCAAAGTGTGGTCCCTGGACCAGTAATGTGAGCCTCCCCTGTCAGTAGAAATACCGACTCTCAAGCACTGCCACAGGCCTATAAAATCTGGAAAGAGAGTGAAGGGATCTGTGTGTCCACAAGCCCTCCATGTGACTTTGATGTATGCTCAAATTTGAGAGTCCTTGTTCTAGAAGAGGTTTGAACAATTTCCAGAAAAAGATAGGATGCTAAACAAGCAGAAACAGCAGACACCTCTTACAGTTTGCACCCTAATAAATCATCACACCCATTTTATAGAAGGGAAATCCGAGGGTCTGGGAAATAATGGGAGTTGACCAAGACCTTGTGTCTAATAAGCCTAGAGCCTGGCCTTGGACTCAAGTATTCTGGTTCCTAATCCAGCCCTCTTCCCACCCTAGCGCTGTAAAAGAAAATGAGAAAGGAAACTCCTTGCTGCAAGGCATTGCACCTGGTTGTGTAGATTGTTCTTTTTTTAAGGAGCTTTTTTTCACCTGAGTAACCACTACCTTACCGTGGATTGCCCAGATGCATTTTCAAGACATAAGCTTCTCTACTGCCCTGGAGGGAATAAGACCCTAAGAAGCGATGGCTACATCAAGTAGCAGTTTCCATTCCTATCGGCTCACATTCCCAGAAAGCTTCTCCATGCCCAGAGGTTCTGCATGGCCAGATGACATAATTATCTGCAGATGTTACTCACTCCAGGGCCAAGTTATTCATATTTTACATTTGAAAACCATCTCCCAGCTAAGGCCAAATGAAATGACCTTTGCAGAATGAACTAGACTGAAGTCAACAAGAATTTATTGAGCAGGGAGTACATGGCCAGGGCTGCCAGTCGCGGATGAGCTTATGAGGAAGAAATCACGGACAGTTCCCCCCAAGAGATCCTGATTCTGTGCAGCAGATGAGATGAACACAACTAAAACAATCAGAGAATTATATGGGCGCACTAGTCCTTCAATTTTGCTGTTGTGTGTCCAGCACCTGAATCTTCTTTTTATGTTTGGGGAGCTTTCCACCTTTTAAACCTTGATGAGAAGCTGTCTACATCTTGCTCTAGAACCTAAAAAAGCCAGATGTAAACCTTTCCAGCTATACAGGGAATGAGAGCATGATCAGCCAATCAGAGGTGCCTGACTGGAGGAGGTGATATGGGGGGCAGGGGGGACTGTGGGGAAAAAATCATCATGTTGGCGGCACTGACGTGTGCCTGTTTCCAGGCCACAGGCGATGAGGGTGCCAGAGGCTGTGCATCCCAGAACCCCCTGGGCTGGGGTGTGGAAGATGCTCACTGTAGGGCCCAGTATTAAAGCTGTGGAGCCATCAGTATCCCTACCACATTGCTTACATGCCATTTTTGTTATCGGTTCAGGTTGTGTGGACTTGTTTTGCTTCCTAGACCTACATGTAAAGCTGTGAACTTCTCAATATCTTTCTGATGATTCTCCGTTGGGCTTAACTTTCACCAGTCAGTTTCTGTTGCTTGCTCCTTTCTGTCCTGGCAGATGACCCCTCCCTCCTTTCTGTCCCTCAATACATCTTGTTCTCTCCCACCAGGGGCTTTGTGCAGGGTGTTCCTTCAGCCCTGGCCATGGTTTCCTTCCTTTGTCTCCGATTCTCAATTCTTAGTTAACCCCCATGCACTGTCTGATCTTTGAGGTCCCAGTTTGAACATCATCTCATGGCAGCCTTCCCTGAGTTACCGGAGGGCTCCTCTTCTTATCCATTGTGACTGCACTGTTTCTTCCTTCCAAGACACCACCTAAGTGTGTAAACCCATGGCTGGTCATTGTTATTGACCTCCTCAAACTAGATTTAAGCTCCATGAGGGTAAGGACTGTGCCTTTTGCTCACCATTGTTATTGCCACTGCCTAGCATGACATCAGAAGGCACACGAAGCTGTGTACCATCTTGGATAGTTAAACTGGATGAGTTAAGCAGGACTGTTAGCCTCGGGGGTACATGCCACAGACACTGTAGCCCTTCTGAAAGGACTGTGGAAATGAGCGTGGCTAAGGAAAGTTCCCTGAGTAGGTGGAGCTTGAGTTGAATCTTGAAGTATTTGTGGAATTTGGCCTGGAAGGACAGAAGTAGCATTTCCCAGGTTGACAGAACAGCATGGGGCCAAGAGTAGGCAAGGGAGTTGTCACTGGGTGCCCAGAGAACCAGTGGGTGACTTATCTGCTGGGATGAGGCTTCTGTGCAGAAGAGGAAGACTAGGTTAAGTTATATAGGTAGAAGAGGGTAGATTTTGAGAGGCATTTATTAAAAGAGTCTATTTGTGGTCCTGCTTTTTAAAAAAGTTTAATTTAAGTATAAATGGTATATAATATATATTGTTTATATTAGTTTCAGGTGTACAATATAGTGATTTAACATCTTTATACCTTACAATGTGACCACCCACTTACTCTGGTAATTATCTCTCACTGTGCAAACTTACAATAGTATTGACTATATTCCCCTTCTCTTTTCCATCCACCACCCTCCCTTCTGGTAACCATTCCTTCGTCTCTGTTTCTATAAGTCTGTTTTTGTGTGTTTTGCTTGTTTGTTTGTTTTCAGATTTCATATATAAGCGAAACCGTATGTCGTTTTAGTATTTATCTTTCTCTGACTGACTTATTTTGCTTAGCATAATCGCCTCTGGATCCATACATGTTGTTGCAAAGGGCAAGAATTCATTTTTTATTGCTGCATAATATTATATTAAATATATATTCATATATATTCTCTTCTTTTTAAGATTTTTGGTTGTAGGCAGCTGCCTTATGATAGCTAATTCTCACTTTCTCCATTTGTAAAATAAGAATAATGTTGAGTCCATGCCTTCCTTGGTGAGAAGTAAATGGCAAAGAAATTCCTAATTTTGTTTTTTGAAAATCAACTGTGACCATCTCCTATTAGGAGACCTTCAGTGGCACAGTTGCCTACACAGCATGAGAACCATAGCCAGGCTTTAGAGTTCTCAACCATGTGAGTCATGCCTACTTTTTCAACCTGGCTTCCTGCCGACTCATTCTCACACTTTATCCACATTTCCCCAAGGTCTTTTGCACCTCTGGGTCTTTGTTCATGCTCTTTCCTCTGACAACAATGCTTTTCCCTTCCTTTTCTGTCATTTTCCTTTGTAGTTTATCTGGTGAACTCCTATTAATTATCCATTCAAACCCAGCTTCTGTCACCTCCTCCAAGAAGCCTCTATCGACTCAAAGTTAATCATCTTGGATTCTGTCACAGATGTGTGTGGATACACACACATATGTATATGTATGGCATGTGTTTGTGTGTGTACATAGATATATAATCAATGATGATGTTTTCAACAAATTTTGATGCCCCAGCACCATATTTGTGCCTATAACATAACAGGCACTCACCTAAGGTGTATAAAATCAAACTTAGCGTAAAAACTAATAAAAAACTAGATGCATTCATCTCCTAAGTGCATTGGGAGTACCCATTATGTTCCAGGTTGCACATTAGTCAGCAGTAGTGGTGGGGGTTGATTATGGTGGGGGTAGCAGAACCACGCAGACACATGAAATGTCACTGTTGGAAGGGACTTGGGGAGCAGCTAATCCAATTGCCTTATTCAACCAAGGCCAAGAGAAGTTAGAGGTTCAAGGCCACACAAAAATTCATAGCAGGGCAAGTGAAGAACCCACTTCTTGTGATACTTAGCTTGGAAATATGTTTATATCACCCCCTGCTCTTAGGCTTATTATAGTAATAATTACCCTGCCTTTTAGCCACACTGGTTAACTCCTATTTTTAGAGTCCTAGTTAACATTATGGAAGATTAATATTCTTTTTTCCTTCTTTTTATTATTACATGATGTGGTTGCAGCTAAGTCATAGCCTGTTTTCCCTGCTTTTTTAAGATGCGTATACAAAGAGCGACTTCCTAATATTTGACGAGTTCATAAATTATGAATTCAGAAAATTTCCATTTCCGCCCACTACCTTTCCTGCTGTAGCAATTCTGGAGCCATTTGGTGATGATTTGTAAATCTCTGAACCTGTAACCAGAGAATGGATAATTCTGAGAGTGCATCTAAGAGAAATAGTTTGCATCGTTTGGAACAATGAACCACTCTGTAATTGAATACAAGACCTAAGACAGCATGAATGAGATCATGTCTGTAAAATGGTCTGAGCCCCTCAGAGGCAGCCACTCCATAAATACAAGACATTGTTGTTGCAGCATTTGTAACACCACATAACAGGAGCACTCCTGATTGCTAGAGGAAAATGGTCTATATGGGGTTTCATGAATAAAAGCATGAGCTTGCTCACTCCTCCCTCATTGTTTCCAGCTCTGTTCTGGCCTCTGGACCAGTATTTTACTCTGTTTTCCATCTTGCCACTTAAAACAGGCATGGACATGTTGGAAGAAACTCAGCAAAATGTGTCATTCACTCAGTAATTCATCCTATGATTACTGAGAGCCTTCTATGTGCCAGTCCTATGCTAGGGAGCTTGATGAGGTCTCTGTCCTCAAACTTTTATTCCCAATGCTCCCTGTAGCCCCAAGAATCTCTACTCTCGAGTGATTATTTTCACCACCTAAAACTCTTTCTTTGTGCCATGAGCTCTCAGAGTTCACATGGGTTCAAACATTTTACACACATTTTGTAGTGTCTTCAAGGACAGAAACTATTTCCTCTTTTTTTCTTGTCCCCTGACAAAAATGCCTTGTTGGTGAGAAACTACTGTGATTTAGGGATAAAGGATGACTATTTATTCAACAAATATTTTCCAAGAGCCTATAATGTGGTGGGTATGCACTAAGGATATAGACAAGAATGAGAAAGATAAGTTTTCTGCCCTCAAGAAAAATAATCAAGATATAAACAAGCCCTGCCCTATGTGGCGCAGTTGGTTGGGTGTCATTCCACTAAGTGAAATTTCACTGGTTCAATTCCTTGTCAGGACACATGCCTGGGTTTTGGGTTTGGTCCTCAGTCCAGGTGTGCACAAGCTACAACCAATCCTTCTCTCTCACATTGATGTTTCTCTCCCTCTCTTCCTCCCTCCCTTCCCCCATCTCTAAAAATAAATAAATAAAAAATTTTTTTGAAAAGATATAAACAAGTAAAGATATGGTACAATGACAGGTACTGTAAGTTTTATGAGTAAAAATAGACCAGGATGAGGGAATTAAAGGTGACTGGGGGCCATTTTAGATGGTTTGGTGACATCTGGAAAGGAACCAGACCATGGGGATATTTGGGGGTGGTTATTGCAGGCAGAGAGGAAGCTACGTGGACAGACCCTGAGATTTACCCTCAGCATCATGTGGAGGCCTGTCCATCCAAGTGTGTGATTAAGGACTAACGAAATAGGAAAGGTGGTGAGAAGGGTACACGGGGGCCCGCTTATCCCCGTCATTTGGCTGTGACAATGGTGGGAGTCCTGTGGGATGCAGAGGCTATTACCTCTTGTCTAAACTGCCACAGGACCTTCTCACTACTCTTCCTGATGCTAGTGTCTCCTCTCTCCATCATCCCTGTGCACCTGAATTGAAATCTCCATCCAGCCTTGGGTCAGATCATGCCACCTTCATCCTCGAAACTTCTCAATGGCTCCCTGACTTTTGAGAAACTAAGTTCAAATTATGCTCCATGGTACTCAAACACTCTGCAAATGGATGAGTCCAGGTCTTCCAGTCCTACTCCCCTTTATATTCATCTACTTTCCCTGCACCCCCACTGCATAGGAACACGGCAGTCATTCAAATCGCCCAGCCCTTTAATCATGTAGTGTTCTCAACTTTGTCTCTCTTTGTGAATTATCCTTCAGGACTTGGCTCAAAGGGTACCTCCTCCTCAAACCCAAGTTACAGTAAGCTTTCTTTACTATATGCTTCAACATGGGCATTCCACTTGTGCTGTGTTTGACTCTGCTTCAATGAACACAACTTCTGTACATACCAGGTTCGGAAGAGATTTGCTGAAGGATGGATGAAAGCCAACAACTACAGGAGCTCACATTTATTGAGGGCTCACCGAGTGCTTAGACTTTGGATAGGAACCTTACACAGATGATCTCATTTAATCTTTACAGCAGTCCATGAGTTGGGACTGTCACCAATGAATTTACAGGGGAAGGGGCAGAAATTCAGAGAGTTAAGAACCATATTCACTTTGTCACAAATGTGTGTGCTCTTAACCATCATGTGGTTAAGAAACTCCATTCCCATGGAGGTCAGAACCAATTCTCAAAAGAGTGGAGAGATTCCAGGTGACCATGAATAAGAACTTTCTGGAAATTAAGGTGCTTAGCTCTGGAATGGATTTCCAAGGCTCTGATGGATGATTGCTTTGGCCCTAAGTATGGGCCTGGCTAGGCAGTGACCCTTGGAGAGCTCTCATTCCTAACTTCATGCTAACAGCCTGTGGGTTACCCAGACCCATATTCAGAAGTTGTTGACTTTAATTCTGTTCTGAGTATGACCTACTTAGAAAAATTGCAGTTTCCAAATCTTGAAATAGTGGCAATATTCTGTCTTTAATTATGAAGTTCAGAGAGTTTTCATTACTAGTCATTCTTTCTTTCTCCTTCTGACAACATGTACTAAGTAACTATTTTACCTCCAGTAAGCTTCATATCTACCATAGTGAGACAGGAAATACATAGTCCTCATCATTGTTAATAAGTTTGTATTATATTTGAGGAGATAAGACATACATCCTGAAAACCATAAAACTCATTAGTATATGATAAACACCAATATAAGATCTTAGAAAGTGTTAAATAAGTGTTCGTGGATGACTGACTGACTTAGCTAATAAAATAATTCAAGACACACTTGTTAGGCATTGCTGAGTTCCTGGCTTTGTATGCTGTAGAAATTACGGGAAGTTAGACCTTTTCCATCTGGAGCGACCTGAGAAGGCATCACTGAGGAGGGAACATTTGAGAAGAGCCTGTAAATGTCAGGCTTCCTGAGGGCATGGACTTTGTTTACTTTGCTCCTATATCCCTGTACCCAGAGTAGTGCATGGCACCTGTGGGCACCCTCTGTGTATGTGTTCAGTGAATGAATGAATGAATGAATATGATTCCAGTGGTCAGGTGGCAAGTGCAAGTGATGGATAGAGATGGAGCTGGGTCAGCTTCCCCCTAACACGGTCACAGATGTGAAAGTCCAAGGAGCTTCACTCAGCTCTAGGACCACGAGTGCAGTCCTTCATGCCCCTGACCTTCGGCATCATCTTTTGTGAATATTGCATTTGTACTAGAGGCTCTCCTAAGATCCCTTCCAGGTCTCATGCCCTATATTCCCAGTCCAAAGGAAGGAGAAGAAATGAAGGACTCATGATTCGATCATGCCAGAATCTGCCGGCATTTTCCCAGGACACTAATGGAACCAATCTCTGAAACATGCCTATACCTTTTCAGTGTTTTTTGGCCACGCCCACCCTTCAGGGTTCCTTAGATCCTGATCAGCTCGAGCAAATGCTATAACTCCTGCTTGTCCTGACTCACTGGGCAGCCTTAGATGGATTACTTGCCCCTCACTGGGCCTCAGTTTCTTTATCAGGAAACTAGTGAGTCTGGCCTGGACAGTCCCCAGGGGCCTCCTCCCTTGGTCGTGCACTACATCCTGCACTGCTTTGAGTCAACAGTAGTCATCACCATGACTCATATGTTCTTGGGCTGGAACATTTCTGCCTCAAAAGGGTTGCAGGGTGGAGTGGGTTTCCCTGCGTGTACCTATAAGAGTGGAAGGCACCCCTCAGCTCTCACAGATAGGCTCCAGCGTGGACACCTGCCCACACCTGATGTGACGGCCTGGCCACAGTAGACGTGGGCTCAGGAATTTCATGGCAGTTCCTGGAACCTAAAGCCTGGGCCTGATCCAGGTGCTGAGTGGGAGGATGCTGTCACTCAGAAGTCAATTGCTTTTAGTAAATGGAAAATTCCATTCCACCAGAGAGCTGATGCTACAAAGATCCAGAACAAAGCTTTTGTTTCTGAAAATCTTGAAGCAGAGCTCATTTAGGAAGCTTCTTCAAAGTCCTACGGATGCAGGACTGAGAAATATTTTACTGTTTAGCATTGGAAAAAATGGCATACCTTCCTTGCTCCTTTCTGCATTTCTCTCAGGAAAGATATTTGGGAGCTGCAGAGGGTGTGAGATCCTCCCATGCACATGGGTCAGCTTTGTGATCACCCAAATCTGCATCTTGTAGGTTCATAGCTGTGCCCTCAAAACTATTATGTGACAGGGCATTCATTGTGGTTTCTCTAAAGCTCTCTTTCCCTCTAAAATGGCGACTTCTGATATCCAAGGCTGGCTTAATAATGAATGAATTAATGTTTGAGAAATAAAATGTAAAAAGAGCAACAGAGTAGCATAGAGGAAATAGTAAAGACTTCAGATTCTCATGGGCCTGCATTTTATTGCCTGCTCTGCTCCTTCTAGGATGTTTGACCTTGGACAAGTAGCATTACCTCTTGAGCTTCAGTTTTCCAACCTGACAAATGGCAATATCTTGCAAAATGATTGCAGGGATTAAATAAGATGCTATATAAAAAGTGACTTACCAGACCCAGAGGGAGAAATTATTTGAGTCTATGAAAGCTCACGAGGCCTGCCAGAATTATGGGAGCAGAAAAAAAACAGTAGTATTTCCCTGGATCTAAGAAGACAGCTTACTTTCTGTGATTTAAAATATATATATTTAGCTTTGGTCCTGTGCAGAGGGCCCAATCCCTCTCCTCCAGGTCAGTTGGATTAGCAAGATCAGGCATATAGGTAAAGCTTTCAGTGGGTGCTTTGGGGGGATTCCCCAGGTACTCCTGGCTTCTTATCGACTGCAGCATTTTGCACAGCCAATCCCTGCCAAGCAGCATCCGTGGATAGAGAGAAATGCCCCTGCAACGCTGGTGTCAAGGATAACCCTGATGCTGCGTGTTTTCCCCAACAACTATCAATGTGGCATCGAAATAAAGAGGACCCCAGACATGTAAACCACAAACAATGACTAAAACTTACATTTACTGGTGCTTATTCCCTTGCCAGACAATTCACACGGACTGTCTTTTCTAGTCCCTAGAGCAGTACTTTACAGTAGGTCGTTAAGTATTCCCATGTTATAGATGAGAACAAGCTCAAAGAGGCCAGGTGCCCAAGCTCAGCACACTGGTGAAGGGCCTGACTGGGATGTGAATCCACACCATTTGGTTCCAGAGTCTGTGCCTTTGACCCCTCCCAGTCCTGCCTCTCAAAGACTCAAGCCTCTGCTCCTGGAGTAGCCACAAAGGCAACGCTAAAGCCATTTGAGCTAGTGCTTTTGGGTGCCCTCATTCTGAGCTTGCCCAACATGGAAGCTTTACTGTTTGGCTGAGTCAGTTCCCTCCTGGATGACGACTTTGGATAAAAATTCCGTGAAGGCAGACCATGGGGATCTTCAGCATGAAAGGAGTGGGGGTCTGCTCTCCTGACAAGGAGCATTTTATCACTGACGGTGTCTAGAGTGGTTTTATAACATACCAACCAAATATTAGCTGACCTATTGTCTCATGTTTATCTTGTTGTTTTATGTTTATTATTTGATCATATTATTGTTTTTAAATTCTCTACAGACAAGGGACCCCTTATTGCCTGTACCCAAGGTAACGACTCTCACTACTGCATCCCAGGGAGAGTTAAACTAGGAATCTCTTCCCTGTGCCCCCAGCCCCCACCTCAGTTAGGGACTTGGCTTTCATGTTCATATATGGGGGTTTGAAGAAAGCTTTGGCCAGGAAACAGCTTCCACTACTGAACAAGAATTTGCACCCACTGGCTGGGATGTTCTTGCTAGAGTTCTGTCCAGTCTGGGCATTTTTATGGCTCTAAAACTGCTCTCCCCCGGGTGGAATGTTGCGAAATGCTGATTTAGGTAATGGCGCATGTCCCCTGAGGGCACTTTGAGAAGGAGCTGTGGACATTTCACACTTTATGACAGTTATTCCTAATGTGGGTCTCAGTGATGATACATTCCTTTTTTTAAACAAGGAAAAAACTTTCTTTACTGTGTGTTCACTATTCACTCGCCAAGCACTGTGCTAGGAACTGGCATTTTAAGGAGGAAAGGGCTATAAACATGGGGCTTGGGAATTAGTGAAAGGGAGAAGGAGCAACAGAAAATCCCAAACAGATGTATAACTAAGAATTGAGGGAAGCACTAAAAGGAAAAAGAGAATGTTGTTCTGAGCAAGCATATCAGAGTGGATCATAATTTAGATTGGGGAGGGGCAAGAAGTGCCTTTCTGCTGACGTAATATTTAATCAGAGACCTAAGAAGAATTAGGAATGGGTGGTGGAGGTGTGGAGTGAACAGCATCCCTGTGGTGGGAACAGCACATGCAAAAGCAGGGAGGAGGGAATGAGCTGGGGTCCTTTGGGAAGTGGAGTAAGGCAGTGGTGGAGAGGGGGAGGCTGGGAGGAGGCCGGAGGGGCAGCAGAGGCCCCATCTAACCACTCTGGAGTCCATGGCAAGGATTGTGGGAGTCTCTAAAAGACTTTAGATAAGAAAATGCCATGACCCAATTTTTATTTTAGAAAGACCCCTCTGGCTGTGCCACGAAGAACTGAGTCACTAAAAACTGGCTGCATAATCCTGAAATATCTTTGTCACACAAAAAAGTGGCCTCCTTACATCTCAGTAGGAAAGTTGTAAATTCAAGCTTCTGGGTTTGCCTGAGTCAGCTCCAGGCCTTTTGTGCGTGTGGGTCTGGGGCTTAGATCACTGGCATATCGCTCTTGGGGTCCCATTCTCCTGGCTGCCGTGCCTCCCTCCCTCCCTCCCTTCTGCCACTGGGTGAATCATAGCTTTTGTCCAAAGTGGGCGGATCCTCCTGCCAGCTCCCACCCTCCCCATCAGCATCAGAGGAGGAAGAGCTGCCAAGTTCCCCCTCAAAGTCAGGGATGCCACCTGTCGTGCTGTGTCCTCCTCCCACTAGGACATCTGACAGCCTCCGTGACTCATGAGCAGGGGAAGCACAGATCATCAAAGCTAGAGGGACCTCAGAAACCTTCCAGATCAGCCACCCAATTTACAAGTAAATTTCCCAATTTTAAGGGAAGGGAAGGGTGCCTTTAAGGGCCACAGTTAGCTAGGGGCAGATCAGGAGCGAGATAGATGCAAGGGAGCTGCTCGATAAATACCTCTGTCACAGGCTAGTGCTGGAATTTGAATTGAGACACTGTAGGGTTAGAAAGATATCCTGTAATGGGAGTTCAGTGACCTGAGTCCCAGTTGCAACTCCAGAGCCGACCTGCTGTGTGACCTCAGATAAGCCTTCTTCCTTTCTAAGCTGCACTGCCTTCCTCTGTATGGTGGAGAATCCATGTTGCAGATTTCTGAACACTGTTGGAGCCCTCACACTGCTGGTGGGAGGACTCTGGCAGGGACCTAGAAAGGGGCAGTGCTGGTGACAGAGGTGTTTGACTGGTCTCTGCAGCAGCCCTCCTCCCATCAAGCCTGGAGGGGCTAAAGGAGCTGCTGCTATCACAGGCCATCCATCCCACATCCACACACATGTGAGGGTTACCCCCGCATCACCAGCAGCTCGGGGCCCTACGCAGTTCTGCTTTTGTTGACAAAATCTCCTCATCCCTGGAAGTTCCCCACTCACTCTCCCACATGAGAACATGGTCCTGCTGTTGCTCATGTTCTGTCATACTCAGTTACGAAGCTGGTCAATCTGAAACCACATCCGGCATAGGATATAAATGGCTGGTGATGATGATGAAGGTGGTGGTGACGGTGATTATAGTGGTAAGGGTCATGAAGATGGTGGCAGTGGTGACGATGAAGATGGTGGCAACGGTAATGATGGTGGTGATGATGATGAGGTTAGTGTTGACTGAGCCATTCACTTCATTTGCATCTCTTCATTTAATTCTTCCCACCATACTGTAGTTCATCTACCACCACAAAAAATTACCACCGCCACCATCAACAAAAAAACATTAGATACATGAGAAGATCCAAGCAAAAAGAGGTACAAGATGTTGCCAAAAATCACCCAAGAGTGATGCAGATAGAATTCAATCTCATCTCTAGACCATGGTTGTAAGTAATTCACTGTACTGATACAAAGTTCGTATGTAAATGTCTCCTCTATCTCCGCTTGAAAATGAGGACTTTGCCAAAACCCAAAGAGTGACATATGGGAGGAGATCCAGTGTGCTGAAGGATTACTGAAGGGAGACTTGGGGATGGACGGGAGATTTCAACCGGGCCAGGCGGGCAGCTGCCCAGGCTCCCTGAGCTCTGAGCTTGGCCTTGATGTTTCCTGTGATAAAAGACGTCCTGGCCCCCCGTCAAGGAGGCTTCGCTTGCTGGCTGTCTCCCTCTCTCTCCCTCATCCTTTTTTCTAAGCCACTCAATAATGTTTGAGTTTTTAAGATGCTCATTACTTTCATGTGCAGCTCTAAGAGAATCATTCGGATGGACCCCCCACGCCCCTGCCTCTGCATGAGTACCCACATAGGGATGCACACGTGCACACACAGGCATGAACATGGAGGCACTAAAAATCAGTTAATGTAGAAAAGAGGGCTAGAGACACTGTATAATGCTGAGTTTACAGGTATATGAGGGACGGACCTGTTTTCTGGGTTAATGAGCAGTGTCTGTGGAGATGGTTATGGAATGTGCAAGCTTTGCTCCTGATATAGGCCTTTCTCTGCCCTGAGGGTGGAGTAAGTTTTAGAAATCAGGAGAGGGAACAGGTCCTCAGTTTGCTGCAGTGGGTGCATTATCCCCTCTGTATGGTCAATCCTTTGGCTGCAGGTGTTGATCCTGGCCTCCCCGTTCCAAGGCACAGCTACTCCACAGGGCCCTGAGAAGCCTTGTACAGTGATAGCCTTCACTGAACACAGGTGTGGCAGCCCACTCTCGTTTGCCCACTCAGGGTGTCCTCCAGGCCAGGGTCTGCCCGCCAGCGGCAATTCCTCTCTAGGCGGGAACAGCTCAGGCTGGGTCTCTTTTGCTCCGCCCCCCAAAAATAGACCACCTCCCCTCCTCCTCCTGTGGTCTTCTGGGATGATGCAGCCCGATCCCCCTCAAAGGCCCAGATCATAAATGCCAGCTCCCTTCCTGAGGGCCTGGTGAAGGAAAAGAACCTGGTGCAGCATCGTTATCTTTTAAGTAACTAGTCTTTTTTTCTTTTTCTTTTTTTGATTTATTTTATTTTATTTTTTTATTACATTTTATTTAGTTACTTTTCAAGTGCATTTTTTTAAATCTATTTCTCCCATCCCCCCCACCCCCCCACCGGTCTCCCCTCTCCCTCCCATCCCCCCCCCCCAGTCCTCATCTCTGTGTCTTTCATACTTGTTCCTCGTCTTTTTTTCATAAGTTTGTGTAAAAGGAAGAAAAGAGTCTGGAAAATCAAATGGAGGGTGACAATGGGGGCTCTATTTTTTTTTTTGGTCTATTGATAAGAAACATGTAATAATTAAGAAATAATCATAAGGAGTAATTATAGGAATGAAATGAAATAAGATGCAGAGAAACACTAAATGCCATACTTGACACATAATTAGTGCTTGGTGAAACGTGTGTGTATATGTGTATGAGTGTGTGCATGGGTGTGAATGTGTCAGTGTGTGAGCATGTGTGTGTGTGGATATGAGAGTATGTGTGTGTGAGTGCATGTTTGTGTCACTGTGTGAATTGCGTGTGAATATGTGTGTGATCGTGTTTTTGTGAGTATCTGTTCTTGTGTGAGTGTATGAGTGTGAAGTATGTGAACATATGTGTGTGAATTTGAGTGTGTGTGAAGTGTGTGTGTTCACACACCCCTGCAGGGTCCTTGTGGGCCTGTCAGATGGAACCAAATGGGTGATAGCACACGCCTTTTCTCTGAGAAAAGTGATTTTCAGAAGAAACACTTCTCACCACTCTTAGGCCTGAGCCGAGATTATAATTAATAGCTCATCCTCAGTCAACCCAGATTTCTTTCTCTCATGCTCCAAAACGCTGGCAGCCCATGCACTTCATTTTTGTTTGGCCTGAGGGGCCATTTCCATCGGCTGAGGCGCCAGGAGCCCCTCTGCTGTGGCAGCTCATTAAATGCACAGCCTGTCCTGGGCAGGTGCTTACAGAGGCCTAAGTGCTCAGTGCTACCAGAGTGGCCAGGCTCCAGCCAAGTCCGGGCCGCGCAGGGGAGGGCTGCGGAGGTCCACCAGTCTCAGGTGAGCTTATTTTTACAGTGTGTCACAGCTGAATCTCCAGGGGGATTTAGTTAAGATGTGTCATGTGTTTTCCCAAAGTTTAATCCAATAATCCAAAGTAATTGCTTGTATTATATTTATGAAAAGCATGGGTTTCAATTAAGGTGCACTTCCATACATTTGAGATTCAGCTCTGACACACACAGGTGCTGAGATCTTAGGGAAGATTTCTGACCTGAAATAGTGAGGATGGGGGTTTTGCCTTTGCTCTTCCAACTACTACAGGCTTACCCACATCATAGAACTCTCTCCATTGAACCCAAATTACCCGTTTACTCATCTGTATCTCCATTAGGCTATGAGTTCTTTGAGAGTAGGGACCATGTCTTGTTTGCTAATGTACTCTCAGTGTCTAGTTAGGTACCTTCACTGTAGGTGCTCCAAAAAAATTTGGTGATTGAATAAACAAGCCAATGGATGAATGAATGGATAGATACATGGTTGGATTGGTGATTTTTTTTCTAAAGTACATAGTCCCTCATCTGTCAAATGGCAGAAGTACCATCTACTTCACAATGATTTTATGAAGATTAAATGAAATCAGAATTGCTAAACTCTTGCCACAATACCTGGTACATAAAAGCCACTAAGCAAAAACTGGTTCCTTTATTATATCCATCCACATTTGCCCTCAGAGTGACATGTTAACTTCAGCAGATCTTACTAGAAACCAATTACCATTTGTGAGCTTTCAGCATTCTAGTTCTCCACATATGGCCAGTATAATCTGTAAAAACTGCAAATCTGGTCATTTCACTTGTCCACTCAAACCCAATCAATGGTGCCCAACAACCAGTGAGCAAAACAACTTCTCAATCAATCATTCAGATTCGATTCTCAGAGTAGCCCATAACGTTCTGCCAAGGATGATTCTCACCCACGTCTCTCCATTCCTGGGTCACGCCACTCTGCTCCCCAGCTACACTGGCCCTATTTACACACTAGGCTTAGAGCGTGCCTGACTGTTTTCTTCTCAGGACTCTCCCATGTTTAGCTTTTCCTGCCTGCAATGGCTCCCACTTCATAGACTGGGTCAGAGCTCCTTCTATAAATGCTCTAACTCCATGGACTATTTTTTTCTTTGTTAAATTGTTTATAATATATTCATTGTGTGGTCATGGGGTTAATGCCAGCCTCCAACATGAATTCTGTCTGCTGTACTTCATCCCACCAACTAGCACATTATCTGACACAAAAAGGAGTCAATGAATATATATTGATGAATGGAAACCCTTATCTTTCCCCAAGCCCTGTTTATGCCTCTCTCCTATCACATACCTTCACCAGCAAAGGTGTACATATCTTCCTTTCCATGCTACACTTAGGGATTATCCATTATGTTTTTGTCCCTGGCCTGTAGCTGGTGTGTTCACTGGCCAGCTGAAATATATACATGCATTCTAGTGGAAGCAGCATCCATAAGTCCTGGGGAACTGCTTGATATGCTTTCTTATTCGGATCCAGCCTCCTGCCAATGCACTTGCATTTGCCTCAGCCTCTCTCTCCCTATGTTTGCTGCTTCCTCCCTCAGGTCATAGCAGTTACATCTCAGGAGTCTTCGGAAGTGGAAATAGGCAGTGGAAGTGGGAATTACGGAGACACAAAGATGGCCTTGTTGCAATTCGAAATATCACCACATCTGTGGCCTTTCAGGTACTGCAGGTCCCCAGGTGATGCCTTAGGAGGGGTGTAAGACAAAGTCCCTGGAACCCATCTGTGAGCTGAGTCTGTACATGAAGTCCCGTGGGGTCAGTCGAGGCAAGGGTCAGAACACACACCTACTGAGAGAAGGAGTGAGTAAAGGTGACTGAGGAACAGGCACAGATGGAACCTGGAAGAAAAAAACGTGCACATTCTTCACAACAACCCTTGAAACAGAAGCTCATTTTTAGATTTTATCTTGAGTCAAGTCACACTAGCGAGAGGAGTCTTGTCTCTGCAGGGAACTACCTGGTCTTACAATTTTTAAATTTTTTTCTTGAACTTACAAAGACTGTTTTGGGCCTGGGCACTTGGAGAGAGAGAGTTATTTACAACCTGTCACTTTGAAAAAAGAATAAAATGTCCTCCGGTCTAGAAGCATAGTCCCTGCATAGCGTAGATGGAAGAGTGTGTTTAGAGACAGGCAGACTGGACCCTCAGTGCCTAAGGTTTGCCTTCTTTCTGTGATTGCTTTCTTGTCATTTAGTGCCAAGAGTTGTGTGTAATATCAACAGGGTTGATAGGAGGTTTAAATGCATAGAAAACACCTAGGGAGGCCCTCAGGAAAGATCAGTCCCTTCTCACATGGTTGAGATTTGGTGGATTCCTTGAGAAATTTTGAGGAGATGGAGCTGCCAAATTGGGTGAGAATCATCCTAACTGACTTTGTCTTGTTTTTTTTTTTTTGGCATCCCTGCCACTGGCTGGAGTGAAAGCTTGCATTAGAAAGTCTTTTAATCCTTGTTGCCTGAATTAGACCTGAAGTGAAATCTAATTCCAAAGTAGAATTATGTATTATTTTCCATGAGAAAATGATATAGGAAGTCACTAAGGTAGATCCGTATATCTAGAGAGCTTTTTCTTCAAATTACTCACTTGTATATCCAGTTCATCATTGAGACATCTATTCATTTGAATTGTCTCTCTAAGTTGACATTTTATCTCCATTTCTGCTGCCATTTCCCCCAGTCTAGGCTTCATCCATTAGGCTTGGGGCTATTTTTGAGCATCTAACCATATGTTGTAGATCTTCAATACCTCTGGCTGGAGTTCTTGCAACTGTCTCCAAGCCAGCCCCCCCAATGCCAATTCCTCTTCATGAGCCATAAGAATTATCTTCTTTAAATCCTGTACTCATTTGAAGGCCCTCCAAAATCTGACTCCCTCTCACCCATCCAAACATCTCCCAATGTTCCCTACTCACAAATCAAATCAAAATTATCCTTCTCATCCCAAACAAGTCATGTTGAGTCCCACTTCTGCTCCTTTGCTTATCATCCTGCCTTTCATGGAATGTATTCTCTTGTTATTTGTCTGTTGTTGAATGTATATACATATTCACATGTTGCCTCCTATTTTTCTAAAGCATATTACTACCGTATCTAGTATCTTCTCCCATTTTTTCAAGGTCAGTTCAAATCCAGCCTCATTCTGGGGGTTTGCCTAATCTCTTCAGCTCATACTAACCTTCTTCTCTGAACTCCAAATACGTTTATAATTACTCAAAAGTATTATTTTCAAATGATTCATCCAGTGTTTTGTTTTGGTTGTTTCTGTTCTATGCTTTCAAAAAGAAGATGACTGTTGGGGTTAGCCCTGATGTGCCAGGTTCTTTGGCAGTTACTGGCTGGATCTCATGAGTCTGGGGAGAAGCTTTAAAGCTGACTGGTGAGGAGGGAGCTATCTCCTTTTCCTATGTTACTGCCCATCTGTTCACTCCATCCTAGTCCTGCCCAGAACATTCATTGCAGCATTTTTTGCTAATGGGAAGGATTACTGTGTAGAAAATACCGTGTTTATGTATGGCCTCACTTTTGCCATGTTCATTTATAGCCCTCCCTTTTGCCCTTCATTTGCACTGTGGTCAGTTACTTGCTTACCATTGTAGGTGGATGAGTCAGGGCTACCTCCTGAGCAGATCCAGCTGTCTCCCTATGCTCACACAATGGAGAACTGGACTTCAACTCCTACATCTGAATCTCACCAGACAGATAGTCTCTGCTGCAAATATATGACAAATTAAATTTATAAATTACCACTCTATTTCAAAGTCATTTATGTCACTTGTGAAAAGGAAAATGTAATGCTTCAAAGAAGGCAATTAATCCTTGATGGAGTGTCATGGGTATATTGTGAGCTAATGGAAATCCTCTTCTGTTCATGGAGCCTGGACATGGATCCCAGGCCCTTGAAATGCTCAAAGGTGGGTTTGGAGTGGGATTATGTACACCATGAGCTGGAGGGCCATGAAATGTTGCCTTAAAGGAAGTCAGGATGGAATCTGGAGATCATGCTTAACATTAGCTTCCCCAACTCTAGTAAGATCAGGCATCAAACTCACAAGTTCCAGAATATAATGCTGGGTTTTAAAAGAGAAAAGTAACACAAAATTAAATGGCCAAAAGCCACTTACAGTTGTAACTGTGACTTGGAGTCACAAATGTTTTAATTCCATTTAAGGAAGAGCTCAGAATTCCTCTTTACCAAAGACCTTTCTCAATCCTGGTTAAGGTAAATTACTCTCCCACAAATGTTGTATTAGGATGTGTTAACATTTCATTGTTGGCTTGTGTGTCTTGTGATTTAACAACTTATATGTTTGTCTGTTTTTCCAACAGACTGAGAGACTCTTTGAAACAGAGACCCCTTACTATGTATTTACATGCCTTACAGCCAGGTTGTCAAGTATGGAATGTGCTGCCTCTCCCTTATCCCTTGCTACAGGCAGGCTGACAGTCAATCACAGCATACCTTACAGTATTGCTTAGAAGAGGCCTCAGAATCCTTCATAACAAAGCTCTCTAAACTGCCTTTATTGATTAAGCAGAATTTTTATTAAAAAAAACCCCCTATTTTCTATGTCTATTTATTACAAGTAGCATAGTTGTTGTTAAATATTTGTTGATTTGGACTAGTGCCCAACAGACATATCTAAAAAAAAGGAGAGAATTGGTAGTGGGGTAAGGGTGGAATGAACTAGGATGGGAGAGAGACCTGGAGGAAGAAAGTGGTCTAGGACACAATCGTCTGATGGTGTAGCATCCTCAGGATATAGGATCATTGCATTATGCTATTCATGACAGAATCAGGTTCCAAGCAAAGACCTTCAGATCTTTCAGAGACAGACAATCAGACCATTCTGGCAGAACCACAGCTTTACTCATGGTGGCAGAAACAACAAACACTCTAGTAGCATTTGTAGGAGACCTGCAAATAAAATTTGTGTGTTCTGCATCTTGCACAGCTTAAATGAATAATCCAAGGTGGCTTCTCTCCAGAGTCTCACAGTATCTCTTTATAATGTTAGCTTTTCATCTCTTTCCTTCATATGGATTTGCCTTTCAATATTTTTTCCTGGTGGTTTGCTTAGCTTGTTAAGAATATTCCTACCAGGCAGAATCTTGACTTCATAATAAATCAGACATCATTGACCTTATGAAAGAGCTGCCTCAGGTGTTGACAAGTAGCATTTCAATTGCATAGAACACCCAATCACCACTTCCCTTGGTGGCATGATGTGGTTAGCCTGAGGTAGATGGTTGTAGAGGCATCGGCAGCTCCCAAGTGGGACTTTGTCAGTACAGGGAGAGTTCAGTGAGAGAGTCTGAGAGCCACTGGAGTAGGGGTTATGTCAGGAGGTTCATCAATGAGAGTGAGCAAAGGGAACAGATCCTGGTGCAAGGGGAAATTAGGGTACTCAGCACTTATGCTTGGCATCTTGAGATAGGTTACGATTATCATCAATGTGATTGAGTTTCAGAGATATTCTTGGATATATGATTTGATATCTTTCATCAATTTTGGAAAATTTTTGGCCATTGGCTCTTCCAATATTTTTTCTGCTCTATTCTTCTGGAACTCCAATGACATCATTTATTATTGTCTTACATATACCTTTTTACTTTTTTTCTCTTCATGTGTCAGGTTGTATAATTTTTATTGATTTGCTTTTAAATTCACTGTTATTTTATTCAGCTGTATCAGGTTTGATGTTAGGCTTACCCAGTTCTTTCTTGCAGCTAATGTACTTTTCAGTTTAGAGTGTTTATTTTGAGCTGTTTTACAGATTCTATTTCTCCATTACGTTTCTCACTTTTATCTCTCTTTTACTTCCTCTAAGTTATTTTATGGCATGGTTATAATTTGGGAAAATCATCACCTATTAATTCCAGTATCTGTGGGTCACCTTTGAGTCACCTGTGTATCTATATTTATTGGCTGTTCTTCTTCTTGTTTATGGGTAGCAAGCAGTTGCCTCTTTCATTTGCAGACTTTGAAAGTTTATTGTATGTCAAATATTGTGTTTTAAACAATCATAGAAACTGGAGTAAATATTCTTTTACCCCAGAGAGAATAAAACTTCTCAGTGAGGAAACTAGAATAAAAATGTAATGAATTCAGTTAGATTCAGTCATGAGTTGGGTTAGGTCACATCTGAGTTGCAGCTTTATTTAGTTTTAGTTCTCTGGTTTCAAATATCCAAGATCAAGGTGTATCCTGTGTGTATTTCTTTAGTAGAAATTTTGAGCTCTGGGGCTGTTAGATGAAGAGAATTGTTCCCTGGCCAGTCCAGTCCTCACCCTCTTGCAGTGACACCATGCACTCAGCTGAAGGTATGTGGGGAAGAATTAGTGGCCAGGGGAACTAGCACTGTTTTGCAATGTGGAGTCATACAAATTGCAACTCATCATTTGAGATCAGAGAACAATGAAAGTCTTTATTAACTTACCATTACCTCTTACAAGACCCTGTGCTTATGGAAGGCTTAACCTTTCACCCTTTCTTGCCTAAACATGGCAGATGCTGCCAGAGAGAAAAGCAGTCATTATTTTTGGCTCATGAAGGAAGGGTTTAACTCTCCCTGAAATTCAATTCTTTTAGACTTCTTAGTGTCTCAAATCCTCAATATCTTTAAAAGGTATATGATGTTTTCTGATAGTCTTAGTTGTGGGAACCGTAGTTGGTCTTGGACTTATATCTCCTACATCCAAAGCAGAAGCAAAATTCTCTCTGGTTATTGTTGTGGTCATATTCTAAGACCTCTTCTTGGAGGGACCGGGTGCTCATATTTATTCTTCTTTTGTGAAGGTTGGCTGCAGATTATGTGGTAAGCTCTGAGATAGTCTAAGTGCATTAGTTATTACTGCTAACACATCAAACTCTTAGTGCTTTACAATAAATAATTGTTTTCTTATTCACAAACCTTTGAGTTGGCTGTGGTTCAGCTGGTGTAATCTGGGCTTCATATTAGGCAAAGTATTGGATTTAAGTACCATCCACATGTTCTATCATCCTCTTTGGTTACCTAGGGCATGCTCTTCTAATGATGGGTTAAGATGATCAATAGGACCATGCTATGTTAGCCAGTTTAAAGCCTCTGCTCATGTCACATATGCTTACATTGCATTGGTAGAAATTAAGGTCAACATCAGTGAGACAAGGAAATATATTCCATCAACAGAGGTACTACAAAGGCAAAGTGTGTAGATGGAATCATTTTATAGAGAAATAAAGAGTTTGAAAACATAATTCAAACTACCATGTTGGGGCTTGAAAATCAAGGCACAGCTGTATTAGCCAGAGCCTAAACAAAGCTTTCTCATATTCATAAAAGGAAACCCTGACATTTTTCCATTAATCTTATTATACTGAGGACCCAAATGACAACTCTAACCAGAGAGAGAGAGGGCGGGGGTAGGAGGAGGAGAATAAGAAGAGGAAGAAGAAGAGGAGGAGGAGAAGAAGAAGAAGAAAGGAGAAGGAGGAGAGGAGGAGAGGAGGGGGAGAAGGAGGGAAATAGATTTGGGGTAGATAAGTCAAGAAGCTGGCTGACCTTGCTGGAAATGATCCTCTCTCCTGTTCTTCCCAATTCAAATGCTAATGGCCAAGTGAGTCTACTAAGAAAAATGAAAACCAGATTCTTCGGGTAACAAACAAGTTAACCACACAGTAGTCCAGAAAACTCACGGAATTGCTGTGGTGGTAACACACATTTGTTTCTGTGCTTTAGAATTTGTGCTGATACAATAGTTCTCAAACTTTAAAAATTTTTTAATTTATTTTCAGACAGAGGGGAAGGGAGGGAGAAAGAGAGACAGAGAAACATCAATGCGTGAGAAAAACATCAATTGGTTGCTTCTTGCATGCCCCCAACCAGGGACCCAGCATGCCCCACCTCCCCCCAACCTGGGTACCCTGATGGGAATGGGAATGTTTTGGTTTGCAGGAGCTTGCTCAGTCCACTAAGCCACACCAGCCAGGGCTAGTTCTCAAACTTTTGCAAGCAGCATAATTACCTGAAAGGCTTCTTAACCAGAATCCTGGACCCTATCCCCTGAGTTCATAATTCAGTTGGTCTTGGTTTATAATTTTCACTTCAAACCAATAATTTTCATTTCAAACCCAATAATTTTCATTTCAAACAAGATTTTTTTAGAAGATGCTGATGCTATGGTCTGTGAACAGCCAACCGAGGACTACTTCCACCCATAGGTCATAGATGCTGCAAAGCAGAGATATTTTGTGGATTCGCCTGAGAATTGTGGGAAGGTTTCTCCAGGCCTCAGTTGCCTTGATGTTGAGCCAGTGCTCCTGATGGGCTGAGAATATTCATCAGTCAAAAATGTGTGAAGCTGCACTTGGCATGGGAGGGATAGCCATGTGCTGGGATTGCCAGGTTCCATCTAACCCATTTGTTCCAGTGACCTATTTTGAAACAAGCCACTTTAATCTCTCTAGATCTAGATTCCTCATATGCTAAAGAAAAAGTCCAAGCATTGGATAACAGGTTGACTTAGTTGGCATTTAAGAAACTCTTTATTCATCCCTGGCTGGTGTGGTTCATTGGATTGAGCACAAGCCTGTGAACCAAAGGGTTATAAGTTTGATTCCCAGTCAGGGCACATGCCTGGATTTTGAGCCAGGCCCCCAGTCAGGGGGGCACAAGAAGCAGCCACACATTGATATTTCTCTCCTTCTCTTTCTTCCTCCCTTCCTCCAATAATAAATTAAATAAAATATTTTTTAAAGAAATTCTTTACTCAGAAATTACATCATTTAATGATATTATTAGTGGTAGCTTTGTGACTTTGAGTGATTTACTTAGACTCTGCAAGTCTCAGGTTTTTTTTTAAATCTATAAAATAGATAAAACCATTGCATCTACCTCCAAGGACTGCTGTGTGCAAATACACAATGAGATGGTGCGTGCACAGAACCCAGGACAGTGCCTGGCATAGTCAGTGTTTAATAACACTGTGGGTTATTATTGTTATTTTAAATTATCCACCATATAGAATTTCATACAATACTGTGAATTTGAGATGAGGAAAAGAGACTACTCCAGAAGGAAGATAAGGAAAGGTTTGAAAGAGAAAGAAGCAATCGAGCTGGGTCATAAATATAAAACGTGATTGGATTTGGGGACGTTTCAGGTGGGGATGGAAGTGTGCAAAGTAGGGAAAATACAGTCCATGCCTTGTGATCAGGAAGAAGCTAAATTTGGTGGGAAGTTTCAAGCGTGAAGCAATGTAGTGGAAAATAATATAAGCCTGGAACTAAAGCAAGATAAGGGAGACCTTAGTTTATCACGCTCAGGATTTGGATGTTATTTGGGAGACAAGTGGGGAATAATGATATTTAGAGAAAAAAGTGATAATTGGACCTGTTTTAATCCTAGCTTCACCACTTTAGATATTTGTGATCTTCGGTCCACTTAGACATTTTGAGGTTCAATTTCCTTGTTGTAAAATGGAAAATATATACCCCTACAAATATATACACATCATAGTGCTGTTATGAGGATTAAAGAAGAACACATATGAACACACCTATAGTGGTGCTCTGCATATAGTAGACCCTGCATTAAGGATTTTGTAAATATAGGAAATTATTTCAAAATAATTTAGAATTACAGAAGAGTAACAGAAAGTACAGTGTTCCCATAGCCATGCCACCTGACTTCTCCCCCTAATGTTAACATCTTACATACTGACGATGCATTTATCAAAACTAAGCCATTAATGAGTAACTAATATGAGTACTCTTGAGTAAACTCTTGAGCAAACCACGGACGTGGATTTCAGCAGTTTCTGCTCTAATGACGTTTTGCTAATCCAGCGCCCACTCCCGGGCCCTGTGCTCTATTGGGTTGCTGTGTCTTCTTAACGTCTTCCATTCCATGACAGTGTCTTGGTCTTTTCCTCCTTCTCATGATTCAGACACCTTTGAAGAACACTGTTCAGGTATTTGGAGAATGTCCCTGAATTTGACTCCATCTGACTCTTGTGATCAAACTAGAGGTAAGGATTCGGGGGAAGAACATCAGAAGTGTTCACATAATATCAGGGGTACATGTGGGGATGGATTCATGATGTTCAGGGCCCGTTGTAAAATGACAAAGTGAAGCTTTGTGTTCAAAAAGCAGAAAAAATTGTTAAAGGTACTAAAGTATCAAACTTCTTCTTTTTCTCCATAATTGCCCTCTCAATTTCTTGCATTGTTTTTTATTTGCAATTTATTTGATGTCACTGTAAATAAAGAAATTAATTTTTTAAAGATTTTATTCATTTATCTTTAGAGGGGAGGGGCAGGGGAAAGGGAGAGAAACATCAATGTATGGTTGCCTCTCGTGCATCCCCTGCCGGGAACTGGCCTGCAACCCAGGCATGTGCCCTGACTGGGAATTGAACCACAATCCTTTCGTTTGCAGGCCTGCACTCAATCCACTGAGTTATACCAGCCAGGGCACGAAAAAGCAATGTTTTAAATGATAGAAATGAATTTTATTGTTTATATTATGCAATGGCAGTTTTAGTTGCAAATATAATTTAACTCATGCAGAATTATCAAAATTGCACAGTTTGTAGTTTGAAGATCGCACATGCATGTGTTTTGTTTCTAATGAAACAGCACAGAAGCTGCATAAGACTAATGCAACTGTTTTTTTTATTTCACTTCTTTTCCTTATAAACTTTTCCTTTCTTTTTTTCCTTTTTATTGAATTTATTGGGGTGACACTAGTTTACAAAATTATACAGGTTTCAGGTGCACAGGTCTACAACTAACCATCTATACACTGTGTTGTGTTCGCCACTCCAAGTCAAACTCCATCCATCACCTTTTATGCCCCCTATAGCCTTCCTCGCCTTCCTCACCTTCCCCACCCCTCCCTATAGCCATCAGCCTGCTCTCTATGCATGAGCCTGTCACTGTTTTGCTTGTTAGTTGAGTGTGTTCATTAGATTCCACATGAGTAAAATCATATGGTATTTGTCTTTCTCTGACTGGCTTACTTCACTTAGCCCAATGCTCTCCAGGTTCATTTATGCTATGCACATATTCTACCTATACTCTCTACCTCTGCTTACTGATAAATAAGCCAGGACTAAAAGGAAACATAATGTTGGTGGCCCCATATTTCATTTTCCTTCTGTTATCATTTTTAGTGTAAGGAATAGTCTGAAACAGGGAAGTAACATGAGTAAGAGAGGATATGATAGGGTTTCTTGGTGATCTATGTTTCTTAGAACCCTGCTGCCTTCTTTCTCTGTTCAAAGCAAGTTCTGATCCACTTGGGAAGTGTGGCTTCTAAAGGCTGTCAGTTTCCCTGCTTACTCAGTCATCGGTGTAACACTGTTACTTTGTACTTGCTCTGAGTCTTGCTGGACTTCAGTCATCATGCGTCCTCTGATCCTGTGGGCTTGGGGCATCCAAATGCTGTCTTTAAATAGGGTGGCAAGGAATGGTGTGTATGCACATTGTATGTATCTCTTCTCACACACATGCTGCATTTTCCCATCAGACTTACTTTACAAAATGCAAATTCAACGATAAAATCAAGAATTGCAATATGTCACAAGGAGAGCGCTAAAACAAGTGCAGTGCTCTTCTGAGTGTGGAGCCCTGTCTGGCTGTCCAGGTTGCACGCCGTGAAGCCAGCTCTGGCAGAATGACATCAGCATCACTGCTGCTCTTAACCTCGTTTGGGTGAGGGGGTGTCTGTCAGTTGGCTCCACTGCCAAGTTAGCATTCTCCCCTTGCCACACTCAATTTGTTAGAGACAAATTACCAAATCCAGCCCACACTTGAGAGGAGGGGAATGAAGATCCATCTCCTGGAGGGATGAGTCTCAAAAAAAATGATGGACATATATGAAAACCACTACAGTAGTTAATAAGCATTTTGGAATGCTTAATACTTAAGCATTTGGAACACTTAAGGGCCAGTGTTGGTATCCAATGACCCGCCTCTTGTCTCCAGATCTGTGATACCATGAGCCTGGCAAAAATGGAAAAGAACTCTGTGCACTCTGAATGCCAGTCTCCCACGAGGAAGAGACGCTAGGTCTTGGGACTGACCCAGACAGTAAGCGAAGTGACCTTGTACCCAGAAACTGCACTGACCTACTTTCACTGGAAAATCTTTCACTTTGTAGCCTAAGAGCAGCATGTGGTAAGACGAGGTTCTATTCATAGCATCCTCTTCTCCAAGTGGATGACTGGGACAAAGTAATTATGGGCCCTTGACGCAGAGAACTACAAGCCCCCCTCAACACCTTTGGCGAGCCCAGCATCTCCGCCTGCCCTCAATTGCCTTTCTTTGGCTGATACTGTGGGCACAAGAAGCTGAGTACAGGCGATTTATTTCCACTACTTCCTGCTAATTTCCATACTGCATTCATCCAAGGCTCTCAACACAGAATCAAGAGGAATACACTAACCTGAGACTGGGTCACGGAGGGACAGCCTAGAGATCTGGGTAGATTGGTGACAGCTGCTGCCCTGTCTCTGAAGAGGATTGGTGTAGATATCATCCTGCTTGGTGACAGGAGGAGGGATGAGACGGTCTTTTAAGGTCTCTTCCAATCTGGGAAGTCTATGAATATCGCTACCAGCTGAGAGTGATTCTCTATGCTTTATTCATCATGAAAATGACGCAAATGCAGAGAAGCTGCTCTCTCCAATCTCGGCGGCCACTAAACCAGACATTCAGACGCTTAGCACTGTGAACATGCTGAGGAAAGTCCTTTAGTTTTAAAAAGGGTGGGGTGCACATTTCAGATACAGATGGAAAAGAACATCATTTACTTGGTAATATATGAGAATAGACTCACAGGTTTTCTAGACTAATAAACTAGCAGTGAACTATGGTTGCCTGGGAAAGCTATTGCACAATAATTTTAGTACTAATAGTGCCAAAATGTTTTGGAAGAGGAAGGATAATTCTTCTCTATTCCACACTGATCAGACCTTACCTGAGCCACATTGTTTCATTCTTGTTATACCTGGGAAGTTAGGAGAAACCAAAGATTTTCAGAGAAAGGTACTCTAGATAATGAAGAGTCTCAGAATTATGCAAATGAAAAACAAACAAACAAAAAACAGCTAGAAGAACCAGGCATGTAAAGCCTGAAAAACTGGGGAATCACAGACTTATGACTGCTATCCTGCAGGAGGGAATGAAATGTGACAGAAATTTCAAAAAGCCTAGAACAGGTTCTAGTAAGTAGTGACAGGGATTTTTGTTTTGGTAGCATATAAGGAAGGTCTCTCTAACACCTTGAGCTGTGCAGTGATGGAGCAGTGGAACCCATCACACACTCAGTAGAGGTGGCCTGAGATGACGTGTAGCAAGGATGCTGAAAAGGGACTTAAACAGCATGTGGTCTATTCTTAACTGGAAAGACTGGATAGTGTGCAAATACCCGTTTTGTCCATACTAACCTCTAAACTTAAGATAGGTCCAACCAAGATCTTAAGATTGTTTTGTTTTAAAACTTGTCAAGTATATAGCAAAGTTGAATTAACTTTACAGTAAACACTGGTATACCTACCACTTGCATTTTATCAGTAATAAATTTTATGATAGCATTGTTGGGATGTAATTCACATAATATACAATTAATCTATTTAAAGTATACAATTCAGGACTTTTTAGTATACTCACAGAGTTGTTCAACCATCACAATTGATTTTAGAATATTTTTATCTCCCCTGCCCCAAAACCACATGCCTTATCAGTCACCTCCCTTCCCACCCCCACCTCCCATGTCCTTTTTGCCATCCCCCAGCCCTAGAAAGCGACTCTTTCCTGTCTCTATAGATTCGCCCATTCTGGGCATTTCATATAAATAGAATGATACAATATGTGGCCTTCTGTGACTGGCTTCTTTCGCTTAGCAGAATCTCTAACATTCATCTGTACTGCAGCATGTATCACTACTTCATTGCTTTTTATTACCAAATAATATCCCATTGTGTGAGTATGCTGTGTCCCATTTGTCTGCTCATCAGTTGATGGCCATGTGGGTTGTTTTGACTTTTTGGCTCTTATAAATGATGCTGCCATGAACATTTGTATACATGTTTTTATGTGGACATCTGTTTTTATTTCTCTTGGCTATAGATCTAGGAGTGGAATTGCTGGGTCACGTGTTAAACTCCACGCTAACTCTTTTGAAGAACTGCCAGACTATTTCCAAAGTCCCATTAACATTTTATTATACTTGTTCTATAACCTGCGTGTCCACCTCCTAATTGATTATTTTATACTTCAAAGGAAACTACAGCATCTGTACATTTATTCTAAAGAATTCATTATTCATGAACAGGAAGTAATACTTATTTATATTTTTCCTGTTTTTATATTGACATACAAAGCAATGCACAAATCTTGAAGTATGCACTGAGATTTGGCAAATGCATTTTCCCGTGTAACCCAAACCCCTCTCAAAATGCAGAACTTTGTCTGCCATTATTGTAGGAAGTTCTTTCATATGCATTCCCACTCACTACACTCACCCTCTTCTCAGATGCAGCCACTGTTTGGATTCTTTCCTACTCTAGAGTAGACTGGCCTATTCTAGAATTTCATATAAATTGACTTATACAATCCGTACTTTTCAAAAGTAAGGCTTTTTTCACTGAGTCTAATATTCATTTCCTTTCATGGTTGCATGGCAATCCACTGTGTGGACACACATCATTTTGTGTGTATATTGACCACCTGATAGACATTTCGCTGGGTTCCAGCTTTTGGCTGTTAAGAATAACACCACTATGCATAGTCATATACAAGTCTTCCTATGGATGCCTTCTTTTCCTTCTCCTGTCTTTGAATTTGCTGGATCATAGGGTTGGTGTATACTTATCTTTATCAGAACCTGTCACAGCTTCCACCCACAGCAGTTGTGCCATTGTGTCATCAGGAATGTAAGCGAGTCTGGTTGCTCTGCATCTTTGTTAGCATCCGATGTCGTGAGGATTTTAGCCATTTTGGTAGGTGTATAGTTATTGGCCATTTGTACATTTATTTTGTCAAGAGTACTCAATATTTTGCTCACTCTTTATTGTTTGTCTTTTTACTGTTGAGTTGTAAGAATTATTTATTTATCCTAGATAACAGTCCTTTTGAACATATATGAATATTTTCTCATAGTCTATGGCTTGTCTATTCATTTTCTTAATGGTATCTTTTGTGGAGCAGAATTTTTAAATTTTGAAGAGGTCTTATTTATCACATTTTTCTTTTATGGTTTTGCTTTCTATGACTCAATTCAGAAAACTTTGTTTATTCCTAATCATAAAGATAATGCCTTTATTTTATATTTATTATATAGTTACTAATATTTACTTCTAAAAAGTTTTATTTTTTAACTTTATATTTAGGTTTGTGATTCATTGCATATACATTTTGGATAAGCATTGACATTCAGTTATTTATTATTTTTTATATGAATATCCAGTTTCTTCAGCATCATTTGTGGAAAACCTTTTCTTTTTAACTATTGGATTGGCTCTGCTACCTTTGTTTAAAAAAAGAACCATATAATTATGGGTCAACTTTGGGACCCTGTATTGCATTCATCTGTCAATTCCAATGCCAGTACCATAGGGTTTGGTAATTAGATCTTCTGAATTTTTTCTTAGCAATGTTTTAGTTTAGGTATGTATTTTCCTAATAGTTTAATTTTTTAGTTTGTGCTCATTTACAATAGTTAGTATTTTACTTTTTTTGTTATCATAAGGGAAATTGTTCTTGAATTTTGTTTTTCAGTTGTATAGTTGTATGTATACCAATGCAATTAATTTTTAAAGAAAGTCTTGATTCCTACAAACTTGCTAAATTTATTTATTATATCTTATAATAACTTTCTAGATTCCTTATGATTTTCTTTGTGAACAATCATATTTTCAAATAGACAACTTACTTGTTCCTTTCGATTTTTATGCCTCTCACATCTTTTTGTATTATTGAAAATGGTCAGTATTTCCAATATAATATTGAATAGAAATGGTGAAAGTGGGAATCATTGTCTTGTTTCTGATCTTTGTAATCAGTATGATACCAATAAGGATAATGTTACCTCTCTAAGTTTTGTAGATGTACTTTTATAGATTTAAGTTTTCTTATTTGCCTTATTTGCTGAGAAATTTTATCATAAATCAGTGTGAATTTTGTAAAAATGTGTTTTCTAAATTTATTGAAATAATTGTAAGGATTTTTTTTATTTTGTTAATATGGTGAATTGCACGCTTTGATTTTTTTAAATTGAAGTGAAATTTACATATCATTAAGTTAAACCATTTTCATAGTCCTGTGACATCCATGTGGCTCATTAAATTAGCAAAAAAACAAACAAACCAAAATTAAAAAAAATTGGTGACATTTTTCATTAGTAAAGATTCAGAGAAATGGTAATTCTATGTAATGTTGGTAGTGTGTAAATTAGATCTGGCTTTATTTAGAGGGCATTATAGCAGTAATCTATCAAAATTTCAAAAATGTGACTATTTCTTAGATTCTCTTCTCCAGAAAATATTCTCATACTAAGCAAAGGCAGGTACCAAGGTGTTCTCTTCAACATTTGATTTGTTAAGGCAGACAGTAGTTTCCCCTTATCTGCAATCTTGCTTTCCATGGTTGTATTGACCCATGGTCAACTGCAGTCTGAAAATATTCAATGCAAAACTCCAGAAATAAACAGTTCGTAAGTTCTAAATTGCACACTGTTCTGAGTAGTGTGAGGAAATCTTACTTTTGCACTCTACCGAGCTCCATGGAGCTCCATCCCACCTGGGATGTGAGTCATCCCTTTGCCCAGTGGCTCCATGCCGGGTGCACTCCTGACCCATTAGTCACTTAGTAACTTTCTGGGTGAGCAGACCAACTGTCCTGGTATCAGTGCTTGTGTTCAGGTGACCCTTATTTTACTGAACAGTAGCCCCCAAGTGCAAAAGCAGTGATGCTGCAGTTCAGATATGCCAAAGAGAAGCAGTAAAGTGCTTGTTATGTAAGCTCAGAAGGTCTCAGGAGTGGTCCAGCATCACAGCACGATGCTCAGGTCATGCACCTCACTCTCTCACCAATGAGGCGTTTCATCATCTTACATCACCATAATAAGCACAAGACATTTTCAGAGAATGAGAGACCCCATTTTCAAAACTTTTTTATAGTATATTATATAATTGTTTTATTTTATTATTAGTTACTGTCGTAAGTTAATAAATTAAACTTTATCTTAAGTATGTATGATGTGGACCCCAGGTCGTGGGGTCTGCCACATTGTATATGAGGCATGAGAAATTCACACAGACTACTGAGTTCTGCGGAGGAAAAGAGACAGCATGGCTTTTCTCTCAAGGGGAGAAAGAGCCTCAGCCCCCACCATCATAGGCCTTTATTTCTTTTCTGGGCACTTTACACGATGGTCCTTATTTACTTAACCTTTGGCTTTAGGTGGTTCCCTTTTACAGAAAACAAAGGAGAGGATGACACTAATCACATCACAGAAGGAGGATATTTGCAAATGCAAAGGAAAAGTGGTTGAACTGGTTACACTCATCCTGGAAGGTTTAGCACGGATTTTAGGAAGTCACAGTAGGCACTTGCTGTCTCTATTCAGGGTGAGGGAGTTTTAGCAAAACCAAGTCTCAGAGCAGTCTAGGTACATTGCAGGTCTAATTCCCGAGGGAGAACATACCCATGGGCATGGGTCCTGTGCATCGGACCTTGCTTTCCCCTGAGAGCTGGGCCCATGCCATGCAGGATGGTCTCCTACAATGTATATATAGAAAAAAACCATAGTATATAAAGGGTTTGGTACTCTTCATGGCTTCAAAGGTCTTGGAACATGTACCCCGTTGATAAGGGAGGGGTTACTATGTCTGGAAGAGTTGCAGTGAATATCAAAGAAGAAAATATTACATATTTCCTGGTTGATTCACACTTGGGAATGCAGAAGATTTTAAAAGGATGAAATGAGTCTATGTAGACCACAATGAACAGACCAAAATGGAGCAAAAGTAAAAGTTCAGCAAGCTACGATGTGGAAGAATATGATTGTGTGTATGTGTAATGTGTGCATGTACAGAAAGTGACGGAAAGATGTGGAATGATAGAGGCAATATTTCAACAATGATTTCCATAGTGAAGAGAACCGAATATAAAATTAGGTGTCAGGATTTTAAAAGCAGTCTTTATTTTTACTTATGACTTAAAAATTGTATTATATAATGTATTTTAAAATAAGGAAATGTAAAAATGACTGAATACAATAGAGAAAACAAACCCATCTTAAAATCACAGAATCATTAAAAGATAAAATTCAACTGATCTTACTCTAGGGATAAGGATTATTATCCTCATTTTCCAAACAAAGCATTAGGAACCGTCTTTCTCAAAAACCCACAGCTAGTTGATAGCAGAGTCAGACCTGGAAGAGAGAGATCTCGCAGTTCATTCATAACTGTAACTACTCACAGTGTAGCTTGTCAGCAGCAGGGGGAGGTTTCTAGACACTTTTCTGAATCACTGAATTTTTTTAATCCTTATCCAAGGATACATTTATCAATTTTAGAAATGGGGGGAGAGAGAGAGAGAGAAACATTGATACGAGGAAGAAACATTGATCAGATGCTTCCTATACGCACCCTGAACCGAGAATCAGACTTACAATAGGTATGAGCCCTGACCAGGTATTGAACCCACAACTGTTTGATATACAAGACAGTGCTCCAACCAACTAGGTGACTCAGCGAGGGCATCTGAGTCACAGTGTTTTAAGTGTGGCTTCAACTCACTCCGCAGTCACACCATACACTTTTTTTCTACCACAAAAAGCAAATATACTTCCTTGCCTCTTAAGTTTGACATTGGCCATATGATTTGCTTTAACCAATGGGATGCTGGTAGACATGATACGATTCTGGATTTGAAATGTATTTGTTCATTGGGAACTGTCCTGTTAAGCTGCTGCCATCTCCAGGAATAGAGCTTCCCCAGATAGGTGCTGTCTCTTCACACTGGGCTCTAGAATAAACACGAATGTAACAAAGTCACCCAGGTGACCACAGACATGCTTCCTAAGGAATTGTCCCAGCTGACCTGCAGATCCATAAGCTAAATAAATAGTTATTCTTCTGTGTTCCTGAGATTTTGTGATTTTTTCTTTTATGTCCTTTATATCGATTAGGGTTCAACCAGAGAAGCAGACTCCAGGGTACACATACATACACATGCATACACATCACACATGCTTGCATATACACACAAATCTCTGTTACAGATATCTGACCTTGTGCCATGATGAGAGCCAGCTAAGCATTTCTGTAAGCATATCTGTTGCTGGAACCCAAAGCTTAGAGGGCTGGAAGTCAGGAGAAGGTGGGTATAAATTTGGGGATATCAAGCACAGGTTTAACTTAGAGCATACACTGGAACTTCATGAGGATAGACTGAAACCCATGTTGATTCTCTTAATTGCTTTTGGCCCTGGTGATGTAGATATTCTGCAGAAGACATTTGTATCTTTTATCATAGAGGTGAACTTATACACCCGGGCCAGGAGTGGTAGAAGTTGAAGGAGGACCCAGGAGAAAGTAGAGCTGTTGCAGGTCAGCTTCTGCTTCAAGCCAGTGAGCTTATGCAATGGTGGCTAATCCCTTTCCACCCTCCAGAAACACCCAAGGGCCTCCCTTGTGGCGTATCCTAACCAGACACAAATAAGAAAGGGAATTCTGGGAAAAGTAGTTCAGACTAGCTGAGTGGGCACATTATAAAGCCATAATCTTTGAGATTCCTGTTTAACAGATAAGGAAAGAGCATCCTCAGAAAGTGTGTGAGCATGACTCATAACTCAAAGCAGGTAACAGGTAGAACTGAAACTCGAATCAAACCTCCTGATTTGCCCCAAGTGATTTCCATTCTACATGCTATGAATGAGTCCTTTATATCGTTTTTATATGTGATAGCATCTTATGAAGCTGCAGAGCACCACCATGAGTAAAAAAAGGAAAGGGTCATTGAGGGGCATGGGCCATTCACAAGAAGGCCAACCTAGATGGAATGTAGGAAAGAAGGGCTCAGGGAGCAGCCAGAAGTCAGTGGGTTTACGGAATGAGACAGATAAATGGAAAAACCCAGTTCTTGGTTTTGTCCCTGAGTTTCACCATTGGGTATGATTGCTTTGAAGTCTGATAAACCTTGTGAGGCAGGTGGGCATGTGAATGTAAAATATAGGAGGATGGAACAAGCACCGGGACAGGACCTGGAGACCTTCCCAGAAATGAGGAAGTGCAAGAGAGGAAGCCCAAGAGGGGACCATCCAGAGTAGCAGGAAAGACACACTGTGCAGTAGAGCCAGAAATGAGATCATCAGTACCAGGCCTGTACAACCACCCTTGGCAGGGGCTCCCTGTAGGCATGAGTGATGAAGTCTGTGGTGATTTTTTGAGAGCTGAAAAAATGGTCAGAGCAAAATTCAGAAGGTGGTGGGGGCCCAGGCATAGGACTCCCATCATCAAGTTGAGAGGGAAGGAGAAGGAGCTTCTGCCAGTGTCTCTAATATCTTGAAAGAGTAGAATGCTGCTGCATAGTAGACTATATGCATTAGGTGGGTGTGGAAATCCTGTTTTGGTTACTACTCTAACATTAGCATGGTCCATTGTGTGACACATAGTAGTCACTCAAAAAGCACCTGTGAATGCATGAGTGTGTATCATGTTTTGGTACAAAATAGCTTCAGATTCAAAATTCTAGCTCTATTTCTAATGGGTTATAAAACCTCGAGCAATTTAGGTGATCTGTCTTGGCCTCAGTCTCTTTCTCTTGGCCTCCATCTCTTTGTAATATAGGAAACTCAATGTCATTCAGCACATAGGTAAATGGTGAAAATATAAGTGGTAGAGGACACATACAATATCTGTCTTATAATGGATCAGGTTCCAGAAGTGTATTATTTTTCTGCCTTTCTGGTTAGAATCTCAAGTCAGGGGCCTGAATATAATCAAAAGACACAGTTATTAAAGCTGAGGTATTAAGCAAGGGCTTGGGTGCATGTAAAGCACCAAGGTGGAGGTGAAGGAAGAACCTGGGTGAGCTAAGTTGCCATTTGTGTTGCTGATGGTTAACGGATGAGTCACATGCATTCCCCATTCCCTCGCTCCCAGGTCAGGATGGCCCAGCGCTGGAGCGGGTTTGGTAGCAGGCAGGTCTGTGCAGGTTCCCCGCTCCAGAGCTGTCTGCCTGCGAGCTGAGCCTCGGAACTAGGGGAGGTGGCGGTGGCTGCAGCAGGTTGAGTGCAGGATGATGCAGTGGGACTCAGAGCAGAGAGCAGCCAAAAGACTGCCTGGTGATTTACAGCCTTTAAATGGCTCTCCCCTTCTGCAAAACTCTTAATTTAATAGACAAACATCTTGGGATAAGGGCTCACTAGAGACAGAACTGATAGGATAAATGCTGGAAGATTAAAGACCTGCAGAGGGGAGTATATAATTCTATTGTGAAAATGAGAAAGAACTTTTTTCAGCAGGTCACCTTCCCTTCCCCTCCCCCAAAATGGCACACCTGAGGCAAGCCACCGACATGGGGTCTCCAGGGTAGTGACAGTTTTAGTAGAACCAACTCAGTCATCATGCTCAAAAGGGACCTTAGTTGCTGCATTGCTCAGCATCTCTTCACTTGAACATTTTGTAGGTGAGAAAATTGAGTCACGAGGAGGTGAAGTGTCTGTCTAAGATGAATTATTAGCAAAATTAGTACTAAGATTTTGGTGTCTGGGCTTTCGTTCTACCATTTATTCCACAGTAGACAGTAAAACCCATGTTCCACCTTGTACACTGCTTTAGCCTAGTACCTAGGAGAGCTGCATGCATAGTAGGTTCTTTGTAAATACTTGATGAAGAAATAAAGTATCTGTGGGACTTTCCAGAACACCCTGTGGAAACCCCTCAATACAAAGCTTGAGGTTAATGTCTGGGAGTTGATTGTTCTGGTCCTTGTCTCTTCAGTGCTTGCTTTCCCATCTGGAAAACACCCATTTCCCACCTGGTCCAACCCATTATTTGTCTCGGTGTTACCTCCCCTAGTCCCAGTATCATTTCTGTGACACAGACATGGCCTGTGCATTGAGGTGGGAGAGCCAAAGGAGAGATAGGCTGGCTCGGGTAAGACAGTGAGATGAGACTTCACAAATGGGTCACCTAAGTTGACTCTGAGTAGGACGAATGTGAATTTGGAGGGTGATCCAAGGCCATGAACTGATATGTCCACTTAATTTTTTAATCTAAACATTAATAATGTGTAGATTACAGATAAAATTTATATCAGAATTGGTAGGTATGATAGAACAAATATGATTAGGGAAAATGGAAACACTTTATATGCATATACATGTGTGTGTGTGTGTGTGTGTGTGTGTGTAATCCAGGCCAGGCTCTTTGGAGAGGAATATTACCTGGCTTAAAACCCACAGGGTTACCTTTATTTGTGTTTAAAGAATGATACTTTGAGTCTTGATATGATAATACATCCCCTTTGTATTTAACTATGGATTAACTATTGCCAGTGTTTATAACGTGTAAGAAGGAGCCTCTGTAAGTTCAAATACAGACATTTGTGGACATTGGTAGCCATGATATACCAAGGTTCAAATTCTATGTCTACCTTGACTGTGTACATGACCTAGAGCAATTTATGTAACCTATACAAGGTTCATTTTTCTGTTTTATACAGTGAACATGACCACAGCATCAACCTCAGTGGGTTGTTGGGAGACTTTCACAAGTTAGCAGAATACCTGGGCCCACCACCTGTGCTCAACGGGAGTTAGCTAATATTATCATGTGTGTGTGTGTGTGTTGAGGGACTGCTTTACTTTTGTCTGTTCTCCCTTCTGTTCATCAAAGCAGTCTCAAAGACCATCAATATTGGCTATCAGCCTGGAGCTATTTCAGGGAAAGTGCTTTCTCTACCCTCCCAGTTTTAGAATGCTTAGTCTCTTTTTGAATACTGCTACATCTTCTGGCTTTTGACTTCCATTGAGCATTTAATTTGTCTTCACAGTTTTGTGTTTCCTATCATCAACCTTTGTCTGGAAGATTCTCTTATTTTTTTGTGTATTTTCATTGATTGTTTTTAAAAGTTGGGTTATTTTGTTCATTGATCTGTGATAGGTATTTTTTGAGCACCTATTATGTAGTAGATGTGGTATCCCTTATATATTTTACAATGTCTTGTCTTTATAGGCTGTAGTAATTTTTAAAGATCAAAAAAGGCACAAAATAATTTAGGTTATAATCATCTTATATATAAACTTCATTCTTAATTTCAATTTGCAACACATTAACTAACAGCAGGAGTGCATGGAAGGTTTATTGATTAAAAAAAACCTTCCAGGGATGAAGTTTGGAGGAACAGCTGGTACATTGAATGATAATCAGGATTCAACAACTTCTTGATAAGTGAGAATACTGGGTTAAATCTGAATAAATAAAAATAAACATGGACCTGTATAAGATGTTTACTTGTGTTCAACTCTATAAATATAGAATGAAGAAGATATAGTTTAAAAGAAAGGCAGGTTAAAATTCTTAGGTTGTATTTGTATTTAACTATGGCACAAGTCAACAATGAGCTTTGACTGTAACGATAACAACAACAAAATAAGCTTAATGCTCTTCCAGGCTAAATTAAGGGTAATTTCATGCTCAGTGGAGATAAGTGATGACTCTCTTCTACTTAATCTTGGTCCAACCATATCTGCAGTCTTGTGTTTA
Source organism: Artibeus jamaicensis (assembly GCF_021234435.1). NCBI lineage: Eukaryota > Metazoa > Chordata > Mammalia > Chiroptera > Phyllostomidae > Artibeus > Artibeus jamaicensis. Next base: position 2,581,946 of record NW_026522030.1, read on the forward strand.
ATCACAGTTTAGGTTCAGTGATGATAAACCAGAGTGTGGCCACAAGAAGGAGTCCAAGAGAAAATCGAATACATAGAATGACTGAAGGAACTTTACATTCTTACTTGGAAAGGGGACATTTGGGGAGAAGTAACTTGGTAGCAAATATCTGAACTCTTGTGCAGGAAAATACTAAATGTTAGAATTGTACAATAGATGGAAATTTCAGGAAGAGACAGATTAGCTCAACATGAAGAATAATTTCCTAACAATTAAAGCTTCCTGCTCAAGCAGTTACTGCTTTGTCAGTTTACCAGGCTTGATCAGTCATACACAGGGTAACCATCACAGCCATCTGGAGTTATCGAGGGCATTGGAACAAAATTGTATAAGGTCAAAGACCATATCTTAGACATTTATATGCATGGGACATATATTTGTTGAATGGAGAATTAACAGCTAGCAAAATTGCTTCTTTGAATAACTGATATGCTTAGTTTTAAAAAAGGCAAATTTTTCACTACCATGGAGAGGTGAATTTTAGGTGGGTTGATTAAATTTTTGAAATTGGATGGGGGATGGATGAAGAAAGGGAGTTGCTTACCAAAGCTCAGGATGGGAGATGTACCATGAAGTTGGAAAGAAATAGTACTGATTACATACTTACATAGAGAATTTCAGGATTATGCAAACACTCCGCCCCATCATCTGTGATCTAAAATCACCCCCCCCCAAAAAGATATAAAGCGGTACTATCACTGTTATTGTTTCCATTTAACAGATGAGGGGACTAAGGTTCAGACAGGTGAATGAATTGGCTATGGTTGGTGTAGAACTGGGCTTCAGAGACTAGATTGGTATTTCCAAATCCTAACACTTAAAAAAAAAAAAAAAAACCCTCTCACCGTTATGGTACTGAAAAAGGGAAAGACAGGGAAGTCAAGAAGTTATTACTTCGAATGTGGCATAGACTAGAAATATAATTTCAAAATCTGTATTTAATTCAAAATAAGATAAAGTAAAAGTGAAAGAGTATCATTCCAAGAAAGAAAAGCTGAGAAGCCATTAGGCAAAAAAAAAATTAAGGAACTCTGTTTAAAAAAAAAGACACTCCAATGGCAGCTGTGCAGGTTATGGAGCAAAGCCTCTGGCAGGTGGGCTGAATTCTGGTGTGCTTGTCCTCTGCACTTGCTGCGGCCGGCACACAATGAGGCTGGAAGGAAGGTGAAGAAAGAATGACGTTTCCTCTGGGAGCCAGGCATTGTTGCTTTGCTGTGGCGAACAGTTAGTTTTGGAAATTACACAGTACAGAGGCAGGTAATTTATTTTTTTATAAATTGTGAGTGCTGAATTGCAGTTGAACGGTGGGGAAATGGTATCTGAAATGATTAGGAAGGGGTAACATGGGATTGCCAGCATGTGGTCTGTGTGACTAGTACCTAGTATTGCCTGAAGGGGGCAATGTCCATTCTGCTCTGAGGAGTCAAAAGTGATGGCTGGGAGCTTTGTTTATGCCTGAATCCCAGAGGGCGCTGGCCCCCCACCCTGCTCCCTAGCACCTTCTAATCCCATTATTGTAATGCACATCACAATTTGTTATAATTATACCCCTTTGCCTGCCTGCCCTGCTTCAGTGGAAGAACCAGCGCTCAGGCTCAGCAGGCTCTGGAGATCAACAATGGCGAAGAGCCACACTACCTTAGATTGTTGGCGCCTGAAGAAACGGATTGTGAAAAATGAAATTTTAACATTATAGGTAGAGACACAGCAGCCGAGAGGAGAGAACTGAAGGTCCGAAGGAAACCAGGGAAAAATACCTACTCTGTGCAATGTTTCACCGTCCAATAGGGAGCCACATAGACCTTACTCTCTCGGAGCTTCCCATCGAGTGGAGAAGACAGACATTAAATCAGCAGAGCAAATTACAACCCCAGATGTACAATGTGCTGCAGGGAAAATTCAGGGTGGGCTGGGAAGGTTTCTTATGGCCCTGGAGCTTCAGGTCATTATTCCTGATGTCACACAGTGGGTTAGTGGCAAAGCCAGGGCTGGTTCCTAAATCTACTTAGTGGCACGCAGTCATTTCTTATACAGGGTGGGGCAAAAATAGGTTTACAGCTGTGAGTAGGCAAAACACAGAGTTTATGTTTGTATTATTATTTATTGATTATCATGTTATTTTCCATATGAACAACTGTCAACCTACTTTTGCTCCACCCCGTATTTTTTGTAATGATTTTTAAAAAACTCTCTGTGCCCCATACTAGAGATTTTAAAGAATTCTATGATCTATAGACCCCTCTGAGAACCTGTTGAAAGCTAAGAAGCATCTTTCAAAAGTATATATACACCTAGTATATAAATTTAGACATAATTTTGGTGGCCATACTTGGACTTCTAGGTTTTGAGTTTCTGTTCTGAGCTCTTTCTGAGGTGATTTCATCTACTCATAACTGTCCTTCTTCTGGATTGTTCCTAACCTGAATCTCCAGCTCAGCCACCTCTTTTGCAATCCAGATGCCTGGGCAGCTGTCTATTGGGCAGCCCCCTAAAATTCCACCAGGCCGTACTACCATGAGGCTGTAGCAAAAGCTGCACTTGGTAAATGACTATGTATGCTGGGGTTGGGGGTGATGGTGGCATTGAGAGCCCAGGAGAGCAGATTTATGCGATAAAAATCTTGGTACACAGGTGAAGATAGCTAATAGACCATCATAAAAATGTGTGTGGCACTCAGAAAAAGGCTAAGAAAATGTCAAGGTAAGAATTGTTAGACTATAAGTGGTAGGTTATGCATCGAGTTGGAGTGTTATTGTCACAGGACAAAGTGTAGAATGGGAAGAAATGTATAGGGGGAGAAAAATAGAGGGAAAGGAAGGAAAGAGAAGGAAAAGGAAAAGTGGGCGGAGGAGAGAGAAGTAGATAGAGGGGAAGGAGAAGGGTCAAAGGGTAACCTGGGGAACATCAGTATTTACAAAGTCAGTAAAGGAGGAAGAATCTTGTAGGAACTGGCAAAGGAGGGGAATTACTTCAACAAGGAAGTAATCAATACCAATGGCATAGATATCAGATAATAAAGAAGCTAAATATGTCCCTTGGGTTTTGCAATTGGGAAATTGTTAGTGCCTTCAAAAGGAGAAGTATGAATACAATTTTGGGAGAGGAGATTTGATTTTACTGGGTTGGGGAATTAGTGGAAGATAAGAATGTAGGAAAAACCAAGTTAGAGAACCTCTCCAAAGGATTTATCTTTGAAGGATTGAAGATGAAGTGAAAGGAGAAAATGACATCCAGGTGGGACTGCTCTGAGACAGAGGTGGTTATTAAAAGAAAGACAGGAGTAAAGAAAGGAGAGTTAGGCCTCTTAGAGGTGAAGGGCCCAGCAGATGGAATAATGTCTTGAGGGGATGTAAAGAGACAAGTTCAAAGACGGAGCAGAGGGCAAACTCTTAGGTAATACAAGATCCTGCAACAGGAGAGAAGGGAGTAAGAATAGATGCACTTCAGTGTGTGGGTAGAACAGTGAGGCAGTAAATTGAGGAAGCTGTGACAGATCCTCATGTTGCCTGAGTGGTTGGAGGTACTTTCCTTTTTCCCCACTTTCTCTTATCACAGACAGTTTCTACCAGGGCCCACTATGGCCTTTTGTGTGGCGAAGGCACTCAATTCACAGGGCTGGTTTTAAATAGCCCTGCAGTCTGTCTTGGAGTCACTGACTCACCATGAACTCAACCTTTTTAGAATACAACCTTTAAAGAAAGTTTAAACTTTAGACATCAAAAACAAAGGGAAAAAAATGTTTTCCTCAAGCTATTTGCAAATGTCATTGTAGAACTGAGGAGTTCAGTTGGAAAATTGTGAACCCTGCTTTACTTTCTGTGGCCCACTCTAAAGTTTGGATAAGAATATGCAAACTTCTGGAAGTTTCCTTCAGTCCTTGATAGGATTGAAAGAGCCAGGATCTCTCATCCTGCATTTGCTATCACTTCCTCTCTCTGGGTCTCAGTCCTTAGTTGTACAAAGTGAGACTGGGCGTGGCAATCTCCAAGATCTCTTTTAACCCAGAGAAAGAGTCTAACACTTGAATTCATAAAATATTTTAGTACTCAAACTTTCCACAAAATGGCACAGCTAGCTATTCCATGCTGATTTCATGTTTTCCAGGAAAGGGCAGCCCAGTTTCAAAGCCCTGGACACAGAGCTATCCTACCACATGATTCACAGGGGCAGATCAAAGCTAGTCTTCTATCTTCCTTCAACTCACCTGAAAAATAAAGAAAGCTGAAGGCAAAGGAATAAGTACACAAAGGAACAGGTTGAGGTATTAGGGCAAAATGCAGTTGAAAAAGCCCAAGGAAACCTACAAATAATTTTTACATTTGCCATCATTCCAAGGGCCGTGAGGTGGGGACCCGGTCCCTTACTGCCCCTTCATGGAGTCATCCATGGCCCTTGCTTTCTCTGCAGGAGCAGTTGGGATCAGGTTCACAATGAATTAGTTGTATGAAGGTTTAGTTTGAAATCTGATCTTGCAACATAACAAACCGAGAGGTCTTGATCCACATAAACTCGTGAAATTCCCATTTTATTCATTCCAATGGGAATAAAATACAGTTAGTTACCTTGCAGGATAATCTTAAAGCCTTTGGTATATGAGAAGTTTGCTGACATTGGAACCCAGTAGACCTGGATTTAGATTCTACCCCATTTCTCTAATCGGTTCATCATGTTTATCTTGTCTTTGTTGACCTCACATCTCCAGCACCTTTCCCTCACTTCTCACTCTTTGCTTAGACTTTGCTACCTATTTCTCTAGAAAATCAATAAGAATATGTACATATTCCACTTACAATACCAGCCTACTAGAATTTTTGTCCATATAATTTGCTTTCCCTCTTGTTGCTACAGAGTGTTTATATTTTTATCTAAGGGCAATCCATCTCCTTCTTTCTCTAGATGCCACCTGTGCCTCTCTCTCATCCCTTAGTCCAACCTTTGAGCAAGGTCAGTCTTACAATCCATAAATCATCCTGGCTCCTATGAACCATTGTTCCCCCTATTCTGAATAACCTTACCAATTAACATAACAACATGCAACGATGTCTCTTATGGTTAAAAATAAAGTTCCTTAGACTCCAGATTCACCTAGATGTCCCCATATATAGTAAATGACAACTCTATTGTTTCAGTCTTTCAGACCAGAATCTGTGCCCATCCTTTACTCTTTTCTTTCTCATGGGTACATCCAGTCCACCAGCAAATCCTGTTGACTCTCCTACTAAATATGAACACTTCTCACAACTTCTGCTGCTAACCATCATCTCTCCAGGAAAACAAGAGCCCCTCACTGGTTGGTCTCCCTGCAGCTACCCCTGGTCCACTCAGTCTATTTTTTTTTAAATAAAACCCAAGTAGTTCTTTTATAATATGAATTGTATTTGCCGTTCTCTACTTAAAATCTTCCTCTGATTAATACCCTCCCATATTGTTTAGAGTAACTAGTCCTTACCATGACTTTACATTGCCTTAGCAATCTGGACTCCTCGGGAGCTCAGCAGGGTAAACTATTCTTTCCCTGCCGAGCCAGATTTGTCTTCCTGCTGTTCTCGACCCCACCAAGCTCATTCTCACCTTGGAACTCTGCCTTGTGATGCTCATACCACCTAGAATGCTCTTATCCCAGGTGGCTTCCTGTACTGGTCTCTCACTCATTGCTTCTGCTCAATGATGACTTGGCTAGCCATTCTATATAAAAATAGCACATTTCTGTATACATTCCCTGAACACTCTAGTTTTGAACTCCTTTATATTTTTCCTATGGTACTCATTACCTTTCACAAGATTGATTTTTTAATTTATTGATTGGATCATCATCTAGTTTTTCCATGAGAATAAAAGTATTCTACTTTGTTGTGTTCCAGGTCCCTGGAACGGTACCTGACAGTTAGTAGAAGCTTAAAAATTAAGCAAATAGATAACAGAGTGGCTTCAGGTAATTTATTTAACTTTCCTCTATCTTGGTTTCTCCAACTGTAGGAATGGATATAATATTGCCTACTTTGTAAGATTGCTGTAAGGAACAGAGATAACGCATATGAAATGCATGGCTCAGAGCAGAAATACAATAAACAGTATGTATTATTATTAATGTTGTGTGGATTAACTGGATAAAGCATGGAAAGGCCCTGACATGCTTCCAGATGTGTAACAGCAGATCAGGAGGTTGTAGTTCTCAGCACTCAGAAAGAACACATTTCCTGATTATTTAGACAGACTTACTGTTGGCAAGAAGTTAGATGATAACAGCTCAGGTTTTGTTGTACAATTTAGTTCAAATTTGGATTTTACACAAGGAGCTAGACTTCAAACAGGTTTCTTACTATCTTCTTAGTTTCAGATTTTTCATCTGTAAGGTGGAAATAATTGCACCCTATGACTACTAATACGATTAACAAGTTACTTTACATGGCAAAGGGGAATTAAAGTTGCAGATGGAATTAAGTTTACAAATCAGCTGACCTTAAATAAGGGTATTATCCTGGATTATCTGGGTGAGTCCAGTGTAATCATGAGGGCCCTTAAAAGTGGAAGAGGGAGACAGAAGAGTGGAACTGGAGAGATGGTAACATTAGAAGGGCTCAACTAAGATTGTTGGCTTTGAAGATGGTGGAAAGGGCCACCAACACAGGAACATGAGTAACATAGTGTGAGACTGTGATTTATAAGAACTATATATTTGGTCATTTAGACCACTAGAATATATTTCTCATATATATTTGGTCGTCTTCTATAGTTGCTGGCTCACAGTTTTCAACACACTTGGAATATCCGGAGCAATGAGAGCAGTGGGAGCATCTTTTGTTCTAATATTTGGGCTCTTGTCCTCTGCTTCTGAAATCCATTCAGACATAAAGGTGAAATGGTGCTTTATTATCTATAACCAGCCCTTTCCACCACAACTGGGTTTATATTAATGAAGAGACTTTTTGGAAAGCACCTAAGGAGGGGGCTGGCCATCAGGGAACCAACCACAAATAAAGGGTTGGAACTTTTGTTTCTACCCCCTGATGTCTGGGGAGGAGAGAGGTTGAATCAATCACTAATGGCCAATGATTTAGCCAGTCGAGTCCATGTAATGATGCTTCCATAAAATAAACAAATCCAAAACAGGGTTCAGAGAGCTTCCAGGTTGGTGAACATGAAAATGGGAAAGAGTGGTGCACCTGGAGAAGGTGTGGAAGCTCCAAGTCCTTTCACCATTACTTGCCTGGTGCATATCTTCCATCTGGCTATCCCTGAAATATATTCTTTTTTAATGAACAGTGATCTAGGGAGTACATGGGCTTTCTCTGAGTTTTGTGAGCCTCTCTGGCAAATTAAATAGAACCCAGGAAAGGAGGCATCGGAACCTCTGATCTATAGCCAACTAGTTGGTCAAGAGCACAGATAATAACCTAGGCTTGCAATTGGCATCCTGGTCTGTCAGAACCACAGGTAACAACCTGGGCTCATAACTTTTATGTAAAAGTGTGAGGGTAGTGGGACAGTCTTGTGGCAGGGATCCCTTAACCTGTCGAATGCAATGCTATCTCCATGCAGTGTCAAAACTGAGTTAAATTGGTAGGCATCCAGCTGGTGTCTGAAGAGATACTGGGTGCCGTGGAAAACCCCTACACCCACACATGTTTGAACTGGGTACAGAACCCAAAAGACCTAGAGTTTCTAGAAACTATGAAGAACAAGGCGATGATCTTCCCCTAGAATCTCTAGAAAGGATGCAGCCCTGCTGCCTCCCTGATTGTAGCCCATTTCAAGCTTCTGACCATCAGAATTGTCAGATAATACATTTATATGGTTTAAGCCACTATGTGTGTAGTAGATTGCTAAAATAACAATGCAAAACTAATACAAGTACTATGCAGCTATAAAGTAGAGGCCGTAAACAGGCCTGCCTCTAACATTTGTTGGATTCAAGTCAAGATTTGAAATCTAGATTCTTGGCCTGCACCCCACCTTCTCTTTTCAGCCCAGCTCTTGCCTGCATCGAGAGGGTCTGCGCGCACTTGTGTGTGGAAACCCAGCCCACACGCCCACCCCTTCCATTAAGGATGTACACCTCGGGCAGTTTTTGAGATGCAGAGGTGTGACACCAGCAGCTGAGTCCATTCTCCAGGGCACAGATCCATGGATGACACTTTGCGAGTAGACTTGGAGCCATCCCAGTAGATCATTCTGGGGGACCAGGCTCCTGAAACAAGGTCTGAAAGCTGGGCTCTTGGCTCCAGGTGAGCCTATTCCTTTGCTCCATAGAGTCCTCAGCCCCTTTACCCAAAGGAGAGATAGAAGGAGGATCTGTAAGCAACATTTCAGTAGTCCTTTTGGTGAAGATGAATGTGCTTTCTATCTGAGCCGACATGTGGCTTGTGAGCATGTGAAGTGTGGCCAGTATAACTGCAGAATTGAATTTAATTGCTATTTAATTTTGATTCATTCATTCAAATTTAAATTGCTCCATGTGGCTAGTGGCTACTGTATTAGCACAACTCTGAAGCATAGGGGGCTTGGGACTTCAGAGCAGGGCCTCCTGTTGACTGGGTCTTTAGGTAGCACTGATAGTAAAGTGCAGGAAAAGGAGAAAAAGAAAAACCAACTTTTGAAAGGAAATAAGCTGATGATTCTCCAAGGAGAGAATCCATAAAGTCTTCTTAAAGGAAGTCAGCCTTTGATTTAGGAGCTGGTAGGAATTCTGCCCTCTCCCCACTTTAGGTCTTCTTGCACATTCTGTCCTCTTCCCTGGGTTCACTCATCCTGTCCTCCAGAACTCAGCTCTAGCTTACTCTGTCAGTTAGCCTTTGCTGAGTAACAAAGGACACATGCATTTAGTGGATCGAAACAATCAGATTATTTTGCTCATTCTGCCAGGTGTCAGTTTAGAGTGGGCTTAGCTAGATGGTTCTTCTGTGTCTGTGGTCTGCTGTTGGTCCAGGTTGAGAAGCCCTCAGCTAGGATAACTCATCTTTGCCGCACATGGTCTCCCATTCTCTGGAAGGCCAGCTTGTTCACTTGAGTGGTCGCAGGCTGCTAAGAATGACTGGAAGTGCCCAAGGCCTCTTGAGGAGTAGGCTCAAACTAATGTACTAAGGAACTTCGAAGTCAGATTGTGAGAGAGGATACAGTGGCATCAAGAATTGTGTGTATTTTGTGCAATATACCTCATTCCCCTCTTGTTGAGAGTTTTCTAGTCCTTCCCACAATCTCAGGTTCAGCTAGGCATACTGTGGTTGTCCCTACATGCCAAACACTGATTTTTTTAGTATTTGTCCTCTAGCTTAATTTTTTACCAGACTTTATACATTTATGCCCATTTATAATTATCATCCCTGATTTAGAAATGTGGAAGGCAAGGACCAGAAACTTTCCAAGTTGATGTAACTACATTCGGTAGACCTGGGTGCCAGGCCCAGTGCTGCTTGTCTGTAACGCAGGTTTCTCAATCCTGGCACTGCTGACATTTTGGACTAGATGATTCTTTGTTGTGCAGAGCTGTCCTGTGTATTGTAAGGTATTTAGCAGCATCCCTGGAATTGACCTGTAGATGATAGCAACATACCCTCTAGTTGCGATAACTAAAAATATCCCCAGACATAGCAAATGTCCCCTGGAGGGCAGGGGTGGGCAAAACCATTTCTGGTTGAGAATCACTGCTCTGAGCCTTGCCTCTGACCACCCCCTCAGGAGTCTCTCCTTGAGTGAGAGAGTCGAATTTTATTTGGAGCCGACACTCAGTGTATGCTTTCAGCCTGAGGAGGAGAGTAGGACTGAGGCAGAACTGGGGCAGACCTGGGCGCTGGAGCTGTCCTCTCAGAACTTGCTCCTCAGCAGTGAGCCTTTCCTCTTTCCAGATGCTGCAGCCTCTCATCACAAGCTCAGCCTGCTCTACCAGGTTACAGTCAGAACCAGCCAGTTCTCCCAGGACACAAAACGATGGCCCCAGAGCAGGCTAAAGAGAAAGCTCCAAGTTGGAGTGGCTTTGCTGTTGGTGGCAGGGAGCTAAATATTTCATCTTCATAAAATAAACATGGATTGTCTCATCATGAAATATACATAAAAATGTTTAAAGATGTTAATTATTAAACCAATATTGATTCATATTGGATGAGGCATTAAGGAAAAATTAGCTAATGTATTTAATATCTCCTCCACAGTTGACTAGTATCAGAATTCATCACATCTAATCACCAATAATCGTAAAAGTGGCAGGCAGTATTTATGATTAGGGGTGAGTGAGTGCTGGGCAGGAAGTGATGGGGATGGAGGAGAAAACGAGATTCTAAGAGACAGAACCTGTCAGATGTCACAGCCCATCCTCGGAATTTCAGACATAAATCACTGGGTGCAGTCACATCATCAAAGTGTGATAAACCTTTCATATTGGGACAGTTAATGAATATCATTTGGACCTGCCTTCCCTCTCAAAAATGAAATGGGATGGCAGACACAATAGAGAGAAAAAAGAATGGAAACAGGGCTTAAAAACAGTGGGTTTGAATTCTGTCTCATTGATGATTCTATAGCCTTTCGCTCTATTTATCCATCTGAAAAATGGGGAATAACATCCACTGGGCGGCATTTTTATTCTGACCATTTATGTGGTTTATCTTATCTCACTAGCTAGTTTTCAAGTTCCTTAAGGGAAGAAACATTTCCCCCAGTATTTTCCGTGCCAGGTCCTGAAAGTAGGCTAAATAGAATCATTAAAAAACCTGCTTTGAATCAGAAAAAAATCTGGACCTGAATTTCAGATCCTGAGCAAGTTACTTACTCCCTTTCTTTGTAACTCGATTTCCTCATCTGTAAAATAATTCACTTACCGCATAGACTTGCTATGAATATAAACTGTTATGATGTATATTAAGTGGTAAAACATAGCATGTAGGGACTATTAGATCCTTGGCGATGGTTATTACTCTATTTTCCTAGAGCAGTGATAAAGAACTAAACAGTCGGCAAGTATTCAGTGAAATTTCAATCGATTTTTTAAATCAGTAATTCATGAACTTTTAACACTGGAAATAACTATAAATATCAGCCACAGTAGGTAACCGTGGAGTTATGCAAGCCAGGTTCTAGCACAAATTCTGTTGCTGTTAGAAACAAATATTGGGAAGGAACTCAGCAGGCTGTGCTTGCAAGTTCTCCTTCCATCTCCCCACAGGTTCTAGTGTGAGAAGGGGAGCAATTCTCCTCAATGTGAAGACATGCTTGGAAAGAGCTGCTTAGAGTCCCACCTCTGGGTCACTTAACCTCTGTCAAAAAGAGATCAGAGGATGTAACTCAGACTCGTATGTTGAGAATCAAAGAAATAGACAAATTAACACAACTGTATTTTGCCAACTTTGATTTATCAAGGTAGCATATCTTCAAAATTTTAGATAATACTCTTTGTTGTCATTTTAAAAACATTTCTAAAATTGGAATATGCCTTACAATTAACATGTACACTAATGTGGGGCTTCTCTCCTTTTCCCAAAGAGCTCTGATTAAATCACTAATGTTTGTTTTAATTGGAAATGTAGTATTATTCCTCATCTCACCCTAATAGAATAGACCCTCCTATGAAACAGTGCCAATTTACCCTAGGTCAACATTCTGAGGTCACATAGCTGCTAACAAGTGAAACAAAAAATAGGAGAGAACATGATGTATTCTCTCATTTTCTTCTGCAGCAGGCCACATTGACTTGCTGTGGAATATCCCTCAGCTCAGAGGTGGGGAGAGTGGCAGACGCGTGGACATTTCCCAACCGCGTTTTCCTTAGATGCATTGTGTCATCTGGGAAAAGCTGATGAGAAATGGCCCACTGTTAGATATCGGGACCCATCAAACTCCGAGATTGAAAACCTCTTCAGCAGCATTTCTCAGCTACCAGATGTCACACAGCTGCATTGCAAATTGCTATCAAAGCTCAAAAGAGAATAAAAGAGAGGATTGTTGAAGCCATGAAGGCATATGACATAGTAAACGGTGCATTTAATTTCAACTTAATGTGAGAGATAGAGTGCATTAGATAAATATTATCCGATCATTAAAAACATATTTATGGAAGTTTAGCAACTTTGTCGGGGATGTGTGACTAATAATGTAGAGTTGTGAGGCCTCAAAAACATATTTGTCTTAATAGACTGGTGTTTAGTTTGCATTATTGACTGTTAAATCAAAATAAAAAGTTTTCACTCGAGATTTTGCATTTCATTTGTGACGGATTTGTCTTCATCCAGACACTCATACTGGATACCCAATGTGCCCTTAAAAAACCTCCCTCTAATAGAATCATAGAATTTCCATGTTGGGAGAGTTCTTGGAAGTCCAATCTCCTTCCAGCTCTTTTTGGTGCAAATGGTGTCATCTGTTTTGAATTGCAACGATAGTTTCTGAATAAATGCAGTATTGCCACACTAGGGGAAAATTTGGAGAAGACAGGAAAAAAGTCAGCTCTATCTCCTTCAGCCTAATAACCCCTTCTCTGTCATGTTCTGTATGTCTGTGTGTGCTTGGTACACAGTGATAATTATGGTATACACACGTGGAAGCTATTTTTAATTCTTTTTCTTCATTTTTGCAATGTATTTTTCATGACCACCTTGTTTAATAACATAATACTCTTCTACAGAATGGCTGTGCTATAATGTACTGAATAATTCCCCAAGGTTGTGATTTGTAGGCTGTGTCTAGTGCATCCAGATGGCCTGCGTTCGAATCCTGCTCCTACCCGCTTGCCCATGATGTGACCTTGGATGAATTACTTAATGTCTCTGTATCTCAGTTCCTCATTTGTAAAATAGGGATAATATTAGTGTTACCCCATAGAGTAGCTATGAAGGTCAAATTAATCCATGTTCAGCATTTAAAACTGGCACATGACATAATAACTTCATGTTCATCAGTCAACTATGAATATTCTGATACATATTCTTTCCCAAAGTTTTGAAATATGTCCTCAAGGGGGATTCCCATAAAATCTCATACCATGGCCCAGACTCTTTCTGATCATTTCCAAAGTCAAATCATCTGTTACCTCTTTAGACAGATTATTTCACTCTGGGATGACTTTAATTATTGGGAGTTTCTTCTTCAGGTTGAATCTGAATGGGCTTTCTACTAAATCCCATACAATGACTAGATTCCATCCTTGTCCTAATGGAAATTATTTTGATACATTGAATCTCAAAACATGTTTCCTGAGACACTAGTAACTGTCCCCATCAAAGCCATCCAGGATGTAGTGGTTCCACCTCCAAAATGACTCTTGAAACCACATCCTTGTTGATATTTTCATCACCTCGGCCTTAGGCTAAGCCGCCATCACCTCCAGTCCTGGTTTCCTCTTAATTGGTGTTTATACCTGCTCCTGGTACCTGTCCATCAGTTTGGTCTACACCAAATGCTAGTCAGTTCCCCAAATTTTTCTGTGCAAAGCTTAATAGCATCCCATTTCTAATACTGAAATCTGAATTGTTCATTGTGATTTACAGAGCCCCACTTGAATCTTCTTTCTCTCTCCTCACCTCACCTCTGCTCTCTCCTCTCTCCCCCTTGTTTACCACAGTCCAGCACAAGCTCTCTATGGCATTTGCAACATTGTTCCCTTTACCTGGAACTCTGCCCCTTTCTCTTACCTTTAGCCTGGCCACTCTTTCCTTATCCTTCAGGCTTTCCCTGAAATGTTTCTTCCTGAAAAAGGCCTTATATATAAAGAAACTTCTATATAAAATATGCTTTGCTGTTTATCGGAGTACTTGGCTAATTTTCTCTTAAAGTGCCAATTAAGACTTTGTAATCATACATTTATTTGTGCTTATTTGTACAATCCCTTGGTGAAGTAATGTTTTACCAGCTCAAATGTACTTCTGTTAGTCACCTGCAAGCGAGTTTGAACAAACAATGGTCATAGATAATTTACCATAATCTCTTCTATGTTCCTGGAGGTGGAATAAAATAATTAGAGTAATGATGTATTGAGCACTTTCTATGTTCCAGGACTTGTTCTAAGCATTTCACATGTACACATGTATTGCCTAAAAGGTAAGCACTAATACTGTCTCATTTTACATGTTGAAGGGACTATAATGTGCCCAAGATCACACAGCAGATAAGTGGCAAAGCTGCAATTCGAATCCAGGCTAACTCGAGTGTTCAAACACCACACTAGGGAAATATGAGGTCTGTCCAGAAGCTACCCAGCCATGTAATATGAAAAATAGAGACATTTATTCAAGAAGATACAAGATGTGGGAAACAATGTACATAGGACAATGCCGCCTCAGTCCCCTTCAAAGTAGGCACCTTGGGACCTCACACAATTCTCCCAATCACCATCAGCTGCCCCATTGTATATTCCTGAATCTCATTGACAGTCTGAAATCTTGTTCCTTTCAAAGGTGATTTTAGTTCTGGGAAAAGCCAGAAGTTACAGGGCACCAAATCTGAACTGTAGCAGGGCTGATTCACCTGGGTGATTTGATGTTTCACCAAAAAACTCTGCACTAGACGTGATGCACAAGTAGGCATGTGATGAAGCTGCCAATCGCCAGATGCTAATAGCTGTGGTCTTCTGAGACATCTGAATAATTTCCATAAAGAAATGTTCAAGCTTAGCACAGAATTTGATGCAGGTTTGTTGCTGTACTTCTTCAGTTATTTTGAATGTGATGGCTACACAGTACACATGCTCACTCAATGGCATCTACTGCCCCCACTGACTAGTACAGTGAAGTCATCATTGTTCACACATGTGCGTTCCAGTTCACTCTCCTTGGCTGCCAGGTTATACTGATGTTGCACAAACCATTCTCATTATATTAACAATGGCTAGACTTTTCCTGTACAGACCTCATATAATTTTAAGAATCTTAGTTTTGATTTAGGAAGAAAAAACTCACAAAGTACATGAAATATTTTACATTTTGCATAAAACCATGAAGATAAGTCATTCAGTGATGCTATTAGAGACTAGAATATTGAGAGGAATGTTAAGTGAATCTTTTGAAGGTAAAGGTCCCCCCAAAAAGAAAAAATAAGGAGAGTCAACATGTCAAAAAGGGAAACACACAATGCTAAGTGGTTTATGAATGACTTTGTGGAAAAACTGGCTGCAGTACAAGTGCTGAAAGCAACCTAAGTGACCATCAGTAAATGAATGGATCAAAAAACTATGGTACATTTACACAATATGAATTGTGTAAATACTACATAGCAGAGAGAAAGAAGAAGCTCCTATCCTCTAGGACAGCGTGGATGGAACCAGAAAGCATTATGCTAAATGAAATAAGCCAAGGTGGCAAGGGACAAATAACAAGGGACAAATGATCTCACCTTTAACCAGAACCTAATAAACAAAAGAGAAAAGCAAGCACAATATAACCAGAGATTTTGAAGTTAAAATTTATCTGACAGCAACCAGAGGAGGGTGGCGTGGGAGGAGATAATGGGGGAAAGG
Source organism: Artibeus jamaicensis (assembly GCF_021234435.1). Lineage (NCBI taxonomy): Eukaryota > Metazoa > Chordata > Mammalia > Chiroptera > Phyllostomidae > Artibeus > Artibeus jamaicensis. The sequence goes on from NW_026522030.1 coordinate 2,597,421, forward strand.
GTGGAAGAGTTTTTAGGAACAACTATAAAGGACACATGGACAAAATCAAGGATGGGTGGAAGCAAGCAAGGGAGGGAGGAGGGTGTGGCTGGGGTGAGGGGGCGTGGTGGGGAGTAAAAGCAGACAACTGTAATTGAACAACAATAAAATAATTAAAAAAAAGGAATTGGCTGCAATAATGATATATGTGTAGTTATATGTAGTATGTTTATGTGTATGTAGCTATGTCTATGTACATATACATATATCACATATATAGATGCATAACATACACAGAATGAGGAAAAAGCAGGTTTATAGATGTGAGTACATGAAACAAAGTTTATTCTTGTATTATTATTTATTAAATATTGTGTTATTTGCCATAGGAACAACCGAATACTTACTTTCGCCCCTCCCTGTATATACATGCATATGTATATGTTAACAGAGCTGCTGAAAAGAAGAAACAAGGCCAATAAATCTGCATTTGATACTTTGCCTCTTTTTAATGGCTCTTTTTTCTATTTACAAAAATACTACATACTTATCATTTAATTGGTCAGAATGGTTTACGTACTTATCATTTAATTGGTCGGAATGGTTTCAAATCTTTGATCCGCATGCTGCCAGTCTCTAGGTAGGGAAGAACTAGTATTACTTGGGGATGAGAAATCTGAGGCTCAGAGAGGTGAAGGGACTTGGCCAGAGTGAACTAACTGGGAGACACAGCACCAGCTCTGAAGACAGAGGCAGAGAAGGAGAGCAGCTAGGGTGGACTTCAGAATCAGGGAGATAAAGCACTTATGCGCGAATCCTGAGACCTCTTTAACCCTTCTTACTGGTTTCTTCCTCGGTACAACTGGTTTTTAATGCCTACTTTGCAGGGTGCTTGTGAAGACTGATTCAGATAATGTCTGTGAGGAACCTGAACCAGAATATAACATGTATTATCTGTTGAACATGTGAAGTTTTTTGCTCCTCATCATCCTGGCCCCTTTCCCCTTTTGTTCTGGAGCCTCTTTCTAAAACAGCTCAATTGAGATGATGTAATGCTTCAATTGCCTGACCTGGCCCTGCTGTGGGATCATGGCCATGGCCTCACTTGATAAAAGCACTACATAAATACAGCTCCTGGAAATGCCAACATAACCTCAGTTACCATCAGGTGATGCCTTAGAAGGAAAAAATATGGATGTCTTGGTCTCGGTTTATAACTCTCTAGAAAAGTGGACATAGGCATAGCTTCTCATCTTGGGCATCTTTGAACTCGTGGGTGTTAGTTAAAGCCAAGGCCCATTGCATCACATCCGCAGATAAAACTCTCTGTGGATGGATCTGTCTTAAGTTCACCCACAGTTCCTTCCTTCTGACTCTTCTTTATTTGCTGGGCATGTTGGGAGAATTACAGAAAGAAAATGATTTGGAAGTTTAAGTCCCTGCTTTTCAAGTTGCTGGCTCAGTGGCCAAAGACAAAGCACCTTTTTTCTCAAGGCCTCAGTTTACTTGGAGAGGGGACAGTTGCTTGTGTCTCGGGCTTCAGTCAGATTCAGACTCAACACTTCCTCTGGAACAGATGGTGGCTGTGGTGTTCTCTTTCTCATGTGGTTTTATCAGTAAGGTATCTAGTTTGGGTTGACAGTTGAATGCCCAGGTCTTCCACCTCTCTGCGTAAGAACTAAGGGCCACTGTCCCCAGCTCTCTGAGAATACTTAGACACTTTGGGAGAGGGCCTATGGGGTTTCTGACTTCAGAGTCTACCTGTGTGGAAAGGCCTGGTCTAAGTAATGCAGACAAGGCCTCTTAAAAGCATACTAGCTGGCTGGCTGCAGCTTTCTCATCCTGGGACAGGAATCACGCTGTACAGACAAGGGTCTAAAGGGCCCCTGGGCAGAATTCATTCTGTCCTGAGTGAGCTGGTAGTAATAAGCCAGGAGCTAAATACCCCACTCAGCCAGTGTCATTCACTGTGGATGGGGAACAGGCTGGTTGAAGCTGAGAGGCAGGACTGCACAGCAGTTAAGAGTTAGGTCTTCAGTCAGCCCGATGGGGTTTGAATCATGACTCTCGCTGAGCTATATACCTTGGGAGAGTTGTTTCACCTCTTTGGTCCTCCATTTTCATTCTATAACATGGGACTAAACATGCATCTACCTCTTGTTTATTAAGATCATGTGTTAATATATCTCAACCTTGAGAACAGCATTTGCATCTCGGTAACTTTCATTGAATATTATCTCACAACTAAGAGCTACCACCTATTGGATGGGTGCTGCATACCAATTTCTGGGCTGAGCCCTTTTACCCACATTGTCTCCTTTGCTCTTTACATCAACTCCAGAGAGTTGGCTAGATCAGCCCCATTTCACAGATAAGGGAGAGAGATAAGATAAGAGAGATTGCAAGGTCAGGTAAACCCACTTCATCTCCATCTGGTTCCCAGGCCTTAGCTTTGAGCCCCTAAGCCATGTGCAATGGGAACTAATAGTTTCACCTATGAGATAGCGATAGTAAACATCTGTTGTCTTAAGTCCTTTAAATATATTCATTTATTTAATCTTCATAAGAACTTTTTGGGGTAGGTGGCATTATCATCCCCATTTTTATAAATGAGGACACTAAAGGGACTGGAAAACGTAATCTTGATCTATGTTTAATTAAAATGTAATCTTTTTGATCTATATTTAATTAAACTCAATGTTTTCTAAGTGTTTTCGGTGGAGTACTAATCTTTTAAGTTTCTCTGTAAAATAAAGTCTTCTATGGCAAATACGTTTTTTTACAAATTCTGCCCAGGAAAGCCCCTCTCAGAGGCTTATACTGTACATTTGCATATCAAAGGGATGGAGGAGCCCTGTAGGGAGGAAACCTGTTAAACTTTGTTTAACCCACTGTTTCTCAAAAGGATTTGGCCAGGGAAACCTGTCACCACCTTCCCTCCTGCCTCACACTCCTGTACAACATCTGTCAACATCCTGCAAATCCTTTTGGCAAATTTCATTCTAATTCAACTCAACCTGCCTCCATTGAAAGTCAGGTCTGCACCCATCCCTATCATTGTTGGGTTTTAAAGTTGCTCGAGAGAAGTTCTCCTTTTCTGCAACTTCATAATCTTTTTGGCAGGAGAGGAACATGTATGGTAACTATTTAGAGAATAATCCAAATCATTAATTTATATATGTTTGATGCACATGATGCCAGAAAGACAGAAATGTGGCGGAATGGAACAAAGTAGCCAGGATGGGGAAAGGATTTAGGCTTCCATTTTAGAACCATGCAGGATGGGAACTGCAGCAGCCCGATCTGCAAAAACAAGGCAAAGAAACCACCCCGTTGTCAAATACTAATTGATCAAGGGTGAGGACAGCCCATCCCTCATACTAGATTGTTTTATGCTAACAATCACAGTTATCTTTTCTTGCAGGAATTTCAATAAAATCTGTTGCTTATTGTTATCATTAGAATTATAGTTGTTTTTAAATTAGATGATTACAGGGTTATAAAATCTAAACATCTTGAGCAAATTCTATGTTTGATTTCATCCATTTTTTCCAGCACCACCTCAAGTGTTTTATGACTGCTATAGGCTTCTTACTCACCCACATCACTTTATCACCAACCGTTTTGATAAACTCTCCTAACAAAGTTGCTGTACAAATCACACAATAACAACAGCTTTCCTCATTTTCTTTTTAGTGTTCTTATTCACCATCCCTGTTGCTTCTGAACTGCCATCACTGTAGACCCAATGGCCGTTTCTTGGAACTCATGGTTCCTAATTAATCCCTAACACTTTCGATTTTCTTTTTGAAAACTCTGTAGGATAAATTGCTATACGTCGTTACGGATCTGGAGAAGATGTGTGTGCTGACCCACAGGGCCAGCAGAAGAAGCAAATGCTGGGAGGTGGGAAATAGCATGTCCAAGGCTGGGATCCTCACTCAGCTTTGATGAGCTGCCAAGCTCATAGCAACATCTCAAACCCTTTCTGTGCTTCCCCATCATCACTCTGCTTCTCTGTCAGGTGGTCCCAGTGCAGTTGCTTTCTCTGGACACATGCTTATCTCCTGCCATTTCTGTGGACATTGGTGTCAGATTGGGCTCCATGATAGAGCCACCTCTTGTCCCATATTTTCCTTGTTAGAGTTTACTGATTCCAATATTTTTTGGAACTTTGGGACTAAATGGTCAAAACTTTGGACCAGCCTATGTGGCTTAGAAGTCATGAAGTATCTTTATCTATTCAACGATTAAGTATCTGACATACAGCCTGTCTAACATATATCAGTTATTGTGTGTTTAATACATACTCTGCTGGACACTAGAGATCTGAGTGAGGGTTTTTAACTTAAAGAGTCAATAATTAGAAAGTTAATCCTTGTTTCTGACATGATTTGATATGTATCTATCATACATGGTATGATTTGAAATAGGAAGATAATAAAGAAGGATTCTGTCAGGAATGGTTGTTGAAATTTATATGGGATGTCACATTCAAGAGTGTGAAGAGGTAGAACGAGTGTCAGGAAAACATACATGGAAAGCCCAAAGCTCCTCCTTGTATAGGGAACAGAGAGTGGAGTACAGTGATTAAAACAGAGACCCTGCAGCCCACTGCCTGGGATCAAAACCCTCCTCTGCTATGTATCAACTCGCCATCTGTAACTGGGAATGATCAAACTCACAATTCTTAGAAGCCTCAGCTTCTCTTCTGTAAAGTGGGCATAACAATAGTATTAATTTCATGATGTTGCATAGAGAATTAAAATTAGTAAATGCATTTAGAACAGTTAGAGCCCAGCACATAAGTTTTGAATAAGTGTCAGCTAATGTCATTAGTTTTAATAATTAGATAACCACTCTGACTGTACCTATCACAGTTAAAGGCTAGGATATTGTAATGAATAAGACCCACAAGCCACTGATCTTTTGACGTATATGGTGTACTGGGGAATAATGGAATATAAAGAAATGTTTAAAGGTGATATTAGATGATGAGTCCTATAAAAAAACAGGGTGCTGTGATGCAGCAGTTGCTCAGGTTGGTCAGGGAAGCTCTCTCTGAAGAGGTGGCATTTGAGCTAAGACCCTGATATTGAGAAGGACCAACCATCTGAAGATTCTGAGGACAGAGGGTTTTAGGAAGAGAGACAGCAAGGGCAAAGTCTCAGGTGAGAATAGTTTCTCCAGATAGAGGAATGGAAAAAAGGCCAGGGTCATCCCAGATGGGCACAGGTAACTATGTTCTTAGTGATCATGAGCAATGAATTGAAACGAACACTCAGAGAGTTTATAGCAGAGAGAGAGAAAGCAGATTTGTTAAGCGGTAGTGCACTCCACAGAACATGGGAGCAGGCCAACTCCGAGCAGAGATTGACCCTCAGGGGCTAGAGGGTTTCTGTTCTTATATGGCAGATAATTCCCGGCTAGTTTTGGCAGGGTTCTATTGTGCATGTGCAAGTAGTTATATGACTTTTAAGCTACTGCTCATGTGGTCTCCCATGATTTTCCTTGACTTGCCACCAGGGCAGGGGGGTCCCACAACTCTAGTTTATTATAACGCTATTATAATGAAACAGGGGTCACAGAGCATCTCCTCTGTGGGTGTAGTCATGATTCACAGTGATTCAGTGCTTTTCCAGAAAGAGGCTTGGGGGGACAACAAGTCTTAGAACAGGGTCTCTGTCCTGTATCAACATCCTTTGTCTTAGCTCTGGGGCACCTCCAGACTGCCCTCCTTCTTGAGGAACAGGTCTTAGAACCTAGTTTCTGTTCTGTGTCTATGTCTTTTGTCTTAGTCTGTGGGCCACCTCTGGATTTTCCTCCCTCCTCATTCTCTCCTGCCTCAGGGCAATTCAGGTGAAATGAGGGAGGTGGGAGGATGTGGTAGGAGATGAGGCCAGACAAATAAGAGCTCAGGGGATGGGGCTTGGAGTGTACCATGTGTATTCAACATTTATTCCACATCACAAAACCAGCTAGTTGCAGAGTTGAAAGAGAAATAAGACTGGGGTAAGCAGAAGACATAGCTGTTTCTGAGTGTGAAAACTCACCAACCCTAAGGAATGAATGCATTTTTCTCATTATTTGTTGAGCCACTTTGAACCAGAAGGAGTGCTCTCTCCTATTTTCAAAAACAGACCTTTCCATTAATTAAAGTAATAATATTAATAGCCACTGCTCTTAGTTTAGCCCCGATTTTATGCCCTAGACAGAGCAGAAAAAAAGAAGGAAATTATTGTTGAAATAGAACCACGTCTTTCCTTATTTTGTAGCCCTCATTGCTACCTCATTCATTCAGCCAAGTGTGGTGTAGGGAAAGAGCTGACCTTGGAAGGTGTTTTCTTCATCCATCAGCCAGGGTCCTGGCAAGCAGCAGATGCCACACTTAAAGGAGTGATTGAAAGTGGCTTAATGGAAGGGTTGCTGACAAAAGTGTGGGGAAGGTTAAGGGCCCCACCAAGGGTCATGAAGCAGCAAGAAGATAACAACTAAGGGAAGCTGTTACCACCGCAGGCCTGTTGGAACAAGGGCCTGGTAGAAACCAGAGGAATCTTTAGCTACAGGAGTGGACCACCTAACAGAGCTGTGACCTTAACAGACTGATGCAGCCTCCCACAGAAATGCAGCACAGTAAGGAGAGAACAGGGGAAATAAACACTGGGACTGCTCTCACTTCCCTTCCTGATCTCCTGCCCCTGCACTGGCTGACCTGGTTAGAAGCTAAAAATCAGGGGAGCTGTGCTATGCAGCTGTCCTAATCCCTGAATCTGTAGCTATGTTAGTTTGCATGGGCAGAGGGAGTTAAGGTTGTACCTGAAATTAAGTTGCTAATCAGCTGACCTTAAGACAGGGAGATTATCTCTTTGTTAGAATCTGGGTGGACCCACTGTAATCAGAAGGATCCATGAAAATGGAAGAGGGAGGCAGAAGTGGACAACTGGAGAGATGGCAGCATGGGAACGAATCCACCAACTGGAAGTCTGAAGGGAGCCAAGGAATGTAAGCTAGAAGTTGGGAGAAGCAAGGAAACAGATTCTGTCCTCAAGCTTCCCAGAGGACAGAGCCCTGTTGACACACTGATTTAACCCACTGAGGCCCATTTCAGAACTACAAGAGGATAGATTCTTATTGTCTTTAGCTACCAAATTTGTGGTAATTTGTTATAGCAGCCATAACAAAGTGATATAAAAGCCTACCCAATGCATTCCATAGAAGGGCAGATTAGGATAGGGAGGGTAGAAAGTACCTGAGCATACAATGGAGAATATTCTGAACACCTGGGTTCAAGGCTTGGCTCTACCCTTACTGTACAGCTATGGTCAAGCCATTTCACCTACTTGAGCCTCAATTTCCCCACCTGTGAAAGGAGGGCCGTCCTAGCTCCTCCAATGTGCATTGTGAGGATCCAATGGCATAATGGATGGGAAAGTGTTTGATAAACTAATGTCACATTGATGTAGGTCATCTGCAGTCTAATGACCACAGGAAAAATAATTCAATGCAAAATCGCTCCTTTAGATGTTCCTGAGTTTAAAGCTTTATACCTCTTGCTTACATGATTTTCCCATTATGAGTTTTTTCAATGTGAAAAATTAGGCCATGCCTCTAATGCTTACTTTCCCATGGGGCCTGGAGCCATCTTGGCTGGGCTATAAATCTTTCCTTTCCATGTAAAGATTTATGGTTCTTGTTGGAAAAGATAGGTTGCAACATGCACATGCATAATCATGCATCCAGACTCACCTTGCATGTTTTAGAAAATGAGCCTGCCCGTGGGAGACATAAAAAGGGAGTTTGTGACTTTTTTACCATACCTCTCCCGAGCAGATCTCACCCCTTCATGTGCATGCAGACCCCACACATATTCATATTAATTTATATATTTCCCATAAAGGGCACCCAGATAATCGAAGCTGCCAGCCTTCTCTGAGGCACGTGGGTGACGTGGCTGTTAAGTGCTCATAGACCTGCACTTCCCTTGCCATCACTGGACCCACAATGAATTTCGAGGCCAAATAAATGCTTAACACCAGCAGAAATGTGTCTCCAGTATGACAGTCATGAGGAAAAGTCAAATTACTTTTCATGACTTTCAAAATGGTTTGAGGAAGACAAGTTGGTTTATGTATTAAATTTATCTGGAATTTACATTTTGATTGGCCAACAGTCTGGGCAAATTCCACAGTAACCTATCGATCTGACAGAGACATTTGACAGCTCTGAACAATTGCTGAAATGGCTTTTAAAACCCAGACGGTGAGAGCCGGGAAAATCTTCCCAGAGAGTCCCCTCATTCATCTTCTATCAGCTCCCCCACCTCCCCCATCAGCCTTGGGGCAGCTTTTAGTAAAGCCAATGGAGACATATTTCTAGAGATGCAAGATGAAATTCTTCCTAAAGTCTACTGCCACTGCTTCTCCTTCCCTGTGCCCCTCATTCTACCCTTGGTCACACTCACAGGTTCTCTTCCTCCTTGTGAAATCCACAGTCGATTCAGGGCTTGCCTGCTTGAGACAGATGGAGACAATAAGTATGTCTCCAAATTACCAGCCTGGCATCTTTCTAAAATGCTCCTTGTCTCTGACCCCAGCTCTAGGTAGTGAGCCAGGAATCACCCTGATTTCTATTTTGCCTGAAAGATACTTTGTCATCTAAAAAATTTGTATCATTCCAAACCAATGTGACTTCTTACAGTGTGTGTCTGTCACTTACCATATCTGTCTTGGATTGCTGTGGTTTAATTTGATGAAAAATTAGCAACCACTATGTTCAAGATATTACTAAAAGGTAAGACAGGCCTTCTAGAATAATGGTTGTCTAATGCGGTCCCCAGCCCTGGGAGCTGAGGCTGACGGCTGCACAAGCCATACCCCAGACCTACTGAATCGGAAATTGTGATGTGTGTTTTAACAAAACCCCAATGTGATTGTAATGCAAGCTAAAGTTGGAGAATCAGTCATGTTGTATTTGAGGTGTATTCACAGAAGCTGATATTGATTTCTGTAGTAAAAGTGACAACACAGTGCTAATGGGGATTCAAGAGGAAAGTTTCACAAACTCTAGGAGGCAAGATAGGGAGAATTTGGAAGATAATGAGCAGGCTTCCAAGAGGAAAAGGCCCTATGGTGTGCTTTCAAGGATGGTCTGGAGGACTTTACAGACCCATGGGGGGGCAGGGGGAGGAATAATGCCAGCATGGTAAATGTCTAGCACTTGATCTGCCCTTTTCTATCTCTTGCCCATGGCAGACATTACTAATAGATCATGTTGCTTTTTCCTTTTGAGCTTTGTGATGGTCTCAGGATTTTTCTAAGCACATTTCTCTAGGTAGCCAATAGCAAACAATTAAAATGGGCAGATACTTGCCTATTTTCTGTTTTGGAGCAGAGTCAGCAGCTAAAGGCATGCTCGAGCAACAGACCTTCTGTTGGAGAGCCTCAGAGGAATAAGGTCCAACACTCAGGGAGCCTCAGAGGTATAAGGTCCAGCAGATACTGAATACTAGGTGACACAGGGCCATCAGTGCCAACGAAGAGTTTTAACTTACTTTCACATGCAAATCCATGAAGGATTTGATCCAAGAAAGTGATGTGATTGGGACCATTTAATGATTAGGCATTTTGTCTTCCACTCTCTTTAGATAGTAGTTTCCAAACTTGGCTCCCGTTGGAATCACTTGGGGAGCTTTTAAAACTCCTGGTGCCCAGACCACGCCCTGGACCAATTAAATTAGAGTCTCTGAGGATGTGATCTGAGCATCAGTGTTTTTTAAAGCTCCCTGGGCGATTATAATGGGCAGCCAACTTTAAGACCCAATAGTTTAAATTATAAATTTATTGCAGTGGAGATTCTTTGTTATTCAGCCATTCCAGTTCCTTGCATCAATCCAGCACAATGTCTTACACAGAAAAGATTGCTTGTGCATTAAGTCAGTATCTAACTGGCTAATGAGGTGTTCAGTAACCTTCTATATATAATTGCCTTCCTTTTTCAACTGGGAGGGTTTCAAAAAAAAAAAGCACAAGCCAAACATCTTGCAATCACTGCAACATTTGTACCCTAAACTCAGTAGTCCCCTGCTGAGAAAACCAAAGGCCCCAGAGTTTACCGAAGTTGAACAAGCCATGATTCTCTTTCCATCCTCGTTGAAATGGCTTGAGGAGAGTGAGAAATATGACAGAATGGGAGGCAGGGTCAGGCAAGTTGAATGCATGGGATGATGGACACATGGAGAGGGTTACCTGAATGGACAGGGTAGCAGGCTGGGAGAGAGGACTCAACGGGGGCACAGTGTTATTTCTCCTGATTCTCTTTTGCTTTGTTGCTCCCACACGTCATTGTTTACTGCCGAATTTCTCTTTTAGCACAAGCTACCTAGTTTTGTTTTCATGCTTTTTTTCTATAAACAAATGACAGTTTCTCCCTTTGCATGTGTCCTACTAGTGTTTAACTCTAAATCTGTGTTTCTCTGACCTCTTACTGAAGTGGGCCCTGCTAAGAGTGCCCTTCCATGGCCTTTCCCCGCCCAGAGCCCACTTCTGTAAGCTCCAGTGGAGATGTTTCCTGTGGTACTCCTCAAGACCCATTCGGTGCTCACAAAGCCAAGGCCTGTGATCACAGCTGTTGTTTCATTGTAGCCAGATGAGTTTTCCCATTTTTCTCTCCTTTCTTGCTCCTGATTATAAAAGCAATATGTATTCCTTTACTGATATATTTAAAAATGTAGCCTTGGCTGGTGTGGCTCGGTGGAGTGAGTGCTGGCCTGTGAACAGAGTGGGCACCAGTTCGGTTCCCAGGCAGGGCACATGCCTAGGTTGTGGGCCAGGTCCCCAGTTGGGGGCATGCAAAAGACAATCAAACATGGATGTTTCTCTCCCTCTCTTTCTCCCTTCCTCCCCCTTGCTCTAAAAATAAGTAAATAAAATCTTTTAAAAAATAACTGAAAGTGTAGAAAATGAGCTTAAAAATTAGAAAATGCTTAGAAATTCTGTTTCCCAGTCTAAATCACTAACAGTCATTCCATGTTTGAAGTATTTTTGTTGTGTGTGCTAACTTAGGTGAGAGCATAATGTATGTGGAGGGTTTTTTTCTATTTTTGAAAATGTGATACTAATAAGGACTTTTTTTTAAATTAAAATCCTTCCCAACTCTCATTTACAATGTGTACATTAATTTCTCTCTTATGGAATATACCACATTTTCATCAGTTCTTTTTGAGTGTATTTTTGCTTCTAATTATGCTGTTATTAAAACATACACACGTACCCACACACACACAAATCTCTGCAATGTATATCTTGGTATATTTTTAGTTTGTTGAAGATTAGTTTTTTTGGACCTTATAAATGGTAATACTGCTTTAAAATTTTTCAATCTATTTAACTCTAGATACAATACTTGAATTGTTTTCTCAAAAGATGCACAAATTTATATTCCCAGGAGCAGAGAAGAATGGTATCTGACAGGGCTCTGTTTAGAGGAGAATTTTGTTTCTGGTTTTGCTAATTTGAGAGGTGAGGATAAGAGCTCATTGTTTTAATTTGCATTTATTTAATTGCTAGTGAGGTTGCCTTTTTTTAAACATATGCTTACCTAGTATTTGCATTTTCTTTTTTACAAATTGCCTCTTGTGACATTTTATGGCCAGTTATCAATTGGAATCTGAAAGTTTTGTATCAATTTTTTTATTTCATTAGATTAACCCTTATTCTGTTATATTGGCATAAAATTTTTCCACTTAACCCCCTGGTATTTTGATTTTGTCATTAATGTTTAAGTACAAATTCTTTTTTTAAAAGATTTATTTATTTGTTTGTTTGTTTGTTTATTTATTTATTTTTAGGCAGAGGGGAAGGGAGGGAGAAGGAGAGGGCGAGAAATGTCAATGTGTGGTTGCCTCTTGCACGCCTCTCCTGGGGACCTGGGTCACAACCCAGGTATGTGCCCTGACTGGGAATCTACCTGGTGACCCTTTGATTTGCACGCAGGCCGGTGCTCAATCCACTGAGCCATACCAGCCAGAGCAAGTACAAAATATTTTCAATGTTCTTATAGTAACATCAAGTTTTTCTTCTTGTGGGTAATTTCTTTCCTTTTTAAGTTAAAATATCCTCTTTTTTCTTTGCCCCTCAATTTAATTCTTGCTATTAGTTACTTTTTGTTTTTAAAAATTAAAAGTACTTAATTATTTTATAAACATGTAATGCATTAGAGACAGGATTGGTGAATGCTTCTCTGCACTCCAAGACTTTTAACCCCTTGTGAAAGGTCCCCAGAACCATGTATTAAAAATAATACTCCCCCTACAAATTTGTGATACCATTTTGATAATATATTAAATGTCTGTGTGTGAGTGTAAACCCAGTCTTATTGTTCAAAGCCTGTTTTATTCATTGACTTGTCTTATTGTACCAGAAACATAATGTTTTTATGATTTTTCTGTAAAATATAGGAGGGTAAGCCTTTCTAATAATTCTTATTTTTCAAAAATGACTCAGCTGCTTTTACCTATTATTATTTTAGGTGAATTCAGAACCATCTTGTTAAAATTTCCAAAAATCTTGTCCAGATTTTGACTGGAAAATAGGATAAACCTCTAAGTTAATTTAGGAAAAACTGATCTCTTTACATTATTGATTATTCTGCCAAGGAACACTCTTTATCTTCCTTCTTAGTCAAGTATGTTTTACATCTCACAGTAAAGTGTTGTGGTTTTTTTCATAGGTAACTTACATATTTCTTGTTAAAGCTATTTATAGGCATTTTATGTTTTCTGTTATTGTTGTGAATGAGATGGTTTAAGATCATATTTCCCAAGTAGTTATTGCCAGTAAAGAAAAACGCTATTATTTTGGTGTATTTACTTTGTACCCGGTATCTCTGCTTTCTTATTAATTTTAGTAGTTGCTAGTCGATTCTCTTGAGTGTTCGAGGTATCAAAATATTATCTTTTGCAGCTAATGATAATTTTGTCTCTTTGTTTTAAGCCGTTATTATTCTGGCAAAGCTACCTTTATTACGAAGACTAGAAACTGATGCCATGAAGCATAGGGGCAGTGAGTGTGCAGCCGGTGGGGGTGGTGGAGAGGCTGTCACTGAAGGGACTCAGAAGGCAACACCATGGAAACAGAAGCCGATGCAGCCTGGTCTCAGGGGAACTGGAGCTAGGCAACTTACTGGAAACCGAAGCCACTCTCTGCCTTTTCAAAGTTACATGATATTTCTCTTCCCTCGGCTTCTGGAGCCTCTGATCTCTCCTTTTCTCTATCCCCTCTCACTTAGAAAACTTTCTCTGCTGGCAGATGCTCCTTAATGTATAAACTGTCCTCCAAGTGCTGACAGCTAAATGGCCCTGGTACCCATCCTCTCTCTGATTCTATTTCCCACAGCTTGAGAGAGAAACTCTGTTATTTGCTGGCTGGCCAGTGGGTCAGCCGACATTGGTTCAGGGGTCCACACCTGGTCCCTGCAGCACTGCCAAGGTTGGGGCTGGGCCCTGGGTGGAAATGTAGCCTCTGACACCTTTGAATCCTGTTTTGGGTAAGTTTTGATGGGTTCAGACCATGACTGAAAGAGCTGTTCAACTTCTCTGCTCTTGGGGCAGCATATGAGGTACAGAGAATTATCTGTTTCTTAAAATTTTGAAAGGAATTACCTGGGGAAAAAATACAATTTGGGATCAGCAGCTTTTGGAGAAGTAATTCTTTGATAACTCTTTCAATTTCTCCTGCAGCCGTTGCTCCAGTGCAACCGTGTGTATTTCTCTGTTTGTTTCCTCACTGGACCATGACCTCCTGGACAGCCAGGGCCATGTTTTCATTTATCCCTCTGAGCCGGATTCCCGCCCAGGGCCTGGCCCCGTGAAGGCACTTGTTGTGTTGAGTTGGGGGTGATTTAAATCAGAGGTGGTTCTGATAATGGGGGCTTGGTATGGAGTCAGAGGACTGGAGTGCAAGTATTAACTCCATAATTTTACTAATGGGGAGGATTCAGGTCAGTTGTTTCACTTGAGAGTTTTGCTTTTGAAATATGTACTGTAATGAAGTTTGGGATGGGGTGTGTGGAGAGGGTCCTCCCAATCTGCAACCTGCTTCAGCATCCTGGCTTCAGCTTAGATGTAAAAACTGGATTTCTACTAAGGACATTTAAAAACAAAATACTTTTTAGAATTCTGCATTAATCCTTGTGGAACCTGGGGAGTATTAATGAACAAGTAAACAAAGCGAATACACAATTAGGTTCTATGTACCCTCTTACATTGCAGGTTAATCATTTGTTAGTTCAATCCCCAAAGCATTGCCTTCTTGACGTACATGTATGAAATCCAAACATTTTTTTGTGAAAATTCCTGACTCAGTATCATAGTGTGTGCCAGCTATTTTAATGGGGGCTGAAAGCCTTTTTTTCCCTACCAATTTATTGTATTTGAAAATATAATTTGGATGCCTAATTCATGCATTTTTCTGAAGATGCTGCCTCAGTGCTGAGCTTTCCGTGTGCTCTGGGCCCACACTGACAGAAGTGTGTGTGCACGTCCATGATCTCTCCTAATATAGGTCAGCTCTGTGTTACAAGGCCTTATGCACAGTCCTGGGTGTCTCACGGGCCTTTGTTTTCTCAGCCACATGGTGCAGTTTGACTGACTGATTTCTGTCCGACTGGGAAAGGAGGAGGAGGAAAATGACCTTCACATATGGGGGTAGTTGGGAGTCTTTCTTGTCCCCCTGGAAATGATTAAGGACAATTCCCATCAAGAACACCTAGATTCACAGAAGTCAGCAGTCCCCTGTGTGGCATTCCAAGATCAGGTCACACGAAACTCCAGTTTCTCATGTGCATTTCAAATCTGAAACAAGCACTGATTACAAATCTGCAGACATTTTCATTCTGCCTCAGGCCAGGATTTTTAATTTAAAAAAAAAATAAACCTGTCAAGGTCTGCAAGAATGGCTCTTAGATATTCAGGCCAATAGTTTATTTAAAAATCCAATAATGCAATTTCTTCAGCAGCAGGAGTCAAGAGACTCTCCATAGGCTGAATATCCCGTAAGTGGATTGTGTCCAGATTCCCAGCCTGTGAAACGAGGAATTTTACAAAACAGATTCTACTTTGTGGGCCTGGGGCCAGAGATCTTGAATCTTTGTCCAAAATAACTATGTATGTTGTGGGTGAGAAGACCTGGTGTTTAGCCTCCCTCACTATCCATGTGACTTTGGCCATTCATGTGGATCATTTAAACACAAAATTTAAGTCTTAAGCACAAACTTTAATTTATTTATTCTTATTTACTTTTAAAATATATTTTATTGATTATGCCATTACAGTTCTATTCCCCCCTTCATTCCCCTCCACCCTGCACACCCCCTCTCCACCACATTCCCCCCCTTTAGTTTATGACCACGTGTCTCAAGTTCTTTATATTCTATATTTCCCATACTATTCTTGCCCTCCCCCTATCTATTTTCTATCTACTGTCTATGCTACTTATTTTCTGTACCTTCTCCCCCCTTCTCCTTCTCCCACTCCCCTGTTGCTAACCCTCCACATGATCTTCATTTCTATGGTTCTGCTCCTGATCTAGCTGTCCTCTTGGTTTGCTTTTGTTTTAGGTGTGGTTGTTAATAACTGAGTTTGCTGTCCTTTCACTGTTCATCTTTTTTATCTTCTTTTTCTTAGATAAGTCCCTTTAACATTTCATATAATAATGGCTTGGTGATGATGAACTCCTTGAACTTGACCTTATCTGAGAAGCACTTTATCTGTCCTTCCATTCTAAATGAAAGCTTTGCTGGAGAGATCAATCTTGGTTGTAGGTCTTTGGATTTCATGACTTGGAATATTTCTTTCTAGCCCCTTCTTGCCTGTAAGGTCTCTTGAGAAATCTGGTGACAGTCTGATGGGAACTCCTTTGTAGGTGACTGTCCCCTTAGCTCTTGCTGCTTCTAGGATTCTCTCCTTCATTTTAATCTTGGCTAATGTAATGCTGATGTGCCGTGGTGTGTTCCTTCTTGGGTCCAACTTCTTTGGGACTCTCTGAGCTTCCTGGATTTTCTGGAAGTCTATTTCCTTTGCCAGATTGGGGAAGTTCTCCTTTATTAGTTGTTCAAATAAGTGTTCCACTTGTGGCCATTCTTCTTCCCCTTCTGGTACTCCTATAATTTGGATGTTGGAACGTTTAAAGATGTCCTGGAGGTTCCTCAACCTCTCCTAATTTTTTCAAATTCTTGTTACTTCATATTTTTCTGTTTGGTTATTTTTTTCTTCCTTCTGGTCTACTCTTTTGATTTAAGTCCCAGTTTCCTTTCCATCACTATTGCTTTCCTGTGCATTTCCCTTCATTTCAATTAGTTTAGCCTTCATATGTTCCTCTAATTTGTGGTTAAAATCCACCAGTTCTTTGAGCATCCTGATCAGCAGTGTTTTGAACTGTGCATCTGAAAGTTTGGCTATTTCTTCATCGCTTAGATTTATCGGCTCTGGGGCTCTGAGTTCTTTCTGAGCCATGTTTTTGTCTGTTTGTGTCTGTTACATATGAGAAACAGAGCCCTAGGTGTTCACCAGAGGGGGCAACTCTGTTGCTGGGTTGTGATGCTGTATGTGGGGGCGGGGTCAGAGAGGGAGCAATAGCAGTCCCCTCTGCTCCTTCCCCCTGCTGGGGCCTGAGTGGTCTGTCTCACTGCTCGCTCATTCACTGGTTTATCTGCATGCAAATATGTGACCATGGTCAGCCTGCTGCCTTGCACCTTCACTGGGTCCTCACTGGGTCTGCCCATTGCTACCCCACACCTGGGCCTGGGATCCATCCTTGGCTCCCTGCACACCTGGGTCAGGGGATCTTTTTTGCCTGGCCCGCTCCCCTGCTGGTTCTGCCCCTCTTACTGGTCTGGCTGAGTGGTGCGTTGTTTTTCGGACTCCCGAATTGTTCAATTTTCTGTGGTTTGGCTGCGTTTTTTGTTGCTAAAACTTTGTTGTTTTTAGACTTGGTTGTGTGAGAAGGCACAATGTTTCCACCTACGCCTCCATCTTGGCAGAAGTTAAGCAAAAACTTTTAAATTTGTAATAGACTTGCCAAGCTGGTCCTTAGAAGCCCAGAAGGTATGATGGACAGAAGAGAGGTGGGATGCCAGGGAGAGGAAGGGCAGGGGAGGGAGAGAGAGAGAGAGAAGGGAGAGGAGATACCCAGTGAGGTTCTAGTTCCTGTGAGGATTAAAAATTGAGTTATACGGGAGTTTCTCACTTCCTCTTTCTTGAGTTTCTTTGAGTGAATCCCTACGACTGGAAAACAGCTTCAAGGAAATTCCATAACTTTGTAGCTGAGCAGACATTAGGTACCTCTTACCTTACCTGTTCATTCAGTTTACAAATATTTATTGAACATGTTTTATGAACCAGGGTCTATGGTGGAAGCTGAGAAAAGACAATGAACAAGACAATGACCTCATGGAATTTACATTTTAGTGAGGATAAAAGACCAAAAGCAAGATAGGAAAACAAACTGGTAAATAAAGAAGTAAATGGTAACACATTAACAAATGTAATGAGTGAACAAAAGAAACCGATAGACTTCTGAGAAGCAGGCTGAGGAGATGGGCCTCTTTTTGAAAGGATGGTCAGAGATGCTCCCAGGAGTGATGCTGCAGCTAAGACCCAAAGAACGAGAGGCCACTGACCATCCAATGCTTTGGGGAAAATGAGTTTCAGGCAGGACTTAGGTTGGTGCTTTTAGTGGAAATGAGCTCAGGTGTAATGACTCACAATCTCATGCTTTGTTCTTTCTCTTTGTGGGGCAGAAACAGCACCAATTTTGAGCCATATAGAACTGAGTGTAATTACTGGCTCTGCTGTGTAGTCTCGGGCAACTCAATTTGTTCCTTAGAACTCAGTTTTCTTATTTGTAAAATAGGGATAAGGATGCCTCACTTGCAGGTTTGTTATGAAGTCTAGCAGTAATGTATACAGATATCTAACACAGTAAAAAATAAATAACTGCTTTTACTATTATGACTGTCACGTCCGAGCCTGCATTCCATCAAAATGTAGGGGCAAGAAGTTACCTAACTTTATGCCTTAACATACTAGGAAAAGGGGAAAAAAACAAAACTAAATCCATAGTGAGCGGAAGAAAAATCATAAGCATTAGAGAGAAAAAAAACAACATATATAAAAGGAAGAAAATGAAACCAAAACCTGTTCTTTGAAAAGATCAGCCAAATTGACAAATCTTTAGACTGGCCATGAAAAAAAAGTAGAGAATACTCAAATTAATATAATTGGGAATGAAAAAAGGAACATTACTACTGACCTTACAGATAAAAGAGGGCTGTAAGGAAATACTATGGACAGCTGCATGCCACAAATTAATAACCTATAATAAATGAACAAATTCCTAGAAAGACACAAGCTAGCAAAATTGATTCAAGAAGAAATGGAAAATCTGAATAATAAGAGATCAAACACCCCAAAGAAAAGCCCAGGATCTGAGTCACTGGGGAATTTTAGAAAACTTTTGAGGAATAATTAACATCAATTCTTTGCAAAGTCTTCCAAGAATATAAGGGGAGGAAAGACTGTCCAATGCATTCTGAAAGGCCAGTATTATTCTGATACCATAATTAGACAAAGATATGACAAGAAAATAAAACTAAATCCCAACATCTCTTATGAGTATAATGCAAAAGCCCTTTAAAAAATACTAGCAAATGAGTGCAACATGATACAAAAGTAATTATTCAACATGACCAAGTAGGATTTATCTCAGGAATGCAAGACTGATTCAACATACGGGAATAAACTGAAGTAATATACCCTATTAATAGGATAAAGGACAAAAACACATGATAATTTTAATAGAGAAAAAGCATTTTGACAAAAATACAATATTCTCTCATGATAAAAGCACTCAACAAAATAGAAATAATTCCTCAACCGGATAAAGGGCATCTACAAAGAACTCACAGCTAATAGCATACTTAATGTTGAAAGACTAAAAGCTTTTCCTCCAAGATCAGGAACATGTGTCTGCTCTCAGCATATCTCTTCATGTTGTATTGGAGGTTCTATCCAAGGATTATGTGTGTGTGTGTGTGTGTGTGTGTACACACACATATAAATGTACACATACATTTATATATCCAATACACATATATACACATATATATCTAATATACATTTTGAATGAAAAGAAAGAAGCTGTATCTGCAGACATCATGATCTTGTATGTAGAAAACCCTAAGGAATACATAACAATCATTAGAGCTAATAAGTAAGTTCAATAATATTTAAGATACAAGCTCAACATACAAAAGTTAAATGTATTTCTATAAACTAGCAATGAACACATTGAAAATGAAATTAAGAAAACAATGCCCTTTATAAGAGCATTGAAAAAATATAAATAAAGCAAAAGAAGTTCAAGACATGTATTCAGAAAAACAGAAACATTGACTAAAGAAATTAAAGAAAATACAGAGAAATGAAAAGACATCATGTTCGTGGGTCAGAAGTCAGTACTGTCAAGGTCGATTTATGGATTCAAGATAATCCCTGCCAAAATACCATTTGACTTTTTTCGGAAATTGACGACCTGAACCTAAAATGTATATCAAGATGCAAGGGCCTCAGCATACTTGGTGTGTGGTGGGGTGGAGGTGGTGGGGTGGCAAGAACCTTGAATGGGGGACAACAAATCTGAAGGATCCAGTTTCTGATTTCAAAACATAATATAGAATGGCATAGTATGGTCACTGACAGTGACCAGTGGGGAGAGGGGAGGGAATTTCAGGGGGAAAAGGGGAAGGATTTACAGAAACTAGTATAAAGGACACATGGACAACAACTAAGGGGAGTGGAAATGGGAGGGAGGTGGGGAGCACTGGGGGGGGGGTGGGCTGGGATGGGAGTAAAAGACAAAAAACTGTGCTCGAACAACAATTAAATAAAAAAAATGGGATAGTATGAGGGTACTGGCATAAGGACACAAATCTATGTAAATAAAACAGAATTGAGAGCCCAGAACCCTCACATTTATGTTCACTTGATTTTCAACAAAGATGCCAAGACCATTCAGTGAGGAAAAACAGTTCTTTCAACAAATGGTGCTGGGACAACTGGATATCAACATCGAAAGAGATAATGTTGAGTGGCTTCTTCACACCATAATGAAACATAAGCAAAATATATCATAGACCTAATATAAGAGCTAAAACTGTAAAACTCTTAGGAGAAAATGTAAATCTCTGTGATCTTGAGTTGGGCAGTGGTTCTTAGATGAGACATTGCAAGCACAAGTGACAGAAAAATAAATAGATAAATTGGACTAAATTGGAATTTAAAAAAATTTATGTCTTAAAGGACATCATGAAGAATGTGAAAACAAACAAACAACCCACAGCATGGAGAAAGTAATTACAAATAATATATTTGCTAAGAGATTTGTATCCAGAATATAGAAGGAACTCTTACAACTCAATGATAAAATAAATAATAACCCAATTCAAAAATGTGCAAAAGGTCTGAATACACAGTTCTCTAAAGAAGATTTACAAGTGGCCAATAAGCTTAAGACAAGATTCTCAACATTATTACCTGTTAAGTAAATGCAAATTAAAAGCACAATGAGATACCACTACACATCCCCTAGGGTGGCTGTAATCAAAAGATAGACAATAACAAATGTTGAAAAGAATGTGGGTAAATTGGAACACTCACATACTTCTGCTGAAAATGTAAAATGGTATAGTAGGTTCAGAAAACACTCTGGCACTTCCTCAAAAAGTTAAGTGTGGGGAATGGGAAGTGACTACTGATGGATATGAGGTTTATTTTGGGAGTGATGAAAATGTTCTAAAATTGATCATGATGCTAGTTGTACAACATTGTGAATATTCTAAAAACCACTGAATTTTGCACTTAATATTGGTGAATTGTATACTATGTGAATATTATCTCAATAAAGTTGTGAAAGATATAGGGGCAGCAATAGCCCCTTAGCAAAATTGTATAAATTTGTATTATCGTAATAAGTCATTTTTAATTGTTCTTAAGCACCTTGGACTATTTGCAATTGGAAGGAGGATATTCTCTAAATGTAATGAGGTATATTGCTACACGTGATATCCAAGAATCAAGGAACATAAAAGTGTATAGGTATTAGGAACTTCTAAAACAAAGTGTATTTTTTTTGGTCATTTTTCCCCACTTTTTCCTTTTTTTTTAAATTCTCTTTGTCATATATCTTTTCAAATTTCGGTAAATCAGCGATGATAATGAGGATCCTTACTGTTTTCTTGAGTGCCAAGTCTATGGAAAGCATTGCACAGACAATGGTGTCTTTAATTTTGCAACAAGCCTCTGTGATTTATGTCTCCCATTTTCAGATGGTGTAATTGAAGCTGAGCTAGGTTCAGTATCTTGCCCAAAGTCACACAGTTCATAGGAATAGAGCTAACATTGGAAACCAGGTAGGCTTGAGTCACAAATCCACACTCTTAAACTTCAACTATGCCACTTCTTAACAAGTATATTTGCATTTTTTCATTTCTTTTTCTGTTTTTCACATTTTTAAGTACATGCTCATAATTAATGCATTCTCATTGTAGAAAACCTGAAAGACAGAAGTGTTATAGGTGGCATTTTGTGAATAACTGGGGGTTTTAAATGAGGAAATAAAATTGCCAATAAAATTATTATATGTATTCATATTTATGAGTCTTAATGGATGCTTATGACATTAGGTGAAATGTGGGTAATAAAATGATTTGTGTGACCTCTTTACATATTACATATGTTGTAAAACATATCTAGATACTATATACATATGAATTACATATAGAAAATGTTTGTGAAGAGAAAGGTCTAGCAGTATTTATATAAAAAATGTTAACTGAGTGGATTTAGACAATTGTCTTTCTTTTTGCTTTTCTGTATTTTGTAATTGTTTAAATACAATCATTCTTGACTTCTGAACTAATCAATTCTCTGGATTAACCAACACTTTCCATTTTCTTTGAAGATTTGACTAATGCCCACTGCCAGTTAGCCCCTCCTTGCGGGTAGACTGCTCTTTAATACTCCAGAGCACTCCTGCTTTCTCTGACTTTCCATTAACCTGCAATTACAGATCCTGATCTCAGCAGATAAGAGGGACTGTCCTGTAATGGGAGCAGGAGGAGCGCCCCATGTCACACAATTAGTAAATGGACTCCAGTCACAGTGGAACTGCTCTTTGGAGTGAAAGAACCTCACACACAAGCTTCAGAATGATCGAGCAGTTATTGCAATTTTTTCTCATTTTTTGAAGTCTTTGAGATTCTTCTCATATCACTTTCTTCAGAGTTTTAACTGTCACTCTTCATAGGGAAATGACAGCAACAACAACCTTCAAATGAAGCTTTGGTCAGTTAAAATAATGTGGGGCTTAGCTATTTTGAGTACAAAGCCTAAAAAGGGTTTCTCTCAACAGAGAACACATTGGCAAAGTTAAGCTATTTGTATCTCAGCTTAATTATTTGAAATATCTTGGAATCCAGGGAAAGCCAAGAAGGCTGGTGGCAGATTCATCAGTTTTTATTAATGATTGTAAATGACTACATTTCTTGGAAAAGACAGCATATACATGTCCACTTCTCTCCAGGGAGTTCACAGACAGACACTGCTTTTCCAAGGAAGGCCATTAGAGTGAGTTTTTCTCCTTATGATAATAGATCTCAGAATGCTAGCACAGCAAAGAGGGGGTTAAATATTGAATCCAACACTCTTATTTCACAGAAAAGACCATGAGGCTGAGATGGGAAGGTGTTGACCAAAAGTAACAGAGCAAATTACTGGCAGTGCCGGCAGCAGAACTGAGCCTCTTGACTTTGGGTCTAAGGCTATTTTCATACAGGGTCAAACGCTTAAAGTAAAATTCATTAGGGTAGGACAATAGGGGATGGTGTAGACTGTGGTGAACTAGGCAGAATATGATCTGTCCCTGTGCTGGAAAACATACATACAACTACAGGATGGATTTGGCTCCTGGCTGTCCGTATGCACACCCTACTACACCAAATAATGTCACTTAGAAACTCCAACACAATTAGAAATGGCCTCCTTTATTAACATTTAGTGGACGACTTCATAGTTTTAGTGAAAGGGCTCTGGAGATCATTTAACTCAGTCTCCAGTTAAAACACCTTTTGCAGTCATCAATCTCAACTCAAATCCTTTCAGTGAGGGGGAACTTGCGACCAGGTGATTTAGAACATTTGATTCACAGACTACAAGAGTCAATAGAATTCTCTTTACCAAAACAACACAAACTTCTCTGTAGCTTCCACATTCTGGTAAAACTTTTACCTTTGAAGCCAAACAAGAATGCATCTTAACCTATTTTAAGACAGATAGCTTTAAAATACATGAAGACAGTTTGCACGTCCATCCAAATTTCTCATGTCCCTTCACAATTCTTTAGATTATATCTGATAGTCAGCTGGGTGGTGTGTTCAAAATGGTGAGGGAAAGTCCTTTCCAACCAGAATAGCTTTTCTGATAGTCTCTCATAATGCCTAAAATTAATCCAAGATACTAAAGTATTCAAAGAGATGTCAAAAGAAGTGGAAGAAAGGTTCATAAAGGAAACATGGAAAGGGTATTTGAAGTTAATAATAATGTGACATTTATCAAAGTCTTACAACATACTAAGGACTCTGCTGAAGTCCTTATATATATTATCACATCCAGTGTTAACTCAATAGATAGGCATTTTGTCCCGATTTTATTGATGAAGAAATTGAGCCTCAAGGAAGTTGATTGACCTACCCGAGGTCATTTAGCCCCAAAGTGGCAGAGCCAAGACTTAAACTACATCTATTTAATTCCAAAAGCAGTGCCCTTACCTGTCTGGCTGGTATAAAGTATTGGAAAGCACACTAGAATGTGAGTCAAAAATGGATACAAGATCTTCTATTGGCTGCTGAACAGAGTGATTTCTTTCACCTCTTTGAACCTCTGTCTTCTTGCCTGTTCTGCATATTTCTTTCAGTTCTCTCTCTTCTTTTCTATTTATAATAATCCAATTTCCAGATGAGGACTGAACATTCTTCTATTAAGAACTTTTTTTGGTTCCCATTGGCTAAGGGATGGAAAAAGAAAATGTGTAAATTTTTTTGTGGAAAATGAGGACCCTTTTTTTCCAAGCTCCTGCCTTCCCCTCCAGCCTTTTTTGGTAACTCTTCTTCAAGCACCTTCTAAGTACACTATATTTCTTCCCTCCAGCAAACTCGCTGTACACTTTCTTTCCTTTGTGTTTTTCTCTCTGCCTTGAATGGCTTTTTCTTCCTGCAGAAATTATATCTAATTTTCTAGTTGGCTCTCATTTACTCCCTCCCCCCAACCCCGCCTTTTACCCTGACTTCACCAGAGCTGATGCATTTTCCTCTGGCTCTCTTATGGCTTCAGTCACATCTTTATCATCATAATGCCCTGTGCCACGGTCAGAATGTATCCCCATGAATTTCCCATGTTGGACTTCTAAACCCAGTGTGGTGGTGGTGTTAGAAGGTTGGGCCTTTCAGAGCTGATCAGGTCATGAGCATGAAGCTCTCATGAATGGAATCCATGCTCTCACAAAAAAGCCTCACAGAGCATCCTTGCCCCTTCCACCGCTTGAGGATACACTGAGATGCCTGCAACCTGGAAGAGTGCCCTTACCCAGCTATGCTGGCACCCTGTTTTCATACTTTTGGCCTCCAGAATGGTGAGAAATAAATCAAGTTCTACTGTTTATAGGCTTTACAGTTTCTGGTATTTTGTTACAGTAACCCAAATGAACGAAGCACTTTGTTTACACACTACTGTTAGAATTTGAATTTCTTGAAAGCAAAAGGCATATTTTATTCATTAAGTTTTTATTCATAACATATAACACTGTCTTACATATTGAAATGAAGTTAGCTCCAACTACATGCAAGGTGCAATGCATACTAGGCACTATACCATCGTAGTACTTGACTATTTCTTTAATGAAAGAGAAACTGCACAAAATAGAAATACTAGGCTTCTTTCACATCAATTAAAATTTTATTAAATGTAATGAATTCTATTTGCCACAAAACAACGAGCCTTAAATGACTTTCATTTGGATACAGAGATGTAGAAGATAAAATTGGGTACCCTACCATTATTACCACTACTGTCATTATAGTCATGATGATGAATATAAGATTATTATTATTTTTATTATCTTTAGCAAATGAGTTTCCTTTCTGCCCACCCTCCCCCCAACCCTAGAGCTTCCCGGAACATTTCTCATGTGTTTCCAGATGCCCCATCTTGTTTTGACACTTCTGTCAGGGAGCCCTGTGGAGAGAGAGAGGGACACAGAGCTGACCTTGGGCTTGGGCTGGCCAGAGGGCTGCAGACTGCCCCCGGGGCTGCCGCCACCACTTTGTCTCTCCCTCCGCTGCACTCAAGGCCACCATTGATCAGCTCACTGAGCGCTTTACAGTGGCAGCCTTGGATGGGCCTTCAGAGAAATTGATTGTAGTCAATTCCCAGCAGGTCAAGCCACATCAGCTTGTCTCCTGGTCCCACCAGTGAGCATCTTGACTCCCCTTTTTAATTACCCCTCCATGGTGACCAGGGCACAGGTCAGACAGGGGGAGAGATAAGGAAAAAGACAAAAGGGGGCTAAACTGAAACAGCTTTCCCCAGAGTGGGGTGTTGTCTTAACTTGAGCCAGGAAACTAGGTCACACTTGCTCATTGTGAAATTAGAATGTGGATTATTAGAGAATTTGATTAGAGAATCACAAATCAATAGAGTTGAGTTTGAGACCCAACTCAGCCAGCTAATTTGGTAAAATTGGCCAGTCATTTCACATAGCTAGGACTCAGTTTCACATCTATAAATGAGAGTGTTAGTAAGACAACCTCAATAACTATAAGCATGCATAAACATGAATAAACCATCAGCACTACTGAAAATAGGATGAGGACAGAGATGGTGATGAGTGCTGACATTTACTGAGCACTTAGAAGCCCTACGCACTGCAATAAATGCTTCACATGGATAATTTTTATTCCTTAATTTTTTAAGCAATCACTCAATCAAAGGATAGAGGGAAAATGTTTCCCTGCATTTCATATAGGTGGACCCCAAGGCTAAAAATATTAGGCTGTGTTCAAATTTATAATGTTATGGATCAAAGCCAAGTTTCTCTGCACCCAAAGCCCTTGTCCTATGTTGTCTGTCTAAAGTTCCAGGTGGCTTACAAATCCCATTCACATGAATTCCCCTAACTTCATGTTCAGCCTTGCAGCTTTGTACATGTGTAGTAGGAGACACATTTTAATACAAGCACTTTGGCTTGATAGTCATGTGATGAAAAAATCCCTGATGTATGTCTTTCTCACAACAAAGGGAAGCTCTATGTGCCCAGCCTTTACATACCCATATCTGCATCTCTGCTTGTAAGATAAACTGGAAGTGTGGTATGACGGTTGCTTCTGCCGTGTCCATCACTCTCATCCAGGCTTCAAAGTCCTGTAGTGATTGACATGGTGTGAGCAGCAGGCTACCTGCATCATGTCTCCCAGGAGACTTGTTGAAAAACCATATTCCTGCTTCCCTTCTTACAGCCCTATTTAATCATAATTCTAGGGCAGGGACCCAGGCCGCTGCATTTCAACAACGGCCCCTCGTAATTGTGAGGAGCGCTAATGTCTGAGAATCACTGGGGCTGAAAAGCTTGGGTCAGCCAGAGCTTGAGCTCAAGAGAGTGCATTATCCTCCTCTTGCCCCAGCAGGCTCTTCCACATGCTGCCACCCCCACAGAGGATCTCCGGATCTCCCTCGCATCAATGTGATCCAAACTCATGGTTTCCTACCCACTGACCTTCCCCACGTGCCCTCCTCTCTGTAACACCTGCTTCCTTGCACATATTACTAGTTTGATTGAAGAGAATGTACCCCTCCCCACAGAGAGTGAATGATGATTTTTCTTTTTTTCTCAGGGCTATTATATTTTTATAGTGAAATTGTATCATTTAACTTAATAAAGTGCCCGTTTTGTCTTTTTTAATTTTATTTTTACCGGTTACAGTGTACATTATTTTGTGTTAGTTTCAGGTGTATAGCATAGTGGTCAGACAATCAGAGACTTGATGCAGTGTCCCCCTGATGTATCCAGTACTTACCCGACACCGTACATAGTTATCGAAAGGTTATTGACTGTGTATTCTCTATTCCCATGACTATTTTGTAACTACTAATTTGTACTTCTTTATTCTTTCACCTTTTTTTACCTAGTCCCCCAACTCCCTTCCCCTCTGCCAGCCATTATTCTGTTCTCTCTATCTAGAATCATGAGTTTTCTAAGCCAGTGGCCCATCCCATTCTCCTTTGCTAGTTACTGGTTATGGATGCCAATGGGATCAAATTCTCGGTAAGGTGAGACAAAGTCTTCAGATGGGCTCCTCGATAACATTTCTATTCCTCATAATAGAAACCTACTTTTAAGAAGGCCCTTTGCTCAATCTCTTTCCTTCCGCTTTGGACACAGACCTGTGATGATGTGATATTTGGAGGTTCTACACCAGTCTTCCAACGGCAAGTTGACCAACACAAGAAAGTGAAGCCAACACAGTGTGAGGGGCAGGGGAGAAAAATCCAAAGGGCCTATATTCTTGAAGACAAGTTGAGAGCCACTCAATACATGCTGAGATCTACCGACTCTGGTATAATTGTGTGAACAATGAATGCACTGGGGTAAGCCACCATGAGTCAAGATTCTTTATTACAACTAAAAAAACAACATCTGAACTTTCTCTTTACTCTGTCTTGCCCATTAGCATTTCTTCCCTTCAAAATTCAAGTAGAAATTTTATTTTGAGATTTTATCAACCTAGCATGCTACTTCTCCAGTGGGAGAGTTAAATGAAAAGAAATTAACATGGTCATTTTACTCTGCTATCAAATATCTGATGTCATAACTAATTTTTGGCAGGTTCTACATTGTGATAGATTGATGCTAAGATCCTTGACCTGGAATTGGCCCTATAGATGAAGGGTCAAGAAACTATGTCCTATAGGTTAAAGTAGACCCACTGTCTGTTTCCTTAAATTGAGGTTTACTAGAATACAGCCATACTCATTTATTTACATATTATATATGGTTGATTTTATGCTACAATGACAGAGTTTAGTAGTTGCCATAGACACCAAATGGCCCAAAAGCCTAAAATATTCACTGTCTGGAGTTTTAGAGAAGTTTGATGATTTCTGATGCAGATAATCAATTCACTGGTTAAAGAGATAATCTTGTGTTTTATGCTGAGTGATTCATCTACTTGTTTGTGATTAAGATGCCAGATGGGGAAGGGACCACATCGTCATCCCAATGGAAGACTTTAAGAATCACTTTTACTCTCATCTAAACAGAAGGGTGACCCACTTCCCCACAGGAGTGGTTGGGGCTTGGGGGGATATCTGTAAGCAGAACCAGTATTTCTTCACATAAAAGAGCCTCAAGTCCTCCCCAGGCTTTGGATTGGCACAATGGTAGAGAATAGCAAGACTCAAACCTGGATAAAAACCAGAAAAGTGGCAAAACCCATGGGTGACATGAACCCAATCAAAAGTGAAGCTGGATCAGGATTTGGAAAAGGAGATTCAGGAAAGGATGATACCTTGAGCTGAGTAGTGGGGACTCTAGAAGTAGAAACCAGAAGTTACAGGTTTGTGGAATCAGGGATGGTGAGGAAGTCCTGCCTAAATCTGATGGACTACAGTTTGTAGGTTTGGAGTCGCCCTTTAACTTGCTGTTAAAGGGCTTACTTGGGCCATTCTCATTCCTCACTTACAAATAGCTGTTGAGAATTAATTTGTAGTTGACAGAGGGTCTACATTTTGTGTAGCACGAGAGAAACTACTTTAACTCCATATTGTTTTTCTTTAAGGTAAAAATCACCAGGTCATCTCTATCTACAGAAGGATTCTTTAGGCACCCAAATATCTTGTTTTAGGCAAAAGGCAGGACATCTTGAAAAGGATATTTAAGGTCAACCAAGCCACATGTGAGGCCTATGCCACCTGGGTGACAGTGGCATCTCTGAGGCTGTTCTCTTCTGTGAAGTGCAGCCAGAAGGGGGTATTGATAAAATATATGTGGGGTGTGTCCACGACACTAAGAAACACATGTAAGAAGTGCTTTCTACATTATAAAATGCTGTGCAAATGAAAGGTGTCACTGTTACAATTGAATATGGCTACATCCTGATGAGCCTGCAGAATGAGTTGGCCGAGAAAGATCCCCTAAAATAGCTGTCGAAATTAACCTGTTGAATGGGGAGAAGTCCTGACTCTCTTTAAGGTGCCAGAGAATGCCTGCCAAAACAGGCTCTTCCTGCTTAGTGTAATTGACACTGAGGCCTTTGTGACAGTAACTAGTCACCAGATTCAACCTCTCCCAGAGACTGCTCCTTGTCAGAGATATGAAAGCAATGAAGTCTGCGTGGCTGTGCATGCTCATTTATTTTCCGGAGGAGACATGCATGCAGTTTGGCCACTCAGGATGTCTCACTCAGAAGTCTAGTTTAATACAGAGCCACAAAACTGTTTAACACTAGAAATGCATCCTTAGGTACTAGGATGCTCATAGCAGCACTACCCAGAAACCTAGAAATGACACTAGTACCCAGAACAGTTGAAGGGATGAATAAGTAGGGCTGCTGAGAAAGATACACCAGGCAGAAGCTCCAAGTTTAGGCTGACCATGGTATCCTATCCAGGGAGGTTGGCTCAGGTAGAGGGAAATAGATGCTGCTCAGACTATGGAGGTCAGAGGGTCACTGAGACAAGAAGCCCGGACAGGGCTGGGGATTTTCGACTCTTGGGCAGAAACAGTTCGCTCAGTTCTCTGTTTGGGGTTCCTATCTTTCTAAAGAAAGTCTGAGATATTTCCAAATTCTTAAACATGTGTGTAAAGTTGTGTGCTTGGATTTAGACATAGTCTTTAAAATAATACATGAATCAGGTATTGAACTTGAAGGGTATCAGATTATCCTGCTTCCTTTTAATTTTTAACCCATGGATAGCCTGCTCACATGCATAGCACCAACCCTGTCTTTTCAAGTGATAAGTGCTGTGATGTTTACTCAGATTCATAGACTTGTCTCTGTTGAAGCTTTGCACGGGGCCATGCCCACCTACACAGAATTGTAGGTAATTCATTATGAAATACTGACAGCGATGAGAATGAATGATCTATAGTTGTAGGCAATGGTATGGATGGATCTTACACATCTATCTTGAACTAAAGAACATAGGTACACATGATTTCATTTTTATCAAGTACAAAAATAGCAAAATAACCCATGTCATTGAACACATGAACACAGGATTTGTGTGTCACTGAACACACTGAATCACAAAGAGCGGTTACCTTCAGGGAAGTGGGGGCTAGAAGGGAACACCAGCAGGACTTGGGGGGTGTGGCTGGTGAGTTTATTCATGTTCTCTTTCTTGATTTTAGTTCACGGGTATATTCAGTTTATAAAAATTCATCAAAGCACACGTTTATGATATCTCTACTTTTCTGTGTATGTTATAGTTAAATAAAATGTTTCCTTTTCAATAAATACGGAGCCAGGGATATAAGACATGAAGTTCGTGAGCAGCTCAGCCAGGAACAAACCATAGCACCTTGGGGAAGTCATTTTACCTGGCTGAACCTCCTGTACCTTCTTTCTAAAAAGGGATTAGTAATTTCTGCCTCACAGGTCACTGTGAGTATTAAATTGAAAGAGAAGACCACATGTTAATTACTTAGCCTAATGCTTGGTACAGGGTAAGCAGCTGATGTCTGGTTTATGTTACAATTATGTGATCCTCACTCCATCAGGCTGACATGCTTTCAGACCTGATGGTCTAATGTGAATCGTCTTGGATCCAGATTGTGTGATGGGAGCAGGGGAGAGATGGAGAATTGCATAAGGCTAGAAGTGAAGCAGCAAAAGCTCAGGAAGGGCTGAATCATGGAGGTTAAATTAAAGATGTCTAGAGGTTGAATTTTATTCTGCAAGTGGAAGTTACTGAAGACTTACTATTTTAACAGGGGAGTCACATGGACCTGAGACTCAGCCAGATTAATGCAGAAAATTGAAAGGGATTAAAACAGAGAAGGCCTGAAGATGAACTTTGTGTTACAGAAACATGTATTTTGTCTATAAAAGTCAGAATATTGATGATGATGATATTATTATTACTACTATATGCACTAACAGGAACTTCAGTCACTGTTACTTTATTGTGCACCTGCTAGGTCCTAGATATTTTTAAAGCATTTAAAATCTCATTTAATCCTTACTGAGAGCACAGTGAGAATCTTAGTCATTTATCAGGTTCTTACTAAGTGCTAGGCACCGTTCCAAGTGTTCATACATATTTAATGCATTTAATCCCCATAAGGGCCCTGGGGGATAGGTGCTATTGTTGTACCCAGTTTATCAAGGAGGAAACTACAGCAAAGAGAGATTAAGTCACTAGTGTGAGGCCACACTGCTATGAAGTGACATAGCTGAGATTTGAACCTCAGCAGCCTCAACCTAGGACTATTTTCATACCCATTTGCTACATCCCCAACCTGGGTATTTTTATGCCCATTTTCACCTGCGTTAACTCAGCAAATTCTTCAAAGTCAGAGAGAGGAAGAGACCGTGGCTTGTCTTATGATAAGAGTTAGACTCTTCACAATGTTCCTATATGCTAAGGACAAGTTTCCAGCCATGACTAGGAACAAAGGAAACTTCAATCAAATGTTTTAAGGATGAAATGAATGGCAATAACTAGCAAAAATTTATTGAGCACATATGTGCCAGGAAATTTGTATGTGTTATATGTCTTACATGCATTTACAAGTGCAAATAACCCTTATGGAAACCTAAAAAGAAGTACTGTTTTTATTCCTGTTTTACCAACGAGGAAACTGAGGCTCAGAGATATCACAAAACTAGTAAGTAAAAATTCCAAAATTAGGTTTTTGGCAGCTGAGCCATGAAGCATGTTGGTGTCACACCACTCAACCACCTCTCCTCTATACAGAGGAGGCTGATCCCACGAGCCAAAAGCTCTGTTTCCCACCCCCATCCCCAGCTCACTCTGTGTACTCAGTGGTGTCCTGGGGCAGTTTTAAAAGCATTCCGAGGCTTCACTATTGCAAGCAATTCTCATCTAACCTTTCCAAGAGCAAGCTGCAGCAGCAGATTCCTTCCCAGGTTAGTAGAAAGCCCCGGGCTTCAGAAGAGCAGGTGCTTGCCTAACCCGTGTCACCTGCATCTGATCGATGTCATTTGCCTTGGGGAGAAGCAGTCTGGTTGGCTCCTTCTCCCCAATTCAGCTGGGTGTAGCAGCAGAAGAGCCAGGGGCCTGAGGGTGAAGGGGCCAGAATCTGCTCCTGTTCCAAGAGCACAGGTGGAAGACATAGTGCCCCCCACCTGCACCCCTTGTGAATGCATGGGGCTCTGTGATACTCTAGGAAAGCCACCAGCCGAGCAATGCCACCATGGCCAGCTCTAGATTCATGGCCGGTAATGAAAGGAGCTCAGGGTCCCCCTTTCCATAAATGTCTCCACTTTCAGTCCTGTCTTAGGGTCTGAAATCCTCTGCACCCATTGTCAAGTCTTTGGGTAAAGCATAAAGCTCCTTGTTTAATACAATTAATCAGGGTTCAAGCTGACAAAGCAGAAGCAGAGAGAAGCAGGGCCAGTAGTGTGTGTGTGCATGTGTCTGTCTGTCAGTCTCCAAGGCAGGCCAGCAGACTGGAACTTCTAGAGCAGGACCCACAGTCCCTTGATAGGATTTCTTCTTCCTCAGGAAAACCTTGGTGCTGCTCTTAGGGCCTTTCCACTGATTAGATGAGGGGCCACCCAGATTATGGAGGATAATCTCCTTTGAAGTCAACTGATTATGCACATTAAGCATTTCTACAAAACACCTTCATAGAAACACCTACGTGAGTTAATTGCATAACTTAGTCTAGCACAAGCTGGCACATAAACTAACCACCACACTCCTTATGGTATAATGGAAAATGGCTATGGCTCTGACTTTCTGTTATCTTGGGCAAGTCCTTTTTTCTCTCTGAAACTCAGTGTTAAGCTCTGTGGAATGGGTGGAGTGAAGAAAGTAAAATATGAGGAGGACATGAGAATTGTCTTTAGGTATTTGAAACTGTCTGTCTTGGAAGGAATACAGAGGCTTATTCAGAGGGTAGGACCAGGGCCATTGCATTGGAAAAAATGCAAATTTAAGCTTGGTAAAGAAAGTGTGTCTCACAGTGAGATTCTACTGTAAGAGGTGCTGCCTTATAATATAATGACCCCCTTGCTCGGAAGAGTTTAAACAACAATTGAAGGAGAATTTATTAGGGGGAGAACAGTGGACTAGATATCCTCAGAAATGTCTTTCAGTATGATTATTTTTCAAAGCTAGGAAGCCTTGTTTTTTTCCTTTTTGCCCCCCTGCACTCTCCCCAGCCCCCAAAGTTTGTCAATTGACTTGCTAGGCAACATAAAATGTAAACAAATCCTGAAAGAAGTATTACTCATTCGCACCCATCAGATGCATTCTCTAGGTTTATCCATGAGATTAACTATTACCAGATGTGTTAAAATGATATAGATACTTTCACCCAGCAAAAGCACTGAAAGATGAGGCACAAAGACATTTTTGATTTGATGGGTGACACTGGATTTAGTAAAGCAGACACAAATGACTGCTATACGCAAAACATTGCTTTGCGTAATGCTTCAACATGGCCCCTGGCCTCATGCGGCTACAGAATGAAATACGTGGCAGCCTATAACAAACATACTCTGAGAACTCCAGTTTTGTGGGACCATGCTTAGGGACAAATTAATTGTAAGGAGGACAAAGAACTCCACTTTTATGGATGGGCACTTTTAGCTACGATTGAAGACGGAAAATCTTGGACAGGAAAGGTGTTCTAGACAAAGGCATGGTGAATGGAGAGTACAAGTTCCTTGAGACAGGTCAAGTAGGAGTGTGCTGAGCTGGATCTGGACACAGAAAGAGAGAGTGCAGGTGCTGTGGCAATAGAAATGGTGTGGTTTGTGCGGAACTGGAAGAGAAGATGGGGTCTAAAATAAAGGGGGAGGTTGAAAGTGGCAATTTCTATTTTCAAGAAATTGCCAAGGGACAGTCTTCCATTAGGTTTTTCCCTGTTCCCCATAAATGCCTCTTATCTGAGGATATAGCAGGGACTGGCCATGTGGCCTAAGACCCCTGTGGCTTTTGTTACCTCCAGAGCCTTTTTTTCCCAACCTGTGAGAAGAGTATAACACTCCCCGCTCAACAGATTCTCATGAGTGCTGCTCAGTAGGCTGTAAACCTCCCTGCAAATACTCATGTACTCAGGGACAGATCCTGTTGGCCTTGGGGGAATTTACCAAGTCCAGAATCAGCTACATTTTGCCATTCAAATTGGAGCGGTGGTGGGGTTGACACGGAGCCTGGTGACAGAGACATCCACCTTGCAGCCATCAAAGCCGTGTGCCGGGTGTCTGTGGAGCATGTCAGCTGCTCGGGTTGTTCAGTGTGAAATTTAATTTGAGCTCCTGGGTGAGCAGGGAGGAGGGCGTGAAAGATACGACATTGGTTAATTTCATGTTTTACAGGCCCAACAACCCCGAAAGTACATTTCTTGGCGAAAACTGAGAATGTGCAGGCCACTGCATGCAATGATATGCAGTCCAGGGGGGAAATAAAGATAGCAAGAGAAAAAAAAACCATACAAAATATATCATTTCCCGAAATCAAATAAACTCAACAGCCTTCCATCTCAATGGGTTAGATTGACAGGCAGAGAGAAAAAGGCGAAAGAGAGTTTCTTTTAACTCTTGCCAATATTTTTTTACATAACTGCACACCCTCCTTAGCTTGGCATTCAAAGCCCCTAGCCTCTGCCCTAATCCATCTTTCCCTAGGCAGGTCTGGTTTTTATCTTAGTCTTGCTCAGAACCTTTTTTGCTTCCTTGTAGACTATAGCACAAAATTCAAACATCTAATTGTAGCACAAAACGCCCTCCCAGCTGTAACTCCCTTGCTTTCTTCATCGTGTTCTTCAGAGCTCATCCCCACCCAACGCCTGCTCCACCAGCAACACTGATTGATGAGTGCCCAGGTCTGCTGGCCCTTCCACATCTCTCTGCCTTTGTAAGTGTAAGTTCTTTCTCCTGGAAGTCCGTCTACTTTGGATCTTTCCTTGATTTCAGAGACATTCAGGCCATCTAGGGAACAGCTAAAAGCCAAGAGTTTGGCATCAAGTAGACCTGATACTGACTTACTTGATATACTGGCTTCCATCCCATCCTTTATGCACGACTGTGACCAGCTATACACTTTCTCTGTCAATTTTCAAAAAAGATGAGAGAATGCTCCCTATCTTTTCTGGTTGTTATGGGGATTTATTTGGTTAATGTATATAAATTGTGGAGCACAATGCCCAGCACACGAAAGTACTCAGTAAATGGCTTATTTTCATTACTATTTTCGCTCAAATATTACTTACTCCTCTATGGAACTTTCTTTGATTCCTACATGCAGACTTAGGCGCTGTTTCCATCATTCCATGAATGATTCAATTGCACCTTGAATGTGCATCAATTACTGTAATCGTTGTATTGAATGTTGTATTTAGTAGTCACTTGTGTGTCCCCCCCCTCACCATTACACTATATTTGTGGGTACATGGATCAAGTTTGGCCATCTCTAAATGCCCCGTGCTTAGCCAAATGCTCAACACAAAGCAGCTATATGGTACACACTGTCTGGATTAATAAAATTTAGAGTGAGTGAGCAGTCATAGGCCTGATCATTCTGCAAGGCCTGGGTCAAGTGCCAGAGCTCCTGTGAAGTCTTCTCTGACCTGATGAGTAGAACAAAAGATCCCCTTCTGAGACATGTCTTATTCATACCTGTCAAGCCATTAATAGGGGATCTGGAACATGGTAAGAACTCAGTACATGTTCTTATTCATCATCCTCAACATCGTCATCATCATTCTCATTCATTTCTACCTCTGTGTTATTATTATTTCCAGAACAGCTGACATTTGGGATTTCATTATGGATAGGGTAGCCACGGGACTGAGTTTAGTGCCCAAATCACATATACAAATGCAATTTGTGTCAGGAGTCCCTGGAAGACTGTCCACAGTGGCTACACAAAATCAATATCTGGGAGAAGCTGCAAAAAAAAAAAAAAAAGAAAGAAAGAAAAAGAAAGAAAACCAAAGTTCTTTACCTGGATGGATACTCATGAGCAAGAGGGCATGTGTCAGCTTGTGAGAATATTATAGGCTTTGCTTCTGCTTAGGAAGCTATCAATTAATTGAGAATTTTGGAACAAAGAAAGGCTTCGAAACCATTCCAGATAAATAAAGCAGGAGGTAAAGATAACTATTGGATTGGTATGTGTATATTTGGAACTATTTGCAGAGAGTGTGTGAATGTGAGAGAAAACAAGATAACACAATTTTATGTGCATTGATTCCATGCCAGGTACTCTTCTAAGCACTTCACATGTATTAACTCATTTAATACAAACAACAACCCTATAAGGCAAGTATTACTATTTCCATTTGAAATAAGAGACTCGGATGCAAAGAGGAACTTGATCATGGTCAAATGGCCAGTAAGTGGTGAACTTGGGTTTGTACCTGGGCAACTGACTTTAGAGACAATGTTGTCAGTGTCTGTAGAAGAGATCTGTGTATATTAGGAATAACTGAGAGGCATGTGTGTGTGGTGTGGCTTTTAGACACATAGTGAACACCTACTATATGTCAGGCCCTGTGCCAGGTTGGTTAATAAGGTGATACCAAAATAAATAGGATGACCCAGTCCTGCGTTCATGAAGCTTGCAAGCTGGTGAGAGAACAGGCAGACCTGAAGGTAGATATCCAGGAATTTAATTCAGCTATAAACTCCTTTTACCATTAATTTTGTGTTAGTACTATGTCTGGCCCTGAAAAATAACAAGTAGGACATGATTCAGGCATTTAAGATGCTCAGAGAGTGTCAGAACATGGTGAGTTTTATGATAAACAGATCAAATGTCACATGTCTTTGAATGCTGACTTTGTCATGGTAGAAACTCAAAGCCCACTGTGTTGAGCCCATTGTGTATTACCCCAGCCTCTGACTACTTTGTTTTATCCTTAGAAGGAATGTCCTTAAAATGTGGGTTTTGGTCCTCAGTATCCGCTCCACCTCAGTGACTGGGACTTTTCCAGGCTCCAGGCCACTGGACCTGCCTTATCCTATGTGGGTATCCAGGTTGCTAAGGAACACATCACTTACTGTGTCCCCTATGCCCAACCTCCTCTTCTAGACAAAATTCTCTCACTTACAAGAGCCTGCTATTTGGGGGTAGACACTAATTGGATCAGATATAATCACCTGACATAGAAGAATTAATTCATTGGTTGGTAGTGAAGCATGAAATAGCTTGTCCTGGGAGGGTGAGCTGAATCTATCAAATTTCTTCTTGGAGAATGAAAACTGGAATGACAGAAAGAATGTGTTAGTTGGAGGCAGACAGGGAAACAAGACTTGTTAGGGTAGTAACTTGTTAGGTTAGGTTAGACTTGTTAGGGGCTCTTGCCTAAGAATTCAGGAGGTTGAGTTGGCTGCATTACGGCACTGTTTGCCACCTTGAAGCTGGGATAGCTAACAGTCCCTGGACTTCCCATGTGGGTCCCTGAAAAAAGTCCCAAGATTTGAATGCGTTCCACTGTTTTACTTTCCCTAGAGCCAGGATTGGTGGACTGGACCACACCCTTCCTGTTCTAGTGGGTGGGGAGAGATTAAAGGAGACGCTGTCCTCAGGCCCTCCCTAGGAACCTCTGTTGATTCTTTTGATGAACGTCCTCCTCCTACACACAGGCACATACACATACACACACCATTTCTCCTCCCTCTGCTCCAGCCTCATCCCATGCCTTTCTCTCTTTAACAATTTATACAGGTGGCTAATCTAACAGGTTTATTGGGTGTTCACTCTCCTAAAGGTAGCAAAAGCACTTTAAGAGAGCTGCGTAGGGGTAGAATAACAAAGTATTTATTGAGCATCTACTGTGAGGGAAGGTCCTGCAGAGATCACACTAATGCCCTGCAGGACCTCCGAGACTTGTGAGAGAAATGGCAGACACTCAATTGCATTAGAGGTTGCCAGGAGCTTGGTGGAAAGGACCCAGGGAGGGTAGGTGTGAGTAGATGTTGTGGGCTTATCAAGGAAGGCATGGGGGGGGGGGGTGACAAATGAGCTAAGTCTTTAAAAATAGTAGAGGTTCCTAAAGCAAAAAACAAAAAGAGGCCAGGACATCCTTAGAGATGGGAACAGCATATGCAAATACTTGCAGTTGCAAGAGAACTCAGCTATTCTGAGAACAGCAGAGAGGAAGCTGCAGAGAAGGGCAGGAGAGTTTGTAAAGGGACTTTGATAGCCCCCTGAGGAGGCTGCCTTTTCCTGAGTGTTGTTGACTGACTTGCAGCAGGGGGTGGCCTGGGCAAGTTTGGTGATAGTTTGGGGCCTGAATCAGGGGAGGGCTCCTAGTGGCAGGAGCCATAGCAAAGTTCTGTGGAGCTGCTGAAAGTTTATAAACAGGGACTGATTTAATCAGAGATGGTGTGTGTGTACCTCTTCCCAGGGAGGCAGGGTGTCTGAGCAGGTGGCTTGAAGTCGGCCAGACCCGGGTCCAATCCCCATTCTGTCATAGCCTGAATATGTGGCTCTGGGGAAGTTTGGTCACTTCTCAGAGGTTTAGTGTTTTTTTTTTTTTTTTTAATCTGTAAGTTGAAAGAGGAGCCTTGGAAATATCAATTGTGAAAGGCATTGGCATATTTCTTGGTATATTTTAAATGCCATTCATATGCTGCTCATTATTTATTGGTTAATTATAAGGAGGTGAAGCTGTATGAGTGAGTGAGTGTATGAGTGTTTGTGCTCATAGATGAAGGAGGTTTTGTGCAATATTGTGGGTGAGCCTGAGGGTAACTGGGATCCAGCTGTAAGTGGAAACACTCTACTGAAAAGCCTGATTCTCATTCTCCATGAAACTTGAAACCACCTGCTCTCTCAAGACGATCTCGTAGACAGGTGGGGCTGACACCATGCTGCCTCAAGTTCTCTTCATTTAGCCAAAGCCTCCGGTGTGAGCAGATATGTAGACATTCTCCACACTTTCATCACTATAACCTCAAGATTCTTTCAGAGACACAGTGCCTCTCAGGAAAGAACTAACCCTGGGGGTGCCTCTGTCCGATGCCCCACTTTCCTGATCTTCTCCTGCCTTCATATTCTGGTGAGGGAGCTCAGATTCCACCCTGAGAGCTGGCCTCATCTCTCCCACTCTCTTTTCTCCTACTCACTCCATGCCCACAAGGCTCTCCCAGTATCTCCGTTTGGCTTGTGTTGAATGATGTGCTCCTTTCTTCTTCCATCAGGGCCTGTCTTCCGTTACTGTGCCTCCTTCCTGCACATTTGTTCCTGCTCACTTCACCCAGCTGAGCCACACTCACCTTTAATGCCCCACACGTGCATCTCATCCGTCCCAGAGGCCTTTCCTAGCCCTTTCGCCTGACAGTCTGGCCAGCTTACTCTAACCCTCACAGCACCCTGCTTTTCCCCCTCAGCACGTGTAGTTGCTTATATAATCAGTTTTGTGATTTTTAAATAGCTGTCATTCTCCATAGATCAGCGCTTGTCAACATATGGTGAGTTAGCTCCCAGGAGACACTCGGCAACATCTGCAGACAGTTTTGGTCGTCACAAGTGGTGGGTGGTATTTGTAGTTAGAGATATTGCCACATGCCCTGTAATATACAAGAGTGGCCCTCTCCCAACAAAGAATTTTCTGGCTCAAAATGTCAATAATGCCATAGTTGAAAAATCCAACCACACATAGAGGGCTTGACATGGAGAGGGATGTTGGCTAGTATGTTCAGGTCCTCGTGTCCTGCACTGGACCACATGCGCATTGAGCAGTTTGTAACTGATGCTCAATAAGTATCTGTGGACTAATAGGCACATATACCCTTGTGTCTGTCTTGTGAGCAAACCTGTGGTCATACAGACCTCGCTGTCAATGCTCATGGCTATTTTTCTGTATATAGGATCCCACACCCTTAGATTATGATTCTAATGCAAATATATACATAACATGCACACACCTCCTTCTACCTAATGTGTGATTTACCTCTTCCTCATCAAGCAAGGCCTCTTACCACCTTCCACCTACCCCTACACCAACCCCACCCCACACGCACATGAGTTACCTACGTGTGAATATGTGCACCTGCCCAGGGAGCTGGCATACTCACACCCACCTGTACGTTTTCTCATGAGACACGTCAGTGCTGCAGCAGAAGCTTTCTATTTTATATCCCATAAAACAGGCTCAAAACAACAGGCCTGCGCAGATGCACAAGAACACATACCCTAGTACAGAAGACCAGAAGGCAAGGCTGGGGGTGGCGGAGGCCCAGTGCACTTAGCAAAGCCTCCCTGTGGCTCCCTGTAAGCCATGGGACTGTGAAAATGCATGCCATTAAAACTAGATCTGAAACCAGACTTCAAGCAGTGGTAGCAAATCCAACTCCTATACCCCCCCACCTGACTCCCCCCCATCCACACACTCTCTCTTTCTTAGAACATACAGCTTTACAATTTTTAAAAAAAACTCAAACTTTAGAAATAATTTTAATCAACATCATGCCAGTGTGGGCTGAGGGTGAAATAGGATATTAATGCTTTTATCTCTGCTGGGGACATGACTAACTTCACCACTGATTCCATTCGAAGTTGCACCCCAGGTGTGTTCCCATAGCATTTCTGCATTAAGCAGCTGCGAGACCAGGTCTCACATCTTTTATTATCTCAGCAAAGCTGCACACTCGGAGTGGTGGGGCTGTAATGAAAAGATCCAATACCCCATTAGCACAGCTAAATATTTGACTTCTAAACTCAAGTGGAAAATGAAACTCAGAGCCTGGAGAGGAGCAGGGAAAGGGTTGCAATGTCAGGGAACCCAACCACAATTCCTTTCTTTTCTCAGCACTTCACAGTTAACAAAACCTTGCAGATGTGGTTTTTCACTGAACTTCTACACCTGTTTAGGCATCACCATCTCTACTTCATAGTGAGGGAACTGGGGCTTGGAGAGGTGAAGTGACTTGTCCAGACCCCAGGTGGCCCACCTCCAGGCAGTCACGGTCTCTCAATGCCATGGGAGCCTTTGACCCATGTTGGTTCCCTTTTCTTCCCCACCCTCTGGCCCAAACTTTCAGTGTTATACTGAGAGTTTTCTAAACAGGAAACATGATTTCAGTTTCTTATTTGGAGAAACCTATCCTTCTTCTCCTTTTGCCTTTCTTCTCTGCTTCCTTTCCCACAACAACAAAAAATATGGAACCCCCAATCCCTGCCCACATAATACATGCCAGTCCTGTGCTGGATGCTTGGGAAGGAGCAGTGAGTAGACTGATGCCCTCCCTGTCATCAAGGAGCCTCCCATCTATGAGGGGACTCAAGGGGGCAAGTTATGGGTGTCTTCCTAAGAAAAGAACATCAAAGCTGAAATTCAACTGGAAATCGGCCATGAGAAGGGAGGGAGGGTACACAGAGAAACAACATGTGTAAATGCTCAAAAATGTAAGGGCACATGCTGACTGGCATCACAGAGAGCAGTTCATTGTGTCTGGAAGGGGAAACCAGAAATAAATTGTCCAGCAAAGTAGGCAGTGGCTAAATCTTCAAGGGGTTAATACAGGTGAGCGTTGCTGGAAGCACTGGGAAAGGACAGGGCTTTCTCAAGTTTTACTGTGTAAACTATCACTCAAGGAATGCAGGTTCTGATTTGCTAGGTCTGGCATGGAACCTGCGATTCTGCTTTCTAACACGGTCTCAGGTGATGCCCGAGGTGTGGTCCACTGACCTTGCTGGGTAAGAAGGCCTAGATCTGTGCTGACTTGGGGGCCATAGTCACATGTAGCTAAAGAGTGACTGAAATGTGGCTGGTTCAAATGGCGATGCAACCTGAGTGCTACTACACATCCATTCCAACTACTGTGTTAGAAAAGAGAGTGTAAAAATACCGTTAGTAATTTTTCTATTGTTCACATGTTGAAATAATATTTTGATGTTGGATTAAATAAAATAGGTCATTAAGGTGAAGTTCACATGCTTTTACTTTTTGAATGTGGCTATAAAATATTAATTATATACTATTAATTACGTGCTTTATATATTGCTTTAAATATTGCTTTAAATAAAATGATTAAGATCGATTCTACCTGTTTCTTTTTACTTTTCTAAATGTGGGTCCTAGGAAATTTTAGGTCATATCATGTGACTTAAATATGTGGCTCACATCATTTTTTTTACTGGACTGCACCTTTCTGGTCTTCTCTGCCACGGTTTATTTGCTCACTGTTTTTTTTAATACGTGGGGCAGCTGCCAGCCCTGAGACCTGTCTCCACTGCTCCCCTGCTTAGAAGGGACTCCTAATTATAAATATTAGCCAACTTGCTCATCAGAAATTGTCAGTTTACCTTGAGCAGAGTTTCCTAGTTTTGAAATCATGGAGGAACTGATGACCTAACCCTAATTGGTTCTGATTTAAATACTACCTGCCAGGGAATCCTAATGTGCATTCAAGATTCAATACACGAAAGGAAACAGATTTAATACATTCTTGGTTTGTAAGTGATTAAAACAAGGCTCAGAGATAGATGTTTAGTTAAGGTCACACAGCAATCCAGGTGTATTGATTTTCATCACTGATCAATCGCTCCTTTGTAGCTTAGTGTGAATGTCATTCATCCTGGAGTAGCCAGTGTTTCTCCTTCAGTGGTATTTGCATTTGAATACCTTTATCATCCGCGGAGAGAACTGTAGCAGATGGGCTCCTGAAGAGGTAGAAAAATACCTCCTATGACCACCACCTCTAACAGGCAGTGGGGGGCCAAGGCCATATGCCAAGTGGATAAATGCCCACATAGTGTTCACACACACACATACACACAGTTAACCCACACAGAGGTGACTTGTTGTATAACTTCATTTGTAATTTATGTAAAAAAGCCACCCCAAACCTGGGGTCCTTCATGAACATGAGGCTGCCGGTTGAAAGGCCCATTGGGCCCCGATCACAAGCCCCGCCTGGGACTCCTCACAGGCTGCCACCTGGTTTGCCAAATCCCTGTTTTGGTTACAGCTCATCCCCAAAGCTGGTGTCTATGGACTGAACAAGAATTCCCCTGTTTCCTTGGGTGATCCCTGAGGGATCATGTTAATTACTATCTGCTAAGGAATGTCCCTGGGTCCCCAGGCAGCTGTGGTGACAGCACAGCCCTCAGGCCTTCCCTTGAAGGCCTTCCCCTTCCCCTTCTCTGGGAGTGATGTTTTAAAGTTTGACACAGTGTATTTAGAGGCCTCTTCATTAATTTGAATTTTCCCTAAACACCCTTCTGGGCAGGAGTGGGTTTTGGAGAAATGTTGTCTAATGACTCTTAATAAATCAGAAGGTTGAGGCTGACACCTGATGGACCATTTTGCACCTGGGCTTCGTCATCCCAGTTCCGTAATATTCTAGACCTGGGAAGGGCTTTTGATGTCATCCTGTTCAATCCCCTTCTTGCATGGATGGGGGGACCTTGGCCCAAAGGTGAGGTGACTTAGGCAAGTCTACAAAGGCAATGGCAGGGCAGGAAAGACTGTCCACTCACTGGCCTTCCACTTGCCTTCATGACCACTTGATGCAGTGTTGTTAACATAAAATCCGAGCAAAGGTGACTTCAGCATTCTTCAACTGACCGGAGAAGCCAGCAGGAGCAAAGCAGGACTCTGACGTTCAACCTGTTTAAATTCAGCATGAGTTTATAAGTGCAGCTGGAGTTGTGATTTCCAGTGCTTTCCCTGCCCCCATTCATGCAAGAAGGGGATTGAATGCAATGACTTCAAAAGCCCTTCCCAGGTCTGGAATTTTATGGAACTGGAATGAAGTCTAGGAATAAAATGTCCCATCAAATATCAGCCTCAAACAACCTTCTGATTTACTAATTTATTAGACAACATTTCTCCAAACCTCTCACCTGTTGCAACTTTAATTCTTGAAGGACTTTTTTCCTCACTGCTTTATCTCTGTAACACCTCTGTCCCATAGAAAGATAATGTGAGTCACATCTGCTGGCCACATTTGTAATCTTGAATTTTCTAGTAGCCACTTGAAAAAAGTAAAAAGAAACAGGTGACTATGATTTTGGTACTGTATTTTATTTGAATGAATATATCCAAAATGTTATTTCAACATGTAGTCAAATAGTATTAATGAGAGACTTTGCTTTATTATTTTTCTTTTGAAAAATATATTTTTATTTATTTTTAGAGAGAGAAGAAGGGAGGGAGAAAGAGAGAGAGGGAAGAAGTGAAATGTGAGGGAAATATTGATTGGTTGTCTCTCACACACCCTCAACCAGAGACCTGGCTTACAGCTCAGTCATGTGCCCTGACCAGGAATTGAACTGGTGACCCTTCAGTTCACAGGCCAGTGCCCAATCTATGGAGCCACACCAGCCAGGACACTTTGTTTTTCTTCATATTAAGTATTTGAGATCCAGTGTGTATTTTGTATTTACTGCACAATTCAGCATAGGGTGGCTTCATTTCAGTGTATCAAAGCCACATACGTCTAGTGGCTACCATATGAGACAGTTCAACTTCAGTGCTTAGAAAAGTGCCTGACACAT
This sequence comes from Artibeus jamaicensis, assembly GCF_021234435.1. NCBI lineage: Eukaryota > Metazoa > Chordata > Mammalia > Chiroptera > Phyllostomidae > Artibeus > Artibeus jamaicensis. Next base: position 2,642,206 of record NW_026522030.1, read on the forward strand.
AGTAGGAACTCAAAAAAGTATTTATGAATGAAAAACAGATTGGAAGAGCCATCTCCTAAATCAGCTAACACAGTGAGCTAGTATCAAAGAAGGGAAATCAAAGCCAGAGAATGACAGTGACTTTTTCTGCAGTAGTTCAATTAGCTGCCTTCCTCCAGGACTAGGAAGGAAGTCCAGAGTCCAGACAGGGAGCAGGCCCAGCCTACCCTTGACCATGGTTCCCCAATGCTCAGCATAACCCCTGACATATACCAGGTGTCCAGGAAATGTGTGTTGAGGGAAATGTCACCTCACTAATTGGTAAGAGAGCAGAGTAGAGAACCTGGGGCTCCTGCCTCCTGCCTGGGGCATTCTTCTCTGTACCCTGCTGTCATGAAAATTGATTTATATTCAGGACCTGGGAGAGTGCATAACAATTGCATCAAGGACATGCTAGTGGGGTGCGGATGCTGAGGCCATGATTACTGTTTAAATTTCATTGTGAATAGGTGTCCAGTGGACACAGCTGGAACTCATTGTGTCGGGATCTGAATTTGCCTGCAGTAGGGATGCTGGATGCCATTTACATAGCAGAAGACAGGCGCCTGCTCCTCTGTTTCTTTTAAACAAACATATGCTTTGGGATGTGCCTGGAGCTCACTGGACTCCAAACTTGCACTCTTCATCCCCAGGGTGTCAGAGTGAAAGAAGCATACCTCTGAGATTCCCTACCCCTTCGACATGACATCAGGTATCTCAGTTCTCCCCATCCTTCGAGGACCAGCCCACGGCGATGCCAGTCACCCCTTCCCAGGCTGCCCTGTGCAGCCAGGAACACTCTCTTCCCCCTCTGCCGTGACAGAGCCGCCGTCACATCTCTCCACCTGCTCTCAGTGCTCTCCACCTGTCTCACAGCAAGACTGCACCGCACAGCAGATGTCGTCTCTTAGGATCAGACACCACATAACCCTAGTCCGAGTTCAAAGGGACCTTGTGAGTCTTCTAAAGCAGCTTCCCAAACTTCAGGGGTTTGCACATCGCCTCAAGTTCTTTGTTGTTGCTGTTGTTCACTCCCAGTGATTTATCCTCTTTCAATCTTTCTGCCTGCTGAAGTTAAATGAGTTTTTAAAAGAAAACAGTCATATCTTTGAAAAAAGCATGGTGTGCACATTACATATATTCTCCATATAAAAAAATTAACACAGCTATTTTACTATCATCAAAATAGAGTGAATATTCACCTGTGGCTCTGAGTCTCTGTGCATCTCCTGCAACCAGCTGTGCCCACAACCACTGACCCACGGCTACTTGTAAAACATTTCTTTTCTAGGGCCCCACCCTCATTAGTGAGAAAACTGAGTGTCAGCTAGGGGCTGGCTGTGTCCCCAGGCAGGTCTCACAGGATGTTGATGGCAAGACCGGCTCAGACCTCAGACCTGCTGGCTCTAGACCAGACGTCCATCAGCATATGTTTCTTCAGCTGTGCAGCTAGTGCCGAACTCCATGCCACTGGTGCTTTAAGAAAACAAGGACTTTCAAGTCATAGGTTCAGATCCCAGTTGTACTTTTGCAGCTGCTTGAGTTTACACCAAGCGCTTAATCCTCCCTGGTGCACGTTCCTCCTGGAAATGGAGATGCTGCACATCTTAGAGTTGAGGAAATGCTTGCATTTTGACGTGGCTGACTCCAGACCCTGCTTCACACGCCACCCAGGCGTTGTCCAGTATGAATAAAAGCATGATGCCCAGGCCCTTTTACATTTTATAGTGGCTGCATTAAAGAAGGAACAGGTGAAATATATTTTATTTAACCCATTGTATTCAAAATACTCTCATTTCAACATGTAAGAATACAAAACTCTTAATAAAATAATTTCCCTTTTTCACATTAAATTTTCCAAATCCAGTGTGTGTTTTATACTTCATGCATATCTCAATACAAAGCGTAAATTTTCATAAAAAACTTGACCCAGATTTAGATTTCATAAAAGTTATATAATTGAAAAAGTTGATTCTTAAACCCGGGTTTTCCAAATACACCGAAAATTGTTTCTTTAGCAATTTTTGAGTATCAGCTTTTAAGTGGAAATTTAAGTGATGTACAATTAAATAGAATGAAAAACTGAATTTCTCATCACGCTGGTGGTATTTCCAGCTCTCGGTAACCTCATGTAGCCAGCCACTACCATGTCAGACTGCACAGGCCTAGCATTTTGCCTTGTTTTCACACTTACTCTCTTGTAAACGTAGTCATTACCTGTATGTTGAGTTTAAACGTCTTCAAAACACTTGCACCTGTGATGGTTGGTTTGCTCATCACAGCCACTGAAGAGACAAGCTGGATGGATGTTAATATCCCCGCTGTAGAAATGGCAGAAATAACGCTCAGAGAGGCTCGGTGGCTGTCACACAAGCAGTAAATCACGGAGCCAGGTCTGGAGTTCAGGGTTGCCAATTTCCTGAACAGGGCTCTGCTCAGAATCCTTAATGAAAATCCCAAATTCACCTACATCTCAACAGCAGTTAGATTTAAAGACCAGCCTATCAAATTTATTTCTTTAAAATACCTGCTTTATCACATAGTTGGTGTCATGTATTAATAGTTTGTGCCTGCTTTTTTTTTTTAAGCTAAAGAGAAGGGAGATGAGTTTATTGCCAAAATGCTGAACTAATTAATTCTGCTGTAGAATCACTTCGAAGCCACATTTTAGCAGGTATATTATTTAAGCATCAGATAACTGATTTGTTAATAACTCTTTTCTTCCTCCAGTGAGTATAATTTTCTTTTCGGGGTTCAAAAAGGTAAATGTTTCACAGCACAGAGGTCTGATTGTGGTGTTCAGTCTTTGCTAAGGTTTATTCTTCTCCGAGGTTTTCTGGTTTTCTTTCTCTTTTCTTTCTTTCCCCCAGGTTGCAGGGTGTGTGGGAGTACTAATCTATATAGGATCATTTTTTTTCCTTCTTCTCTGTTTGTGTTCTTTGACTGTTTTCTCTTGCCAAGGCAAATACAATAATAACATCTTACTTTCTAAAGCTCTTTTCATCCTGATCGAGTTCCGAGCACCACAGAATGCATTGCATTTCAAAACTTATGGAAATGCAGTCTTACAGGTTACAAATTTAGACAACATGAAAAGTCAGACACACAGGGCCCTTGAAGCACATTAATTCACTCACAACATGCCCTGTCCTCCGAGCAGCTACAATTAATCGTCTCTGAGCTAAGCTAAAGGTAGCACAGACCCTGTTAAGAGAAAGGGAATGGTGTTTATTTATGTGTCTCCATTTCTGTGTGATTATTGAGAGCCCATGCCGATCTGCTGGGTTTAAACCAGCAACACGAAGAGGAGCTTGTGCTCTCACTGCAGTTTTGCAGACAAATCCGGCATTCGCATCTTTTTAAAACTCCTGTTCCTTCTCTCCAACATGGACTGAGGAATCCATGTTGCTTTTACAGACTGTGGGAAGGCTGCCTGTAGCAATTTAGAAAACTACACCCCAATGCCTACCACCTTGTGTGAAAGTCCTACTTAAATAATTCCAAACTATGGATCCCAAACTATGGATACCTCTCGCCCACACTGCCCAACCTGACACCTTAGCTGCCTCCATTCTCTTGCCCTGTCCACACTGAGATTTCTGTCTGGAGCTAGCTCCTTTCTGACTCTAGGCCCTCTTCTTGCCCTGTACTCCTATTGGCACTTCTGTTTTGGGCTTCTTCAAATCTCCCAAGTCCTCGGTCAAATAACACCTTCTCAAATGGGCTTGTTCTGTCCATCTGAAAAAATGTTATCATGTTTTTCTGTATTGTTTCTCTTGCAAATCTTCACTCTGTGCTTTCTTGTTTTTTTTTTTAAAATTTGTATAATTGTGTAATGTTTAGTGCTCTCCCTCAGAGCGCAATTTTAGCCATAAAATTGAATGTGGATTGAAATCTGCAGAAGGCTCTCCTCAGATGCATCACCCTTACAAGAGAGAAGTCTGAGGGTACACACAGAGGGCTTTACTTACTGCAAATGTTGTGTTTGGGGCTCAGGAGTGATTTCTAAACTATCATTCATGCTAGAAAGTACTTTAAAGAAGAGCAACTGTCTTCATGTCTCCTCCAGCTCATGGATGGAGAATATCTCTGCTCAGCTGGTCAGATTGATCAGAAAATGTGGCAGGACTTTGACTCATTAACTTCTCTTTCCAACTACTTGACATTATTCTCTTTGGGAGCATCTTACTCAGTGCCCATGTTTAAGTTAATTTTCTTTTAACTGTATATAATGGAAAGGGAACTAAAGGCCTCAACATAAATCCCTTTTAACTCTACCTTGGTTCGATATCAAGATGCAAGGTTGAGCCTGTACTCTGCTACAGCCACATGCCCTTTTGGGGAGAGGGAAATGGAGGTGAGGAAATAGAGACAATTTACCATTTTCAGTGTCAGAACTTTCAAAGTTCCTTCAGACCTATTGTCTCATCTCATCCTCAGATCAAGCTAGAATAGAGGTTATCATCTGCACTTTTCAGCTGAAGTCTGGGGAACACAGGACAGTAAAAACTCATTTGGAAAGATTGTTGGGTTGCTATAGATGCAAAAGGGATGTGTGCATGTGTGTGTGTGTTTTGTGTGGGTTTCAACCTAAGTGTTTACTTGGACCTATTGGTAGTATCTGTGGGAACAGCTGTTAGGAAGGACTGAGGCTGTGTCAGAGTTTAGCCGGAAAGTGTGATGATTGATTGATAATGTCTGTCTGGGACATGGCATGGTTACTGATAAAAAGGCAGAATACACGCCATATAATTTAGAAACTTGGTAAATTATAAGTTCTAAAGTACTAGCTACCTGTATAATCTGGATTTGGAGTCATCGAAAATGGCTCCAGATGAGCCATGAATTCTTTTTTGTTAAAGATTTTTATTTATATTTAGAGAGGGGGAAGGGAAAGAGAAAGAATGGGAGAGAAACATAAATGTGTAGTTACCTCTTGCACGCTCCCCACTGGGGACCTGGCCCACAACCCAGGCATGTGCCCTGACTGAGAATTGAGCCTGCGACCCTTTGGTTCGTAGGCTGGCACTCAGTCCACTGAGCCACACCAGCCAGGGCTAGACACATGGATTCTATTTCTAACTCCTCTAGTCATGAGCAGTGTCATCTTCAAAAGGTCATTTTCTTCTCAAAGGTCATTATGAGTCTTTAAAATTTGAATATTGTAGTAGATGATTGCTAATGTTTTATCTAGCTGAATAAATAGCCAGTGATTTTATAAAAAGTTTATAATGACTATATTATTAAAACATGCACACTCATATAATAGCTCATTCGATCCTGAGATACCAGTACATTTTCCTCTTGTTTACTTGTATAGATACTTGAGTAGGGTATTTACTTATATAAACAATGTAACTATGTAAAATGCCAATATTGATTCATTTTGTGGGAGATTTAAACCATGTCGTGTGTTTCCTTTGGAAGCAGCCAGATTCTCATTCTTTCTTATTCTTCATGGTGACAACGATTGACCAACTCAGTACATTCTGTGTACTGAACATATGCTGATGATTATGAAAGTGGCCCAGTATAGAATCAGAGAAGCAAACTCACACAAAAAGAAGATCCAAAGACTCTAGAGTTCTTGAAGTTAGAAATACATTTTTCTCCTTCCTGTGACAAAAATAAAATAACGTCATCACGGAAAGATTAGGACCTGCAGAGAAGAAACTGCTGGCTTGAGTGTGGAGTACCCATTTGCAGGAACTACATCTTCCTTGCCACCCATTGTATCTCCAGTGATTTGTAGAATGTCGGAACTAGTTAGTAAATTGGTTTCTGAATATGTGATTAAAGAAGTGAGTGGCAGTGAAAAAAAGACAAAAAGCACAGCTAACACTGAACCACAGAAGACAATCACTGTTAATATGAAGTGTACCTCCACCTCCACTTTTTACTGACAACCATATAGGTGATTGTCTTTTTAAATCCGCTTTATTGAGGTGTAAGTCACATGCAACAGTAGTCATCAAGTTAAAGTATATAGTTCAATGAATTTTGACAAATGTCTACAATTGTGCGACCACTTCCATAATCAAGGTTGGAATATTTTCTTCACTCCTAAAAAATCCCTTGTGATACTTTGTAGTCGATCTCCATTGCTCACCTGGGTCCCTTTCAACCACTGAGCTGCTTTCAAAGTCGTTTGGAATCCAACAGTGTATATAGGCTTTTATGTCTGGCTTCTTTCACATAGCATAAAGCTTTTGAGATTCATGTTGTTGGGTATCGTTAGTTTGTTCCAGATCCATTTTTATGGTCATATAACAATTTGTTTATCCACTCACCAGGTGATGGACATACACCTTTTTAGTTTTGCCAATTGTTATGAAGCTCTTAACATTCCTGTAGAAGTCTTTATGTGGATATACGTTTTTCTTTCCCTTGGGTAAATATCTAGGAATGGAAATGCAGAGTTAAATTTTAACTACACATGAAATTGCAGGGTGGTTGGGTCATTTTTCATTTCCAGCAGCAGTATGTGAGAGCAAAACTTGCTGTTGTCATTCTTAATTTTAGTCATTCTAAACAGGCATGTGGAAGTATCTCATTGTGGTTTAAATTTGTATTTATCTAATATCTAACAATGTTAAGCATCTTTTCCTCTGCTTATTTTGCCATTTGTATATTATTTTTGATGAAGTATCAGTTCAGATTATTTCTTTTTTCTTTGGTTTTTCTTTAAATCTACTGCTTGTCTTTTTTGTTATGGAGTTGAATGGGTTATTTATATATGCTGGTTATAAGCCCTTTATCAGTTATAAACTTATCATGTATTTTCCCAGTGTGTAATTTTCCTTTTTATTTTCATTACAATATCTTTTGAGGAGCAAAGTTTAATTTTGATGAGGTCCTATTTGAAATTTCTCTGTAATTTCTCCTTTTGGTATCCCAATAGTCATCTGTTTTTGCCCTAACCCAAGGTCACAAAGATTTCCATATATATTATCTTTTAGAATTAGTTTTTAGCTCTTACATTTAACTTTATGATCTATTTTGAGTTCACTTTTTGTGACTGGTGAGGTAAGGGTTGAGGTTCATTTTTTTAATATGTGCATATCTGATTGTGCCAGCACCATTTGTTCCAAAGGATAATACCTTTCTCCATTGAATTTCCTTGGCTCTTTTGTCAAAAATCAATTAACCAATTATGTTTGAATCCATTTCTGATATTTTGTTCTGTTCCATTGATTTATATGTTATTCTTTCTCCAAAACAACCCTGTCTTAATTCTGTGGTTTTATAATAAGCCTTCTAATCAGGTAGTTTAAGTCTTCCAACTTTGTTATTTTTTCAAAATTGTTTTGATAATTCCAGGTTGCTTACATTTTCATACATATATTTTATAATCAACTTTTTGAGTTCTACAGAAAGTACTTATTGGGATGTTTATTGGGACTTACATGCATGTACTGGTTAGTTTAGGAGAATTGACAGCTTAAAATATTAAATTTTCTGATTCATGAAGATGGTACACATCTCAATTTATTCACATGTTTTGAAAAAATGTAGCAATATTTTTAAATATTCAGTGCACATATATTGCCATATGTTATATTTATCTCAGAGTGCTCATGCTTTTTAATTCCATTAAAATCATAGATATATTTTTTATTTCACTTTCTAATTGTTTATCCCTGGTATGAGAAAAACTACTTTTTGCACATTCATCTGGTATAATACACTTTTGCTTAACTCACTTCTCAGGTACAGTAGCTTTATAACAGGTTTAACAGAAGAGGGGGTGGGGGTTTTATACACAATCATGTCATCTGCAAATGAAGAAACAAAGATAGCTTATTATTTTTAAATCTTGCCTAATGGCACACTATAAGATCTCCAATATAATAATGACTAATAGTAATGAGAATAAACATGCTTCCTTGGTTTCTGGCCTTTTGGGGAATACATTCAGTCTTTTACCATTGAATAAGCTATTGAGTTGGCCAAAATGTCTGTTACGTTTTTTACGTACTATGGCTCTAGTAGTGCTAAATTGTCTTTAACTTCACTTGGAACAGTTTTGTTAGATTATATTGTGACAGCTGTCACATCACTGTGCATTAAAAAAATCAAAATTGGCAAATTTTTGTGCAGTCATTTTGATATTGAAGATAGGAGAAAATATGCAACATCTTTAGCATATTATGCTTTATTATTTCAAGAAAGGTAAAAAGGGAACTGAAATGCAAAAAAAGATTTGTGCCGTGTATGGAAAATGTGCTGTGACTGATGGAACATGTCAAAAGTGGTTTGCAAACTTTCTTGGTACTATTGACCTTTTGGGCAAATAATTCTTTGCTGGGGGGGGCAGTTTTATGCATTAGAAGATATTTAGCAGCACCCCTGTCCTCTACCCATTAGAAGCCAATAGCAGAAGATAGCCAACATACTCAAAATATCCAAGTCAATAAAGTTGTTGGTGAAAATGAAAAATGTGTCTTTATTTCATGGAAAAAAACTAAACTGACTTTTTGGCCAACCTGATAATACCATAGGATTTTTGTAAATGCCCTTTATCTGACTAAGAATTTTATTCCTTATTTGCTGACAGTTTCTTTTTATTATTGACAAATGTTGAAGTTTTTCAAATATTTGTTCTGCATTGATTGAAATAATCATATAGATTTTCTTGTTAGTCTATTGCTATGGTGGATAACATCAATAGCATTTTGAATGTTGTTATATTCTAAACAACTTGTCTGACCTTTGTCCCTGATTCTCGGAATGGAATGTCTAAACCTAAACCTGTGTAATTTCCTCATTGATCGGAGTGTCTCATTATTCATGGTGAGTCTCTAGGATCAAGCCTGAGTTTACACTAACGAGGTGATTGTGGTGGTTCCCTAGATAGTTTCAGGTGGGAGGCTGGCCTTGACAGAAAGACCAACCATGTTATTAGAAGTTGGAAGCAGATGATATCAGGCTGACTTCTGGGGAGGAGACAGTGGTTGGAGATGGGATTCAGTCACATCACCAATAATCCAATGAGTCATGCCTGCATAATAAAAACTCTGGATACCAGAATTCAGTTGAAATTCCTGATTAATTAGCACATTGATGTGCCAGGTAGATGACATGTCCTGTTTTAATAGAGGGAGGACGTGGAATTTCCATGTTCAGCACCTTTCCAAATCTGATCCTAGAGGTCGCTTACTTTGGCTGGTCCTGATTTGTATCCTTTAAAATAAAACTATAATCAGAAGCATAGAACTGTACTGAGTTCTGTGAGTCATTCCAGCGAATTATTGAACCCGAGGGGAGGGTATAAAACCCTGCATTTGCACCCAGTTTGTTAGAAGTGCAGCTAGCCTGGGAACCTTGCAATTTGTGGCAAAAGTCTTGGCAGTCTTGTTGAGAGGACTGTGCTCTTAACTTGTAAAGCATGTGCCAGTGACAGCTGTCAGTGTCCGGATGGCTTTGCACTATTACTAATTTTGTACCTTTGTGCAAACCAACTTTGAATTCCTGAAAATAAAATTTCAGTTATTCATAAAGATTTGCCCTTTTATGCTATCACTCAATTGATTTCATTCATTTTTATTAAATAATTTTTATCTATATTTATGAGATATAGTCTATATTTTCCTTTTTCTGTATTTTTTCATGGTCTGATATTAGGGTGGTGCTGTATTCATATAACAGGAAGTATTATTTCTTTTTGCATTTACCTGAAGTATTTATGTGGAATTGGTATTATTTTTGACTGTGAATATTTGGATGAAGTCACCTGGGCCTGAAATTTTTTTGTAGGGAGTTTTCTCAGTATGAATCTATAAACTTTAATAGATATCATGTTCCAGTTACCTGTTTCTTGTTCAGTGAGCCTTGGTAGTTAATGACTTTCAAATCCTTCATACATTTCATCTTAGCTGTCAAAATTTTTGTCACAAAGTTGTTTGTGATATGATAGTCTCTTATTATTCATTGAATGCCTATGGAGTTTATAAGGATGTCTCCTTTTTCAATCCTGATGTTGGTTGTTTGTGTCCTTCTCTATCCTTATTAAATATAGCTAAGTTCTGTCAAATTTTGATCTTTCCCAAGAATCAAATTTGTGTTTCATTGATTTTTGCAATTACTTGCCTGCTTTTTTTCAGTATTTAACTTTTAACTTCAATGTGCAAAATGCATTTTTATTTCTTTGATTTCCATTCTTATGGGTGTTTCTTTTTTTCTTTACTTACATTACGTTTAATTTGATCTTCTTTTTCTAGTTTTTAATGTTGTGTTGACTTGTGACTTCTTTTCTAAAATAAGAATATAATCCTGCAAATTGTGTAAGCACTGGTTTACTTGAAAGCCACAGTTTTGTGGTGTTGCATTTAATCTACTCTCAATTCAAAATGTTTTCTATTTCCTTTTGTGATTTCTTCTTGCACGCATGGATTACTCAGATGTGTGTGGTTTAATTTCAAATAGTTTAGGATTTTCCCAAAACCATTTGTGTTTTCCGGCTTCTAGCTGAATTCTATTTTGATCCGAACATGTATGTACTCTGTAAGTTTTTGATCATTTTAAACTTATGTAGATGTAAGGGGTTCTTAGAATGCTGTCGACCACGACCTGTTTACTGGGGAGAAGACGGCCTCTGCTGTTGTCCTGTCCCTTTTCCAGGTCTGCTTTATTTTGTTATTAATGTGGTTACTGTTCTTTCTTTACTTTCCTAACTTTTATTCTCATTAATTGAGCATTTTCTGTGATTCTATTTTATCTGTACTATTTGTTCACCTGTTAACTCTCTTTTTGTTTATTTTAGTGGTTGGTATTATAGTCTACCTTCAAGTAATATCCTACTGAGTTGCATATTGTATAAAAACTCTACAATACCATACTTTCATTTCTCTTATTTCGGCTTTTATGCTGCTGTTTTCATGCATTTTTACTTCTACACATGTTACAAACCCCACAAAACACTGCTAGCATGTTCTGTTTTAAAAAGACAACTACCATTTAACAGTATTTTAAATTATGAGAAAAAGAGGAAGATACGTGAATACTGTATAATTCGTTAATTTTAACATTTAACTTTTAAGGCATGACCTTGCATTCAATTCATTTAGTTCAGTTATCTTCACTTTTCTCATCTTCAACTTCTATGACTTAAAAAAAAAGAAAAGGACCCTTTTAAAACAGTGCTATTTATATCACTTTTAATAGTATATTCCGATAGTAAAAATATCATAAATATACATTCTCTATAAATGTAATATATTTATTTCTAAATGTTATTCAGTATTACACCTATATTATATATTTATTATCACTTACATACATAAGAAAAACTCAGAGGATCATAAAAATAAATAGAAATAGAATTCTAATATTTTTTCTCAGAAGTCATAATGAATTATCCTTTCATCTCTAAAATGTATGCTTCCTCATGTTGGAGATCACTCCTTTCAAACACAAAACAGTAAAAAATACGGTATGAGCACTCAGGGCACCTGCTTTACTGAGTTGACGCATGTCAACTCAAAAAGGCTCACATTTCATTTAGTACATTTTGTACCTAAGGAAACCGAGGCTTAGACAGTAAGAGAGTCACCTAATGTCATGCACAAGGTAAATAGAAGAGTCCAATCTAAAGCAAGTCTATTCATTCTGAATCTAATTAACTTTTCTTTGTACCACTGTATTCCACCCTTTGAAAAATGATACTTCATACCTGATATATATGGACAGCATTATCTAACAGCCTAACAATACCATTAACTCAAAAATCCTTTATAACATGATTAAAACCTTCATTTCTAAAACAAATCACATAAGATGTTTTATTAAATTAATACTATTTAATGATGATAATAGTAACTATAGTTAGAATATACAGCGATGACATTAATCCTATCTTTCTATATAATTTGATCTTAATTCTTTCTTTCATTTTGTATGAGAGGAAGTGAGGTCAGTGGGAATTAACTTTTAATTTCCAACTAATAAAGGAAGGTTTTGGGGGGAAGTTAGGCCTAAAAGAATGGCATGGAATTGGGCTAGAAGGAAGGAGGGAGAGCATTAGGAGAACAGGGAAATCTTTGGAGAATGTCCCAAATCCCAGCCTCTATCTACCAAGTAATCATATAGGAGCAGACAGTGAAAGACCGGACCAGATTCAGTCACTGACCTGGAGATGAAATTCTCCAATTTCCATTACCAACTCGGCCAGAAATTCATGCCCCCTGGAGCCAGACTTAGCCAACTTTCTATCTCCCTCTACCCTGCCTGGTTTATAAACATGGATTTGGGCATGGAGGTGCACAGGCCCAGCGCTCTCTTCCCAAAGGCAAACTATTTTTGTACAGCACCAAGCAGAGTGCAGGGGCCAGAAATGGTTGTAGTAAAAAAAAAAGAAATAACAATATTAAATCCTGTTAGCAGGTCTGTGAGTGATGGGCAAAAGGAGATAAGGTGAAGAATCAAAACTAAAAATTTTCAGCCTCCTGGCTATAGTAAAGTAAATACATTTTAGAGGGACACAGTTTGGTATAGGAAAGAGAACCTGAATTTGACAGTAGAAAGACCTGTGTTTATGTGCCCAGTTCTACCACTTCCTTGGGCTGGCACACAACCTCAACTTTACTGGCCTCAGTTAGCTGATATTTCAAATGGGAATGCAATCACTGATGTCACCATAGAGTTGTTCTGTGTATTAATGTGGGAATAAATAAAAGGTTGTTTAGTTACCATTTATTATTTACCTTCTACCTGTTTTCCAGGGCCAATGACTAAGTCACTCTTCCCTCCCAGGATCTCTCTCATCATTCTATTGTTCTCATCTAGAGTGATATTTCCTTTTCCAAAATCCTTTGGAATAGCTAGTAGCTACATTACAAAGAGTGCAATGAAATGGATGAAATTAATTATAACATTTTATTAAACCCCATATATCAAAATACCATCGTTTCAACATGTAACTGACATGAAAAATGTTATAGACATTTTATATTCTCTTTTCATACTTTTTAAATAAATGGTATATATTTTATACTCACAGCGCATTTCAGTTTGGCCTAGCCACACTTCAGTTTCTCAGTAACCACACATGGCTAGTCACTGCCTCTTCCAAAACAATGTTTCTCATTTCTGTGGACTGGATGCTTTTCAAAGGGTAGTTTTCAGTGGCAACAACCACTCAGTGACCTGGGGACCACTCCATAAAGCCAACTCAGTTTTGGAGTTTTAATTATTTTAACTATCTTCCCTGATAGCTGAGCTTCAAACATCATTTTCAAAATGGGATGGAGCAGAGTACAAGACTTGACCTTTGAAGGTCATTTTAGCCTTGATTCAGGGCCCTATGGATACTTTTAAAGATATTCCTAGTTGTTTAGATAAATAAAGCAGCTGGGAAGAGAGTGGGTCATATCAGATTAGAATCCCATTGCCCTACATCCTACCCAACAATGTTCAAGCTTTGAAATGCTATTAGGTTCCAAGGGATTCTGTGTGGCATGAATGAAGATGTGCCCATGTGTGTAAGGACCCTCACTCAGTCCACTGTATCCTAAATTTGGCCAGCTCACTAAGGCATGAAAGATTATGCAGTTTAAGTAGGATGAGAGTGGTGATGGTTGTTAAAAAAAATCTACATTAACAACAAACAAAAATAAAACGGAGACTTCCTAATAATATTTCATCTCAACTCTCAGGACCAGACCAAGATCTCCTAGAGACAGATAGTCCTGGCTAATCTGTTAACTCTGAAATTTTGTGTGCTTATTAATGTGTGGACAAGGTGCCTTTGAATATCTACAAGCACAGGAACCCTGGGAGAGGTCTGGCCTCACCTGTGTTTCTGCAGAGACTTGTGTGAAGGATCCATACCTAAGATAATGTAGAAGACAGTCAAGGCCCACTGATCTTTCTGAAGGTAGATATGGCAACTACCCAGGAGACAGATGTTTGCACAATGGTTTCTGGGCACTGTCAAATAGGATCACCACTTAGAGGGGCATTTGTTTGCAGAAGGGAAATGCAGTTGGCATTCTACCAGAGGTCTGGAGAGCTATGGAATATCAACACAGCTCTCCTGGAGAACATTTAACCTGGTCTGAGCTTGTGATGAACAGACATTAACTATCTGACTTGAAAATAAGGCATGTGGCATAGCTTGAAAACTGGGCTGGAAAAACACCTCCCTGCCTCTTCCCCTTTCAGGACAGAATTCTATCCTGAAAAAAGTATGAGGAAAAAAACGGTCTTATTCCAGCTCATTGATCAAGGGACTTTGCTGCTCATCTTGTCTATAAAATACCAATGAGAAATGTAATGTCCCTTGTGCAGAGAACCCTGTGGCTGCCCTCAAAGATTTGCAGAACAAGAAGGACATATCTTGGTCCATCTTGAATGGCCTGTCAAGGATTTGAGGAACCAGCCAGAGGTTTTTTTTCCAGCTCTTAGGTTCATTTCAACTTACTGGTAATTATTTTTTTTAAAACAGAGTGAATATAAAAAAATTTCCTGCTTTCATTCATATGCTTTACTTTTCTGACTGTATGTGGTAAAAAAATGATAACATTATACATACTAAGGGAATATTTTTCATTGTTTCACTAGTTCATTATCTAGGTTAATGCACCAAGCAGAAAACCTATTTTGGTTGCTCATAGTGTGTTAGAATTTTTAATCTTTGCATGCAGAACCAAAAAAAAAAAAAAGAAGAAAAAAGAGGACTGGACTCATTGTTGTTGAATGTAGGTGCATTGATTTTTTCAGTCATTACTCAGTTGGGTTTTACCGAATGCTTGCTCTACGCCAGATGAGACCCTAGGTTCTGAGTGTTAACCTTGGATCTAGTGTTTATGAGGTATAGACCCACTTAGTGAACTTTAATTCCCATGACAATGAGATGACATACATCTGATTTCATCACACATGGGACTAAGAATTAAGTATGTCAGGCATTTTACCAAGCAGTAGTAGTTTCTAATCTTTACTCAGTTCTCTGAACTAAATATTATTGGATCAATTTAACATATGAGACAAATGATACACAGAGAAGTAAAGCAATCTGGCCCGATTAAATTAATGGCAGAGGTGAAATTCAAACCTAATTTTGTCTGACTGCAAAGCTATGCTCTTTATCTCCACGGGAAAGTCTTCATTAACCACACAACTATTCTTCTGCCATGTTTTATCATGATATAGCTCATTTTGTATATTAATCCTAAATATCTCCATGGGATGTTAGGAGTTTTGTGGCTGCTTTACCAGCCAGCTTTTAGAAGGTTGGCGATGGTTTATAGGACCAAAGGAGACTGTTGTCATTCTTAGGCACAGCTCATCAGCAGAGATTCTGTTGCCATAGTGCTGAGATCTGGGCATCCAAGCTTGTGCTAATCACAGGGTCACACTGTTGAATGAGTAGAAAAGCTGTTAGGAGAATATAGGCCTCTGAACTTAATACTTGGGTTCTTCTTACATGCCAGTTTCATAGATCTCTCAACATATTGATTAGACATGGCCATCCATGTGCTTCAAAGAAACCAATATATTAAAGCTACTGGTGGAGATGAGAAAGTTGGAAAAAGCATATAAAGGTTATTGGCTAATTGTTTTGATATTTTCAGTACATAGATACCTGAATTGTTCTCTGTAGTCTCTTGAACTGGGGGGAAAAAAAAAGACAATTAAAAAAACAACTATTTCTAGCTTCCACTTTCTAATCATATGCATTTCCTCCTGTTCTTTGTGATGCTGGCAAGTTTGGGCATGTAAATTTATAAAAAGAAATAAAATCAATCTTTACTATCTTTGGTGATGTTAAATAACATCATTAAAATATTTCACAATTAACGGTGATCATTGAATTGTAAATTATGGAAGGTTCAGCAGTGTTGAAGAATCTCTCCACTAAAGCATTCTGGGATACTGTAAGAAGCCTAATGCAAGGTGCAAGAAAAAAAAATGATCTGTGTGCTGCAAATGAAGGTACCAGTTCTAAGAAGTTCCTCAGGGGAGCACAACTAGTGGTGGCAGTGAATAGCCTGAGCATCCACAGGTGCTTTTTAGGTGAAATACTAAAACATTACTTAAGATTTAAAGTTATATTTGAGTGTATTTTCCTAGGAGAGACTAATAATTGCCAGCTGTGATTCAGGTCAAAGGGGTTGGTGATATGGACATCAGTTGCTTATATAACACCTATCTCTTCTTCATGCCCCTTGTCATAGCATCCCCCAATTTTCTTCTAAGGAGCTACCTTTTCCCCTTAATCCATCTGGTTGAGGTGATATTGAGTTATTCTCTGGACATGGAAAATAACCATGTTGGAGATTTAGTGATGGGGACACAACTCTATTACTGCCATTTAGACACAATCTTGGGATTTTTGTTGGGACATCTGGGAGCAGTTAATATTCACCCTACAGCTACTTGTGAAGGATGACTGCTTGATTACTTAGTCAACCCAAGAGACAAAGAACAGTACACTGTTGGTGGGAATGCAGACTGGTGTAGTCACTGTGGAAAACAGTGTGGAAGTTCCTCAAAAAACTAAAAGTGGCCCAGCTGGTGTAACTCAGTGGATTGAGTGATGGCCTATGAGCCAAAGGGTCACTGGTTCAATTCCCAGTCAGGGCACATACCTGGGTTGCAGGCCAGGTCCTCAGTAGGGGGCGCATGAAAGGCAACCATACATTGGTGTTTTTCTCTCTCTCTTTCTCCCTCCCTTCCCCTCTCTCTAAAAATAAATAAATAAAATCTTTTAAAAATAACTGCACTTCACAACAGGATGGATGGAACTGTAGAGCATTATGCTAAGTGAAATAAGCTAGGCAGTGAAAGACAAATACATATGATCTCACCTATAGGTGGAACAAAACAAATCAACAAAGACAAAAAAGAGAGCAAAGTAGAACCAGAGACAGGGAAATAAAGAACAAACTGACAGTAACCAGAAGGGGGGGGGTGAGAGGGATAACGGCAAAGAAGGGGAAGGGTCATCAAGAAACGTGTATAAAGGACCCATGGACAAAGACAACAGGGGAGGGGAGAGGATTACATGTGGGATATAGGGGTGGGTAGGGTGAGGGAGAGTAATGGGGGAAATGGGGACAACTGTAATTACACAAGAGTGAAAAAAAGAAAACAAAATAAAACAAGCAAACAAACAAACAAAAAGAACCGAGAAGGCAGGCAGGATGGGTCCTGATGACATGAAGCCAAACCCAAGCAAGTTCTACATCTGTTTTTCTCAGTTACATTAACCCATACATTTCTTTTTTCTTTCTTTCCTTTTTTTTTTTTTTGCTGCAGTTTCATATGAGTTTCTTGTCATTTATAAGCAAGAGAATGCTAATTAATACTGCAAGTTGGATTAAGTGCTCCTATTCAAAGCCTGTCTGAAGTTGTTGTAGCCCCTCGGAGTGTGTAGTGATCCTGCAGGATGATTAGCAGGAAAAAGTATATGGCTTGGCTGTATCGTGGTGTGATTACTTAACAGCGTTATTATCAGCAAGATCTAATACAGGCACACGTGCGAGCAGAGAAAAACAATGACTAAATTCATTAACCGTGGCTTGTTTACTCTCTCATTGTTTAAGCAAATAGAAATTAATTTGTTTCTTGGGATACCTGTCCCTAGTAAATCCTGCAGTGCTCACATATCAATGAAATTGGGTTTGATATCTGCAAATATGCCTGGGTTTCATAAATATTGCATTTTCCACAAGTAGCAGTAGAGACCCAGGCTCCACAAACAGTTTTCTGTGCTGACATCTGTAATAAAAGATGGAGAAGGCAATGAGTTACACAGCGATCGACCTTCAGGATAGAAAGATAAAGATATACTTATTTCACAATTTAAATATTTCTTTCTATTTGATCTTGCCATCAGACAGGCATGCTTTTATCTCTGGCATCTACAGAGGGCCTGCACCTGTCTCTGGCAGAGAACATCCAGGGCTGACACGTAGGTTTCATCTCTCATGACTAATCTAATTGATTGGTAGTTGTTGCCTGGAGGGCTGGACTAAGAAGTGTTTTGGGGTTTTCTGGGAGAGGGTTTTCTGATCCACTAGCAATGGCTGCCCCAGGCAAGAGATAGACAAGAGGTAACGCTAAGGAGACACCAAGAAATATTGAAAAATCTAAGCCGATCTGGTGGTTTGAAAGAAGGCAAAGATTAGCCTGTGAGCATAATCAAGCTAATTGCACTAGAAGTCAATTATAAACACTGACAAAAGGATATTTTATGTCATAAAATAACAAGCCAACCATACCGCTGAAGCTGAATGAAAATGTGTTGATAGGTCAGTTTAATATCACTGTGGACTCTAGTAAATGCTGTTCTGTGTTATAGTTCACAAAACTGGGGCCCAGCAGGGCTGAAGGTGGAAGAGCACGGCAGTTAAAAACAGACTCATAGGGTTGGGATTCCCAGCCAATCGTCAGCCAGCCCTGACTAGCCTTGGGTTCTTAAGCAAATCATTTTACTTTTGCAATCCTCAGTTTCTTCATAGAGGACAGTGGAGAGGACCTGTGACTTATGGCTTTTTTGAAGCTTATTTCAATCAATTAATGTAATTAAAGAATATTTCTGAAGTTCTTAGCAAACTTTCTGGCACATTATGGGCATGAAATATACGGCAAATAAAAACAACACAGAAAACAGCAAAGCTGGTGATATCCTTTTGTCTAACCCAGTCAGTGATTGTAACTTGCTCAGAATTTGTCATGGTATATAAGATTGAGTTATAGAGAAGGTATAACCATTCAAAAAGAAATGTGTAAACAAAGCATAAACTCTCTCCCCTCTTTTGCTTTAAAGGCATCAAATTGGAAGTGGCAGAAAATCAGGATTAAGTGCACTGAATTATGAGTTCAACTATATGAATTTGAATCTTAGTTTAATGCTTGCTAATTCTTTTCTCTTTAGAGATAATAGTTGTAACATCTACCACTGGGATTTTTGTGCAGATAACATGAGTTAAAATATGGACAGCAGTTGGCCCAAAGAAATGCCTAGCTCAAAGTAAGTGCTCAAGAAATGCTATTGTTAATAATTATGTAAGTCTCAAGGATATAACCTTTCTAAGTGTGGCTCCTGTTGATTTAGGTATTGCATGTCAGGTTTCATGCTATGTGCTGATCTCATTTAATCATTATAAAAACCTTGTTGGGATAAAGGTTACTTCCTAATGAGACTGTGTGTTCCCAAGGGGAATGGTCTGTTCACTGCTATAGATCGAAGGTCTGGCTTAAAGAAGGTACTCAATAAATAAATTCTGGACAAATTATTGGATCCTCATTTGCTAAATGAAGACATCAAAGCTTGAAAGGGTTAATGCTACATGTATACAGTTCTTAGTAAGGATTATTTTGTGCCTTCCTGAGAGATGCTGATGTCAGGTTTGGACCCAAATCCATTTACTTTTGACTCCAAAGTCTATTTCTTGTATCCACCACGATCACTGACTTGAACATAATCAGGGATTATTCACATCTCAGAAAAAATGATGTCACCATATCGAAGACCATTTTACTGAGAGCAAGCTGTGGGGCAAATAGCTACTTTCACACTCCCCACCCCCATTAATCATGCTTATCCAGATGAAATTAACTTCAAAATTATAAATCAACAGAGCAAGGCTTTATAAGAAAAGAAGTTACTGGGTACAATATCTTTACAAGCTGAGTGGGAAGAGTTTCTCCTTCTCTAGCCTGGGAGGTATTTATGAACGGACATAACGTAGGCTATTGGGCATTGAGAGATCATATAGGAATCTGCAGGTATTCAGCACCAGCAGGTATTGTCATGCAACATCAGAACTGAAAAGGAAGACTATAGATATAATTTGATACAACTATCTAATTTATAGATGATATCCATTTTCTGTGAGTGTGCAACCACAAATTCAGTGACTTTTTAAAAAGCCACATTTATGGTCTCACAGTATCTGTAGGTCAGAAGTCCAGGCATGGAATGACTGAATTCTTCACTCAGGGTCTTATCAGACTGAAAACAACGGGTGAGCTAAGGCTGTGATTGTCATCCGCGAAGCTTGGTGTCCTCTTCTCAGCTCAGATGTTGTAGGCAGAATCCATGCCCTTCTGGTTGTAGGACTGAGGTTCCTGATTTCCTGCTAGCTGTCAGTTAGGGCCTAGAGACCACCCACTTTTTCTTGTAACATAAAATAATCATGACAGTGATATATTCCCAGGTTCTGCCCACATTCAAAGGAGAGGGGTTACACAAGGGCAAGGGTCCCTGGGATTCAGTTATAGAAGGCCTCCTCTGAAGTAACTTGAGAACATGTCCCAGAAGGATGAATGGATTTGATTTGTTTGGAGCACAGGGCTTACCAGAGAGAGACCTGGATCGATGGCTATTCACCTGGCTCCAAGTTCATCTCCAATTCTGGTCTCTGTAAATCAAATGCTTCACATTGTATATCTAACAACTCAATCGCCCTGATAGATAATGTTCTATTAGCATATATTTGGTAATGAATGACAAAAATCCAAATCAGACTGGCTTAACCAGAAAGGGATGTTATTGGCTCATAGGGTCAAGTGTCTGTCTATGACTGCAGGTATGTCTCCATCTATTTTCTGGTTAAGTCTTCCTTCATGTTGCCTTCATTCTCAGTCAGGCCTCCTCATTTTGGTAGCAAAGGGAATTGCCAGAGCTCCAGGCTAGATTTTTACCAGCTAAGTATGCCCATTATTATCATTTTGTTTTTATGAGTACTTTTAAATAATAGTTCCAGTAAATATTCTAGGCCTGATAATGATTGTACCAACCTGCGTCAGTACAAATGTCTAAACCAACCATAGTAACAACTGGGGTAGAGCGCCCTGGTTGACGAGTCTTGGTCATATGCCCTAGTGCCAGGGGCTGGAATCAGCACCCATAGAACCAAATGGACTGAGACACTTAGAAGGCTGGTTTCCCAAAGGCAAATAAAGGTGGTGTAAACGCAGTAGGAAAATGGATGCAAGGCAGTCAAATGCTACCAATAGTCTATGTAGGGCTCCCCCTAGTGGAATGTGGCAGAGAGTGGGATCTGGGGTAAAGCAGGTTTATTGCAAAGAGGAAGGTGAGGGGAGAGATGAAGGGTGAAATAGACTGATCATTAACCCACCAAAATAGTGTTTAACAGAGAAATAAAGAGAGAACCAGTACAGCAGCCTTGATGAGTTTGAGTTCCTGGGGTCAAGCTGTGGGTCCATCATAACAAAGTGTTATTCTCCTGTAAGTCATACTAAATTCCTGAGCCTGTTTCCTTTACTGTAAAGTGGAGCTACCTGCTGTGCCTACCTCATCTTTCAATCACTGCAAAAAGTAACATTCCAAAAAAAACAAAGCAAAACAAGGGAGAAACTGTCTGAGATTTCAGAAGGGCTTACATATGCTGAATTAGTAGTTCAAGGAGAATATTGAAATTTTCAGTAGGGCTATTCTTTGAGATGAAGCCAACAGGATAGTATTCTGGACACCTATTAAAAATTTGTTTTTAGAAATCATATGCCACAGAGGTAATACCTTGGGCAAGCTCAGGCGTAAGGAAGCTGGAACCTTGGCAGCTTGGAAGAGAGGGAGTTGAGAGAGAGAGCTGGGCATATCTAGTGAAACAAGTTTGAGTGTGTCCAAGTGCATCCATTCTTGTGCCTGAGGGAGCCTGTTGGGGGACCAGGAAGCATGCAAATCCCAGTCAAGGTACTAGCAGGTGATGGCTCGGCTCCAGAATATCAGTGTGGTTGCTGAAAGATCACAGTCAGTAGCTGGGAATACTAAGATCAAGGTTCACATATGCAAATAGGCATCATCAAATTAGAAAGTGAAGAGTGTTAATATTCTTAAAGATTGAAGGGTTTATCAAGAATTCCTGTTTATCCAATTAACTGTATCCTGGGCTTCTCCCATGTGAAGGCCTGGAGTAGCACGGTGACTGTGGGCTTGGCTTCTGTAGCGGGGAGGCCTGGGTTTGAGTCTTGGGTCTGGTATGTAATATTGGGAAATGCATTTAACCTCCCTGTGCCTCAGTTTTTCTCTTATGAAAATGGGGAGGGGTATTATCATAATCATAGTACTGATATCACAGGACTATTTGAGGGATTAAATAATATTTGTGAAGCACAGAGTAGTTCTGGAGCATAGGGCATGGGTAATACCTTTTCACTGTATTTTTATGTGCCAAGACCTCATTATGAATATAACTTTTAAGACTTTGAATTCTGGTTCTAGCTCAGGAGACATATATTACACAAATAATATCACCAATCACTTTTTAATTACAACGATGATGCATGTTACGAAGGAGTCATACAGGTGTGAGAGTGCTGATAACAGGGGACCTGCCTTGGTCTGGAGATCAGGGAAGTGACAGGTCCCCTGACCCTTGGAAGGGTGAGTGGGGTTTGGATAGTGGTGGAGTGTGGCTTCTGACAGAAGGAACAGCTGGCACAAAGTAGCAAGGGCGTCCAACCTTTTGGTGTCTCTGGGCCACACTAGAAGAAGAGTTGTCTTGGGCCACACATTAAATACATTACGGCATATAATCACACACACACACACACACACACACACATAAAATCTCATAATGTTTTAAGTAAATTTACAGTTTTGTGTTGGGCCACATTCGTAGCCATCCTGAGCCACAGGCAGCCCACAAACCACAGGTGGGACACCCCTGGGAGGCATCAAAGAACTTTGCAGACTCTAGTAACTGACAGAGTGCCAGTGTGGTTGGAGTGGAGGGGGAGACATGATATTAAGGAGAAAAATCAAGCCTTGTACACCTCATGTTTAAGTGTGTTTTATTTTAATTGAGGTAGTAGAGGACATATGTGAAATAGATATTTAAAGAGGGGCCGTATTTTGTCATTCAGAAGTGAAGGGTCACTGGGGAGAAAGAGACATGGAAGTAGAGGGACCAGTCTAATTAGGGTACAGAGGGAGAAACACTGGGAACTAGAAGCAATTAGCAGTTAATTTTTGTTAGCAGTGATGATAACTAGGTATAAATAATATAGTGAAGAACATGGGCCAGGTGATGGAGGGCATTGAATTCTGGGCAGAAATGTTCAGACTTTGGTACATTGGTATGCAATTAAAAATCCTTCAGGTTTTGGATAAGTATAGTGATAGATAAGAGCTGTGTTTTGAGCGTATTGACCCAACAGGTTTGGGAATGGTGACAGTAAAAAGGGAGGGAGTGTGGAGCGAGAGAGGGAGAGAGAGAGAGAGAGAGAGAGAGAGAGATGAAGGACTAAATGGCATATAACATTTTTATTCAATTAGGAGATGCTAATAAAAACCTAGATGAGAGAGGCAAGGAAGGCTTGAATGTTACTCATACATAGTAATCACTCAGTAAATATTAGCTCTTATTAATTCAGCTGCTTTTAAAACAAAGAAAAAATAGCTCTTGATAGGTACAAAATGTATCTCATATACAGGCAAACTTTCCCTCCTCTTAGCTCTCGTAGCATTTCCTAGAGACCTTCAAATGCCAGCTACATTCTGTGGTACATTGTGATTGTTTAGAGATAAGTACGGCTCAGCAATGGACTTCGTCTGGACTCCTAGAAGACAGATACCAAGGGAGATATTTATTTCTAAATCTTTTATACCACCTTATATTCAGTAGGCTCTTAACAAATGTGGGCTTCTTTCTGCAGTTGTTCAGTCTGTTCTGAACCCCAAGGACCCCAGATTAAAGGATTTTTAACTCCTTTGAGATTTGACAGGAGTAGTAAATTTAAGCTTTTGAGGCAGCGGCAGGTGGCTGCACGTCCTGCACAAATAGGGCTAAATCTTATCTTTATTTAAGGAGGGGGAAGTGAAACCTCCACTTTGTCACTGAACATTTGTCAGTATTTCCTATTCCTAGGAAAACATGGCTGCTTACCTGTTTTTTATTTCCCTATTGACTTCTACTTCACAATTTCTTAAGCTCAAATATAATGAAGCAGCCTATAAAATCTAAGGTCAGACTGAAGACCCAAAATGTCATCAACTCTAGAGTTCCTGAAGCTGGGATCCAGGTATACACATCCATGAATGAGCTTGACATGTGAAATGCCTTGGTAAACTTTGTGGGTATTTTTGTAAATATATTTTTCAGAAGAGAGAGGGCCTATAGAAATTGTGAGGTTCTCAGAAGGGTCTATAATTCTAAAAATATGATCCAATGCTTATCAAGCCATCATAATGGGAAAACTGAAAAGGAACCATCACATTGTCTCATTAAATGTCCTTGGAAAAAGGTCCGATTCTAGATGACCCAAGATCTACAGACAGGAAGTTCTTTCTTAAGTCTACCCTAATTCTTTGGCACCTCCTCCCCATGCAAGCCCTTGGTAAATTCAGTGGAAATAGCAAACAGCTGCTCACCAACACCCACCCCAAAGAAAGAACAAGACATTTCTCACATATCTCAAGCTGCTTTAAATGTTCTTTCTTTGGCAAAGGAGAAAAAAAAGAAATATATTTTTGGCCTCTAAACCTTTTCCCACCCATGTGTATTTCTGCAGAAATGTTATCCATATGGTTCCGATTGCTTTCTTCATAATTCATTAGGAATGCTTTGCACTGAGAACTTTTCTGATGACCAAGGAGTCTTTGGAGACTTTTAAAAATGGCTCTCTTAGCCTTTCTTCACAGAAACAGGGGAAACTAAACAGAGCCAAATGCAAATGAACTAAGACCAGAAAAGGTTGGCGTTTTATTAAAAACTCAAGCCATAAGGCTTGGGTAAGTCTTACATCTGCCCATGCAAAACCTTCACCTCCTCCTGCAGGCACAACAGCTAATAAATACTCCACTGGCACAGAAGATGCCATGGTCTCAGCCATTTAAGTTGATATTTGGAGTTGGGTGTGATGACCCCATTAAAATTCTAAGCTTTTCCAATCACCTCAATGCTTCTCTACTATTTCCAGGGGACACAGTAAAGAGTTTGGACTTAGACTTGAGTGTGGAATCCCTGAATCCATAACCTACTAGCTGTCCCTTGGCTTGCTACTCAAGTTTCTGAAGATCCAATATCCTATTATGTAAAAATGGGTTTGTATTACCTACTCCATACGTCACAGCATTTTGAGACTTATAGAATACAGGGAAGCTCCAAATTAAATGCCTGGTGCATGATAAAAGTTCAAAAATTCTCTCTTTCCCTCTTCTCTTTTTTTCTAACAATAGTTGGAACTGGGAAGGGTTCTGTGTTTCCTGAGGGAAATATTATCTGTGTGGGGTGGAGGAGAGGAAGATAGGAAAATATTCCTTAGTGCTAAGTCTTCTCTTTCTAAGGCATCTGGATCACAGCCTATCTTGGGAGACTGATTAAGACAGAAGAGCTAAGAAGAATTAGTCATATCTTGGGCCTCCTCCGAAGCTGCCTAACTAGGTTGTTTCAGACTCATTTCAAAGCTACGTTCCCAGCAGGGCTGCTGTGCCTACTCTCACTCAAAGAGAGATGATGGAGAAACAGAGAGAAAAGAAGGAAATAATAAAGGTCAAGATGGGGTAGACAAAGACAAGAGAAAAGGCAGGGGAGTATGAAAAAAGGAAGGAGGGAGGGACAGGAGACATCGACCCGGGCTGCATTCTGAAATGGATGGGAGAAGCAGCGTTTGTGGTGAGCGTGTCTCTTTGTGGTTGGAGTCAAAGTCAGAACTGACTCAAGAACCTCTGCCCAGGATTTCAACCTGAAGTGGAGGGAAGGAGAAAACAGTCCAAGCAAGAAGGAGAAGTTTTTACCAGGCATAGAGAAAGCGATCACTCCCTAGGTCAGTGGCTGGAGAGCTGTCCGTGGTGCTGACCACCCGTGACTTGGATTAGAGTGTAGGAGAAGCAGAGAGGCGCTTGGAAGTGTAGCACTCCTGCTTCCCTCTGCTCCCGCCCTCCCCCATCCTGTGCTGCTGAGACCCAGGCTCATTCTGGTCAGTTCTCTGTCTCCTCCTCGTTTATTTCCTCCCTCCTCGTCAATTAAATAATTTTCTCAAGTTCTCAATTCCTCACTGAACAATTTATCTTCTGTGTTGTTTCACAACTCTTCTCTCTGTAATTAATTCACCAGGCCTTAGATCCTTCTAGGTCTCCCTAGTTATCACATCTCTCTTGTCGCCCTTTGCATACAAATCACATGAATAACAATAGCAATCATAATTACAGGTAACATGCTTTGAGTGCTTACTGTCAGGAAGTATTCTAAGTACTTTTACACACGCTAACTCATTTAAATCTTACACTAACCATGTTAGATAGGTGTTTATATTCTCTTATTATGCAGGTAAGAAATTGAGGCGTAAGAGATAAGCAGTGTGACCAAGATCACATAGTTACAGGATTCCAGCTGGTATAGCGCCTGCACTTTTACTGAATCCAGGTTCCTTTAAATTTCTCATCACTTTTTTTTTTTTTATTGCTCCCTGTGCGTCCATCTGGCAGCTTTACCGTTGTCACCTACCACTGCCTAAGTTTCCAGGGGCTACGAGTCCTCATTGCTGATTTAGTTTACATTTTAAAACGATGCAAAGCAAGCCAACACACCGAATGTGCGCTGTGTGAGAATTCCGATCGTGGACCGGCCTTCTTTCCTGCTTCAGGCTGAGGCCCCGAGTCAGCAAGTACAGCCTGCGTCTCTGGCTGAATTCCGGGTCTTTGGCTCTCTGTATTCATACCCTCACTCCCACAGTCCTCTCGCCCCTTCCCTGCCGCTTGGTGGGAACTAGTTTTTGGCTTTAACCTCGAATATGCAGGCGGCCCCTTAGCCTGATTTTTCCTAGCAGAATACGGCAACATTATTGTAATACATGTTCTAACAACAATGCTATTCTTAGAGGCATGCCACAACCCAGTCGTTCCCGAGCTTGTTCGATGGAGAGAACTTTGCGTCCCCTCAGCATTTCCCTCCTACATCCTGCCCACCTAGAGAAGAACCTGCTTAATTCTGGGAGGTTACGTGGGCTCACGCCTACAGATACTGAGAAACAAACAGTCAAATACTCATAGAGAGGCCCATCGATGCGAACAGACCCACGCGGGCACCTCCCCAGACGAAATCACACGCAGACAGATACAGACGCACAAGCACCCGCATACCCAGAAACCCGCAGATACTCGCGAAGCACACAGCCATAGACGCGCGTGAGAACACCAGGATGCGGGTTTCTCAGTCCCTTTCGGTGCTCACTCGGGGACACGCCACCCTATCCCCAGACCCAGGAGACTCCCCAGTAGCTCAGCCTCAGACCACCCAGGCCGCCCCTCCTTGCTCAGAGGCCTCCCTCCTCTCTTCTTCCTCCTCAGCCTAAAGACGTACAAAACACTCCTCGGAATAAAGCGGGGCTCTGGGCTCCTCCCTCCCCGCCCCCGGCAGCCGCTCCCCCATTCATTTTCGCCCGTCTCTGGGTAAGTCCCTCCCCCCGCGTAGCCCGGCCTCCCCTGCTCCCCGCCCTGAGACCGCGGCGCACTTGGACTTCCCTCTCCATTCGCTAGCCGCCTCGCTCCGGGTCCCCACGGCTGTGAACTGATCTGGCTGGGGGGGAGGAGGAAAGCTCAGGCGAACCAAAGAGAGAGGGAGGGAGAGCCAGCGAACCAGCGAGAAAGCCGGGGGCAGAGGGAATAGTGACCGCCTTCCGGAGCCGGGATTCATGCCTGTCCTCGGGACCAGCCAAGGGGACTTTACGGCTGAGTATGAGCCAGGCTGCTAGGAGCCAGGTACCCTCACGCCTGCAGTCCCCGCGCCGTTCCCGGTATGCGAGCTGGACGCAGGGCTCTCCCAAGTTCCCACCAAACCGAATAAAAAGCGTCCGCCTGCAGCTCTCCGCCAAAGACGGACATTGACTCCAGGTAAGGCGGAGCCGGGGCGCAGCGCCCCGCAGCCCATCTGCCCTTGGAGACAGCCCCGGCCGCATTCGGGGCGCCCCCGCCCGCTCCGCCCCCTTCCTCCCAGCACCCTTCCGCTCTTCCCTTGCCTCCCGCCACCTCTAAACCCTCTCAGGTTCCCGGGAAGGGGGGTGCTCAGTATTCTGGGGTGCAAAGGGTTAAATGCGGCTTTTAGTTAGTGGCCTCTGTGCTCCCTGGCGCGCTCCCGACGTGTGTACCGTGGTGGGAACTTGATGTGGTGCTGGTGTGTGTTTGCATGTGCAGCGTCGTCTTTTGCATTTGATGGCTGTGTTTGTGATGTGTGTGTGTGTACGTACACAGGAAGGGTAAAGAGGGTCCTATAACCTAGTTAAGACGCGATGTGTGTGCGCATGTTTGTTCGTATGTGTTTGTATGTGTGCGTTGTGTGTCTTTTTAATTAGGTCTCCAGCTTACACGGAAGGGATCCTTACTACAGGATCACATAGCCATGGGGACACCCGCTGTGGACTTCCTCTTGGGGCTCTGGGCTTGGGGTTGGGGAGGGTTATGGGGATAAGGATGGTACCTTATTTAGCTCAATATTGGTACCCTTGAAGGAAAATTCTGCAAAGGATGGAGACCTGCTACACTCGGACGCGCCGTTTCATATGAAAGAGAAATGGCCAAATGTTGAGGGAATGAGATGCTGTCACTTTAAATTCCACACTAGGCAGGCTCCAGGATTCTGATGGGAATTTGGACTCACTGGGTAGTGGGTGACATAGGAAGGAAGAACTCAGCAATGAGCTCCTTATCTGTGGTTTGACAAGTCTGGGATAGACTCTGCCCTGCTTCTTCATTTGTAATTGTAGCAGCATAACAGCACCTTCTGCTTCTGGTGCTTTGGGAGAGGATCTGGGCAAGTTTGCATAGATCCCCTTAAACGAAAAGGAGGAAGGGTCCTCAGGGACTTGCTCATCCATTACAGTTACACAGTATCTCCAATTCCTACAAATTTCATCTGGGAGAAGGGCTGGGTAATATGGAAGGAGATGGATGGGGCACTCGCCTAAGACAGACTCCGTTCTCTCTTTCCCATTTCAGACAGGCTTGGGAAGCCCCAGAGCATCTCTTCCTACACTGAACCTCCTCATGGCTCCCCTGGAGTGAGGAGGATACTGGGAGAAGGCAGAGGGGCAGTGTGTGCATGCGCCTGTGTGTTTCAGTACTGACGGAGACGTACAATTTGGGAACGGGTGGTGGGTGGAGAACTCATGGCAGGATATGGCAGTAATTGACTTAAACTGCTGTCCTGCTATTTGTACTTCACATCTCTTACT
This sequence comes from Artibeus jamaicensis, assembly GCF_021234435.1. NCBI lineage: Eukaryota > Metazoa > Chordata > Mammalia > Chiroptera > Phyllostomidae > Artibeus > Artibeus jamaicensis. The sequence goes on from NW_026522030.1 coordinate 2,671,363, forward strand.
TGGTTCCAAAATACTGCCAAGGGCATCGGGGGTGGGGGGTAGTGGGAAGAATCTCAGTAAGGAAGACAGTTCGAGCCAAGTCCTTCTTTCCTCTTTCCTCCACTCCTAGGAGGCTCTCTAGGTAAGTCCTTGGCCACCCTGGCTAGGTCCTGCTGGGCTGGGACTCCAGGGCCAGTCATTGATTTGATTCCTGGCTGCCTCTTAAAGGCTTGCCCGACTCAGCAAAAATGCTGAGTTTTACTGCTGTTCATGGCTTCCAGATTCGGCAGCTGTTACTTTTCCAAGGTAAGAGGCAGCGGTTCGGCTCTCAGAAGCAAGGCTAGGGGAGGACAAGGGCTGAGATGCTGGGACACAGCCTCGTGTCTGGCTGGGAAGGGGCCATGAAAAGACCTTTTGGGAAAATAAAAGTAGAAATATCCATGTCTTAACAATTATTTATACATATGTATCTATGTATCTTCTGGGGAGAGAGAAAAGCAAACGTGTATTGGCAAGAACCTGCCCTGGCGGGTGGGTGCCGGTGCTACCTGCAAGTACTTGCAGACACACTGTCATTCTCTGGCCAGAGGCTGACACCTGAAACTGAAGCCTTTACAGGGAATCTGCTTCCAGAAACTCACATCAGAACAGAGCTCCCAAGTTCATTTTGGATAGGGGTGCGAAGGCAGAGGAGGAGACCCCATGTAAGGAACTGCTCATATTTTCTCTTTTCAATCCATAGACAATGAAATCTGAACGGAATATGAAAGACCAGACAGGCAGGACTCTGTGGCCCAGAGAGGGGATGAGAATTCCCTCGAGGGAGTCAGTGGTATGCCAGGGCCAGAACCCCTGAAGCCTGACACCCAGGTCATTTGCCACACTGCCCAGGGACTGTCTATTGCTCCTCACCCCTGTCTTGCCACTCCACTCCCACCCAAGACAATCGCTTGTCTTCCGTCATCAAACTTCTCATTTTGGAGATGCACCTCAAAGCTGCTCTGCTGAAAACATGACCCTGGGGAGAAAGGGTCTAATTCCTCAGTCGCTCTCCTCACTAGACAGACAGACAGACAGACACACACACACACACACACACACCCCATACATTCTTTCTCCATTGCCTTCAGAGAATTACACACAGGCGGGAATCCAATACTGGCTATGACCGTAGTGCACCTGAACTGTACCTGAGCTCTTTATTAAGGAGTGGTTTGCTTTCCATAGAGCCAAGTGTATACCCATCCACTGATGCAAATACTTTCAGCAAATTAATGTCTTCATATTAATGAGAATCTCACCCTGGATCTTATAGTCACTGTGGCCTGTGTGGGCACACGTGCATACCTGCGCTCATACAGACATGTGCATACATAGATCCAGAAACCTTTCTTACTTGCTGTATTCCCCAAAAGGAAGTTGCAACCTCCGCACCAATTTGTGTTCCTGTATGGTAAAGGCATCACCCACAGGAAGACTGGGACACATAGTCACAGGGAAGGAGAAATATAAAGCTCTATGAAAGATGGGCTTTTGCGAAGTAAGAATGAGGCCCGCACAGGAGTATGCTCCTGGACTCCTGGATGTGTGTTTCGGGGTATAGATGAGCACTGACGAAAAAAACATGGGGGTTTCAGGCCCATCTGCAGTAGAGCAGTTTCCAAGCCGGCTTTTCCGGGGCTGGATGGCACTTCAGTTCCCAGAAGGGGGAGCTGTGACTCCATTTCAACCAAAGAGAAACAGCTTGGAGATTCCAAATCAGTTCCTGGGCCCCTGTTGAGTTTAGATGGCCCAGCTGAGGCTGCAACGTATTTATTTGAAACAGCACAGGTAGGGACCTTAAAAACAGTCTGTACACTCTCTCCTACTCAGTCCAAATAAAACATCTTGGTGCTTGCAAGAGTTTGTACTATTGACCACAAAGCCCTCTATTTGTCTGGAAAGGTCTTTTGCCCAAGGGGTCTTCAGCTGTACAGAGACATTTTCTGATTTGCATCCTCTGGTTTGTCCCCTCCCAATTCCTTAGACAAAATCACCAATGTATATCACCTGAACACTCTGCTAAGGTTACACATATCCTGCCCTTCTTCTCTCCCCGAATGACACTTGCTGAATTCCAAAGATAAACAAATCGGCCAATGAATTCCTGGTAATCATGTTAAAGACAAGATGGGAATTATGTAAAGAGGACAAACCTTCAAATGTCATTCCCCAAATAATCCTCCTCATTGTTTTTCATTCTAATCTTTCGGCAAGGAATACTTTTATTCCTTTATTTTTCGACTTCAGCATCTACTTTATAAAATCCCACCCATATTTCAACATCCAGCTCAAATGACCCTTCCAGGAAGTCTTCCCAAATTCTTATTTTGGAATTAATCTCTTTCTCTCCTGTTCTTTTGTGTAATTGTCTCTGAAACTCTATTTTAACTTGCATCTCTGTTTGTCCTATTTGATAGCTCTGTGGGGATATGTCTAGCTTGCCCTCCTCCATATGGTCTTTTTAGGAGTATTTTTTTAATCCCCAAGGACTGACATATACTACTTGTTCTATTAATGTTTGCTGTTGCTGTTTTCCAGTCTCAGCAGAAGCTGTGATTTCTCTTTCCCTCCCCCCCACCCCCGTCTCTTTCTCTCTCTCTCTCATTGCCTCATATTCACTCAAAGCAATACAATTATGGCTTCAAAATTGCATCACTGTACCTACAATACAGGGGTATCAGTGGTGATATGGACAGGTGAAATTACTTGAAGTGAGCATTTCCTCACTGTGTTCCAGAGATTTGTTCTCATTTAATCTTTCTTCTTACCCAGTGAGGCAGATACAGCTCCTTTACAGAAGAGGATAGTGAAACTCTTGCTGGCTGGTCCCTGGCCTAAGGTCACATAAAGAACGGATGAGATTTGAACCTAAGGCCTTGCTTTGGCATCTCTACTCTTTCCAGTGTACCAGTGACTTAATGGTAACCACTGTGGATGGCAAACAGGATTGGGTTGTTCAACAGATGTTGGGAATAGTCAGGGGCTTCTTATTAACTCTTTGAAATTGATGTTATAATGGAGTTGTGAAGTCATTGAATCAAAGGATCTGTGTTTTCAGTTTTCTCAATAACAAAACCTTTCTCCTCATCGAAGAATCAAGAATCCTTGTTGTAACATCCATAGTACATAGCCACTCAGTCTCATTTTTAGTACTTTCAGCAACAGCAAACTCAGTATCACACAAACCAGCCTGTGTTCTATAGAAAGAGCTTTATTGGAATCTTGACCCTAAATCTGCCTTCTAAGACCTGACATCACCCAACACAAGTATAATTCTCTCCCAAATATCAGCTCTTCGTGTATTGTGGAAGCATGATTGCATTACCGGGAGTACTCTTGTTCAGACTACATGGGCCATTTTCACAGCCTTGTCTCCTGTACCATTTGTTTGGGCCCCTGACCAAGCTGGATACTGTCTTATGGGCATTATCTAGTTTATCTGAGTTATAGGGCTTACCAACCACAAAAGTCTGGAGGGTGACCCGAAATTGAGAGATTACAGTTTTCCATTCATTCACTTATTCAACAAATATGGGGTTCTCACTATTTTCCAAGTATTGCTCGAGACTAATCCTGTCAAATAGAACTTTCTGTGATAATAGTTCTATTCTCTGTACTCTCCAATATGATAGCCATTAACCACATGTAACTGCTGAGCACTTACAATGTGGCTGTATTACTGATGAACTGCACTTTTCATCTTAATTTTATTATAACTTAAATAGTTATATGTGGCTAGTGACTACTATTATTGAAAAGCACAGATCTAGACATTAGAAATGTTTCATAAATGTGGTCCTATTTTCATGGAGCCTCTAGTCTAGTGGGAAGGGATGGATAATAAATGAATCAAAAATAGGTAAAATTCATAGAATAGTAAATGTCATATAAATAATAATTGGGGTAATAGGCTGGAAAGGAATGAAGATGGTATAACTTTAGACAGGGGAGTTGGGAAAAAACTTCTCTAGGGGGTGATATTGGACCTGAGATTTAAGTAGAAGGAACCAGCCATGTGATTATGTGGGGAAAGGATATGAGAGGCAGAAACAAGAACAAAGATGAAGTCACTAAAGAGAGGCAAGCTTAGACGATTTAAGGGATAGTGTGGTTAAACTTTTGAATAAGAAAGAGAATGTCATGAGTTAAAAATAAAAAAGGTAGGTCAAATCACAGAAGCCTTATACAAGATGAAGGAATGAAAGGTTGACATCTCTCTTTTTTTTGAATCTCCCTGTTTGGGAAGCAGTTTGTCTGAGAACTTAGCTGAGGAGAGTTTGGAGATTGACAGAAGCTCATCATCAAGTACTGTCGATGGATTTCCATCGCATGCACATTTTGTCCGTCATTTCAATGAATCCTTCCAATCTTAATCTGCAGTCCTTCTTTGAGTGCTACATACTCTGGAGATACCCAAATCTAAAGAGAAGTGGGAAATGGAAAGAGGGGAGATGGATAGAAAATGAGGAAGAGAATGAATACCTGGGGGGAAGATGATTGAAATGAAATCTGGTGAGAAAGGGAGACAGCTGGAATCAGTTTGGATCAGCAGATATTTATTGCATATCTTGTCTGGAAAAGGCCTCGAACAAAATGACTTAGGGGGTATGGTGATGAATCCTGCTAGGTGCTGGCAACCCAATAGAGGGGATCTGCCAATCTGTAAATAATTACCATTCATGGTAGACTGGTAATTGTCATTTCAGAAGTTCTGTAAGAGTTTGGGGAAGTGGAAGATCTCAGAGGAAGATACAGAGGTAGAGATGATGAGAAGAAGGAAGAGGGTGGCCAAGACTCAAGGTCTTGGAGATCAGAGACTGTATCTTTTCATTTTATATCCCTCTGCATTCTAAATTTCATGTAATAAGAACACAGGGACTCAGGCCACCTGATTCTAGTCCTGGCTTCAACCACTGTATATCTGGACCACCTTATGAACATATCTGTCCCCTTCCTGGGCTTGCCTTCTGCAAACTGAGTAGGACCAAACCATGTCCTGCCTCACTGAAGGAGTTTGCTGAACTCTTTGGAAATGTCGCACGACAAAATTCTTGTGAAAGCAGAGAGACATAGACACGCATGACGGCCATGCTTCATCATAAGGTTTAGACATCTTTTCAGAAATGAGCAAATCTGAAAGAAGTCACACCTCAGGGCACAGACTGTGGCTCAAGACAGAGTGGCTGAGTGGGATAGATGTGCTGCTGTTCTAACTCTCAACATCAGAGTGATTAAGTGGTAGCTTGAAAAAAACCACTGTTTTTCTGGAACACAGTAGCCTAAAAAGGCTGCCTAGAAATCCGTGGACAGTCCTTGCTAACTAAGGGGGCAAACAAGACAATTAAGAAGATAATGAGGCTGAGGAAAAGTGAAATTAATTTCTTTTTTTTCATATGAGGGTGAAGGGGATCTTTGTCTCTCAAAGGAACTCTCTTTTAGAAATTGCAGGTGGACTTAAGAAGCAGAGACTAAATAGAACCAGTGTGAGAAAGTTCAGAGTGGTAAATTACCCTGGCTGTCTGCTCTCCAGTGGAGGACACACATAGGAATAGGGAGCCTGGCGGGGACACAAAATATATCATTCTGAACAAATCCCATTCTCCATTTGCAGAGGTTTGTTTCACGGGTGCAAAGCTGCATACAGCGAGGTTGGGACCATCTTGGGAACACCTAGGAGACTGTATCCCCCCAAGGGTGAGGAGGTAGATGCAGAAGGCAATTAACGACAGCGAGATGCAATCATTTTTGTTAAACTGGGAAGGTTGGAGCAGCAGGCTTCCAAGTAAATGACCTATCTGAACAGCTAGAACCCTTTGTAAGGGTTAACCCAATCCTGGTCTAGAAGGGGTTGCTGAGCTATAATTTATCTGGCCTTTCAGAGGTCCTGCAAATGAATCAGTGGGAACCTGTGTGAGAAATAAGGGATCCTACGAGTAATGTGGCACAGTCAAATTACAGATTGCAAGCTGCTTCAGGTGGGGCATGGCCAGTCATCGAGGATATGACCGCTTCTTAGAGGACCCACACTTCCAAGTGGTCAGTTCTCTAATCTCCACTCTAAGAATTTGCAATCCACAAAAACAGACAAAACTCTGGTGGGCTGTGGAACTCCTAGAGACCCTGTAAACCCCAAGAAAACTTCAAAAGAAGCTTCTGGGAGCTATGACACAGGCATTTGCCTTAAGTGAGTACATTTTAGTCTATGAGTATACGGTAGGGGATAAGCTAGATTTCTCCCTGAGTTTGATGGACTCTGAGTTTATAGGCAGACAGGGGAGGACCTGGAAGGAGCCTTGGCTGGCACTATAAAAACATCTTCACAAAGCATATGGGGCCATTTAAACAATAAAATTAGTGTTTTTGTTATGTTTAGGAATGCAGGTGAAAGATTAAAAAATAGATTACCTGGCAGGGGGTGGAAATATGTTTTTTTCTGCTGGGACACATTTTGGAGGGACCACTCCTTGAGATAAGGTGGTTCTCATCAAATGCCATTGCCAGAGGTGGCTGGGGAAAGGGAGGGCTGAGAGGGGTCATCAAGAATTTTATTCTGAAGGTACATCAACAGGACAGCATTGTCCAAAGTCCAGTGAAGCCTTACAAGTGATTCCTAAAACTAGTACTTGATCATCCATAGTTTTACCTGCACTGTTCTCTGTCATTCCTGAGAGTGGGAATTACAGATTTAGGGAGAACATAGGATAGAATGTGAGGGAGTTCTGGAAATATTGTTTTAAAATATTTTATTTATTTATATTTAAAAAGAGAGAGAGGGAGGGAGAAAGGGAGGAAGAGAAACACTGATGGTTGCCTCTTGGCATGTGCCCTGACCAGGGACCAGGTCCACAACCCAGGCGCATGCCCTGATTGGGAATCAAACTGGTGACCTTTTGCTTTGTGAGATGAGATTCAAGCAACTGAGCCACGTGGGTCAGGGCAAAAGAAGAGGGAAGGATCTTCATCCACAATATTTAGAGATGGCTGAAATGTCACAATTACGAAACCATTTTTAGTGTGGCAAAGTGTATGTGCCAAGCATGGCATATATTCTTTATTTTGTAGTGAGGACTTAATAGATCTCTGCCCCAATGGCATCATCTCAGTGAGGACCTCCCTTGCCTACCTATGCAAAACAGCAAGTCCTCTTCCACCATGTTACCTGCCATCTCTAGTACACTCATCCGATGTCCTGTGTGTTTACCTATTTATCACCTTCCTCACTAGATTGTTAGCTCCAAGGAGTCAGGGACAAGTCAGTTTTGATCGCTGCTGTATTTACAGCTCCTGGAACAGTGTCTGGCACAAAATTAGTGTTCAGTAAACAATGTTTGTTTGTTTTTAAATGAAAGAATGAAAATCACATTTCGTAGAAGGCTGTATTCAATACAGATTTCCACCAATGCTACACAAGAGTGTCTTTTATTCCCTGCATTCTTGCCAAGACTGAATGCTGGTATTAAAAACCAAACTGTTAATGTTATATGGTGTCATATTGCTATTTTCATTTTTTATTATTGGTGAACTTGAATATTTTGGGCTTTTTATAGGTTTGTTGGCCAAATGTGTCCCAAATTTCTATTTTTACCTAGAAGTCCCATCTCTCATATCACATTCTTATAGTAGATGATTGTATGATCATATTTGCACTCAGGTGCCACTAATAGGAAAGGAGAACTCAGCCTTGAACCTTTCCCCCCATATCTATTGTTCTTCTTTTTCCTATCTATTCTCAACAACATTCAATATTCTTTTCTTTATACATACTTGTGCATGCATGTGTGCATGTATGTTTAGACAAAGAGAAAGATCATGTATATACATATATACACACATACACACATATATACACATACACACATATATCATCTTTTCTCACAACATCTGGCTGTTACAATTCCTGTCACCTTCACGGTGCTACTTCATGAGCTGCTTTTAAAAGGGCTACTGTTACCGAAGGTGGCTTTGGTTATTCCATTCTCAAGAAAAATAAGATCTTAGCTCTGGCCCAGAGTTATAAAGCAGCTTATTCTATGACTACTGGTCCTGGCCTCAGTAGCACTTGAACTCCCACATCTTAAAGGTGCAAATAAACTAGCCAAGCTAAGTTTCTTGTCCAGGCACTGTGAAGTTAAATTAGTATTTTTAAGAGGCTACGAAGTTGGCAGCCAGAAAATACAGGGAGAGAGGAAGATATTCACGGTGTTGACAGAGAAAGGAGAGAAAGGAAAATGCAGGTATTAAGGAGATTTACGAAGCCTCCAATCTATACCATGTCCTGAACCCTGTCAGATAGATGCTTTTCTCATTTAGATGTGTACAAGACAGGAATGGAAGGCAGGGCCTGCATGACAGAATGGTTGATGATTTGCAACAATGGACTTGACCTAAGACAATAGAAACCCAGTAGCAATGATCAACCTTGGTTTTGGGAGGCCACCATGCTGCTAAGAGCTGGACGATGCCTTAGAGGACAGATGGCAGGAGTTCAGGCCAGTGAAAGAATGTTAAGTCTTGTGTCCGATGATGAGGGTTGAGGACCTGATGCTATCACTTATCACATAACTTGGGGGCAAATCCTTTCATCTCTGAGCCACAAGGTCCACATCAGAAAAATGGGGAGGATAATTTCAACTTCAGAGTATGACTATAAAGGGTAAATGAGGTAAAGCATATTATGACATATAAGTACTTGGTAAAATAAATTGTAACAATAAGGAAGAGGGGGACCCTGAGAAAAAGGATGATAAACAGAGTTCACACAAGAGCAAGCAGCATGCTCTGCTGTCAATCAGCTGCTCTTCTATATGCACTCACTGGATACCTTGGTCCTACAGATTGGAAAACCATGTCAAGAGCTATGGTGACATGGGCTGCAGAGGGCTAAGGTATTAGAACCAACTCAGATACTGTTGAATCTTAAAGAGAAAATAGTTTATATCTAAAAAACAAGAGAAAGTTAAACTGGGCTATGGTGAAGATAACTTTTAGTTCTAATGGCCAATTATCCTCTGTCTTATTCTGGTTTCTGACCCATGATAATATTCAGAATAAAGAAATCTGTCTCAGTCATTTGACATATTTTAGAGCCTTTTCCTACTCTCAATCTCTCCTCTAATTGCTGGTATCACATTGCCACATAGGGGAGACAAGGGATTGGTAAAAATGATTGAGCAAGCTCATTTGCAAGGTAGTGCCTTGAACCTGGTAATAATTTCTTTCCTACACGACATTTCCAGTTGGAGAACATACCTGGGGTCATGGGCAACATTTCCTCTAATGCAACAGGGTGTAATAATAATAAAAAGTAATAATAGTTAACATTTATATAATGTTGATGATCTGCCAGGCATTGTTCAAAGCACCAATCATATAAACTCATTAAATCCTCACAATATCTCTTTGAGGAATTGCCATTGTCATTCTCATTTTATAGATGAGGAAACTGGCACGGAAACATCAGGTAATCTGGCCAAGGCCACAGAGTCAGCCAACAGCAGCTGGCACTCCAACTCCAGCCTGCAAACTTCCAGCCACTTTCAAGTCAGATAGAGAGTACAAATCTTTGACATGACATCAACTCAGTGTGTGGCCTGGGACAAATGGCTTTACTGTACCCAAGCCTTGGTGTCCTCGTCTCTAGATTGAGGGGTGTAGCATGTATGCATAACTGTTAAGAGTATTTAACAAGTCATTAAGAGTGGTAGCAGAGGGGCATATTCAGAAGTTAGAGGAATGAAGGCAGAGATCGTGGTGTGTAAAATGGGGCTGGCAGAGGTACCTCCCTGACAGTCTTACTGTGAGAATGAATGTCACGTATATAGAGCACTTTGCAACATGCCTCATCTATAGTAAGGGCTCAATACGTGGCACACATGACATTTAGCAACATGGACATATTTTTTGTTGAATTATTAGTTAAAAATATAGAAGGTACAAAATGTGTATAGCATGGCTTTACATGTACCTTAATGTTTGAGTGGTTATCTGTGGGTGATTCATTAGGAAAGAGTTTTATTCTCCCTTTTATATTTACCTGTCTTTCATAATAGTTCTCTAGTGAATATTAATGACTTAGGTAATTAACATTTTAAGTAGCAGAATTTGGGGGATCAGAGAGCCAGTCTGATAGGAGACATGTGTGCAACCTGAGATAATACAGGTGGCTGAAATTGGAGCCACAGGGTGTTAGGGAGCAGAGAGGGAGTCTGGCTGTGTGAATCATGAAGGTTAAGCAGCCAGTGGGAGAGGTGGAGAAAAGGCATTCCACGTATAGAGCGGGAGAGGAAATAGTTCCTCATGACTGCAGAGCTTGCTGAGGGGTGGAGCTAGAGAAAGAATCTAGGGATGCAGCATATAAAGCTTTGGGGCTCATACTCAGTCACCTGTGTTTAGAAAATTCTTGGTAACTGTTACAATGCTTGACTTGATTAGATCTGGGCTTAAGGAAGATAAAGAGGAGTGGAGAGAGGAAGTCTGGTGTCAGGTTATGGTAACGGTTCAGACAGAAGATGTCCTTCTAGGCTGGGGCGGTGACAAAGGAGTGGGTGGACACTGTGACAGTGGGGCAAGGGAGGGGGGGGTTAAGGATAACTTCCTCTGAGGTGGTGTAACATCTAGGCCTGCTCTTTCTAGATAGTGCTTCCAAAAACAGCAGGGTCTCAATTATCTCACCCTGGGCTGTGAAATTCTTAAAAAAATAAAAAGTTCTCAAAACAAAATTAAGTGTAATTTGCTCTAATTGAAAAATAAACACATGCCATGTACAGCACTCCCAAGAGAAGAAGAAAGAGCAGAAAATGAAATGAACAGTTGGGTGTGGTAGACCTTCCATTATTGAAAATCTTGAAAGGAGAATTGGTATTGATCGACACAATGAATTCAGGGTTCAATTCAGGAATGGGAAGTGAGGGCTTCTCTTGAGGTACTGGTTTTCTTCATCTTTTATGAAGTCATCTGTATTATTATTAAGAACATGATAAGGCAGCTATGGGACAAAGGAAGGAGTGCTGAGCTCGGGGTCAGAAAATTTAGAGTGGACACTTTTTTCTCTCACATTAATTATGTGATCTTTGGTCAGTTGTTTTATTTAAGCCTCAGGCTCCTCATCCGTAAAGTGGGGATAATAGTCCACACATCATTGGATTCTAGTGAGGGCTGTATAATTATTATCCATGGGCATTCTAGCATAGTCTTAAGAGGTGATGGGGAAAGAGAAGGAGGATAAAAGAGAAGGGAGGAGGAAAAAGGTGGAGGAAGGTTAGAAAGAGGCAATAGGAACGAAGGAGGAGGAAGAGCTCTACAATGAGTCTGACTGACTCATTGCATCTCACAATATTTACTGAGTGCCTTCTAGGTTCAGGCCTTGTGTTGATGCCAGGGATAGAATGACAAGCAACCCCTAAGCCTTGTCTCTCTGACACCTGTGTTCTAACAATAGATATTCTCAATCTCTAGGCCACAGAATGGAGTCTAGGAGGAAGATTGGGCTAAAGCACATATTCAGAAAGTCTTAAGATGTGTTAGGAGCTCTTATTGGGCATTTTTCTTTCTTTTTACAAGCACTCTGCCTTCCTCATTTATGTATAGATACTTTAACCCTGACTTAGGTTCTGCCTGTCTCATGGGGAAGAGCTTAATAAACACATTTGCATCCAGGTGTTGGTGCATTGGAATTGTAAGCTCTAAGTGTCAGATTCTTATAATACTGGCATTTTAGAGTCATAGTTGTAGAATTTTAAGATCTATCAAATCTTGGAATCAGGAAATCTTAGAATAATAAAAACTCAGAGTCAGAATCTCCTAGACTCATAGAATGTAATATTCATGGAATATAAAAATAAACTGTTAGTACTGCCAAATTTTAAAAATCACAGAATCATGAAATTAGAGTCTTTTAGGAGAGAATGGAATTTTATGGTTATCTGGTCTACCCTCCTGCCCAGTTCATGGAAAATACCAATGTAGCATTAAAAATACAAACATTTTTGAGAATCTCTATACAGGAAAAAGGTGGCCATAAGGAAGATATAATACTTAATAACACTAATGGTAAGTTGGCCTACCGGCACTGATGGTGGAGACAGGTGGAGTTTCTGAGTGTCATAAAAGTTCTTGGTGGGGTATCGTTGACTTCACTGACATCTGAAACTGACCTTTATTTTCATAGAAAACTTGAAGCAAAGTAGGAAGTAATGACTTTACTCACGCCATCCCTGCTGTATGTAATTCTTCATGTTTGCCAATCTTAGCCGTGCTGTCATTTTAGAAAATAGTCTCCTAAACATTGGTCTTCTTCCTTTGGACTGTAAACCCCAGAAGGTTAGTAGTGATATGCGGTTCTATATGACTTCTATAAGGTTTCTAGACAAGTGTTTTGCATAGCAGGGCTTTTGGGGCATCCAATCTTCCTGTATTTTCCCCCAGAGGTCCCTCTTATATACATATGGTAGGCACACTACTGTTGATCTGTGTCCTTGCTTACATTTTTTTCTGAAGTATTGGCTTGTTTGGCCAAGACTTTTAAAATTTTTAACCTGGCACCCATTTTATATGTAGCAGTTGTTTCTTCCACATTCTCTCACAGGGCCTCAGGTAGAACAGCATATTGTAACAGGTGCAGGAAGAACCTAGCTTAGAGAAGTCTGCAGTGTGTATAGAACTCTTTGCTGTGTGCCATGGGAGCTGTGTGTGTGTGCCTGTGTGTGCATGTGCTGCTCATGCACATGCAGACCATGAGTTTGGGTATTGTTCACCTGAGTATGCAATTGCATTTGAAAGTATTTATAGATTCCTATGTGCATTCATATGTGAATAAACTTATGTGGAAATGAATGTGCTCATGAATAGGTAAGATATGTAAATGACTTTGTGGCTTTTGGCATACCTTTGTTGAGCATCTACTGTGTTTCTCACAATGAAGTAAGTGCTTTCATGCATACTACTATATCTGATTTTAAAGCCATGAAGTAGCTACTGTAGGTATTACAGTTTCTATGTTGACGGTGGGCCAACTAAGGCTCTCAGAATTGAAGTGATCAGGGCTGGTGTTTGAAATGGAGTCTATTTAACAATTTTTTTTGTTTATATGTTGATTTGAGTGTACCAGTGTGCGAATGCAGGTTGTGTGTGTGTGTGTGTTCACACTCATGCTCATGGACATGTAGGTATGCATGCATTTCTTTTTTTGACATTATTTTGTATGCATGGGTGTGTGACTATATGAATATGTATATGGTAAACATATATGTACCAGCTGAAACCATAATCACCCAGGAAAATAAATTGTGGTCTTGGGGGTGAGGGGCATGTGGACAAAGTGAGCTGTACACAAATAGCATCTAAGAGACAGAGAATTTGTACTTAGGTGTTCCTGCCTATGTGCTCTACCATCCCCTCCACATCCCCTCACAGTTTCCTATGCTGGGGATTTTCTCAGGCTACGATCTGAACCCACATAAATCTCAGGCAGTCTGACACCCAGCCAAGCCACATAAACCTTCCAAATGCACTGCACTGACACTCCAAGGGGCTGAAATAGAACTTTGAAATTCTCCTTCACTTTTAATTAAAAAAAGATTTAGGCCAACCCTGGGTTCCCAGTTCTATTTAACTGAGACTGCTTTTAACCGTTGTTGTATTTTTATTGTTGCAAATGTGACGCACCGATCCATCTTCCTCGTAATGCTTCTCGGTTTCTGCTCCATCTGCTGAAGAGAAAACATTTGCAGAAATTTCTCGGCTTCTCTCCAAGGGCTGAAACTTCAGTTGTAGCAAGCAATGCAGCACAGGAAATGGGCTTGGCCATCAGTGAAATCAGGAAATTAGAAAAATCTGTTTTCAGTACCTTTTTGGTTATCATGTATTTCCCCAAACCAAAGGTTCTCCTATGTGCCCCAACAGGGCCACCGTGCTCCCCTGTTGTGCTGGGCACCCCACATTTAGTTTTCGTCACTTTTCTTTGCAATGGAAACATCAGTTCTAATTTTTGTCTGTCCCCAATTCTAAGCTAAATCTACTTACTTTTTCTAATAAACAATTATTAGTTCTTAATAAGGTCTCACATTAGCATTGGAAGACTTGAGTTCAAGTCCTTATTCTGCCATGTTTTAACTTGGCAGGTCACTCAAATGCTCTGAGTCTGGATTTCCTGGGAACACCCCAGGATGCTGTGAGAATCAAATGGTTTAATTAAAACCCAAATGCTCTGCAAATTGTGACATGTTGCACTTATGCTACACTTATCAAATCCTGCTATTCCTTTGTCAGTTCTTTTTGTTTGTTTATTTTTCTACGTACTTACTTGTTCATGGAACATTGCTGGATGGATGCCATGCATTAGGTCCTGCTTTGCTGTGGGTGATACTGATATGAATAAGGCAAAGTGCGTACCCTCTAAAAGCCCACGTGTAGGACAACATAATAAATGTTAGTATAGAGTCATGAGTAGGCTGTGTTTTCCTTTTCCTGGGGGATCCAGGGGTTCTTCAATATTCAGTTCAAGGGGATGACCTCGAACTGAATATTAAAGATATGGGGTTATCAGGTTTGGTGTGGGGATAGGGTAGGGCAGCATTCTTGGCAGAGGGATTGGCTTGGGAAAAGGTAACAGAGGGGTGAAACAGATTGAAACATGCTGAAAAGACCTGCAGGCAATTTAGAAGGCAAAGGTAGAGATTCTGAAAAGAGGCATGGAGAGTGAGACATGGATAATAAGGGAGTAAAGTGACAGCAGCTCAGAGTTGACATCTAGAGGTGGGAGGAGCCTTTGATAAATTTAATCAAGAAAGTAGCCCAATATAAAGTTGTGATTTACAGTATTTGGCCTTCATCCTCCTTCCTGGCAGAGAGGTTCAAAAACCCTTGGAATTTCCTAAGTGATGAGAGAGATACAGGTGTCTTTTGTTATGTTAATGAGATAACTTGGAAACCGTGAGTGGATGCTGGTTGCCAGTGAAGCTCACCAGGTAATTAAGAGGGTTGAAACTTTCAGCTCCACCCCACTGACCTCAGGGGAAGGGAAAGAGGCTGGAAGTCCAATTTTTCACCAATGGTTAATGAGTTAATCAGTTATGCCTGAGTAATGAAGCCTCCATAAAACCCCCAAAAGGACAGGGTTGGAGGAGCTTTGCAGGTCAATGAACATGTAGAGGTGCTGGGAGGGTAGTGTACCAGGAGAGGGCATGGGAGCTCTGTGCCATTTCGTCATACCTTGCCCTCTGCATCTCCCCTCTGGCTGTTCCTGAGTTATATCCCCTCATAATAAACCAGTGACCTAGTGAGTAGACAGGTATCCTGGGTTCTGTGAGCTGTTCTAGCAAATTAATCAAACCCAAGGAGGAAGTCGTGGGAACCCCTGATTGAGAGTGGGCTAGTCAGGAGTACAGATGGTTACCTGGACTTGTGAATGGCATCTGAAGTGTTGGGGGAGGGACAGTCTTATAGGACTGAGCCCTTTACCTGTGGGATCTGATGCAATCTCTGGGTAGATGGTGTCAGAATTGAGCTGAATTGTAGGACACCCAGCTGGTGTCCAAGCATTGCTTGGGGTTGGTGTAGCAACACCTCCACCCCACACATGCATTGAAATTGGTCTCAGAACACCAAAAGATCCAATTATAATGATAACTGCAGCATTTTACCAAGCATTTAATTATTGTGTATCTGTGGCAGAAACTGTGTTAATGGTTTATGTTACTCATTTCATCGAATGATCAGAAAAGAAGATGCTCTGAAGAGGTACAATTTTGTCTGATGTGAGAGTGAGGTTAAAAGAGTTGACCTGACTGGCCAGCACAGAGAGTGGGCTCCACAGTTTGAGCCCAAACCAGGTCAGTCTGCCTATAGTGTCTGCTCTTTTTTTTCTTTGCTCTCCAATTGGGCATTTTATGAATATCTGCTTAGCTGGGAAAGAGGGAGAGGCTGAGCAAGTAACAATTATGGTTACTGTAAGGGTAAGAAAATCCCATAGAACTCTACAAAGAAGTCACTCTAATTGTAGAATTTCAGTCAAAATTTCCAGCCTTTGCAGGAAATTTTGGAGCAAAGAGGAGAGTTTGTGTGAGCAACCTCCTGGTGCACCCAGGAGAGGAAGTGGGAATCTGGGAGGAAGTTGGATCTTCAGGCTTTTGTTAATAACATCCTTCACATTGACTGTAGTGGGATCTTAGGAGATGCCTAACATTTCTGGTTAATTTAATGGCAGCTGCCTTCCTTGGCAATCCACCAGAGACAGAACCCTAAAGTGAAAGGGCCATAAAACAACACATAAACTTTATTTTTTGTCCTCTAATTACCTTTTTATAGCATTTTTTAAGTTCTTGAAGGAAGAGCCATAGAACCACATACCCTGTGGTTTGAAATGTCTCTGAGATTTTTAACCTCTTCATCAATTTGTGAATTCCAGGTCTGACAGCCCTCAGCTCCACCTCAGTCTGTTGTTTTCCTTTTGCACATGCCTTTTCATGCTGTTCTCCTTTGGTCAAGACTTATAGCTTGATGGCTCTTAAATGCTGGTCTAAAATTCGTGTCTAAATTTGAGGAGCAATTTTTTATTTTGGGATTATACACTCTCTATTTTATGTTGCTGGGTAAAATGTATGTTGTCCTATAAACTGCTGGTAATAGTAATTACAATTTTTTCTAGAAGTGCCCTTTTCTAGAACAAAAATACATTGAGAATGTTATATTGGTCCCCAAAAGTTGGTTTTATAGATTCGACTTGGCTATGGAACCTGAAAGACTGTTGCTGATGCTGTAGGTCATGCAGAATATGTCTGTTTCTCATTGCACCTTCAAATCCAGAATACTATTACCATATCTTTGTGTATTTTATCATATCCTGTAATACCTCAGTAATGTCTTGCCAATGGTAGGTCATGATTATATGTGTGATTAAGTGAGTCTCCAGGTAATCAAACATGTATTATGTTCAGGGCTACTTGGTATAGTGGAACATACACAATGTAAATAAGTTTCAGTTTGATATGAAGCTCACAGTTAAGACTTCAGTGTTGAGTAAGCTAGTGGTTAAGGGCTTGGGTTCTGGAACCAGACTGCCTGGGTGTGAGCCCACTAACTAGCTATATAACTTCAGGCAGAGTACTTAAAATGTACTATCTCACTTACCCAACCTGTAAAGTGGGTATAATAAAAGCCTTACAGCATGATTGTGAAGATTATGTGAGTTTATCCAGGTAAAGATATTAGAACAGTAGCTGATACACAGGAAATGCTCAGCAGATGTTAATTCTCATCATGAAGGGTCACACAGAAATGATGGAGTTGGGAGCCCAGGTTGACTTGGATCATAAGACCAGGTGCATGTCCCTGCTCCATAACCTATTAGTTGAGTAAAATTGGAAGTCACCTAACCTCAAATTCAGAACTAACCATTAGTACAGCTTTAGAGAAAGCTAATGTGCATAGGATAAAGAAGTTGAAAAAGCCTCCAACAAAGAGAGGCCTTCAGCGGTGTCCAACCTGTGGCCCATGGGCCACATGTGGCCCAGGATGGCTATGAATGCGGCTCAACACAAAATCATAAATTTACTTAAAACCTTTTTATTTTGAGCATCAGTTTTTGTTAGTGTTTGTGTATTTAATGTGCAGCCCAAGACAACTCTTGTTCTTTGAGTGTGGCCCAGAAATGCCAAAAGGTTGGACACCCCTACTAGATGATGCAGGGTATTGCTATAGAGAACGCAGTGAGGTGACTGGACCAAGAGCTGAAGTAGCCTATGGAAAAGATTTAAAGCCACATAGTTTCCTTTTTCTGGAAAGTTCTTTGAAGAATTGGTAAAATTATTTTTTTCCTCTTAGGGTGGAAGATATTGGAGCTATTGCATTTGATGGGACATTCTTTTTTGTAGAGACACCCAGAAATAGAATTCCCATTCTCCTAGGAATTTTCTACCATGATGAACACCGTCCTTATCATAAGGGGATTGATGAAAAGATGGAATTAACATTAAAAATAGAATTAAGGGAACTCAAGTAGTTAGAACATTGTTCAGGGTCTGGAATTGTTATCGAGTGTACTTAAGATGGGATAAATATGGAAAGGGTTGCTGCATGATGTGAGTGGAATCAGATGTGTGTTTGTGAATACTCAATGAGGCAGAGGTTGTGGGTGCTTCCAGCTCTCTAGATTTTGTTTGTTGTCAGAGATTAGGCTGCCATCTGGATAATACCTGACTCCAAGATGTTGCATAGATTCTTGCTGATTTTTAGAAGTTTGTCAACAATTTCTTTTGTTTGTTTTTGTGCAGGGAAGAAATAAATTCTGGAACATTAGGTTATGAGAGGAGACTGGGTCATGTGGGGTGGAGGCAGGAAGTCTGAGGCCCTGCTTTTTATGTGCTTTGGGGATCTTGGTAAGCCACAGAAGAGGCTGGGTTTTTTTTTTTTTTTAAAGCATGAACAGAGGATGCTGAATGGATTATCTGACTGAGTGCCTGTCTTAGCAAAATAAAGGCATTTGCACAATTGGGTGATGGCTGTGGCATTTGAGGCTGAATCTGTGGCCAGAAACAGGGCCATGGGGGTATGTTCAGAACCTCAGCACTGGGTATCAGGTAAGCATTTTAACTAGAGCATCTTGGAAATCCATCCATATGCTCACACATGCACCTATTTATGCAATGAACAGGCGTGGAAAGGCTTCTCTTTGTACTGGAGACTGTGGTTAAAATGATAAAACAGGCAGGTCCCTGCTCTGGGGGAGTTTAATTAACTGATAAATACACATTATACACCTACTGTGTGTTATGTGCTGGTGATAAAAGGGAGCAAGACAGTGTGACCTTTACTTTTAAGGAGCTTGCACTTCTGAAGAAAGATTAAAATTAACCAGATAGAGTTTGAGGGTGCTAGGATATATGTGTGTGTATGCATATATATTCCCAGTAATAACAGCATATATTTATTAAGCATTCGCTATGTGCGAGCCATAGTACTAAAACATTTTGTGTGTGCTGTCCCAACCAATTCTCTCTGGTATGGGGCATCCAGGGAGTCTAGGCAGGAGAGGGACATTCCGATCTTTCCATTCAGCACAAACTTGGACAGTTAACAGTGTCTCAGATTTCAGTATCTGCCCAGGATCACTACTTCTCAGGGACCCCATGAGGGAGAATCCACTGACCCGATTAGGAGCTACTCTATAGAGATAGAAATGAAGAATGAGAGGGCAGATCTTAAATGTAGAAGGATGGGCTTTGAGGTGTAAGAACTCCTTTGAGGGGCAGGGGTGGCTTTTAAACAGGATGCTGTGCAGCAGGAGGAGACATTCTGAAAAAGTCAGATCCATCTAGTTCAACGTAACTGCAGTGAAGGTGGGAAACTCACCTTGATGAGTAGGGGGAAAAGGCCACGTGGTACCAGGCGTCAAATAGAGCAGTTGTTAAGTTCAGGGTTTATGACTTGAAGAATGTGACCCAATAGCCAGCTTTCTCTTACTGATGTGCTTTTAATCGGATGTTCTTCTAAAATCCACCCTCCACTGACTCCATATCTCATTTCCCAGAGGCATTGCAGAGCAATCTGTTTGCATCTGCACTTTATATAGCTGTGGGTCCTTTTCCCGTCACACCTGGTGGGTCACATCTTGGACACAGCACAGCAGAAGAAGTACCATTGTGCTGAGTGACCTGGAGGAATCTCAGCTTGACACTGTGCCCTAATAACACTAGGAAGCATTTAGTGGAGACTTCCTGTATTCTAGGCACTCTGCTAACATCTTTACACACTTTTATTGATATGATCCAGGCAAAATCCCACTGTATTATAGTAATCTCTATTTTACAGATATGTAAACAGAGGCAAAGAGAAATAAAATGACTTGCCAAAGTCACACAGTTAACTAATGGCAAGTCTAGGATTTGAACCAAGGATGTGTCAGTTCCAGAACCTCATACTTAATCTCTCTAGTCTATTGTTTGCTTGATGTTGTGCCAGCATAGGGGCAGTTTGGGGTAGCACTGTAATAACAGTTACGTTTAGGAATAGGAATGAAAGTAGTATCAGGCCTTCATAAATACCATTGAGTTCATTTTTCTTACAAATCATCTGTCGCCGATAGGTGGAGTCTTACTGGTCCCATGTCTGTAGGTTGGCCAGGTGCTCAACACATGAATCTCAACATGATGAACATGCAGCTGAGCCCCCATTTTGTGGGTACACAAGTGGAGGCTCAGACTCGGCATGTAATGCTCTCGAGGTGATTGTGGGAGTTGGTGCCAAAGTCCATGGTCTTCCATTGTTTGTGTAGCCATTACTCTCATCTTTGTTTCTTTGTCTGTAAAACATAGAAATCGCATTAGATCAATGTTTCTGAAATGTTGGTTTTCCAGGCACCACCATAATTTCTGCTCTCTTTCGTTTCAGCTATTCCACTTTTTGGTTTTTTTTCCTTAAATTAATTCATTTATTGTATAAATGCATACATACATTTATAAAGGAAACTTCCTCTCACTACAACTATTTTCTTTTTAAAAGAACATTGTTTACTAAATAGATAGTAATTAAATAGATGGTATAACTGCACAAATTAATACAATTAAAACAAAAATAGCACAATGATATTCTGGCTTACAGTCTCACTTCTATATTCAGCTATATTCTTTCCTGCCCAAGTACCTGATCTTTGGGCCTGCCCTCCTTGTATTGAAAAGGAATATTTGAAAGTGTTAGGGAGAATCTAAAGACATGGTAGCATCAAACAGAAGGAGCCTTTCTCTTTGACTTAATCAGCATTGAGACAGAGTTGAACAGGGATTTTTTTTTTTACTATGTGAGTTAAAGTTACTTCATGAAAAATCAGGTCTTCGGTTAAAACCATGTCTCTTCCAGTCAGAGATAACACTGATTTTATAAAATGCTGGCCGGGGGGGGGGGTCTGTAGCATCTCCTTGCCTTCTTTCACTCTAAGAATTCCTGAAGAGTCCTTCCCTACTTATCCATCCATTTTGAGAGAAGCAGGCTTGATTGGATGGCGAAGTGAAAGATCTGAGTCTAGACTAAAATGTGGAAGAAGGAAATAAAAAGAGAGCTGTCACCATGCTGTTGTAGCCACCTTGAGACATGTAGGGGGAGGCAGGGATTGGAGTCACAGAGCACCCAGTGCTGGAGTTTGTTTCCAGAGCCACATCTTCCTGTTCTGACGTTTCATTCTTCCATTGTTTTCATTGATGCCCATCAGCTCCCTATTCTCTGGCCCTTTCCATGATTCGTACCTACTTTCTCTTCCTTGTTCACCAGAGACAGGCAATGTCAGGGCTGACATTCATTCAAAAAGCTACGTCTAATGAAGATTTTAACAATCTGTAGGAGGAATTAACAAGAATCACAAGTTTTCTCTTTCCTCATCATTGGTTGGGCATTTGTCATATATAATTTCAGTTCCCCCAGCAACTCAATGAAGTAAGCAAGGGTAAGTATCTCATTTGACACATCAGAAAGTGAGAAATGGAGAGTATCAATTAAGCCCCTCAGCTTCTGGGGCCTACACAGCCCAGCTATCTCAAAACCTGTGCTTTCCTTCTATTACTGTGATATGTTGAAGACTTTCCTGGTTTGGGGAAGAGGAAGTTCTTGGATTGGGGACTTGTCCCTGCACCCCAGGGGTAGGACACACTGTCACACCTTTCAGCTCCACCTTTTTTTTCTTCACTGTAGAGGGATGATCCTAATGAGATCCTCCTCACAGTTTGTGCCCCTTGGGAGCCAATTAACTTCACTTTACTTCAGCTGCCAGGTACCTCAACACTAAATCCAGATCAATTAGCTCTTCCCAGGTACCTGGTAGCATCTCTTCACTCATTTTCACTATTCTTTGTTCCATTTTTATTTCTAATTGTCCTGATTTATATCTTATTTAACTTTGTAATGTCACTTTAGCTGTGTTTGGCATGTAGGTGGGTTATGAGTTCTAAGTAAATAAGTAAAACCAATTTAGTGCCATCTCTGGAGAGGAAGAGTCACCCCTGTGTCCTCTTCTGGATAGAAACGCTGAGGTTGTTCCTGAGAGGATAGCTTGGGGAGGTGAATCCTTTCTAGAACATAAGGGCACTTGGAGAGGGGCCAAATCTGGCCCACTACCTATTTTTGCCAATAAAGGTTTATTGGAACGCAGCTATGCACATTTTTCACTGATTGTCTATGACATCTTTCATGCTACAATGGCAGAGGTGAGTAATTGAAACATGAACAATATGGCCCATAAAACCTAAACTATTTACTACCTGGCCCTTTAAAGGAAACATTTTCTGTTTCTGGTCTAGAGGAAAACAAGATTTATAGAAACTGCTGTCCAGGTAGAAAGAGAAGCTAAAGTTTTCTCTATCCCCTCTCCATTTATGGAGACACTAATGTCTCATTTTTCCTTTCCTCTCTAATTTCTTCGCCTTACCCTTCCCTTCTGTTCCCTTTCTTTCTCTTCCTTTTTTTTCTTTCTCTTTCTCCTTCTGTATTGAACTGAATGATTCCTTCTAAGTTCAGTCTTTTTTTTTTTATTTTTGAAGAGGACACTGAACTCTAGAAACTGGAAGTGACTGCCAAGATAAGGTGGTGAGAGAGTGGCCAGGAAGGGACCACCACTTCCCAGGTGGTGTTTTTCTCCTTGTATCTTTTACTGTGTACACAGACCATTGTTAGGAGCTCAGAGACAAGAGAGATACAAATTCAGGAAAAGAACTTAGCACAGTGCCTGGCACATAATAAATAATAGTGAAGCCTAGGCGAGTTCAAGAAAAGCCCAGTCTAATTGCAGAGGAAAAAAATGTATACCCACAATCTGAATGCTGGAAACTAGTCAGAGCCTGAGAAGTTGCTGTTTTTCAAGACTGGCCAGGAGAGCCTCCCCTGCACATCAACACCTGTCTGTTCATCATGGCCAGATCTGAGCCCACTTTTAAAATTGCTACCTTAGGTCAATATTCTTATTTCAAAGGTGGTGGTAGCTGAGACTCAGAGAGAGGTATTAACCTGCCCAAGGCCACACAATCAGGCAGGACAGCCGGAATTAGAACACTGGTACCATAGGTTTATAGTCAAATACTTTCTACTGCAGGATCCTACTAAGTAACCATGGGGTGGTGGCCTGTGTTCTAAAAGACAAAACAGTTTTACTCCTTCTTAGCTATTGGAGCTGAGAAGGGGCTGATGAAGTCAGAAAAGGCTTCCTGGAGGAGGCAGGGCTTAGGTGGTACAAAACAAGCAGAGAAAATGATCTACAGCTACCAAAACAGCAGTATATTTCCCCAGATATTGGGAAATTGGACTTACTGTCATTACAGGATCTGTACTATTGTACGGGAAGGAAAAGCAAGGTTTAGGGAATTAGGTTCAATCTAGTTAAGGGTGAGGTTTGGGTGTTTAATTGACACGTTTGGGCTTGATCCTATAAAACCAAAATCAAAAAACAGATGCACCCGTTGGCACTTAGACATGTTTTTGACCCTCACATGTCAGGGGAAAGGATCATTTGTCAATGCTTAAAAATGGAGAGATTTCATCTAAATATCTGGATTGCCTTCTGGCTTCTTCTAGAAATCAGGGGGCTGACAGCCCAGAGATACTTTCTGCATGGAAGCCATCCGCTGTCCTAGACAGGATCATGTGCTAGCATTTGTCACCTTACTCCCTTCTTAAGCTCTGCACCTGCCACTCACTCTGTTCCCTCATGTTTATGCCTGGGCTTGAGGCTTCTGAGTTTATGTTTCCTGAAGAAATGGTGATGTACTAAAAATTCGTCATTATTGACATGATGAAATCAATGTCAGAGGCTGTTTATTTGCTCATCAAACATTTATTGACCATCTATTTCCAGCAAGGCTTTAAAAGGGAAGGATTGAATTCAGGAGCTGAATTTGGAGGTTTGTCTAGCAGATGAGAGAGGATGAAATCTGCTTAGGGATGGAGCCATGCTGATGGGGAAGAGGTTGGGCACTTTCCTTTGATCCCTATGGTCCTACTTTTAAAGAGAGAGTTGCCCCTTCCCACCTCTGTAGAGTCAGGTTACCTGTCCTTTTGGGCCCCTTCACCAGTTACATCCGAGAGAGGGATCCATCCTCTTTCATTCTCAGATTCTGTCTCCCTCTCTCTTCTCTTTCTCATCTTGTCGAGCAAACACTTCCCATCTGGTCTTGATTCCCTGCAATTCACCCCCTGCATACAGAGTAGATGGCTGTGAACCTCTGAGGGTGGGTGTGTGCCTTCACAGACCTGCCAGAAAGAGCCAGGCTGCCAGCGTCGACCTCAAAGCTGCCTTTTCAAATCAATACAACTGCTTTGTTTCCATCTCTGCATCCGACTGCGGCATTCCTGTTCCCTCTGCTCCCCAGCGCTCTCTCTCTCTCTCTCTCCTGCATTTTGCTCCCACCCTCCTAGCCCCCCACCTCCATCACCTCTTCACTGTGTTCTCCAAAGGCCCAAATGTCTCTCCATCCCTCATGCACATCACAGTATGATTGCTTTCAGAGTAATGAGTTGCTGAATTTGGGGAAGTTGACTTCACTGGAAATGGTCCTGATGCTAAAACACAACCAAACCTTACAAAAAAAATCCATGCCTGTAAGAACAAAAGAGGATGCTTGGAGTAGAAGAAATAGTACACAGGAGGAGGCATTGAAGACTCTGTCTTTTACTCTTGGTTTCTGCCACTAACTATGGGACATGGGACAAGTCTTGGTTTCCTTTCTCATAAAATGAGGGCGCTGGGCTTGATCCTCTTTGAGTACCATTCAACCTAAAATTATTCAGGGTATTAGAAGGACATTTTGAATGGGTTTTCTTTTCATCCTTTTTATGACATGTCTATGGTGATGCCAGTAAGACACATTAGTGTGCAGACCAGGAGACTTTCCCCCATGGGTTTCAGCCTTAGTAAGAACTGCCTCTCCGGGGAGCAGGCCGGGCTCCAGTAAGACTCAACAGAAGAACTTGCTGCTTATATGAGGCCTTAATGGCTCTTCAGGAAAGTCCTTTCCCAAAGAAGAACTGACTATTCATAAACCTAAATTCAGCCTTCTGTGAGATTATCACCACTCCTCAGATGTGGGCAATGACCCAAAGGTGTCATCTGATCTACTCTGCCCTCTAATTTAGGGAATATTTATCTTCCCATAAATTTAGGTTTATGAATAGTCAGTTACCTCATCCCCTATCATGTTGCCTGGCACCTGAAACGTGTCCAGTGAGTACCTGTAGAATGAGTGAAAGTCACTGATATTTGATCATGGAATGTCATAGAATGTCAGAGAATGCCATAGAATGTCTGAGTCAGAAAGACCCTTAGAGATCATTTAAAACTTCTACCTGTTTTCTGTGTGGACAAACAGAGGTCTGTGGACAGGATGAGCCTTGACCTGGATCACATGGTGAATTAGAGACCAGTCCAGGCCTCCTGACTCCCAAACCCATGCTTTTCACCCTGACCAGCTCCCGTGGCATCCCACGTTGTAACTTGGCTCAGTCTTAGGCTAACCACTTCCAGAGGCCCTCCTGGGGGGAAGCTGAGCTTGTGCCTTCTCTCTTGCTCCTGGGCTGGTTCCTTCTGTTGGTCACTGTCAGAACTTTATAATTTCCCCCCTCCTCTCCAGCACACACGGCCACCCAATCACTCACTCTAACAGACTCCGCCGAGCACCCACAGTGTATCTGGAAGCCATTTTTCTGTTTGGAAGTCAGTGGCAGTCAGCCAACATTTCAGTAATATTTGCTTTCCTAAGGCTTAGATGAATCAAATCTATCCACTCTCTCAGACTCTTTTTCTCTTGTCTGGCATAATTTCCTTGTATCCAAGGCATGTCAGAATTGAGCACGGTCTGTTCTCTCCCTCTTTCCCTTTATCTCTTTCCTCTTCTTTCTCTGCCTCAGTGCTTCTTTCCTCATTCCCTCTCTTCTCTCTCAAGTAATGTAAGTTTCTTCTTTATTTCACCAGCATAGAACTATAACCTGAAATAGTGTTAAATTTGGAAGAAATCACCCAAGCCCACCTTCCTGATGTTAATAAGTACAGACACCCAGTTCTGGGGACATGGGGTTAGCAGTTCCCTTATCTTGCTTCTGCAGCGGTGTCAGCATGGGCCTAGCACTTAGACTCAACCTAGTCCAGAGTCAGGTAAACCTAATGACCTTCCCTGCTAGATCCTCACAAACAGCCCTGCTTCAGGCTTTGCCTTTGCTGGCTGCCCTGGAGCTGCGGTCTAGTTAGGAAGGGTCTGGAGACATGTTTGCATGATCTTAGACTTTGGACTTCAACTCTCTGGAACTTGGTTTTTTTGTCTATGAAGTGAGGGCTCAGTTTCCTCATCCTACATAGGACAGAATTGTTGTGGGAATCAGATGAGGTCACAGGACAGTTTTAGAGTGCTAGACATATGCCTGCTCCTGCTGCTTGGTGTTTTTAGGCCTCTTCCTTGAATGGGCACTTTTCAATTTTTCAAAGTTGTGTTTATTCTATAGTGAGCATTTGGGGCATCCCTGCAAAAAAGCAGGTGCGGTTTTGGGGGCAAATAATCCCTTTTAGGTGTTCTGTCCTTCATCTAAATGTCTACTGTGTGCTAGGCCCGTGCCCCTGCAGGGAAGCAGCCCTCCTCTGGGCCTGCATTTAAAGCCGACTCAGTCAGGGGGTGTATCAGTTAGAAATAGACCAGTGGTTTCCTTGGAAGTTTCACAGAAATGGATCCTTTGGGTCAAAGGCTCCTTAATCTGCAAAACACAAGCTGTTTGCCTGACTTGAGGCCTCAGCAGACTTCCTAGGCTTGAAGGGGCTTTGGTATGGAAAAATGGTTTGTGTTTTGAAGATTAAGGGCCCTTTCATCCAAAAGATGCAATTTTCTTTTCCTTCTTTCCTCAAACTCCCAAAGAAACACAATGTTCCTTTCTGGTTTAAAACCTGCAGCCTCCTTTCACATGCATAGATGGATTAGGTTACGCTGCACACTCACAGCCTGCAAGGACCTCAGTGACCTCCTCTTTTAGGAGTAACCCTCCTCTTCTATCCCCAGTAGGGACCAGTCATCCCCACAAATGCACTAAAATCACCTGGTAGTGTTGCAAGACTGCAGAATCTAGGACCTCATCAGAATTCCTGATGAAGTCTCGAGGAAAAAATGCATTTAGAATTTTTTTCTTTCTTTTTATTGATTCCAGAGAGAAGGGAAGGAAAGGGAAGGAGAAAGAAGAATTTCTTTTCCTTTTTATTGATTGCGGAAAGAGGGGCAGGGAAGAAGAAAGAGAGGGAGAGAAACAGCCTTCCGTTGTCTCCTCCACGTGCACAGACTGGGGACCGAACGCAGTCCAGGCATGTTCCCTAACCAGGAATCCAACCTTTCAGTTTGCAGGATGACGCCCAGCCAACTGAGCTACTTTGGCTAGGGCAATAAAATGTATTTTACAAGCAGGGACTGCTTGGGACTCACAGGCTTCAAGATACCTGGTTTGGGGACCAGAGTTCCTGGCCCAGTAGCTGTCAGTACAGGGTGGTGGTTAAGAGGCAGGACTTTGGAGAGACCTAGAATCAAATTTCAACTTTGACTCTTAACTGTTCATGATGAGACTTTGAACAAATTACTGACCCAATTGCCTTACTACCAAATGGGAAGAGTGTGTCTGTTAGCTACCCTCCCACTAGCATCACTACCCATTCAGTGGCTTTAAAAAACTGGCATTTATTATCACAGCTTCTGCATCTGTGACTCAGCTAGGGGCCAGCTGGTCTAATCCAGCCTCACTGATCTCAGCTGGGCTATTCTTGCTTTTGAAGTTCAGCTGGGGGCTCTGCTCTAAGCTTGGTTGACTGAGGCATGTTTTTCATCCTCCTTCTGAAACACCAGTCACATCCTTCTTGGGCATTAGCAGAAGCACAAGAGGTGAAGCAGAAACTCACAACATCTCTTGAGGCTTAGTAGTGGCACATCATCACTTCTGTTTCATTCTCATGACCAAAGGGAGTTACAATGACGAGCCTGAATGTAAGGGATGGGGAATAGACTTCATCTGTTTAGTAGAAGAGCTGGAAAACAGCACAACAGAGTGCCTGATTATAGGGGAGGGCGATGATTAGGAGCCATTACTCTACCACACCTATTTCATAGGTGGATGTGAAAGTTAACTGAAATATTGTCAAATTCTTGACACAGTTCTGTCATTTGCTAAATGTTCATTCATTTTGTTCATCATGATCATTGCTGTAGTAAGGACTCAAAAAAAATGGTGGCTAGAATTATTAATCCAAGTTTCCAAATCTAGTAACACAGATAAGAAAATAGATGCTCTGAGGGGTGATAAAGTGTTCTCAAAATTAGTCACCATAAAGAGGTTTTATTTGGGATTTGAAGGATAATGGGAAAGATCTTGGTGCTAGCTTATTGTGATATTTGACATTCCAGTAATTGTGAGGCATTTCTTAGAGTTAGGCAGTGGATTCGGATGATCCTTCCCATCTTCCTCCCCTGCCATGGCAGTGATCTTACAGGAGCATGTGACTTTAGTGTACATAATATTCACCTGGAATATTTATTTAAGGTACTGATCCCTATACCTTTCTTACTAGTGGCTGCAATTCAGTAGGTCTCATGAAGCATCCAGAAAGTTAAATATTTATTAAACATCTCTAGTGATTTTGACCTAGGTGGTCGAGGGTATGCCAAAGGGAGGGCAGTGCTGAATCCCTTGTGTCTTTGGTTGATTCTCACATTAATGGGATCAAAGATCATCTGTGGTAGAGTGACAGCTCTCAGATTTGTGAGGACTTAGAGAGTGTTGGAAAGAGACAGTGGTGATAGAGGAAGACAGACTTGATCATGCACATGTTTCCCAAGGAACACTCAGGGCAGTGGGAACACCCCAAAACAAGAACCGCAGAAGGACAATGATGTAACATTAGCTCAGCAAATTTTTACATAGGTTTGCAGATGTGTGTTGAAAAATTGCTGTGTGTGTAGCAACAGAGAACCCAAATCATAGTACATTAAGGTTTGAAAACAAAACAAAACAAAATCACACTCTAGCTGTGAGAACATTGGTAAGTTACTGAACTTTTTTGGTTCCTATCTTCTCTCCCACTAAATGGAAATAATGATCATATCTTCTTCAAAGGCCTGTCCTGAGGACTAAGCGAATGATGTGTGTTTTATTTAAATAATTCCCTGGTGTTACCTTGCTGAATGTTAATTTTCACATTTTTTGGAATGAGAGGTATAAATCCCTGCTAATGTCAAAAGTGGCTCTGAGATCAAATGGGAGCTGGGTCCCTTTGCAGCATGAAATCCCACTGGAATGCAAGGATGGAATGAGCATGTCTTAAGAGAGTGCTGGTGAGAGAGGGCACTTACAGTCTCCAGACACACCATATTTTTCTAAAACTGTGATTGCCAACCTAGCACCTGTTTAAATACTCAGATGTGTGTCCCCTGCCTTATGCTTTGGATTCCACGACTGTCATGCACAAGCATCAGTTGTAGTAGTCCTCAGAGTTCATCATTCAAAAAGCACTGCAAGAAGGAATGAACCTATTTCACAAAACTAGCAGAGCCCAAGGTGCTTCTATCCAAGTGCATCCACTAGGAATCTTTCAGCTCTTTCCATTAGTGACCTGTTAGAAGCACCAAACCAAGGGTCAGAGTTTTTCATGAGTAAATGTTAAATTTAGGTTCAGATGGAAAGTTAAGTGTTTTATGTATTTGATACACTGAATATTAAGAATAGGTTAGCCACAGGGAAGAATTGAGAGCCATTAACTCAGCATAACATTATTTACTTATTGAACAATTGTATTTTGAGCACCAGTGTAGTGGCAGCTCCTGTCTGTGGCATCCGTTCTAACTCCTGGATCTTCAGCATGCCTCTGTAGGCAGAGTCCTTTTCTTACTCATTTCTGTGTCCCATGCAGCTACTAACTCACTGATTTGCACACAATCAGTGGGTTTGCATGTTTTGATGCCTTTTCCTGTATCTGATCCCACTACCTGAAATGCCTTCTATCAAGTCATTTTTTCTCTTTTCAGCTGGAAATCATGACTGAACCATTAGAATCCAAGTAAAATCTCAGCACCCTTGAGAAATCTCCTTGAACTGGCTCTGTTTGAATTACTTTCCCCCTCCTTTGTCCCAACAACACTTTAAGTCTCCCATAAAATTCAATGTATTATTTTGCAATTTGGGGGATAAGGATTTCTCCTCTTGCCAGTTTATGGCTCTCTAAATCCATGGACATGTTCTTATTTTTATTTGATTTCCTAATGGCTGGTACAGAGTTTGGCATTCCACCCCAGCCCCAGACCCCAAGCTGTTCTTTCAATTAGTACTAATTTCCTTTCTCTTTCATAGCTTTCTTCTCTTCTTTAGTTCTGTACCTGTTCTCTGAGTTTACAAACATCCTAATCTTTCTATGAAGAAAAAAATTCCCCTTGGACTCTGTGCTTTCTTTTCTCATGGAGAGAAAGGAAGCACTGACTACTGCTTTTTGGATATGTTTCTTTGCCAAGTACTCTACAACCTATGCTTCCACTTATTCATGTCCCATTCATGTCTTAACTCTTTCAATAAATCTTCAGTTCCAATTAAGGCATTGGTCACTGTCAACCACCTCTGGATTCTTATGTGGAAGAGATATTTTGAATCCTTACATGTTGTACTGCTCTGTAGTTTTTTGAAAACTTTGGGCCCTCCTCCTATTTCTGCTCTTCTGGTTTTGTTGATATTCTCTCATGGTTCTTCTTCTCCTCCCTGCCTTACAATCTTTTCTCACTCTACTTAATGCAATTCTTTCCCTTTTTATCCCTCCTGAATATGAGCACTGCTCCAAGTTTGTTTCCATTACTCTGGTCTCACCTGTATTTACTGGGTGTTCTCAGCCATTTCCAGAGCTCAAAGAATCACTAGTTCAAATTGATTTCCAAATCTCTGCCTCTAGTTTGGCCTCTCTTTTGATTTGACTCAAGGGCTTTCTAGTCTACTGAAAATTCTGACTTAAATGCTCAATGGAAACCTCAGCCTTAACAGATCTGAGAGGGAACTTGTTATCATTCATTCTAAACCAATTTTTTTATTATTACTGTTTATTAACATGAATCACACCATCATCAGTCTAATTATCAAACTAGATCTAGGACTCATCATAATATCTTTTTTTATCGCCCCATCCACACAGTCATCAACTCTTGCTAATTTTGCCTCTCCATTTTTTTCACTTTCTGTCAAAAGTAACATATTTTGTTCAAGCCATAGCTAGCCTAAACTATTGCAATAGCCTCCTCAGTTTTATCCTTGTCTCTCTTAAATCTATCCACTACTCTTACAGTTAGAGTAATCCATCTGAAATGAAACTTGAATGTAGAACTCCTCTGTTTAAAAGCCATCAGTGGATCCTTGTGATCTCACAGGGCTAATCCTAGCTCTTGATTTATTGAGTTCATTAATTTAATAAATACTGATTTGGTTCCTACCATAGGTCTGGGTCCAGATCCTGGTCATACGGCACTTGGTGGGGGGGCAGGGCAGGAATGGGAGGAGAATCTATCTCTTCAAGATACTACCAGTCATGCATAATGATACGATTATAAGACAAGTCACCCCAATTAGCTCTTTTGCACTATCCTCTTTTGCACTATCTCCTGTCCTCCTCTTCTTCAAAATTCTCACTGCAGTAACTATTTGAAATATGAAACATTTATAGATATTATATTCATACCACACTCCTCCATTCTGTTCACATATTTTTGTCCTGGCCTAAAATATAGGGCCCGCATTTTGTCACCTCACAGGATTCTTCAGGTTCTGAGTCCTTTCCTGGATGCCGTCTCCAGGAAGCATTCTCAGGGAGCCCAGCTTGGGGCTTCATGTTCCACAGAACGGGGGCTATACCCTGTCTTTGTCCTGTTACGTTATATTTGAATTACCTTCTTCTTTGTCGATCTCCTACTTTGGACTGTGAGAACTAATTAAAATAGTAGAAACTCAACAAATATTTGTTGCATTTTATCAGACTGACCCAGAAAAGACATTCCAAAATGTTAATTTACTTTCCTTTTTGAAAGGTCTCCTGCAAAGACTGCTGATAATTTTGAGGGAAAGCTTAAAAGGCAGTTTCCCTGAAAGTAGAGCTTTACATTTCTAAATGTGGCTCCAAATAAAATATGTATGAAGAAAACGATACTATACATAACTTATAGATATATTATTAATTACAAAAATATATATAGTATTTAGGATCCCATCCTGAAATCACAAAAATAAGTATCCCACATATTTCAGTTTTCTTTCAAGATTGCTATGGCCTTCCCTAAATTTGACATTTCCAGAAGTTTCACATCTCAATTTGACTTATCAACCATTTTCTTGTTGACATCTTTACAGTTAATTTGTGGTTCTTCATGATTGTCAAATAAAAAATCTACAACTAAGGATGATGTGGTCTCTTAGCTTATTATATTAAAGTACCTGAGTCATAAAACCTTGTTAGAATTGGCTTAGGTTGAGGTTTAATTCTGTTATTTTAAGATAATGTGACACTGGGAAAATAACCAGATTTTTTAGAAGAATCTGTCTTATCATTTGCAAAATACAAGCAATGCTGTCTATCTCATAGAACTGTTCTGTTGATTTCTTTAATGTCATGGGCATGAGAAAGTCTGGCATGGTATCTAGCACATGATAGGTGCACAGTTGTCTTTCACCCACTCTTACTAATGCATTTAAAATATAATGTGAAGTAGTAGTAGCCTATGATAAAATTGGGAAATGGGGGTGGATGTTTCAAGAAGGAGGAACCATATAAGCAAAACCAATGAGGCACAAAGTTTATAGTGTGTTCAATCAGTGCAACTGGGGAAAGAGCAAGGTGAACTGAGGGTAGGAAGTGGAAGAGCAGAAGCAGGAAAAGGGAAATGTACAAAGGATCCAGCTCACAAATGCTTATGAATTCAAGACTCAGAGGTAGGGCACTCAACAAGGAATTGTTGAGTCCGTTTAATTAGGGAAGTGTCGTGGTCAGGTCTGTATTTAGAGCAATTGCTGTGGCAACCAGAGTGGGGCTTAGGATGGAGATGGCAGAGATACAGGGAGCAGGGAAAACCAGTAGGGAGATGATGGTGATAGTCCAAGTGAGAGAAAGCCATGTTTTGATTGGCATATCAAGAGGGAATGGGCTTAGAAAAAAAATATGTTTCTAAGGTAAAGTGTCCAAGGGTGGGGAGAAAGAAATGCAGTATTACACTTAGGTTTGTAGAAGACAGGAGAAGGATAAAGTTGTAAAAAGAAGTGGGTGAATAGGAAAACAAAGAGAACTGACAGGATGGAGGTGGTGGTGGCTGGAATGGTGGCAGAGGAGACTGTTTAATAGGGTGGAGGAGGAATTTAGGGAAAGCCCCAGGCTTCTCATAGACATGATTTGGGAGACTGCATGGTTCACTTGAATGCAGAATACCAGGAGAAGGGGAAGTTTGAGAGAACCATGATGGCTTCAGTTTGGGGTAATTTGAGTTTGAGAAGCCTGTGGGTTTTCTTAGACATATTGATTATGTGGTTGAAAATAATAATATAAACTATACAAAGTAAAATGAACACTCACTATAGTAGTTTCTAGACCTCTTTTGCAGTCACATACATAAAGTTCAGTAAAAATTTTGACTATATACTTCTCTATGAATGTATGCACATTAATTATTTACACACATTACCTTCACTAGCTGATATCACAATTCCCCAGTGCTCAGTGTTTATTTAGGGCAAGGGTCAGCATTAATAATTGCATGTGTAAATCCATATTTTAATTAGTACTCTTGATCATCTTGAATTGTTTTGGCTAGTTCTTGACAAATATAATTAAATCATCATTATTTTGGTTCAGTCTTATAAAGTCGTTATTCCTCCATCATCTTTGTGTTCATGTTGGCTTGAATCATTATTACTGTCATCCACACTTTCTTTATTTGTTTGTATTTTGTTCATCAGTTTATTTTGTTCATTAGATTCCACATGTAAGTAAATTCATATTGTACTTATCTTTCACTGACTGGCTTATTTCACTTAGCATAATAATCTCTAGACCCATCCATGCTGTTGCAAAATGTAAGATTCCCTTTTTTACAGCTGCGTAATATTCCATTGCATAAATGTACAACAATTTTTGTATCCACTCATCTACTGATGGGCACTTGGACTATTTCCAGATCTTGATGAGTGTAAATTCTTCTTAAGTGACTTGCTTTTTTTTTTGCAAGAGTTAGTTTAGTTAAAATCAGATAATATAATTTGTATCTCTAGGCACAGGTAAGCATCAAAGCATTGGGATACAGTGAAAGTGAAGGAGTGATGAAGCCCAACCTCCTTAAGCTGTAGAACTCCCATTCTTCACTCTAGTGTGTTTTGTGACTTTTGTGACTTGTGGCTGTCTGATATTTGGGCTAAGTGTTGAAAATAGGTAATCAACATGTACACTAGAAGTTCTAATTTTGTTTCCTGCTCTGTGTGCCCTGATTAATACATTCTAATTGAACTTTTACATTGAGCTGGGTGAGCACTGAGTTCAGTATTTTAATACATGAAATTTTGACTTTGACTAAACAGGATTCATAGAGTAAGATCAGAAAAAAAATCCTAGCTCTGTTTTCCATTGTTTAAACTTATTCTGGGATCAGGTATCCCTGACATTTGGGTAAAACTTAAGACCAAGCCATATTTTCAAGTTACATTCAACATTTTTTCTTTTCACCTCTATTCCTCATCTTTAGCCATGGTTTAGCCATTAATGTGTCCAATTAAGTATATTATACCAACTCAAATTTTATTTAAAGTGGAAACCTCACTATTCCTCCATATTCTTTTGTCTTTCCCCAGCTTATGATATTGCCATATCTCCTCCATCTCACTAACCTTGTCTTGACTTCTTCAGGGTACAGAGTTTTCTCAAGATGGAGGGGCAAGGAGTTAGCAAGATTCTTCCTTTACTAGTACTTTTTCTTCAACTTAGCATCAGTGCTCCAGGGGCTTGGTAGGTGTTCAGTACTAATGTTTGTCACACGAAGTACTTTGGGCGTATCTGGAGCTTCTCTTTTCCTCTGGAATCTCTCACTTGTGGTTCCTTTGATAAAGGGAACTACATCTCTTTTCAGCTGCTCACCGACCAGTTCTTTCTGGGTCATTGGTAAATTGCAAGGCAATTTCCATTTCCTTTTGCTGGGATCCTCTGTTGCTCCAGGTCAGGATCCAGGGGAACCTTTCCTGGCTTTCTCTTGCTGTCATTTATGGGGGCATGTTTCTTTTACACAGAGGCTAAGAAGTTACTTTCCAAATGGCAGTCCCTTTTCTGCCACCTGGTTTCAGCTGGCCCCTTTTTAGATTTCCTTTATTCTTTTTTAGATTTCTCTGGTGTGAGTCAGACACTAATGTGCCATGTTCCTCCAACCTCTTAGGGACATTTATCATGTTTTTTGAGTGGTCTTGTTGAAACTCAAGGTGAGGGGCTCCTACCTGACTCTGTCCCTGAATAGTTTGGGGTTGGGCAGAAAGAGTCACAGCACACAGTCTGTTCTCACTCGGACTCCATTCATGATCTAACTTGATGTGCTGTCATGTGACTGAAAGGTTGAGAATACCAGGAAGCCTATTTTGGCTACCTTTTTGGAAATTCTGAATAGTGGTCACCCACCTCTCTTTAGAATATGGCTCCTATTGTCTTGGGCTTCAGCTGAAAATGAGGCTAAGATAGTTGTGTTAAAAATTCTATGTAATCCTTCTTTGAACCCTAAGAGGTACTACTCATCCTCCTGTTATTGTTCACCTTGTGCAGATGAGGAAACTGAGTGCTCAGAGTCACCCAGCTGTGTAGGTTGTATCTCTGGTGAGAATTCTGAGCTGGAGATCCGGGTTTCTAAGTCGAAGCCTGGGTGAGATCATCAGGTTGACCCAGGCTCAAAAGGCAGGCGCTGTGGGTGACCTCAGATCTGGTGACCCACCTTAGGGACCCTGAAGGTGGGGAGCGGGGAGTACAGGAGCCATTTCCTATCTCTCTCAGCCCAGAATGTGGGCCATGGCTCTGCAGTGCAAACAGAACTGGCGGAAGAGCTTGGTGACAAAGCTGTGGAAGGCCCTTCTCTCTCATTTCTTCTGTGTGCTGCTCGGATGTAAATGATTTACAATGCCAACAATTAGAGAAAGTGCTCTGTGTGGGATGAGCCTGATTCCCTTAATAACTTTGCAGGCTTATATATAGCACGGTTCATCCAAGGGCACCCCACATGCTCTCCATTCTACATCCCTCTTCTGCTGCTCCATGTCTACCAGAGTACCTGCAACCGAGGGCCTGGGACTGACAGAAGGTCATGGGGGTCAAGGGAGCACTGGGAATAAAACTGGCCCCCTTTTTACAGGCTCTAAACTTGTGGGAAAGAAGTTCTCTTTATGCATGTTGGAAATACAATAGTTGCAAAATGCATGGCAGGGCTGTCTGTAGGATTGCAATTGGGAGATGTGGCCCTTGAATATGGAAGTTTTTGTTTGTGATGTATTTAATGTCTGTTTGTTTATTGATTTTGAAGGGAGGAAACAAGTGGCACAGGGGCTCAAACAGTTGTAGGAGAGAGTGAATTCAGTCCTCCAAATGTGGATAAAAACTTGGAGATGGAGGAGTGACCTTCTCAGGCACTGCCACAGAACATTCTTGCCCTGCACTGTCCTATAAAAATAGAATAGCATTGCCCCGGCTGGCATAGCTCACTGGATTGAGCGCGGGCTGGGAACCAAAGGATTGCAGGTTCGATTCTCAGTCAGGGCACATGCCTGGGTTGCTGGCCAGGTCCCCAGTAGGGGCCATGTAAGAAGCAACCACACATTGATGTTTCTCTCTCTCTCTCTTTCTCCCTCCCTTCCCCTCTCTAAAAATAAATAAATAAAAATATTAAAAATAGAATAACATATACATATGTAATTTTAAAGTTTTAGTAGCCATGTTAAGACAATGAAAAATAAACAGGTAAAATGAATTTCAATAATGTCTTGTTTAATCCAATATATACAAAATAGTAATATTTCAACATATAACCAGTATAAAATATTAGGGAGATACTTTACATTCTGTTACTCTGACTAAATCTCTGCAATCTGGTGGGTGTGTATTTAAAACTTATAGCACACCTTGATTTGGAGTAGCCACATTTCAAGTGCTTGAGAGCCACATGTGGTCAGTGGCTCCCAAACTGGACAACACCGACTCCAATACTAACTCTGTCATTTGCCAGCTCAGTTCTGTTGGACCTCAAACTTTCTGAACCTCAGTTCCCCTCCCCCTTGTATAAGATGGAAGTCATAATCTCTCATGATACCAAGAGGCAGTCCCATGGGTAAAGCAGCTAGAGTGGTTCACGGTATACAGTAAGTGCTCACTTAATGCATGATTCCTTTCTTACACTGACTTTCCTGGTCATAGCAGATATTCATTTAATGCATGATTCCTTCCTCAGACTAAACTTCCACAGCAACTCATCTATAAGCTCGTTGCAGGAGAATGAAATGCATCTTGACCTGTGACTATATCCAGATGCAAACCGGTGCTGACCCCCTCTCTCTCTCCCTTTCACTGACATCTCCCCACCCTGCCCCCACCCCTCTGCCCCAGGCACTTGCACCACTCACACCTTCACCCCCTTCAGGTCTCTGATGAAAACCCACTTAATCGGAGAACCTTTTCCTGAACACCTCATGTGTAAAGCAGCACCCTCTCTCTCAGTCCTCTCTTACCTGCTTTGATTTTCTTTAGAGCACTCCTCACCATCATGGATTACTTCTCATTTGTTTATTCCTCCCGACCCAATAGCAAAGAAGCTCCCAGAGGGCCCTGGCTGCTCTGTTTGCTATTTCATTTCCAGCTAAATATGTTAATGGATGAATAAATGAATTTATTGACCATCCCCAGTGCTTTGTCCTTAGCATATAACACCAAAATGAAATACAGCATTCTTGCTTGATGAGAGAGAAAGAAATGTAGATGATCAAACATCTCAGAGGTGCTTATTCCCAGCAAAATCTTTGCTACCCTGTGTCCTACCCTGGGCACACATGCCCTCACTCAACCCTCTTCCTTCCTCTAGACTTGTTTTATGCCACTTGCTCTGCTGGGATTTCCTTTACCTCATCTCTCCTTAATAAAACCTTATATGCTGTTTAAGGCCATGCTCCAGTTTTCTGTAGAATTTTTTTTTTTTAGATATTTGGACTGAAAACTTTATCCCTGACCTTTATTCCTCCCCCAATGGATTTTTCCTTTTGTTGTAGTATTTATGACAGCATATTTCATATTAGAATGTCTCACGGATGGGTGTGACTCCCCACAATATATTGAACCTATGGAGCACAGGACCTAATTTCAGCTGGGATGGGATAACAGTGGGGATGTAGTTGAAATTATTAGACTTTGTGATGAGAAATTTGGGTTAAAATCTTGAATCTAGTACTTCAGAGTTGCGAGCTTGGGAAAGTTACTCAATGTCTTTAAGTCCCAAGGTGCTCATCTGTGAAATGAGATAGCTGTGGTCACCGCTGTTAACATCTACTCTATACTGGTTTCTTTGATGACTACCAAGATGACAGACATGAGATCCAAGTACATAGTAGATGCTCAATAAATACCAGTCACATGACTTTTAAATGATCCCGAGTGTCTAGTACAGTTGGTACTAACATGGGCTTGTTTACTGAATACGAATCACAGTATCTATCATAATATGACCACATGAAGGTAACATATCCACTGGTTCTCGTTCTTGCCCAACAAAACATCCATGTCCATTAAGATTCACCTTATAGAAACTTCTGTTTTCATTATTAGTGTTCTGTGGATCATTGTGATTTTCTAAGTCATCAGAGATACACATTCAGACTTCTTCCCTGAAGCACTCGTCCCTACTTGCTCGAGCAGATTTTAGCGTAGACCTCAACAACAGAGAAGGTTCTAACATGGCTGTACATGCCCACTGTGTTGTTGAGACATCTCAAAACAAAACAAGGAGCCAAAAGATAGAAGTCTAGTACCATTGGCCTCTGAGGTCATGTCCTATAAAAAAAAGTTGAATAAAAGCAAGGTTTAATTTTTGTACCACTGCCATGTGGGTTCAGTATTTTTTGTTGTGGGAAGCTGTCTTATCATTTGTAGGAGGGTTAGTGGCATTCCTAGCCTCTACCCACTTGATGTGATTAACACCCCCTCAGTCATGACAATCAAAGATGTCCCTTGAGTCACAAAAGGGCAACCACTTGGGGAAAACTGGACTGAATCTTTTAGATTTCAGCAAATTCTAGGACTGTAGACCAAGGTCTCACACTCTTGCATGCACAGACACACACGTGTACTCTGCTGCTTGATGCACAGCTTCCTTCCACTTTGGAAAGCTGCAGTGTTCTGAATTGTGTTTCCTTGCGAACAGTCTAACAGCCAAGCATTCTCTTAACAAGCTCCCACCCTGCACCCACTTACAACAGAAGCCATGTGGAAGGTTTGTATGGGTGACATGCTGCGATTTCAGCGTGTCATAGCTCCCCACCAGGATCTCCGAACAGTCGCCTCCACCCCCTGCTTGCCACTCAGGTGGGCCTGGCAGACAGTGTTGGCAGCTGCAGCTGTGACAGTTCTGTACTCACCACGTATGGCTTTGTCTGAGGCTCTGAACAAAACTTGAGGCCACAGCTTCTGACAGCCCACTCCTCCACTCATGTGCCTCACTTCTTGGCCGCTGACAGCTGGGGCTTGCGGGGCCAAACAGATTTCTGTAGCTACTCATAATAAAGTGGTGTAGTTGGGCAACAGAAAGAAACATTCAGCTGAGCAGGAAATTTCCATCTCTTTGTTTGATTTTCTTATTCTTTTTTAGCTTTACTTTCTTTCCTACTTGGAAGAGTAGACAAATAAGATATCTTATTTATCCATGCTTATGGTAACCTTACACTTGGCACAATGTCTGTGTCCTTGCCACATTTTTAAAAGGTAGGAATAAAGATCTGAGATCCAGGGAGAGGACATGACTGCCCCAAATCACACTGCTGGCCATGTGTAGAAACAGTCTTTTAACGGTTCTTGCCAGACAAAGGCTCACAGTCCAATGAGTAAGACAGACACAGAAACAATCAAGTATAATAAAAAATAATAGGCACCAACATACAGTTATATAAAGTGAGCAACTAGAGCAGAGAGAAAAGATCAATGAATGATTCTGGGGATGAATAGAAAAAGGAAATGGCCTTTGAGGACCTGACTCAGCTGGCTGCTACAGGACAAACAGGACTCAGCTGGGCAGGGGGGACAATATGAGCAAATACACTCCCAGCAGGGAATAAGTGGACATCATCAGGACCAACATTCTTCATTACCATTGTCCTCCCCATCGTACAGCACTTACTAACTGCCAGGCACTGGTTGGAACACTTTCTGTGATTTGTGTCATTGTATTTTTATACAGGTGCTGTTGTTAATCGCATTTTGCAGACAAGGAAACTGAGATTCAGAAAAGTTAAGTGGCTTTGCTGAAATCATACTGGTGATAACTGATAAAACCTGGCTTCAAAGCTGCCTTTCAGTATGGACTCAGATAAGCTCTTCTAGAATAAGTGGGGTAGGGGACACAGAAAGCACAGTTCTGGCTAGTAAGTAGAATCATGAGGAAATGATAAAAAACAATTTATAAATTTTCAAAAGGCTAGACATGGCCTTGTGGTTTCTCTCTTCTCCTCCATGCAAGGAGCCTCTTTCTAAGTTCTTCCTCAGTCTTAACATTTCTTTAACATGGCACCACTGTACTTTGCTTCCATTCTCCCCAAAAGAGATGGGCAAGACCCCACCTAGTTTCTTGGCCTTTAGTTTCCCTTCTGAACACAGGGAACGTTGAGACTTAGAATCACCAACAGGGGAATTCTTTGGTCACATTTCCTTGGGGTGAGGGAGACATTCTACTGAGCCCTATAGAAGTGGACCCTAAAGAGCTCCATGAACACATCATCTGTGAGGTATCCAACCCAGAAAGTCATGCTCCATCTTGAGACTTTGTGCATTCATATAATTATACAAAAGCAAAATGCATATTCAGTAGGTATGTGTTTATGTGAGAGGAGGAGAGGAAGGAATTCTCATTTACTGAGTCCTTGTCGGGAGAGACAGGTTGATTGTGAAGATGATAGGTGGGACAGACACTTGGACTCTGCCTCCACATCCCTGAGACTCTGTTTCTGCATCTATTCACTTCATGTATTCTTTCAATACATATGCCTTCATCATTTTTGATGTGCCAGGTGCCAAGGTATAGGCACTTAAACCCGTGCTGTGTTCTACAGATGAGGAAACTTCATCACTAAGAAGTGAAGCAACTAACATGTTCATATAGCATGTGACCAGCAAAAGCAGAAGCGTGAGCCCAGATCTCCATAGATGCTTGCTCTTAACCAGACACTGTACTGGATTTTGTAAACCTTAAAATACCCTACTGATTTAAGGTAGTATTAAAAAGATGTGTTAATACCATTTTCCCCTTTGTCTTTCTCCCTCTTCTCTCTCTCTCTTTTTTATTTTTTATCTCTCTTTTCCCTTCCCTGCCTCTCTCCCTTTTCTTTTCTCCACAGGACTCCACAGAATGGAGCAAGAATGAGAGGAAAAAGGCCGGCAGAAAAGCATGAACTGGAGGTTTGTTGAGCTCCTCTACTTCCTGTTTATATGGGGCCGTATCTCAGTGCAGCCCTCCCACCAGGAACCAGCTGGGACAGACCAACATGTCTCCAAGGAATTTGATTGGCTCATTTCAGACAGGGGGCCTTTCCACCACTCCAGGAGCTACCTATCCTTTGTGGAAAGACACCGACAAGGATTTACAACCAGATATAAAATATACAGGTAAGACCTGGGCTAAGCTAGCCTTTGATTTCCATTCATAGAATGCTTTTGCAGGTCAGTTGGTGGCATGGGCCTTGCTATAAGGGGAACATCTGGTGTGGGCCAAGGGATCATGCCCCTTCAGCAGGCTCTTGGTGAAGAGCCTTTTTTTCTTTCTTCCTTTTTCTTTACTTTGCACAAGAGATTAGCAATGACAAGAATAAAGAGCTAATATTCATTGAGTACTACTCTATGCTGGAGATGGCACTTATACTTTAAATATACCATTTCATTTAAACCTTATAAACTACCAGAGGTAGGGTCGATCTGTTTTCACCACTTTATAGGGGAGGTGACTCAGCTTCAGCTAAGTGAAATAACTTGTGTAAAGTTACAATGTAAATGGGGGGACTGGGACTCTAACCCTGGGAACAATATTTTTAGTCAACCACATCAGGTTTTGGTAGTGTTATTTTGCAAATGCTGTGCACCCAGTACCCTACCTAAAGGTATGCACATATTTGGAAATAAGCATGGACACTGAGTGAACAATCCTTCTTGAACAAATCTGAATCTGTTCTTGGCCTCTTGGAATCCTATTCATATAAAAAGAACTTAGCCCAAAGTTCTCTTTTCTTTAAAGCCATCATAGGGTCTCCTTATTTCACTTGATCAGCTTCTCTGATATTTCTACAGCTTCCTATCCTTCCTTATACCTCTTTAGTTTTTTTTAAGGTTTATTTTATTCTCATTCAAGAGAGAGTGGAAGGGGGAGGGAGAGAGAGGAATATGGATGTGAGGGAGAAACACTGATGTGAGAGAGAAACATCAATGAGTTGCCTCCCACATGTTCCCCGACTAGGGATCAAACTGGCAGCTTTTTGGTTATCAGATAATGTTCCAACCAACTTAGCCAACTTAGCTCTATCTCTTTAGATTTAAGCCATTTAAAATTAGTATGCATTCTTGTATTTTTTTTTTTTTACCTAACTGGAAACTTTTGGAGGACAGAATATACATAAGGTCTGTCCAGAAGACATCCAGCCATGTAATATGAAAAATAGAGACATTTATTGAAGAAGATACAAGATATAAGAAACATTGTACATAGGACAATGATACCTCAGTTCTCTTCAAAGTAGGCACCTTGAGACCTCACACAGTTCTCTCTCACACAGTTCTCTCTCACACAGTTCTCTCTCAATCACAGTTCTCTCCCATTGTGTTTTCCTGAATCTCATCAATGGTCTGAAATCTCTTCTCTTCCAAAGGTGATTTTAGTTTTGGAAAAATCTGGACTATAGTTGGGCTAAGTCACCTGGGAGATTTGATGTTTTGCAAAAAAACTTTGCATCAGATGTGATGTATGAGCAGGTGGGTTGTCATGGTGAAGCTGCCAATCACCATTTGCCCATAGGCGCAGGCTTCTGAATCATCCAAATAGTTTCTGGGGAGGAATGTTCAAGCTTAACGCAAAAGTTGATGCAGATTAACTGCTCTACTCAGTCATTTTGAATGTGACAGCCACACAGTACACATGTTCACTCGATGGCGTCTACTGCCCCCACTGACTAGTACAGTGAAGTTGTCATTGTTGACACAGGAGCATTCCAGTCCACTCTCCTTGGCTGCCAGGTTCCATCCATGTCACTCAAACTGTTCTCATTATATATTTTTAAAAGATTTTATTTATTTATTTTTAGAGAGAGGGGAAGGGAGGGAGAAAGAGGGAGAGAGAAACATTTTGTGTGGTTGCTTTTTGCACACTCACTATCAGGGACCTGACCTTCAACCCAGGCATGTGCCCCAACTGGGAATCAAACCAGTGACTCTGGTTTGCAGGCCTGCATTCAATCCACTGAGCCACAGCAGCCAGGCTGTTCTCATTATATTAACAATGGATGAACATTTTCTGGACAGACATCATATATATATATATATACACATATACATACACACATATATATACACATACATAAATACATGAATATGTATTTGTATATGTGTATGTACACATGTTATTTACACACATGTTAGTTACACACATGTATACACACATACATGCTAGATGTGGGTGCAAATGAATTGGAGAATATAAAAAGCTCTCTAGAGGTATAATTTTTGTGTTAAGGTCAAGGAAGGACAACCAGTAACACTTCTGTATGAGTTAGGATAGGAGAGCCGGGAAGCATGGTGAAGGAAAGAATCTTGGCCTGCACCTAGGGAGGCAAGGATTCAGGTCTTATATCTTCTATATTTTTGACATGAAAATAGGCATGTCTCCTTTGCACATTTTGTGGCATTATGGGCTGAGAATGGGTTATTTATGAAATCTCTATTTGCTGCAAATGCCTGTGATTTCATACTGAATATTCAGATCCTAGTTTAAAATTTGACCCACTAGTGACTGAGGTCTTGCAATGGTCCCATTTACGCAAGAGTTCACAGATGAAGTTTTTTTGAGCCTTGAGGAGCAATAAACAATCAGAGTTACCTGAAAAGGTACCCTGGGAATGATGAAAAACAGGAACACTAAGAAAAATGAATATGGGGTGTGCATGAAAAGAAAAACAGCACCAGGATGAGAAAATGGTGCATTTCTTCTTTCAAAAAAAAAAAAAGATCAGAATTTCAAAAATATGTAATTATTGATTCAAAAGTCTAAACTGTTTCTTAGGAGAACTATTTCTAAGTTACCCAGGAACAATAGTTATCTACTTAACCATTCAAATTTGGATTCTTCAAACAGTTTCTGACAGACTACAGCCATTGCGCTCAGTGACTGTGCATAGACTAAGTATGGTGCTCATTGATCACA
This sequence comes from Artibeus jamaicensis, assembly GCF_021234435.1. Classification (NCBI taxonomy): domain Eukaryota; kingdom Metazoa; phylum Chordata; class Mammalia; order Chiroptera; family Phyllostomidae; genus Artibeus; species Artibeus jamaicensis. The sequence goes on from NW_026522030.1 coordinate 2,716,047, forward strand.
CAACATAATGCTCCGATATCAGGAATCCCTGGTATGGGAAAGATATTAGCTTGAGATGTTGGATTTTGGGGAAGAGAAGAAGTAGTGAAGATCCAGATGTTTGTGATTTGTCAGATATGAACAACCCCTTGGTTTTATCGGTGGCCTTCTCTTCTATTTGAGCCTCCTGAGGACAATTTAAAGTTGGGATAACTGGGGCTTGAATTTCCATTTTAAAGATCAGGATATGATTGACTTGAATAAGGTTATATAGGTGAGAAATGTGGAGCCTGGACTGGAAACAAAATCTGATAAGTCCACCCACATGAATAAATATACTAGAACTGAAGGCATCCATTCATTGTTTACAACTGTTTCTTAGCAACTGTTATATGCCTGACCCTGTGCTAGACACTAGAGATAAGTTGGTCAGAATATAAGTAGTCACAATATGACATGGTGATGGCCATCATGGAAGTTCACGATGGAATTATCACATTTGTTAGATGATTAATATGTGTTAGTGATTGCTGTTGAAATAACTGAGACTTAAAAGGATATCCTCAGTAGAACCACAGCTACAGAAGGTTCAACAGTAGCATCCTTTTACTGGGCACTTACAATGTGTCATGAAGGCAGGTCACTCAGTTCTCACTACTTCCTCTGTGAGATGAGCAGTGCTTTGGCATTTTACAGGTAGCAAAACCAGGACTTGGGGAAGTTGAATGCATTGCTCCAGCCCACAGATTTTCAACATTTTATGTCTCATGGCACACATAAACTAATTACTAAAAATCTGCGATGCACCAAATAACATATATTTTTGCCGATCTTACACTAAAGATAGGTGTAATTTTGATTCATTCACACTGAATGGCTATTGTTATGTTGGCTGTTGTCACTGTTTATTTGACAGTCTAAGGGGAAAGAGATCTGTGCTCCTGACTAAATAGTCAGGTATTGCATGTTTTATTTATTTTTTATTTTTTAAATTAAAACACACCATTTTAATTTTCACTGATAACTTTACTGATTTAGATATTTTGAGAATGTCAGCTCGCAGCACACCAGTGTGTCACAGAACACCAGTTGAAAATTGCTGCCCTAGCTCATCGATCTGGTGTGGAGTGGAACTGGGCTCCAAACACAGATCTACCTGACCCACAGTGTCAGCCACTGTTCCTCCAGCCACAGTGCTTCATGGCCCTCCAGCACGGTATCTGACTATGGAGTGTTCCAGAGCTCTGAAAGTCCACTTCCAAACATCTTTTCTATGCTGCTAAACATTTCCAGGGTAGTTAAACAGATCCTGAGAAGTGAATGGTTGCTAATGAGGTTGGGGTCAGGACATCTGGATACTAATTCCAGCTCAGCAGGCACTGGTCTAGTGCCATTAAGCAAGCCCCCTCCTATCCTGGATCCTACTTTCCTTACTTACTGAATGATAGGTTTGATGTAGGTCAGTGGTTTTCAGCCAGTGCCCTCTGAAATCCTGATGATCGGTGAAAGAAGTCCTAAAAGTCACCGTAGTGTGGGAAGACAGGCCAAGGGAAGGAGGTGATCAGGCAGGATCCCCAGAGAAGATTTGCTTCTTCTGCTTTTGGACCCAGGCTTTACATATGCTTTCCTTTGGATTCCACTGCTAAAACAGTTTGCAGTCAGCCAACATGCTGATTTCTAAGCTCCCTTCTAGCTCTAAAATTAAGTATAAGGTTTAACCAAGGTCACATGGTTAATTAAATGATGGAGTTCACCTCAGAGGTCAGGCCCCTGGTCATCTAGTTATTTCTTTCTTCTTTTATTTAATCCTCAAATAATGATTAAGCACCATCTACAGGCCCAGTGCTGTTTGGGGGCAGATGATACAATGATGAGTGAAGCAAACATGGTCCCTGCTTTCGTAGGAGAGACTAACATTAATTAAACACACACACAGTGCTACAAAGAAGAAAGAGCAGGACAGGTGTAACTGGTCTGACGTTAATACCTTAAATGTGGATCTGGAACCTGTTATGTGCAGAGATTTGGTGAGGCTTCTCTGATAGACATGCAAATGGGTAACAGAGACAAATTAACTCTCCAAACCAGGTCAAACCAGAGCAAATGCCAACTAGGACATACTCCTCAGGCTGGTGGTTAATTTACACTTTCTCTCCATGGCGTGCTGCTTTGTTGAAACACTAGGACATGTCCACCTGTGATTTCCTGTGCTTCCTGTGTGCTACTATGGGTACAGCACATTAGGAAGTTGACATTTGCACCGGGAAGGATAGACTTTCTTAGTGGACTATTATGCCACATTGCCATATGCTACAGAGCCAGCTTCACTGAAATGTTTTAGACCTCAAGCTTCGGCCAGTTTTACCCACCCTGAATCCAGGCCGGAGCCCTGAGTGATCTAGAAGCTTCAGAAGATGGTCTGCTCTCCTCATTTTAGTGGGTTAAGGCTATCTCCTTCCCGTGCATCTGCACCCAGAGGCTAGTGTCAGCTCATAGTCTTAGTGGGGGATGGTGCCACTGGCAAGGAAGAGACCCTTTCAAATTAAATCTCAGCAGAAGCCTTCTCTCATGTTGCTTCACAAGCTGAGCTGTAGTATATGCACAAGTAGTGATTTGGGTGTGTGAGGCACACGCTGTGTCACTCACAAGCCTGAGCTGACACATGGAGGCTGGGTGGGGGGACTTCTCTGCCAGCTTCTACCAGCATGCTATAGCAGCATCATCGATCTTGGTCCCAGGGAATCTGGTGCTGGCCCAGGTCACTCACCTCCTCAATGCGTGATTTCAGCTAAGTAATGGAACTTTTTTAGCCTCTGTTTCCTCACCTGTAAAGTGGACATATTACTTAAGGTGGTTTCCAAGGGCCTTTCCATGTCTGAATCTGTCCTTGATTCTGTGAAATATTGTCATTTAAAAATAGAATGTGGCAGGTAGCAGAGAAGACTTGGGACTTGGAGTCTGGAGACTCAGGTTTTGTTTATTTTAGAGCCACTTTGTAGCTTTGGCATCCTGGTGCATGCACCATTCACTCATTCATATATCCGTTGCTTTAGAACTTAACACAAATCATATGCCGTAAGCTGTGCCATAATTAGAGATAAAGAGGTAAGCAAAAGAAAATAATAATGCACACACACTCAAGCACACGCCCCACAAGACCACAGTGTAGGGTAGAAGGAAAAAGATTCAATAACAAATAGGTGTAATTTTATGTATGTAGATGATACCTTATTTCCTCTGTTGGGAGGGATGATGTCTGTCCTACCCACTAAGGCAAATGATAAACATTTGTTTGAGAATGCTTTGTAAAATTAAAAATTTTTTATATCTGCAATTTTTTTTCATAAGATTCTAAATCACTATTCTAATAAAATCACTTAACTTTCTGATAAGCCTATACATATCTTTTTCATTAAATATAGCCATCCTGTGATGGAAATACTGTTTTTGTCCATATTACAATTGAGAAAACTAAGACACCAAGATTCTGAGTATATTGTTCGCATCTTTCAGCTAGGAAGTGGACAAGCTGGGATTCAAAAGCAGGCTTTAGAGAATCCACAACATGAGTCCCTAACACTACGTGTTCATGACTCTCCCTGGTTCTTAATTACCTGGTTTACTAGCAAATGCCAAGAGACTTCCTTTGAACATGGGCAAGTACCAACCTCTTTGAGGCTCAGTTTTCTCATCTATAAAATGAGGATAATATTAAATGTGTGGTTGTGGTGAAAAATAACATAGATATCAAGCATATGGGACTTGGAATTTTGCAGGAGCTGCATAAATGCACACTCTTTCCTCTACATAAGAGAGCTGATTGCTTTGCTAAAAATTATTTATGTCCTACTTATGTTAATTTCAAAGTCAGTTCGGTTCAAAGGTGTTTCTGATGTTTTTATTGCTTTTTGTGATTTATTTTTGTGTTTATTTTTTTTCCTGACTTTGAGATCATTAGTAGTTGCTGTAAATTTAGCAATTATTTCAGAGGCAGATCTAATAGTATCGTGATAACCTTTTGTAGGCTTTGGTTATGGAGAGTCAAGGTAGGGGAGAGATACCAGTAGTGGCAGTGACTGTGCCATAGAGGTGGTTTCACACTGAGCTGTCTTCCCTGTAGGTTGCAGAGTAAGTGGTTTGTGGTTATGGTGCACCTTTGTTTGAGCCTTAAATAAACACCTAAAATTTGAGTGCAGATCACTCTTGGTAAATTGAGTCTCATCATCTAACTTTCTTGCATTTTGTTCAAATTGGCATGAATCTTAGTTTTAATCTGCTCTCTTGATGGTTCTTTCTTGTGTTTCACAAAAAATCTTACTAGGTTTTGTGGTAAAGGACCACAAAATGAATGGGGCTTGGGATAGGTGGATGGTTCTATTGAGATCAATGAGATGTGGTCCTTATCCAGAATCATTAAAGAATATGTAGTGAGTTGGAATACTAAATGCTATACACTGGGGAGATGATGTGCGGTTTAGACAGGTCTCTGCCTTCAAGGAGCTTACAGACAAGTGATCGTGAGAGAGAAGTCCATGCTGTATCACTCAGGATGTTTGTGGTTGAACTTGAAAGGAAACCATAAACCTCAGCATTCCATATGGAATCTAGACATCACATGTTGCAAAGTTTATATTTCTATTATTGCAGCTAAAATTAGTCAAAATTAGCATTTCTTAAAGCATAGTATATGGAACTCTAGTTTAATGTGCTATGAAAAGGCGTTTTCAGGAAAAAAGATCTTATAGTCAAATAATAATAATAACGATGATGATAAGTTAGTTGTTAACATAGAAAACCTACCAGGTACTTCTCAGGGTGTATAAATTGTTCCAGCTGATTGATTTCCACGATAATCCTGTGCCTCGCGTGTTATCTTCCCCATTTACACAACTTGTCCAAGGAAAGAGCTAATTCTCAGTCAAGTAGGACATGTCACAGGCAAGCAGATTCCAGAGCCTGCATGGCTAACCATGCTACATTTCCTCCCAAATGACATAAATATATTTGTTTGGAAAACAGATCGCTACTAGAATATTAATAATATTTGAGTAGACTTCTTTGTCTATACAACTTCTTTTTCTCAGAATGATTGGAATTCTGGAGAGCAGGTTTAAGGAGTCATTGGCACTCCCTGGTGTTGGCAGCTCGAATGTCACTTCTTTGGATGCTGGCCTCAGTCAGAGCACTCTTAAAGGGACCGCTCTTCAGCTTGGGAGTCTGGCATCTCACCTGGGAAGCCACCCTACCTGTAGAGCTTTTGCTTTGAGAACTTAGGACAAAATCTACCTCCTGGTTTATAATTAAAAGGAATGTAATTAGTATCTTTAGTTTTCCTGTCTCAAGTAATAGCCTTATCTTTTTTCTCTTTCTTTTCATTTCCTTAACTTTTGCACTATTTTTTCTTATTCCTAAGTTTGGCATTCCACCCTGTGGTACAGCAGTAGGAACTTCAACAGAGGCCAGAGCCACAGTTGATTCAATATGCAAAGTGGCTGCGCATCAGAAGCACCTGCAAAGCTTTTAAAAAGTACCAATGCCCGGGTCCTTCCTCACATATTTGGATTTAGTGTGTCTAGGATAGACACAAGAACCTCTGACCTAGAGCAATGATTGTCAGTCAGGCATATTTCTCTTCCTAAGGGGACATTTGGAAATACCCCAGGACATTTTTGGTTGTGGCATTTAGTGTGCAGAGGCCAGGGATCAGGGAAACTACCAACCATCCTACAATGCACAGCCAGCCCTCTGCAGCAAACAGCTGTCTAGCTCACAACATCAGTGGTGTAGAGGTTGAGAAACCTTTCTCTAGAGCAAGTATTTTTAGACAAAAAGGGAAAGGGGTGAGGGAAAATATTAAAGTAAATGGTCTTTGATTTTGGTCTTCATGAGTTTGAGTTGGAATGGTTGAAATATGGCCGGGCACCAGCATGTGGTGGTGCCCGTATTTCAACCATTCCCAGGTTCCCAGAGTCTGGCTGCTGGACCAGAGGGGAAGGGATCATCTGTGTTTTTAGACAGGGGCTCAGTCAGGGTGGCTGTTGATGCCAGGAAGGTGAAAGGCTTTTTGCTTCCTGATGCAGATGGGGAGCATTTATGGGAAACTAGCTTTCCACTCCAGAGAAAACAGTCTCTATTCCTTTGGGAGATCTGGGAAGTCCGGTGGGTTTCTCCTCTGATGATAGTATTCCACAGACAGTAAAAAGTTTAGGTTTCATAAGTCCTTCAGATACACTTCACCCAGGAGCATTAGAGGATGCTGACTAGGCTCAAAGAAAGATGAGACTGGGTCAGTGTCCCATGGTGAGAGCCAGTACCCTGCACCTTCCTCTCCCTTATCCCTTATTTCACCCATATTTCTGATCAAGGTCTCCCTGAATAGAGCAGATGGGAAGGGTTACCCAGCAAACATCACCTGAGCCACTTGTGGTCAATTCAAAGATAATCTTCCATGTTGGTTATTTAAAATTGATCTTCCTCTTCCAAGAACCATATAGCTTTATTGCTACTCAGTTGGTGCCTTTGTTAACGTCCCCTCTTTGCTCCCATGCTGTCGCTGAACTGGCTTCTGTGAGCAGCTGCAGACGTCTCCGCAGAGCCATTGTCCAGCTTTAGTCAGGAGCGAGTTCTGAAAATGGACGTTTGCACACCTTCCTCATAGGGGCCAATCAACTGACCAGTGTTTTTAACTGACACAAACTAGGCCATCACTATGATGGGGAAATTAGGAGAATGGAGACAAGCCCTTGGAAGCTTTGGGTACTATGTTCCAAATCTTGACAAAGGAAGAAGAGAGGGACTGGATCCATGATCTGGAGTATCTGTCACTTACTTATTCTTCTGGAAGATATTTGTTGAACTCCAGACTCCTACTAACCAGACTCTGCCCTGTGTCCTGGGGATAGGAAGAGGAAGCCCTTGATCTCTGCTCTAAGGGAATTGAGGGCATCTTGAGGAAAATACCCTCAACTACAACGCCTCCTGCTAAGTACCCTGATCAGGCACTGCCCTGGAAACTGTGTTTGTGTGGGAGAAGGGAGCTTTCTCCAGCACTGAAATTGTGAAGGTGGGGGAGGATGGGAGGAAAAGGCAAATCTAGGAAGGCACTGTAGAGAAGGAGCATCGAACCCAGTCTTCAAGGAGGATTCAGGTTTCATGAGAAGGCAGTAGGGAGAAAAGCAGCCTGGACAGATGGAGTGGCACCTGCAAGGGCAAGGAGGCTGGAGAATTTGGGATGGCGCTGATTTGAACCAACCTTAACACTTACTGTGTAGCTCTTTAGATCAGTGTTTTTTTGTTGTTGTTGTTTTGTATTTCCATTTTTTGACCCTAACTCATGCTACAAAAAATACATTTTGCATGGGCATTCAAGATACCTAGATATATGTGAAATGAAAATTCATGAAGAAATCTTAACCTTACTACATGTGATGAATCTTGATATTTTATATTCTATTGCATTCTAACCTAATCTATTCTTTTCAGATTCATTTACTTTAAAAAATGCAGGTGTGTACCAACTAAATTGACTTCAGCCTCCACTAACGGGGTAGGCCTTGCAGTTTGGAAAACACTGACTTTGAGTCTATGTTGCAGTCACATTTTGGCTCAGAGGAAAGAAAACTTGCACCGTGCTTGGTTAGCAGAGCTTGCCATGGGTTCAGGATGAGCAGAATCGAGCCTATGCCTTGTCTGATGTGGGCAATAGGAAATCGATGGCAGGTTTGAAGCACAGCACCAGCATGGCCCGACATACATTCACTCTGGCAGCAGCGTGAGGAAGCGTGGATGGGAGTAAGAGACAAGGGTCAGAAAGCTGTGGCAGTAATTTAAGGAAGAGGAAGGAGTGCTGGATCCCAGACAAAGGTGATAAAGATGGAGTTCATTAACTCCCAAGCACCACTCAGGGCCACCAACAGAGCTGCTTGGGTACCTGTCAGACAGCTCTCTTTCTGGGCTGCATCCAGGCGTACCTGCTGCCCCGGTTCCATTCTGAGCACCCTATGGCAGGGCGCATTATTTTGTTCTCAGCAGATGGATACCTTTGTATTTCTCATGAAAGGAACCAGAACGCCCAGGCTTCTGCCTCTAGGCCAGGGGTGTCAAACTCATTTTCACCGGGGGCCAAATCAGTCTTGTAGTTGCCTTCAAAGGGCCAAATGTAATTTTAGGACTGAATGAATGTAACTACTTCTTAACTAAGGGCAAGGAGCTCAGAACTGCCGCCGGGTAGAAATGAGGTGCCCGGCTGGATAAAACAAGGTGGAGGGCCAGATTCAGCCTGCAGGCCTTGTGTTTGCCACCTGTGCTCTAGGCAATTTCTTTATTTCTCTAGGCCTTCTCTCTGGGTCTCACTAGCAGTGGCCTCCCAGACTGGCTTGGAGGAAGGCCTTACATTCTACCCTTTATCTACATCTGACTTGCTCTTGCAAACCTTGATGAAAACGTACAGCTGCAAGTCTGTAGCTAAGTGTATGTGAACCCTAAAACCATCACTATAGCTTAGTAATGAAGATCAGGTCTTTAGACTCAGGCAGACCTTAGTTTGAATTCTGGCTCTGCTGCTTCCCACTTTTGAGACCCTGAGCATGATTGTTAAAATTTGAGCCTCAGTTTCTTCATCTGCAAAATGGGGAGATATTCCAAGATTGTTGTGAAGATCTAAGAAGATAAAACATGATGGTATTCAGCATGGAGCAAGGGGTTGAGACTGCTACCTTAACTGTCTGAAGCACCAACCCCTGGAAATTCAGCAACATAGACTCTGCAAAGGCTTGTAGAAGACTCCAACAGCAGGTGGGAGGCTTGACCTGTGTGCTTAGGTAATGCCCTGTGAAGCCAGCATTGCCTTATTCCTAGTCTAAGAGGACAATTCTTAGGAGAAGATGGAGAAACAGGACCAGAGAGATGAAGATTTACGATGCCCTGAGGCACATGTAGCAGGAATCCAGAGGCCTGTGCACTGGCAAGGTATCCTTAACCAGCAGATGGGCTGATTCATGTAAACAGCTCACGTCCCATGATTTGCAGGCGTCTCATTTATTAATTAGCCCAGGTGATGGGAGCAGTCTGCGACATCTCATCTTCCAGATCCCACTGCACGGTGCCCGCCAGGTTGTCTTTGATGTCTAACGCTTGGGGGACATTGGCCCCTTGGGGACGGCTTTTCACCCCAGCACCTTCACAGCAATCAGCAGCACTCCAGGGTGGGGTGTGTTTGTGTGGTGGGGGTAACTCTGCTTTTTCTCAACTTACAGGCATGTTGTTCAGAGCTGCCTTTAGCCTGAGCACTCGTGACAGCCTCTCTGTGACTGTGGCGTGACACCCACAGGTTTGATATTACATTGATGGGGCAGTGTGGTTTGTGTGAGAAGGAAGGAGGTGAATACAAATGATAGGGACATCTCATCACTGCTAAATGGTTGGGGGTTGTCTGGTTTGGGAAGGCATTGCTCATCTGTGCATTTGTTCAACAACTATGTGTTGAGTCCCTACCATGTGCAGGGACTGCATTAGCCTCTGGTGGCACCAAGGCATTTCTTCTCTGTGCCGCAAGGGGTGTGGTAGGGAGCTGGGGAGGGACAGGCAATACACAATCAAGTTGCTGCCTTGTGTGAGGAGCACTGGAGTCTTAGCCCAAAGAAGTGGCACTGAGGTGGCTCTTGCAAGATTAAGGAAGGCTTTCAAGAGGAGGTTTTATTTGTTTTGTTTTAAAGTTGAGATCTGTGTAATAGGAGTTAGGCCAAGGAAGGTAGAGGAATGTAAGTGTGTGCATGTGCACTTGTGCATGCATGTATGTGTTTTCAGGTGGTGTTCACAGAGGGACAGACACGAGTGATGGGCAGAGGAAATGTTCGCTGCTGGCTAGAGAAGTCAGGATGGGGTTAGGTCACGAGGGAGCCATATGTATGTTGTATTAAAGACTTTGAACTTTACCCTCAGGCGGTGGCTCCCATTTCACATTTTCTCATTTCAAGATACTCTCTTAATGTCTCAGTGATTTTGTTATGAGTCCCCTAGGCCAGAGAAATACTAACAATTCTGTTTATTAAGTAGTTAGGTCCAAACAACTTAATGGAGTGTTTATGTCCCAATAAGCTTAGTGGCCATTTGAAAAATAATGCATGCAAATCAAAAGAAAATTGTTTTTATTTTGTTTGTAAATAAGCACAGTTACTACTTCTTCGATCTTCGAACTGGATACTACAACCTTTATTTCCTGTCCCTCATTAATTGCTCTGCAGTCCTTTGTAATTGTACCAACTGCCTAAAACCCACCTTCACACACACAAAAAATAAGCCGTCATCGAAAGGATTACAGTGTGCTTTAATGTCAAAACTATAAAGTATCTGAAGTTAGTAGTTTCTACAATGCCCAATAAAAGTTGAGTATCCCTCATTTTCCTCGAACATTTACGGTATCCCACGGTGTTCCTATTCACATGCTCTGGTGCCACGCAGTGTCTCAACACATAATGTACAATAGGAACCAGGTTCCAAGGACAATAGGGAGCTTGTTAGAGGCCATGGCCCAGAGATGGAGCATGTTCAGGTTGTCCTCATAGAAAGCTCAAGCCTGCTAAAAAGGAGAGAAAGGAATTGATGCAGGAAAGTTGGGCGAGGGTGCAGAATGTATGGCAGGAAAACTGACTGCAGTGGCAGTGACCCAGGTAAGGTGGGGAATGCCTTAGACTAAAGTAGTACCAACGGGGATTTGAGATATATTTTTAAATTTTTTATCTGAATTAGCCATAGATTGGCAAGAAGTTCCAAACATAAATTGTCACCCTGACTGGTGTGTGCCTCAGTGTGTTGGGCATTGTTCTACACAGCAGAAGGTTGCCAGTTTGATATCCAGTCAGGGCACATGTCTGGGTTGCAGGTTTGGTCCCTAGTCTGGGCACATACAAGAGGCAACTGATTGATGTCTCTGTCTCACATCGATGTTTTTCTCCCGATGTTTCTCCCCCCTTCCCCTCTCTCTAATAAATAAGTAAAATCTTTTTATAAAAGTTCCAAGCATAGTAGAGAGAGGTCTTATCTACCCTTCACCCAGCTTACCCAAGGGTTACAGCTTACACAACTGTAGCAGAGTATCAAAGCCAGCAGCCTGACATCAGGGGAGTGTGTGTGCCTAGTTCTCTGCCATTTTATCACATGGGCAGATTCATGGGATCACCACCACAATGAAGACACACAGGGCAGTTTCACTTCCACAGAGGTCTCCTTTGTGATGTCCCTTTATAGTCACATCTTTCCCTTCTCCTCTGTCATCCCTAACCCTGATGGCTGCTGATTTGTTCCCCATGTCTGACTTCATCATCTCAAGATTGGCACATAAATGAAATTATAACTAGAGATACTTTAAGGAGAATTGGAAGACTCAGTATTTGAGCATGAAGTTTGAAAGGGGGGAGACTCAATAAGAGAGGGACTTGGCAAGATTTTACCTTCAGTGACCAATCACTGGATCTAAGTTAAATAGGAAAAAGAGGGGGGCATTTTTTTAACTTGGTCAACTAGGTGGGTGGTGGAACTTTTCATTGAGCTAGGGAGCCCTGGAAGGCAAAGAGACTTTTGGGGGTTTTGTGCATTTGAAGATGAGTCACCTTTGCAAAATGTGGAGTTTAATTTACCTGTAACATCCAGATAAAGACTTGGTAGGCAGTTGTTTTCTAAATGGTTCTGACCCTCAAAAGAGAGAGCATGGATAAAATATTATGGTATACGGAGTCGTCAGGTTAGTAATGGTAACTGTCGATCTCCCTTGGAGACGTGCTGGCCCATGGAGGAGCCTGTTCAGCATGCACAGGGAAAAACACTGAGGAGGTGAAGAATGGCCAATGGTGAAGGGGGAAAACCAGGGGCTTGGTGCTGTAGACACTAAAATAAATGAATGTTTAAGGAGGAAGGTGTAGGTAATCAGAGCCATGGTTCTGATATATTATATAAGATTAGAACTGAAAATAGTCTTTTATACTTAAATCTTGACCTTGGCAAGAGCTGTTTAAATGGAATGTCAGGGACAGAAGTCAGATTGCAGTGGGTTGAAGAGTATGTGAGAAGCAAGAGAGTAGACTTTTTTTTTTCTGAAGAAGCATAGCTATGAAAGGGAGCAGATACTTGAAATAAAGAGGGTTTTGTTGTTGTTTTTCTTTGGTTTCTAAGAGGGATGAGACCATTAAGAGGGAGAGACTGGTGCTGAGGAGCAGGGTAGGGTTACTATCGAAGAAGCACTTTCTCAAGAGGCAGGGAAGGAAAGAATAGGTGGAGGTAAAAGGAGGCACACCTTTCTATTGAAATGGGAAGAAGAGAAAGAGAGATGCAGGTGCAGATAAATTACTCATGGGGTCGGAAAGGACGTCGGATGCTTCTGTTCTCTTTGTGAAGTGAGCTGTGAAAGCAGTCACTGGGGAAGGGGTCCCGGGAGTGCAAATAATGCCAGTAGTATGTGGAGAGATTTTGAAATAGCTAATCTGCAGAATTATAGAGGGATTTGATTAAGAAAATGTAAGCAGTCACCAGGAAGCAGTTAGGTGACCATCAATTTATAACAGCTAGAACCTGGGCTGCTGATATATTATTCTCCAAAAGAACTAAAAATTTGAGGAAAGAGAATGGGTGGTGGATGTAGGTTCAAACAGGGTAGTGGGTTGCCAAGGAGATGGAAGGACAATTGATCAAGAATTAAAAGTATTGGCCAGATGTAAGTGTGGAGATGGCTCATTGGCTCAAAGTCAATTCAAAAGGAAGTGAGGACAGTAGATAGTGGATAAAGGGAAAGGAGACTGTCAAGGGCCTTGATAGGTCTTGAAGAGGTCGGAAGCAGGTATCGTGATAAAACAAGTCAGAGACTGGATGTTTCCATACAACATGTCCGAGTTAGAGGGGCCCTGGAGATGACACATTCTAGGAGTAACCACGGGAAGAAGGAGGCTGGAAGAGGGTGGAGGTGAGGATCACTGAGCTGGAGTGTTAAGGGGCTGAGGGGCTGACGGTATCGATGTGAGGCTAAGACACAGTGTAAAAATTCAGTGCTGAAGCATTTAATTAACATGAGAGAATACCTTGAAAGTTGGTTATGGAACACAAGGAAGAAATGAAAGAGAGTGGGGTACAGGTGAACTCCATCTGCAACAGAAGATTTGCATTTGAGTTTCTTTTTCTCCTTCGCGTTAGAGCTTTGATAATGATCTATCCTCTCTGAGCCTCAATTCCCTTCTCCTGAAATAGAATCTTATCATCTTTCCTCCATGTAGAAGAGTGATGCTCTAAAGGGGATGCTGGAAGTAAATGTGCTTGGTAAACCCTGCACCTTCGTGTAAATATGGTCCCTGTTATTCCTGCTGACAGGCCCCAGCACCTGGGACTAACTTTGGATCCTTTCCACTGTTCAGAGGGAAGATAGTGCTTCAGCACCTAATAATTGCCCTTGAGTGGCCTGATTTCAGAATATCATTTTAGGATAACAAAATGAACCGCAGTCATGATATCGAAGACGACAATTAGATGTCCTATCTTTTAGATGTCCAGAATAAATGTTCGAGGACAGTTGACCCAGACAAATTGACTGATAAAGGGTAGCTTGTGCTTCAACATAATGAGTTTAATATTCTTTTGATTTACAAAAAAGCACCGGGGCACCCAGGCCCGGGATGCTTGTCCGCAAAAGGAAAATGTAAAGTGTATTGCACTCCCTGTAGACAACAGAGTTCTGTAACAGCTTCAGAGCAACCTGCTTTTAAATAATGATAACTGTTCTTGTTATTATTATTATTAAGTATTATTATTATTACCAAGGGCAAGGAAAGAACTACTAGAGAGCAGGTGTTCAAAGGCAGAGTGTTGGGAAAGGGGAACCATGTAACTCTCCCTCTCTTGATGTTGCAGGTTGAGCTGAAATGAATAGGATAGTGGGAGGGATTCCAAAACAGAATACAGTTGGAGTTCATTCCCAAACCAAGAACAACATTGAAAAATAAAGCATACACTGAATGGAACTCATAAACTAGTTTTATATGTGATACTGAGTGAGTAGCTAAATAGCCTAATAGCCTAATTAGTCATTTGATCCTCAGAACAGTCCTATATGACAGATACTACCTTTATCATATTTTACATATTAGAAAATGCAAGGTCACTGAAATGTCTTGCTCAAGGTCACACAGCTGGGAGGGGGCATCACGTAACTGTGATTCACAGCCAAGCAAAGTGCTTATACCCACTGGCTCTGCAGAGTTCTGGGAAGTAGGGAAGATCAGGAGTCTGGGTCCTACTCCATCCTTGACACTGAATCACCTTGTTACCTGACAAAATTTTTTCCTCTATTACCCCAGTTCTTGTTTCTCTTTTTTTGTGTTCTTCCCCTTTTTCTTTCTTCTTCCCACTCTTTTTCTCCCTGATCTTCTTCTTCCTATTCAGATATACCTTTCCTGTGTAATGCTTTAACATTCACAAGGCACTTTCCATATGAGGTAGGTAATGTTGCCTCATTTTAAAGATGAAGTCGCCAGAGATTTAAACAGCTGAATGATTTGTCCGGGATGATATATCTGGTAAGTGACGGAACAATGTCTTGCATCCAGGCCTTCTGACACATTCTTCATTACTTATTTTAACTTTCTCACAGGTACTTTATTTATTTATTTTCGATGCGCTCTTCTTGTCACTGGCACTCAGTAGTTTAGGTAAATCATTTGTGCTGATTCTAATACTTTTTAAGGGAGAATGGAGGAGAGTTTTGCAGACAGGCAGTGCTTGACCTTGTACGTGCGTAAGGATTCAGAGGTGATATTTGAAAGGAGGAGGAATGAGGCATATACAGTTCTTACCTGGTGTGAATCTAGGGGTCCCTTGTCTTTACAAAGATTTCAGAAAGTCAACTCACAGTGAGTGTCATCCCCCAACTCTGGGGAAAAAAGTGTTTTTTCCAAGATTGTTTTCTTAAAATTAGTAGTCTGATGTGATATCATTAAAAACAACCAACCCACCACAATTTAGAGTAGAGATCCTTTTGTCTCTTGTGGATGGGGGACAGTAGACAGGAGATGCATAGCTGTACTTATTATGCCATTCTATTTTAGTCTCTGCTATAATACTCTTCCTTTTTTGGATATTATTCCTTCGCTGAGTACCACCCACTAACTTCTGGGAGCAAGGTCAGGTGAAAGACACATTCAGATGTGTCAGCTTCTTCATCCCCTTGTCAGTGGGTGCTGGATTTTCCGTAGTAACTCAGAAACCTGTCTCTCAAAGAGAACCAGACAAAGTATCCCCTGACACTGGACCAGTAATTATTAGGTGTAGGAAGCCTGTGAACTTATATATCAAGAACCTGCACTGGGATTGTAGAGTTCCTCTTTGGCCTGCTCCAGGAGAGAATTGACAGTACTTACCGGAAGGCAGTCTTCTGGATGAGAAGTTTTAATGATCAGAGTTGCTAGAAGATGGGAAGGAGCACCTTGATAGAATTGACAGAACAGTCGCTCTCCTGTCACCAAAACAATTCTAATTAGCATAGTCTAACCAAAAAGAATTAAAGTATAGTATGGGGTTGAGGGGTTTAATTTCAGTGACTGTTGATGCCTTTGACAATCCAAGGTACATAATTTCGCCTAAAAAAATACTTCCCTGTCACTTGTCTAACTGGAGAGAGCACCATTTTCTAATTTTCTTGTGCAATCTGTTGTATGGGTGGAGTTCCTGAGAGCCCAAACAACAATCTAAGGGACACACCTACTGTGTTATTGAATTTTTATCTAAGTCTTTTCTGAGGGCCTCCCCTCTTAGAGCTGATAACAACCAAAAGCTGCTCTTGCTTCTGCTCTCCATGGGTAGCCACACTCGATCCCAGGTCTTCCTTTATCAACTCCCAAATACCTATGTTCAGCTTTCATCTCTCCTACAAACTCCAAAGTCTTTTTACCCAACTTCCAAATGGATATTTCCATTGGACTTTTTCATGAAATTTCAGAATTTTCATTTTCCCCCTTCTCCGTCAATCTAATTCGGAGAAAAAAAATTTTCTTTTTGTATTCTCTCTCTCAAATGATGGCACCTCATCAGGCAGGGGTCCAAGCTAAACATTGGACAGTATTCTCAAGTATTTTTCTTCCTTCCTACTACTACTACTACTACTACTACTACTACTACTACTACTACTACTTATAGTAACTGCTAATATTTGAGTGCTTACTGTGTTTCCAGCTCTGTTCATCACATTACATGGATGCTATTGCCAATTCTTCCAGCAACCTGTGATTGTTGCCCTGAGTCATAAATGAAGGAAATGAGTAGCTTGCCCAAGATTATGCAGTTAGTTGGTGAAAAGGTCAGGGTTCAAGAATCTGGAATTTGTGTTCTTAATTTCTCTTGCTTTTATGTCTAAGTAATCACCATTTTCTCTCTTAATTGATATATGTTTTCTAGTTCATGTACTTTTCCCAGTTGTGGCTTTCTCTTTTCTATCTTATTTTCTATTACTTATTTCCTAAGTCAGTGGTCTCAAAAGATTATGCATCTTTGTCTTTCAAAAAAAATCTCATACCACCATATATTGATGTTCATTTATACATGAATATTGTAAACATGTAAGATGTTTGTGTTCATTTACAGGTTATAAACATGTACTAATATGTAATGTTCATTATTATACAAGCAAAAACATAGACATTTAAAAAGATATAAAAGAATAAATAAGAACAGTAAATTAAAGTAAAACAAGAACACTAAATACAGATTTAAAAAATTAATATATTGCTTAACAGTGTATTATTAGCAATGGTGGACAGATGCAAACTATCCACTAATGTCTAGTCTTTTTGATTGTTTTATATTTGGGGAAGAAAATTGGCAGATATGATTGCTTTTAATGATTATTTAGTTTATACTATGACTGCTGATGTGCTTATCCCAGGGATAGGAGAAATACCAGCTCTACCATTTTCTTTTGCTTTATCTTCTTTTGGTAGTTTCTTTGCAGGAAACTTTCATAGCTATTTGTCCATATTAGGAGGTTTGACTTTAGTAGTTTGCAATGAATTGAAAATAGAAGAGTCAAGGTGCTACTGGTCGCCCTCTTGGTCAGATGTCTAAGGACTAACTCTGACATTTCTCTGTTCTGTGTTAGTTAATTACACATAGACCTGTGGTACTTGTACTGAGTCATTTCAAGTTAAATTTTGTGTATGGTGTAAGGTAAGGGTCAATGTTTATATTATTTCCCAGTACAAATATCCATTTTTATCAATTGTATTTGTTTGAAAAGACATTTTTCCCAATTAATTGCATTCATATGTTTCTTGAAAATCATTTGATCATTTGTGTGTGAATACTATTATATTCCTTCCACTACTATTACACTGCATTGATTACTGGTTGGAAATTAGATTGGGATTTTTTTTTTGCATCTATAAATTTGGAGAGAACTGGCATCTGAGCAATAAGTTTTCTGTACCATGAGCATGGTTTATTGCTTGATTTACTTAGATATTTAATTTTATTCAGTAATAGTTTATAGATATTAGCATGTAAGTCTTATATATACTTTATTAATCCTATTCATATTTTTTAATGGTGTTGTAAATTCTAATTTTTAATTTTAATATTTTTATTTTTAGTATATAAAAATATAATTATTTTTATATATTGTATTCTCCAACTTTAGCATTTTTACTAAGCATTTCTGGTAGCTTGTTTGTATTTCTTAAGCTTTTATACACCATCCATGAAGAAATTCACTTCTTTGTTTCTAAATTGCACGCATTTTATTTCTTTGTCTTATCCTATTGCACTGGCAAGAACCTCTGATAAATGTTGAATGGAAGTGTTGAAAGTGTAAATCCTTGCCTTATTACTGATGTAGAAAGGAAAACATTTATTCTTGTACTACTAAATATGATGCTAACTGTAGGTCTTTTTGTTGATTCCTTTGTTTCTGTCTTGTTTGAGCTTTGTTTGTTCCATGTAAGTCAATGTTTTTACCTAAGTATGGGAAAGTTTCAGCTATTATTTTATTAAATATCTTTCTTCCCTATTCTCTCTCTTTTCTTTTGGTTACTTGGATTGCATGTGTCTTGGACTATTTGTTTTTAGATATGTCTCTGATGTGCAGTTCATTTTCTAAAATCATTTTTCTCTCATTTATTTGATTATATATTTTTTAATGATTTTTCTTCAAATTTACCTTTTTATGTCATCCCAATTATGCTGTTAAGTCTGTGTTATAAAGTTTTAAATGTTATTGTTATGCTTTTATCTCTAGAATTCTTATTTTTATATAGAGTTTTTAGATATCTGTTGTGATTCCCTGTTTATTCATCTTCTTATTTCCTTTAATTTTTTAAATATATGTATGTATTTATAAATATGTGTTATATTTATAATTGCTGCTTTGAAGTCTTTGTCTGGTAAATCAAAAATCAGGGTTTATTTTGAATTAATTTCTATTGTCTGATTACCCTCTTTTTTTGAATTGCATTTTCTTGGCTAGTATAGTAATTTTTGGTTATAAAGTAGGCATTGTAAATAACATGAGGCAATACCTTCAAATTATGTTGTATTTTAAAAATATTTGTTATTGTTCTTGTAGATTTTGTTGTTGTATCCTGTTAACTGGCCTGAGCTTACTGCTGTTAAATCTGTCTCAGCTGCGGCATGCAGGCATGAGTATTACTGCTTTGCTTTTATGACTTCCAGCTGTTGCTTTATCAGCTTGGCATCCTGCAAGTCTTCTCTATATGCAAATTTTGTGGTCAGCCAAATAATTGGGAGAGATTATAATTCAACTTCGAGGAGCTTTCTTTCTTTGGTTTTCTTGTTTCTAAGTTTCTCTCACCATTTAATTTTCAGCAGTTTTGCCTATCGTTGGTTTTGTCTTCTGAAACTTCAAGCACATAATGACTCAAACTTTGTCACTAAAGCGTACACATTTAGGGTATGCACTTAATTTTCAAAAAGAAGCAAATGTGCAGATCTCTCCCTGTGCAGTTCTATGACTGATGGGTAGATTCTGTTCTGTTCTCTACCATCTCTTGCACCAGCCCCTACAGTCTCTTCTCCACATTAAGTAAATCATATGGGCAGAGTTTTTAATGTAGATAGTGGTTCTCACACATTTTGAGGTTGTTGCTGCCATGACTCTCACTTATAATTTTCTTCTGTTCTTCTGTTCCTGACCTCTGTTCTTTGCTGTTCTCTTTTGTAGATTTCCAACAGTGTTGCTTTGGGCCTGGGGAACACCTTAAGCCAGAAAGCCAGAGACTTGCAATTCTTACCTTTTCCAGTTTCAGTTTTTTAAGAATAAACTTTCCTATGACTTCTGTCTGCTTTGTGTCACTTTCCAGTATTTTAAGTAGTTGTTGTTGTATTTATTTTAAAGTTTTTCCATTTTTATTGTTATCTATAGGAGATTTTGCTTGATGGATTTCCACTGATGCCTGTACCAGAAGGTCCTAATTTACATGTGTAAGGGTCACTGTAGGTAAATCTACCAGTAGAGAAACCATAAAGCGTAAAGCTTGAACCAATAAAGAGGCTAACAGAATTCCCCATACAGGAGATGGTAATGACTTGTTTAATGTAGTTTGTGAGAAATTATCTAATTCAGAATGTTTAAGATGAAAGAATTGCACCTAGCCATGTAATCAGTCATGGATAAAAACACCATAGTCTTCAACTTAATGTCAGTAGGTTATTGGCCAGTACATAGGTTCTTTCAGGTTTCTGAGCTGGTGGGAACCTAAAATAAATAACAATTGGAACACTTAGCATTCTGCAGACATTATCTGTGGTTGTTGAGGCTCTATATGAGATTATATTTTTAAGGAGTTTTCATAGCCAGATTAATGGAGGTCTTAAACATGTCTCTTCTCACTTTCCACAAATCAACTGGGGCATCAAACACTACTGTTTCTGATTTCTTTTTTCTGCTCTCTTATTTCCATTCCCTGGCCCTCATACACTCTCATCAGCATCTCTCAGTTCCATAGGTACAATCGTGTCCTTCCTAATTAGATCTCCCCCTTGCACAGAGCAGCTAGACTTCACTGATTTCCTAACACGAAAGTCAAATTAGTGTTTCCCTCTTCTCTATCATCTTCAGTGGCTTCCAGTTTTTACATATATGAAGTCCAAATACTCCAGCTTGATCTTTCAGTAATATCCTTACTATTGTATTTCTTCTCAAAGGCAAGGTCATACCTCATCACTTACTACTCCTTGAATTTTATTCTCACTGTTCTGCCTCTATGCCTTTTATCATTCTTTTCTCTTGCTCCTTCTCCTTCCTCTCCATCCTCTGACTTTTGAAACTGTATTCAGACTTCAAGAATTAGTTTAAATGACACCCCCTTTTCAGTGCATTCATTTCTTTTTATTTTATTCAAATATTTTATTAAGCATCTACTATGTGCCAGGCACTGTGCTCTATCCTAAGGCTATGAGGTTGAGTAAGAAACTGTTTCGCACCACTTTACAAAGATCACAAGAAATGGCTTGATCCTATTTAAGATTTAACATCTTTTTCCTCCAAATCCTGTTACTTCCAGTTTTACCTTTGATATATAATGCATAGTAAGTTCTCATTATTTGTTGCTTAATTAAATGACCACTGAAAGAGACTATTTTGCTTTCTGTATTGAAATATGCTATTCTTTTCTACCTTCTTTCATCACTACAAGGAGTGTATTGGTTGATGAGGTCAAGGTTCGTGTTCTGGTTATCCACTTTGTTCTTCAAAGCATTTAGCATTAAGTCACCAGTTTGTATCTGAGGTATGCAACAGTTATCAACAAAAAAGGACAAAAAGAGTACTGAGTGGTGACCATTGCCTCATATATCTGGCCTCCAGGAATCACATAATGACAACATCATTCATAGTGAATTATTAATAGAAAAGTCATTTATTTTCCTGAAATGAATCCCTTTAGGTGAGATGAGAAGAAAGACGAAGAGTGGGAAGAAGTCCTTGTATGCTAATAGACCAGACATTTAACAACCACCCATCCATCTGTTCCGATTCTGCAATGTAATAAGTAGACCTTGACCCAAAGGCGGGACCTGTCATTACTTGGCTCCTAGTGAGTTTTTAAAATGAACGATGAAAATCCAGATATTTTTTTTCGTGGTGGCTTTTAACTGATAAGTCTGGTAAATCTTTGCCATCATTGTGCATATTGACTATGGGCAGAACTGTGTTACAGGTGTTTCCTCCAGATGTGGGTAAGTGCTCAGACTTGACCACCGAGAGACTGTAGTAAGTAAATATACTCTTGAGCATTACTTCCATAACCCTGAAAACCTTTGAGATTTTGACTAGCTACACTATTGGTATTGTCTTATTTTTCTGACCTTTGGGGAACAAGTTCAGTGTAGCAGGCTCAGTGTTCTGATACATGTCACCAGTAGAATTATAACTACTCTACCATAGAGATGTGGCTATAACATTTCTATTGATGAGGTGTTTACAGTACAGAGAAGGTAATGAACTTGTCCCAAGTAACACAGAAAATAGTGAAGAGAGGTAGGACTCAAACCTAAGGCTGTCTATTCCCAGAAGAGTGTGTGGAATAAAAGTTAAAACTGTGAACCCTCTCTGAGCAGAGATGATGAGGAAATTTCATCTTGCGATGATACATTAAGGATGTTATTCAAGAACTACTCTACTCTGGGCAACCAGGTCCCTCATATGAATGGACACTCTCAAAAGAGAGAGCTTAAAGCGCCATGTGTGAATTGTTGAAAACTAAAGTGCTCCATAGCCTGTAAACTAAGAATTTGGAATAACCCAAGACTGGATCTCCAGAGAGGAGAGATAAATCAGATGAGATTTTTTAAGGTGTTTTTTTTTTCCCTTTCCTACCTCAAATTTCTCTCTGCCTCTGATTTCCTTAAGGTGAAATCAGCCACACAGTTTGGCTATTTGGAGGGAAAAATGCAGCCAACCACGTTGGCTGCATGCAGTGCAATTGCAGAGTTTGAAGAATCCTCGGTGCTCGGAAAGGCCTTAAAATCTATCTAGTACTTCTCATTTTCCACTGAATAAACTGAGAAAAGAGTGGTTAGATGACTTCATAAAAATTCTGCGTGTATGAATGACAGACACAAGTCTAGAATGGCCTTCCCAGTGAGCTCCTTGTCCTCTTGTGTGGCTTCTTATTGCAGGTGTGACTGTCTCTGATCTTTTCAAAATACCAAAAAGCCCTCTTTTGACATTTAAAATCAGACTTTATATTGTTAGTAATCTGTCTTCCCAGTTACATCAAAATTTCATATATGCTAAGGCTGTATACTTTATTCTTTTAAAAATGATTTTATTATTATTTTAAAATTTATATATGTATTTTTATTGATTATGCCACTACAGTTGTTCTATTCCCCCCTCATTCCCCTCCACCCTACCCCCTGTCCCCACCATTACCCCCCCTTTAGTTTATGACCATGTGTCTCAAGTTCTTTAGATTCTATATTTCTTTATCACTTAGATTTATTGGGTCAGGGGCTCTGAGTTGTTCTTGAGCCATGCTTTTGTCTGTTTGTGCCTGTTACGTATGAGGAGTGGAGCCCTAGGTGTTCACCAGGGCGGGGCAACTCAGTCGCTGGATTGTGACGCTGTATGTGGGGAAGGGGTCAGAGCAGGGCAATAATGGTCCCCTCTGCTACTTCCTGCCACTGGGGCCTGCGAGATCTGACTCACTGCTCACTCCTTCGCTGGTTTATGTGCACGAGAATGTGTGACCTTGGTCAGCCTGCTGCCTTGCGCCCTCGCTGGGTCTGCCCATTGCTGCCCCACACCTGGGATCCTCCCACAGCTGCCTGCGCACCTGGGTCAGTCCGGCGGCTCTTTCCTGCCTGACCCGCTCCACTGCTGGCTCTGCCCCTCTTACTGGTCTGGCTGAATGGTTCGTAGTTGTCGGACTTCTGTATAGTTCAATTTTCTGTGTTTTGGCTGCTTTTTTTGTTATTAAAAACTTTGTTGTCTTTAAACTTGGTTGTGTGAAAAGGCACAGTGTTTCCACCTATGCCTCCATCTTGGGAGAAGTCTATTTATTTATTTTTAGAGAAAGGAGAAGTGAGGGGAAAAGGGGGAGAAAAACATTGATCAGGTGCCTCTTGTACTCCCCCAACCAGGGACCTGGCCTACAATTCAGCTGTGTGCCCTTGGGAATCGAACTAGTGACCTTTTGGTTTATGAGACAGTGCCTAATGCATGGAGCCAAACCAGTCAGGCCACCTTCTTCTTTATATTTCCAGTATGTGGTAGGTTTGCATTCAATGCTCTCTGTTAAAAATGGTCATGGTGATGACACCCTAGGTGCCCTCAGCTATGCAGAGAGGCTTTTTATGTTGGAAAAAGTTGCTGATAATAGTAATGTTGGTGATGACAAAGATTAGTGATGGCATTTTTATTGGTGGGAACAATAATATCTCTAGCTGGTTCCAGGGCTGATATTCATATTAATGAAGGTGAAGATGATGGCAGTGATGATTTTGATAGTGTTGCTAATTGGAAGAGGGTGATAAGTATTACTCTGTTTCCCGGTTGCTCAACCTTTTGCCCAGGCATATTTATGGTACTGTGTGAACCCATTTGGCTCTCCTTTCTAGTACAAGCAGGATCCCACATCTATAATTAATTAATTAATATGAGTTAATAGTGTACCACCACTGAAAATCAAACAAAGGACACTGCTGGAACCTCTGGAAGTTGTGTTTCTTCTTGAATGGTAACAGATATCACTACTGTGGTATCAGAAACCCATGGAGGACCAGAAAGCAGGATGCTCTCTGGAGGAGGAGGAGGAAACATGGAAGAGGAAATGTGGAGAATGGAAAGATGAGAGAGGGAGGGAGGGAGAGAGAGAGAGAGAAGGAAATAAAGGAGGAAGGAAGAGGAGGTAGAAAGGGTCTGAGAGCCCAAAGGCCTTAATTGGACATTCTCTCTGAGGTATGAATCCCTAAGTTCAAAACTTTGGCAGTCCCATGAGTAATTAAATTAAGGTTTTGAAGGGTGCCTCTGGAGTGAGGAATCTTTCAATTGAAATTGTACCTCTACCACTTATTAGCCAAGTGGAGCCTGGGAGCACCAGTGAACTGCTCTGAGCTTCAGCACTATCATACCCCTAAAACGAGGACATTCTTACTGAACTTGCCAGCTGCTGAGAGTTAAATGTAGGTAACTGCTTGAAGTCAAATTCCTTAGTGGCTGCCACATGTGTGTGCTTCCCTCATTTTCTTTGTTCACACGGTGGTCCCTGTTCTATTTCGAATGTGCAAGTCCATTCTGCTCCAGCCCCATGAGAACGAAGACCATCTTTCTCACTGGTGAGTTTCATGTCCTGATTTCAGGGATTCTGTGGAACTTTTTTTCCTGCCTGCCTGCCAGAACTGATTAGTATGCAAAGGAGTGGCCTGTCCACTTCACTCTGCAGCAGGAACCAGGGCTGAGCAGAGGCCTTGGGAACTATATGGTGCATTTCTCAACAGCAGGCAAAATGAACCGGGACAAGCTAAGCTTTGCTTGTTTCAAAAACTCTGTCGTAAATTAACGTAAAGATGCTCTTTTTCCTCACCAGCCAGAGGCAGGGTGTGTTGCAGTTGGCAATTAATCTTGGCTGGTCTATATTAAATATTTATCTGCTGAAATGAGCTCAGGATTGTAGTGTTATTTTTCATTAGAGGACTTTATCATTTTCAAAGAGATTTCCATGTGCTGCTCCCTTGGACATATTAAACGCAAATTTCCTGTGGAATGACACATCTTTCTTGGCGACAACCTTTTCTCTCTGTAACTAGCTGCTGATATGTTGGAATATACAGGGTGATCAACACATTTATTGAGAAGCAGGGAGGGAATGAAACAATCCAGTATCTGCTTTCCTAATAAAAACCCTGGAGACAGGCTCAGGAATGTGGAAATCGGGGCCCACACTCAGCGGTAGGAGGTGAAGGGCACACAATTGAGATCTGCAGTGGAAGGAGGGAGGCAAAGCAGTGCTTTGATAATAGTTATTACAGTTCCTCACATTTGAATAGGGTCTTTTGCATTCATTTCCATTATCTCATTTTATTTTCACAACCAGCCCAAGGAAAAGGCATGATATCTCCATTGTAGAAATGAGGCTCTGAAGGTTAAATGTTTTTGTCAAACACGGAGGTGGGACAAAGCTGGGACTGGAACTCTGGATCAGGTGGTGGCTGAGTTCCTGGCTCTGGCCTGTACCACACTGCCTCTCACAGGGAGAAGAGAGAAGTGCAGCTTTATTAGCCAATGATTCTGGACATGTAATCTGATATATAAGTGTGCACACTGGGTAGTGTGCAATTTGTTCAGCATGATGGTCAGCCTAGGTTTAAGCTGTGCCTCTAGAAAGCACAGGCATTTCCAAGGGTGAGTAAAAGAAAAAGAAGAGTGATGAAGAATGAGTGAGCTGAAGAATCACGGAAGGGAAGGGAAGGGGAGAAACTGGTGTGGTGGCAGGCTTCTTGGACGTGAATGTGCATTCACATCAGTTCAGCATCTTATTAAAAGTCAGTGGTCTAGGGTGGGACCTGGGGTTCTGAATTTCTAGCAAGCCTCCAGATTAAACGGATGCTGTTGGTTCAAGGACTACAGTTTAAGCAGCAAGGTGGTGAGGAATAAGAGGAAGCAGGAGGGATGACATCATCAGGCCTGTGTCACCCTTGTCCCAGGAGACCAGAGACTAAAACAGTGTTTAATTTCACATTCCTCCGTCCCCCTCATCCTCAAGGCTAAGCTTGGGTTCCATGAAATTAACAGGTACTTTTGTGGTTCAGTGATTCTCAAACTTCAGCCCAAATCATAATCACCTGGAGGCCTTGCTGAAACAGATTGCTAGACCCCACTCCCGGAGCTTCTGAGCCAGTGGGTCTGGGCAGGGCCAAGGATCCTGCATTTCTAGCACATTTCCAGATGCTACTGCTGCTGCTGCTCTATCCAGGGGCTTTGGCGACTGTTTTCTCTTAACCCCTTCATTTTAGAGAACGTCAAAAGAAGCCCAGAGAGGGAAAATGACTTTGCTTACAGTTATGGGATCAGTGAGGGGCAGATTCAGGCCTCACATTCTCTAAACATCTAGGCCACTCCTCTTTCTATTTCCCTATAGCTTTGCATCCTTGGTCAGGTCCTGGCATCAATTCCTATCCCTGAAAAAGGTACGAGAGGAATCTAAGAAGGAGTGGTCAGTGAGGATGATAACTCAGGCAGTTGTGATTAATATAACCTTAAAGAAAAAAGAACCCACCCCCTGTGCAGGTACAGAGCACTTCTGTGTCTGCAGTATACACGGACACACACGGCCACGAGAGGTAATCTGTCACCTCGCTCCATCCCCTGTGACTGGCTATTACTCTCCCCTTGGTCTCACTCAACATGAAAAACATTATTTCTGGGCAAAATTAAATGGGAGGGGCATTTAAAATAAAAGAAAAACACCCTTGTTTCTCACTTCCCTTTTAGAATTCCTTTCTCTTCCTTCCAAAGATTATAGCTTCCGGCATTGCTACATATTGAATTTTTAAAAAGGCTTTTCTGTAACAATGACAGTGGGGATGAGCTTATTTTTTCACTGCTTCTGCTCTTTGGTTTCTCTGTTTTTCATTTTTTTATCTATTTTTCTGATTCCTTCCCATTACTCTTCTCTTTTAGGTCCCTCCTCCCCATTTTCTTTCCTTTCTCTCCTTCATTCCTCCTTTCCTGGCATCACTGCATGTCCAAGCCAAAAGAGACCCTCAGTCATCAAGTCCCACATACTTGTCTCCCAAGTGGAAAACCAAGGTCCGGAAAGCTTCAGCCCTGTATTGAAGGACCTTCTAGAAGGGCGTGGCCAGATCTCAGCTGTACTCAGCTGCAGGGCAGGTCCCACTGTGGATCTCAGCCATTTTTCATCTCAGCCCTGCACTCGAGTTGAGCACACCCCTCAACAGTGGCATATGTAGTAGCACAGGCAGGGGACATGGTGGGTGGGACACGGGTGAAAGGCCCTTGTCCAACTGTTCAGACCTGTAGAGGATGTGAGGAACCAGCAGCTTTCAGACCTTATTGAGAGATGTTCAAATCTGTATTTTGGAGAATTTGGTATGTCTCTACCCTGTGGCCCTGTAATTCCACTTTAGGGAACACTGTCAGGAAATGCTCACACTGTGTACAGAGGTCTTTGCCTACAGTGACATTTTCTGCAGCACTGCTGGTATTAGCCAACACCGGACAAAAAATGGAAACAACCTTAATATCTATCAGTAAGGATTGTTCAAATAAATTAGGGTCCATTCTTCTAATGCCACAAAGCCAGTAAAAAGGATAGAGACAATCTATGTGTAGTGATCTGGAAAAAATCATGATGTATCGTCTTGTGCAAAATAAAGCATGTTGCACATACACACATGACTTGCTTTTTGCTTTAAAAAATTATCTGTCTGTAGGCCTAGATGCTAGATTTATAGAAGCATAAGTGAAAGAAATAAAAGAATGAAAATACATAATAAACTAGTACAATGATGGGTGCTTTTTAATATTTTTCAAAATATCTCCCTTCCATCAGTCTTCATATTCCTTGACAGTGCCCATTTATCCAGCTTGCCTGTAGAAAATCCCATCCAGCCTTAATCTCTCTCTCCCTTCAATCTTGCTCTCTCTCATTCTGTCTTTTCATCTCTCCCTTATTCCTTCCCTCCCTCCCTCTCTCCTCATACACACTGCGTATAAGTGGTTTTTGAATGCTTACATCAATGCTGAAAGACCCACAGAGGAAGAACACCAGTTTCCTGGTAGTTCTTCCACAAAGGCAGGCTGATTGATTGCAGATTGCAACCGGCTCCAACTTTCTGTCCCAAATGACAAATGAAGAGCCCTTAAAAACAGAGTAAAATATCCCATATGAGGAGAACTATCTCTGCCAGGCCAGGCACGAAAGGCAGTGAGCAATGAGAACCGTGTGTAATTCCTGACCTATCTGTAGCCTGTCTCATTTCTACACTCACAGAACCAGTGTTAGCAGGGCCAGCTGGGCTCCTTGGCTTGGCTCTCAAGGCTTCTCCACCATTTATCCCCAAACCACAATTATCTCCATCACTCCCTCTCCCGCACCATTGTACTGGGGGCTTTGGGTATGTCCCCATTTCCTAGATAGTACTCTGTGGGCTTTACTCATGTTTGTTCCATCTGTTAACATCCTACAAAGTCTTTTAGACCTGGCTGCCTGCTTCCTCCTCCATGAAGTCTTCTTTCAGAATTAAACCAAACCTCACCTGCTCTGGCATTAGAGCAGTTATGTAATGGCAGTTCTTCACCCCAGATTATTCTTGAGGACAGGAACCATGTCATTTTCTGTGTGTACTGAGTGCCTCCTTATACATGGTAGATGTTCAGTGAATGAAATAAAAGATGAACCAGGAGGTAATGATTAGGCAATAAATTGGGTAGTGAGATTCCTTGTTCAGTTAGGCCCACTAAATAATTACGACTAAATTTCAACTGGACTTAATTCAACAGCATTTTAAGATACTAGATATTTTACTCATGTTGGCAGGATCGGAAACCACTGTGTTCTTTTTCTTTGTATGTTACCATATATCCATGGCTCCGACATTAATTTTCTGAACACTGGCTTGGATTCAAAAAAGTCTCTCCTGAGATAATCTACCATTTTTCTTATGTTGGACATTTTATTTTATTGCCCTCTTTTCAAAATTATAACCAAGGCTGTTATGATCCTTTCTGTGCACATAACATTTTTCTTCCTTTGAATTATTTCCTTAGGATAGATTCTCAGGAGAAGGATTATTAGGTCAAAGCATATAAACATTCTTATAAACCTCATTAATTTTGACCCCAGTAATTCAGAATTTGTGCTGATTTGGGCAGGTAGAGAGCTTTCTCTTACTCTCTCTTTGAAAGGAAAACAGCCAAATAAATCGGCATGAACACAGTTTTCTAGGTGCTATTGATAGTATTTCATGCAAACGTTTTTAAGCATTTTTGTAGGCACCTCTTTCTTACATGTGGAATTGATATGTTAATTATAATTTACTCTCACCAGTTACATTAATGCAGCCTTCACTGATCAACACTTGGCTAACTAATTCCCACCTTCTTCTACACCATTGACATGAATGAGACATTGGCTACCTCTGAAGGGTCCCCTGACTGATTTCATCTGATATACGTGTAATTAAGCACCTGAGACTTGTCGGGTACTATTTTAGGTGCTGAAGACACTGTAAATAAGACAAGGTCCCTTCCCTTTAGAAACTCAAGTTTCTTAAAGGAGACTGGCAGGTAGACAGATGCAGCATGGTGGGTCAAGGAAGTGGAGGATGGAGGAAGCCCCTCAGAGTGGACCCTCACAGAGTCAGGGACTGGTCCTCTGGCAGAGCTGATAAGTTCACCAGCCAGAGACTTTCAATGGGATGTGTTTCAGTTACTATCTCTACTAGATGGTGTTTGTTTGCCTTCAAATATTTAAATTACCCAGCCTTTTCATGAATGCAGACTCAACTTTCCCCAAACAGCCTGAATTCATATCACTTTTTTCTCTCCCCTGCAAAGAACACTGGGAAGAACCTACAATCAGAGATGCGAGCTTGGCTCTGTTATTGATTCGTTCTGAGCAAATTAGGGGATGCATCTGAACCTCAGTTTTCTCATCAATAAAATGGAAATCTGTTTAGTTTTTAGTTGAGGTATTATGAGTATAAAAAAGTCAATGAAAGAAAAATGCTCTGAATATTTTTAAAAAGATGCATTTGTCTTATTTACTCAGTTGACACAGGGCCTCCCTTAGCTCTTCAGGAGTCCCTCATCCATCCCTTTGTTTGAAGTTTCCCATTGGAGTGGGGTGGCAAATATCATCTCTGGAACGTGAACATGGTTTCCTAATGAGCTCTCTATGAGGCCAGAAAAAAAGTGCCAAACAAAATCAGCCAACAATCAGTCAGGGAGGCCACGCTGCCTCTGACTGTGGGGAGCGGTCCACTGCTCAGGAAGCTGTGCTGTAAGTACAGCCTGTGCTCTCAGTGCAGCAGGGCTGAGTGGAGGGAGGCAGGGAGGCAGTGGGTCGGTCAGGGGTGGTTCATGGGAAGACAGGGTGGGGATTCAGGGGAGTCAGGGTCCTGAAGGGACACGAGATGTTGTCCGGTACAAACCCCAAACTATAAGTACAGAAAAAGGTCCCCGAGAGGGACAGGGACAGGGACAAGATGTGTCTCCCTCCCCCAAGCACCAGGGACAGCAACAATGAACAAGAGACTTAGGGTGCAGCTTATGTCATTGTACAGGGTCTGGCACAAATAATGCCCATTTTTTTATTATAAAATTTCTTATTACAAAATCATAAGCATGTAATTATGTAACATAACAATATCGCACTCAAGCACACCATATGACATTGTAGGTGGAATGTTCAAATTGAAACTATAAATGATTACACCCATATTATTACCCTACCCACCACCCTCAAGCAGACCTTACTTCCGTCAGACCCTGTAGATGAAGCCTAGTGAGAGGAGGTCATGAGCAGCCAACTACAGGAAAGTTGACCTCTCCCAGCCTTACTGAGATAAAATTAACAACTAAAAATTATATGTGCTTAAGGTATACAATGTGGTGTTTTGATATATATATACATATGAAATGATTACATGCTGAAGATATTAATACATGTGCTTACATTGGTTTGGGGGGGAGGGTTGTTTTGGTAGGAACAATTAATATTTACTCTCAGCAAATTTCAAGTATGCAGCACGGCATTATGAACTACAGTCACTGGGCTGTATGTATGTTAGGTCTACAGAATCTATTCATCCTGCATAACTGAACTTTCTCTGGCCAACATGTCCACCTTCCTCCCAACGTCCTTCCCCCTCTCCAGTCCCTGACAACCACTACTCTAATCTCTGCTTCTGTGAACTTTCTTTAAGCAGATGTTGGGGACCTCTTTTGAAATACATCAGACAAGGGAATTGGGGAGTAAGTGAGGGGTGGGAGGTGGGGTGGGCTGTCGTTTGTCATAGATGCCATACTTACTACCATGAGAAATTCCTAGTATGCTGAAATTCCTGAGATTCTTTCTGTTTTTCTGAAAAGCTATAATCTTTTTGTCCTAACTCAAGATGCAAGGCCCCCAAGTCTGACCATCAGGCACTTAGCATTCATCTGTGTTGTTGTGTTAAAGGATCACTCAGCTGGGACCCTTGAGGGGGCTTTGGGTTTTTCTCGAGTTCTGTCCTGTTTGGCTCTTCTTCTGGAATCAGAGGTGTGCTCATAGTGCATGCATGTTTAACAACCATTAGCAATGTGTACCTTCTCCCTTGTAAAAGCTCTGATTATTAGCATTTGTCATTTTCCATGATGGAAATATTCCCACAATCAAGCTACCTGACATCACTGAATGTGGAGTTAGGAAGAGAGCCACACAATCAGCTTTCATGAGCCAGGGGGAAAGGCACTGACTTCTGCAAACTGGTACCTGGACCTGTGCTTCCTCTGTGGAGGTTTCACTGCAACTCATCTGTTTCAGAAGTTAATGTGTCAGGAGAAGAGGAAAGGTGAAAACGAGGAGAGGATATGAAAAGTAATGACAGGAAACGATTCAGACATCCTTCAGTGGGTGAATGGATAAATAAACTATGGTGCATCCACAGAAATTAAGAGAAAACATATATATTTATACAGCTGCTTTGGAGAGCAATTGGGCAATATTTATATCATTTACAATAGGCAAGTCCTCCAATCGAGCAATGCCTCTCTTAGCACTTTCCTAGAGAGAACATGCACCCATAGATTGGGAGACATGGACCAGGGTGTTCATTGCCAAGTGCTTTATAAAATAATAGTGAAGATATTAGAAGTGGCCTAGATTTCCACCAGGATGTCAGTGCATAAATACATTGCAGATTATTGATAGTATAGAACACTGCGAAATAATTAAAAAGATTAAAGCACAATTATTGTTACTGACAAAAAGATTCCTAGAGAGGATTTTGTTGGGACAAAAAAAGCAAATTAAAGAACAATGCACATGGCAGTGTTTCCCACATATATTTTACACATATATGCATGCACACATACAAAACAATACTTGAAATTTTCAAGAATATATTAATGTACATGTGAATGTAAAATTAAAAATCAAGAAAGTTTTTTTTTTACCATGGTAAGGGCTATTGTCTATAATTGAAACCTTTTTTAAAACGAATATATTGCATTCACATATTGGTTGCATAATTAAACACAATGGGACTGTCATTAGGAAATGTTATGATGGAAACTCATGGACTTGTTTTGGATGTATTTAGGAAAGTACCCAATTAAGATGACTGTTACAGACATTTCAGGAAAATGAGTCTTCCCATGAAGATGGTTTGTCTGGCCGTCATGAGGGGGAAGCATGAACGAAGGAAAGGAGAAGGCAGTGAGGAAGAAAAAAATAACCGATACAATAAAAGAGACAGGAGATAAAGAAAAAGTGAAAAGAAATAGAAACTGGAGGGGAGGGGAAGAGGCGAGGGAGGAGAAGACCGCAGGGCAGAGGTCAGTGAGAGGTCAGACAGGGAGGATCGGAGAGAGGGTACAGCTCTGTCGAACTGTTGGAGGATTCACTTCTAGGGAAGCCAGAGTTACATCACAGCCTTCCAGTTAGTAGGCTCCGAATCTGAGATACCTTCTCATGTGCGTGCCAGATGGAGTGAGGGCCATTGGGAGAGTGTGCTCCACCAAGGTGACATGACTCTTGCCTTAGGAATAAGGAATGCAGCAAGAACTGGTGGAAATTGCCCTGCAGGTGTGACTGGATACTTGCTCCTTAGGCCACTGTAGAAGACCTCAAGGTCACAAGCATCCAGCATACTGCACTGAATATACCCAACAGTGTGTCCATTTCAGAACTAGTCTTGGAGTGTCCTTGATATTGAGACTGTTCATGAAACCTCAACTCTCTTCTTAGCCCATTGGAGTCATTGAAATTCATCACTGGGAATAGAGTGCCTACCTGGTGCAACTGGGCTTAGTACAGGTTCCATGAGCAACTAGAGTGCTGGGCACTATGCTAAACATGGACAGAGGGGACAGAGATAAACAGTGGGTTAGAGCCATAACAGCGTTAAGCTCGCAGTCTGGTGGGAATGAAGGATACGTACATAACTCAAGGTAGGGCAAAATCGTAAGAAACACAGAGATGATTTGATGTTAACCACCTGCAGTGTTTCCTCATTGATTGGAAAGGGTCCTGCTCCTTGGGAGCTGGACTTTTATAAGCCTGAGTTTAAGCCTCTTTATTAAAATTAAAAAATGAGTTTTGATTATAGATGTGCGTTATGAACTGCAACCATCTGTTATCAGGACACAAGTACTGAAATGCAGGGCCCGGCAGAAGTCAGGCCTGCTCGAGAGTGGTGGGCAGGGTAATGATATGTGTGTAATAATTTGTAGTTTTAATTTGAACATTTCGCCTACAATGTCATATGGTGTGCTCCAGTGTGACATTGTTATGTTACAGAATTACATGCATATGATTTCTTCTTAATAAAAGATTTTGTAGTAAAAAAGGGTGTTATTTATGTCAGACCCGGTAGCTCAGGTACACAAGGCCTCGAGTCAGATACACACACGTTCAAAACCCAGCTCTGGTTTTACTTATGCATGACCTTGGGCAATCACTTTAATGTCTAAGCCTCCATTTTCATGTATATAAATGAAGATATGATTTAACCCACAGATTAGAATGGGCATTAAATACTATAATTGTGTAATATCCATAGCATGTATTTACATTTTATATGTATAGTATATATAAAAATATATGTAATACACATATATAAATGATTTAGTACTACATATATACTGCATATAGAGTATATGTGTTTGTATATACACACTACATATATTTTTATATAGTACATGTAGGCATGTTTTTATATATACTGCACTTAGTATATGTACATACATGTATAGTATGTGCATGCCTGTATCTATCTCTATCTCTATCTATCTATATCTATCTAATTTAGTTAGAAGATCTCCCAAGGTAAGTGCCAAATTCACCCTCTGTGACCTGCAGTCACCCACTCCTTGGTGCTTTATGATTCTAACATCACTCACCTCTCCGTGCCCCAGTTTCCTGATTTGTAGCAAGGCTCTGTGATTGATTCTGAGCACATGATCACATTTGGGCCCTGGGGCCATGCTCACATTTGGGGCTGACCCGTGAGGTAGGCAGGACTGCAACCCCCCCTCCCACTTTCCAAAGAGGGACCCTGGTGCACAGCAAGTTAGAGGGATTTCCTCGAGGTTGCCCAGATAAAGGGTGTGCTCTGCCAGCACTGCGCATGGTCGGTCCCAGGCAGAGCCAGCTGCGGTCCCATCCAGTAAAATGAATCCAGGCCCATCCAGCAATATCCACTGGCAGGAGGAAATGGGCTCTTAAAGGTTCTCCGTAATCTCCACCAAATCCATCTCTTAGTTGCTGGGGTGCAATCATTTAACTCTGTTTACTCTTCATTTTGTTTTTCCTACTAGAATTTGCTTCTCCCTCATGTGCCCTCTCCTAGTGCCCTGCTTTCCAGGGCTGGATCACTCAAGGCCAGAAAAGGGAAGCTGGCTTCTTCCTCTGCCCTCATTCCCTGTAATGTGCTCTCTCTATTTCTCTGAGCTGGGAAACACCTGCCATTCAGAGAGCACAGCTGCTGGGTTTTGGGAGAGGGGCAGGCAGAGGTTTCCTTGGCTGGGCAATTTGGGGAATGACTCACGGTAAACAGAATGTGGTGGACTCGGAGTGTAAGCTGCCAATCACACTTACTCTCCGCTTTTAGCGCCCAGCCTTCTACAGTGTGTCTCTGGGGCTCGACATTCAATATGATCTTAGTTGAGTTTGCATTTTGATAGTCAGCTTCAACTCTCTGTCAGGCCCAGGGAGTACAGAAGTAAAGGTGGCTTGTCTTTGGGAAGGTCTTCATCCTGGGGCAATGTAAGCCATGGACATATAGAATGAAGAGTTGCAAAGAGATGTGGTCTAACAGCATGACCTTGGACAAGTAACATGACCTCCCTGAGCCTGATAATTTTTGCAACTTCATCCTGGCTTTTTGGCTGAAACAGTTGAGTGAAACTCTCTTTAAAACATGTGGCTCAGAGGAGGTAGTCAATAATTAGTATCGACCAGTGAGTACTAAGGAGGTGATCATAAGGCACTGATTCTGGCTGGAGCGCTGCTCCAGCAAGTCGCGCTGTACTTGGCCTTGAAGGGTGAACTGGACAGAGTGGGCCAATCCTCACATGCCTGTTTCACCGCTGCCCACCCTTGCCTCTGTGCTGCTTCAGTCCAGCCTCTGTGCCTTGCTCACCAGTCTCCCCAACCCTGAAATGTCTTTACTCACCAGCCCCCAGATCCAGTGAAATCTTCCCCTTCCATTTGCCAACCTGAACTTCTCTGGTTTCATTTTGGATTCAGTTTCCAAATCGCTCAGGTTCATACTCATTTGTTCTCTAATTGTGTCAGAGAATCATAGTATATACTGACAGGGACTCCAGGGAAACATGATTCAACCCTTTAATTTTATAGATGAGGAAACTGAGTTTCCCCAGAGAAGAGAAACCACTGCTGGCCCAAGTTCACAGAACAATTTGAAGATAGAGCCAGACGGAGCTTCCTGAGTTTTATATTTCCCTGTGTGGACTGTAAATTTCTGGAGTGCCTGACTTATTTCCTGCTTCCCACACAGTGGGTGTGGACAGCTGTCAGAACGGGGCTCAGAAACCACAGCACCCAAAGCTGCTGCTGCAGGTGTGATTTCTGCACCTCCTCTTTGGAGGCGACTGGGAATTTTCATATGCACCTTTTTCCCTGGTCTATGTTCCCTGACCTGACAACCACCTCTAAGGACAGTAGACCTGCACAACAAGCCCTAGCTCAAACTACTTTTGTGTCTAGTTATAAACATGAGAAAATGTAACAGAAATCCAGGCTACCTGGAGTTACTGACTAAAGAAGAGAGGGAGCTAGAGCAGGGACAGCTTTCAGGGAGAAGCATCTGCTTCTGCCGTGTGGCTGCTCCAGCCAGTTCGGCCACTAGGGAAACTTATCTTTCATGTTTGTTGCTAGAGAAGGAAATGGTGTGGAAAGAAAATGTCTGGAAATAGCAAGTTCAACACACACAAGGCCTGTATCCCCCACGGTGGGCTGCCCTGTTGTGCCTGTGTGGCTTTCCTTCTCCTTGGAGCTGGCTGGTCAGGACTTGCAGGTGGTGTCCCTGAGGTATTCGCACAGCAGACTGGGAGGTATTGGTTCTGTCTGCTCTTCGGAACTCGGCACTGGTCATTCTCGTGCTCATTTCAACATAGGGAACCCTAGATCAGCCCCCTCAGCAGGATGTCACTTTGAAGAGGATAAATAATTATCTATTTAAAAAACCCTTTATTTCAAAAAATATTTATAAAATATTTGCTAAATAGTCAAAAATTTTAAAAAATTTTAGAATATGAAAGGAAAATCAACAACTACATACCTGTATATGAGAATCATTAATGTTTTGCTCTATCTCCTTTCTCTCAATCTGTTTTTCTCTCTCTCTTTCCCTCCTCGTTCTTCCCTCTGAAATAAGGGAAAGGCAGACATCATGCCATTTCCTCTACAATATTTCAGCACACTTCTTCTAGAAATAAGGATGCATAAATAATAAATAAATATATTTATTAATATAAATAATGCATCCTGCTATAAATAATAAATACATAAATTTTTTAGTAAAAATAATTATACCAGTAAACCCCCTGGGAAAATTAATAATAGTTCCAAAATGCAATCTAATAACCAGTATATATTTATTTAAATATCCACAGTGTTTTCCAAGACTTTTTCAATGCTGTATTTCTTTTACTGGATCGGCATTCACACAATTGCCTTTTTTTGTCTCTCTAATCTCTTTCAGTATAAAATTGCCTGCACCAGTCTTTATTTATGGTTTTTGTTTTAAATAACAGTGACTTTGTGAAAACGTCAGAGATTTATCTATAGAGTTCCCATTCTGGATTTGTCCAATTTTTCCTTGTGGTGCTAACTTGTCCCTCTTCCCCCTGTATTTCCTGTAAACTGGAGGTTAGATCTAGACTCTTGACTAGATTCAGCATATATCTTTATGGCCTGAATGCTTCATGGATGCCATTATGAATCATCCAGCCTATGCATCCAAGGCTCTTCCATTTCCTCTCATGACATCACCTCTCCTACTGTGTGTAGGCCACTGCACACAAATGCCTATCAACAGAGAATGAGTGAATCCTGCCCCAGAAGAAGAAGAAGCACTGGAATTCCCAAACTGTACATGATTTTTCACATCTCTGAGACTCTATATACATACCTTCAACCCTTTGCTACATGTCCATATCTACTGCACATAATCTCAGTTGCCACTGCCTTCAGCAGTACATGTTGGTTCCAATGCTATGAATTTTCAGTATGAATTCCTGTTCATATTTCTCCCTGACTTATGGTATACCATTTCCATAAACATTCATTCTGAGCCTAAGTTCTCAGGATGATGCAGTAAACAGAGCAGTCCTGGTGGTTCCTGATGTTACAGAACTTGGAATTTAGCTTTCTATACTTGAGATTCAATGCCTTGGGAAGGAGGACTGGTCTTTTTGACCTTTATGTTCCCAGAACCCAGCAAAGAGTTTACTGGGCAAGTCATACTTGCCACCAGCTGGACCAGCCATATCAACACTGGCCTCACACACAGTTCCTAGTGAAGAGTAGGCATATATAGGTGGGTTGAATGAGTCTTCACTCAGATCATCTTTGGAAATGAGTATGTGTGTGGGGAGCAGAAGGGACTCAGTAATGTTTCCTGCTTGAACATCTCTCAAATCCAGATTTGTATACCCAGCTGCACACTGGACTTCTTGCCCAAATGTCAGGTGGACATGTCTAATATATCATGTCCAAACCCGTACTTCTGATTGCCCTTCCTTACTGCCAGCCAAATCTCTACTGCCTATGGCTTTCCCATCTCACTTAATGGAAGATCTACACTTTCCAGTTGCTCAATCTAAAAACCTTTTTATTCTTCCTTGATTTCCCTTGTCCTTTCACACCCCTCATCTGATCCATCAGGAAAGTCTATATTTCCCCCCTTCAAAAATACCAGTCTAGAATCTGACCATGACTCCTCGCCTCTCCTGTTACTCCTCTGGTTCATCCTGCTGTGCTGGCTCATGGCCGAAGCCTCCTACATAGTTTTACCACTTCTGTTCCTCTCCATTCTAGTCTCTACATGGAGTGATCTTTGTGAAACATGAGTTCGATCATGTCACTTATTTAGCTCATTACCTTGCAATAGCTCCTCATTTATTTTATAATAAAGACCAACATCCTCACTGTGGTCAGGAAGATCTTACATTAGGTTAGACCCCTGTTTTCTCTGACATTCCCTCCTACTACTCCTGCCCCCCAGTGACTGCAGTCTTGTCACCAAAAGTCCTGGTGTCCCCTCTGATTGGGAAGCTGTTCTACCAGGTGCCAATATACACAGGTCACTAACCACCTCCTTCAGGTCTTTTCTCAGTGACTCACTGACCCCTGACCATCTTGTGTGAAATTGTACCCCTTCCACCAGTACATCCAGTCTCCCTTACCCTGATCTACTTTTTTTTAATATTTCTTATCACTTTCTATTTTACTTGCTTAAAACATTCATTAACTTTTGTCTGTCATCTCTCACTAGAAGAGAAGTTTCTCATCTGTGACTGTTCTGTTCATTAATATAAGGGGGCACCCCACAAAGTAGAATGAACTTCTGGAGGGTAGATCCCCATGCAGCACAGGCTTCCCCCACTAGGTGAGTGTTCTAGGAACCCATGTCTATGAGTGTACCAGCTGGTGTTGCTGTGAGAGGCTGTGTTTGGCTTCAGTGAATTTGTTTTAAAGACTCTTTCAACACATTTGCCCACTTTGTGATGGGTAATTTATGAACACACCTGTTCACACCACACTGAGCGTTAAGCAGTTTTTGACCAAAACCAGCATGGCCGTTGTGCCCCACCCTCCCTATTCACCCATTCTCACTCTGATCACTATTTGTTGTTTGTTTCTCTGAATGAAAAATGTCCCCAAAGGGAAATGTTTTGGCAATGTGGAAGAGGTGAAACAAAAAATAGCAGAAGCACTAAAAGTCATCAAAATCTATGAGTTCAAACACAGTTTTTAGCAGTGGAAAAAAAGGCCTCAATAGGTGCATTGCATCAAATGGAGAGGACTTTGAAGGTAACTGAAGTTTAAACATGTAAGAATAAATACACACTATTTTTTATAAGTAAATTCCAGGTGTTTTTGGTTTCCGTCTCATATATCTCAAGTGCTTAGGATAGTGTCTGGTGCTTAGTCAGTATTTGCTGAGTGGATGTATGCACAAATGAATGAATGAAAAATTTCTGAATTAATGAATGGTGTGGCAAAGGGGAGAGCGGAGAATTTAAGACCACATGTACCTAGATTATGTCGCCTATAGAGCTTCAGTTTCCACATTTAAAACTGGACAAAATAAAAATCTCTACACATAGGACAGCTTGAGGATTAAACTGAGGCATTTGAAATGTGCTTTGCAAGCTGGAAGACAGTGTATAGATGTTAGCTTAAAAAAGGAAGGTGAAAAGAAGAAAGAAACCAGAAGCAGGCGTGACCAGAGGGGGGTTATATAGGCAAAGTCCCACAGTCCAAATGAAGCACTGAAGGGGATAAGACACTAGTAAAAATGAAGCGGGA
Organism: Artibeus jamaicensis; assembly: GCF_021234435.1. NCBI lineage: Eukaryota > Metazoa > Chordata > Mammalia > Chiroptera > Phyllostomidae > Artibeus > Artibeus jamaicensis. The sequence continues at coordinate 2,755,790 of NW_026522030.1, forward strand.
GAAACTCAGGCTAAAAATGCTCTATGCCCCTGAGGAAGGGGAAGGTGATTCATGCTATAAGCTTTTACAAGGAATTTGGAAATTGCAAGTCACTGCCCTGGTATTGATAATTCCATAGTGCTTGATGGGGTCAAACCCCACATATAAAAGAATTGTAATCCAGGGTCATGAGAGGTTCAGGTGCCTGCCTGGGGATGCAGGGGAGGGAGGGATAATGATTAGAAGATAATGCCCTTAATGATCACCTCTATGTGGCTAGGCCTTTACATACATTTTGTCTAATAGGAAACCTGTGGGGGAAAGATCTCTATGATCCTCACTGTGCAGGAAACAAGCCCAGAAAACCTGTGACTGGTACAGAACCACTCAGCTGGTTAGAAGCAGAACGGGTTCTGACTTGAACCCTATTCTGTCTTCATTTTCAGGCTGTCCTCTTCCTTCCAGATGTTATTGTTGGTCTCATACGTTGCTTTGAGATGGAAGGGTTAGGGAAGTTTCCATCAATGTAGTAGGATTTTATTTTGGTCTTGATATATTGGATTTGGACAGGTGAATTCATTCATATGTTCAGCAAATACTTGCTGAGCACCTACTAAGTGCTGGGCACAGTTAATAGGCTCATGCAATGAGTCATCCTGTGAATAAGGCAATGTTTTTGTTCTCCTGAAGTGTGTTGTATTGGGGGAAAGGGCTGAGGCCTGGAGAGTATATGGAGAAAGATACTAAAATGTAAACAGATAAAATGATTGCAGACAGTGACACAATTGTTATAAGTAAATGAAAACCTAGACAATGGGATGGGGACTAGTTTAGTTTTGTTGGTCAGAGATTGCCTTTCTGAGCTGGTGACCTAGAGTTTTGAATGAGGGGGCAGCATCGCAGAGATCTGAGGGAAGTGCCCCCCCTGCAGGCTACAATGGTACTGACAGACAAGGCAATGGGGCCTATTTGAGGACCAAACAAGGCCACTGTGGTCAGGGCGCAGTTAATGGGAGAAGATGAAGCAGGAGAGGTATACAGAGGTCAGTCATACAGGCCACGGTAGAGAGTTTTGTTTTTACATTAATTAAAATTCAGCCCCTCTTTCATCGATTCTCCTTGTTGACTTGGATCACCTCCCTGGTGCCTTTGCTGGATCCTTCTCTTTTCAGTTTTTATATGTTGGAGTGCTGGTGTCTCTGTCCTGGGACCTCTTATCCACATATACCCACTGTTTGATGATCTCGCCTGTTCTCATTTATTCTCGTGGCCTTATAGGATCTATCCTGATTATTCACATTTATACCCTCAGCTTAGATCTCTTCCCTGAACTCCAGACTCACATACCCAATTATTTAATAATCTTCTTAACTGTGCCATATCAAAGTCTGAATTCTTGGTTTCTCCTTTCTAACGTGCTCCTCTACCAATGTTTCCAATTTGGTTCAATGGCATCACAACTGACCCAGTTTTTGCACTCTGAGCCCAAAGCATTCGAGATTCTTCTCTGACTTCCACATCCCACGCCAACAATCCTATACATTTCACTTCTAACATACATCCACAGTACTATTGCCATCTTGACCACTGTTTCCCTAATCCAGTCCACCATTGCTTCCATCTGGACCACTGGGGTGGCCACCTGGTGCAATCCCGTCTTTCACTTGGGTCCTATCCCCACCTTCAGCTCTTCCGCACAAAGCAGCCAGAGCGATCTTCTGAAACTCAGCTCAAATCCTGTCACCCGTCCTAGGCTCCTCCAGTGGCTTTTCACAGCACTCAAAGTCTAAAGTCCTCATCATGGTTCACCAGGACCCACTGCGTGTAGTCCCCATCACTTCTCCCTACCTCTCCAAACGGACCTTCTTGTCATTGTTCATATACTCTGTTCACTCACAGAATTGGACATTTTGAAGTTGCTTTTCCCTTTGCCTGGAACATATCCAAGTCTCCTTTGCCTCATTCAGGTCTGCAGTCATTTTTCTCCTCATTGGAAAAGCTTCTCCTGCTCCATGTAAAAATGAACCCTCTCTATCCCTGTTATTTTCTGTCCTCTACCTTTTTTTTAAAATTGTTTTCCATGAGACTTACCATTGTCTGGCATTTCATTACATCACCATTAGTTTGTTTATTGACTGACTCTCCTCCTAGAATAAGAGCTTGACTAGCACAACAGTTTGTCCTTTTCATTGCTGTATCTACCCCTTTAGAAGGCCACCCTGAACACTATAGGTGCTCAGCATTTGGGGGAATGAATGAATACGTGGGAAGTCATGGAGCCAACTGAGCATGGCAGCACCTCGGCTGTTCTTTCCTCAGATATTTCAGAACCTCTACAGCAGGCCTTCAGCTAGGTGCTGAGAATACCCCAAGCAAGCTACCTTTTTTATTATCATGCAGAATGCCTCATGGAGCAGTGACAGAACAGACAATTTTAGTGCAGGGTCAGACACACTTTAATTGGGGAAGTACAAAGTGCTATTGGTGAGTAAGAATAAACCAGCAGAAGCAGGGGAGTTCTTTTAAGAGGTAGGAAAGCCTGGAGGTCAGAGTGGGTTTGTACACTTGATGGAGCTCAAAAACACAATAAAAACAAAAACAAAAACAAGCTGTGTACATGCCAGGGCCAGGGGAGAGATTAGATCACACAAAGAAGCTGGATGGTCCTGGGCAGGACAGGTCACAGAAGGCAGTGCACTCAGAAGGAAATGCTTTGGGCTTTATTTCAGGTAGTGGCTAGTCTCTGAAAACTCATAAAAATGGGAGGAAAAGGTGAAGGTAGGAGGTGCTGATTGTTATGAGTAGGTCCACAGAGCAGTTCAGTTGGACTGGAATCAGGTAATGGAGACAGGAGCTGGAGATTGAAGTTCAACTCTGGTCATGGGGAATATAGAACAGGAACTATGTAGACAGTAGGGACTTGTGCTGGCTTCCTAACAAGGTGGAGGAGGTGTCGTCGGCTAAGCCCTACTCTGAGAATAGAATTCTGGCTATAATACTGAGGAGAATTGTAGGGCTGTCACGGTGAAACTGAGGAACCAGGTGGGCAGCATTTGCACCTCCATGTGTCTTGGCTAAGAATCTTATTTTTTTTTTAATCCCACAAGAATCCTTTCCTGCATACTTTTTGGACTTACTAGATGTGCGACTGATTAGAAAAGGGGAAAATGAAAGCACTAGGGTGTCAAGGATTAATTCCAAAATTTCTCACCCCTGAGGCTTAAATTGCCACCTTTGTCTACACATGGAACACGGTGCAGTCATGTATAGAAACAAGAATTTGCTGGAGCCTTGGGGAGTTTGGAAATAGAGTCATAGGGTAACTTGCCATATTCTAGGGGCTGAGTGTTGGTAGTGAGACAATCTGTTGGGGGTGGGGCTGTCTAAAAACACAGGTTTCTTGATGCTGGAGAAGAGACGTCTATTAATAAACTCACTTGTGCTGCCTTAATTTATTTAATAATCATTTATTGGGTACTTTATGAATTCCAGGAATTTACTGGAGCTGAGCAAAATAGACACAGTCCTTGCCCATGGAGGTTACTGTCAGGTGGAGGTGATGACAGTAAAATCATCACACAAGAACATAATTGCTAGCTGTGTTCAGGGGTTCAGGGTCCTTGAGCTTGCTGGGGATGCATCCCCTTGTTGGGGATGGTTTCCTGTAGCAGCGACTTCCGACTGAGGATCAGGAGGTAGGGAAGGAGTTTGCTAGGAGAAAAGCTTCTCCTGCTTTCCAGATCAGAGTAAACACAGGTGTCCCATCAGTCCCAAGGGTCTCCATTTTACTCCGTAGAAGCATCAGTCAGAATCTTGTTCAAAAGGCAGAGATGGAGACTCTGATTTGCTGTCTGAGTGTGGTCTTGTTTCTGTGTTTCAACATGGATTTCCACCCAAGTCCGATGAAAGTGGCCTGTGGGTCTCATTTCACAAAGTGCAGGTAGAATCCAACTCCGACTGGGCCTGAGCACAGGGTGGTAAAGGGGACAGACGGGGTTCTGTGATCCTCCCCTCACCCAGAGAAGTCTATGTAAGTTACAAAGATATTAGACTTATTTTACAAAAATATTTGTTGGAATATTTGTATTTGTCTTTTCCCCAGAAAAATACAAGTTCTCTGTCAATGTTGTTCACTTCTGTTGCCTACCATCTACCGTAGAGACAGAATCACGGTAGATGCTTCAAAAGAAACAAACAAAAATATTTATTTAAAATAATGAATTTATGAATCAAATGTTTCACATCTAAACAAGAATTTTAAGTTCACTCAGCCAGTCCAGCTGTCCATTTTACAGAAGGGAAAAGTGAAATACAAAGAAAATTTTTCTCTAAGGTAGTACAGCTTATCATGGTAAAGTAGGTGGTGGATTTATAATGCCTTTGCTCAAAGTTCAGGTCTTGTTTCTATAGACCCAACAGGAGGTCTACAGGAGGACAAAATATTGGCAGCACTTTGCCAAAAATGCAAGAGGTAAATAAGATATACAGGGTAGTTTAAGAACAGTTCATATATATTCATGGACTTGAGGTACTTAATAGGCAATTAGCTTGCTAGACAGAATCTTGGGTTGAAAGTCATCATAAGTCAGATCTGGTGTGTCCTTAGTGTAATAAAGAGAGTTAAATCTGCTGAGCCTTTAAACTTTAGTTTCTTCATATGTAAAGTGGGGATGATTATAACCAACTTCCAGGGCACTTGTGAATATTAATGCAAAGCAGCTGGCCCATGTTAGGTGGCCAATATACATTTGTGCTTAGGCACATGGATCTGAAGAATCAACCATGTCCAATGTTGGGAAATCGATATAATCTGTGGCTGAGTCTATGGATTTAGGTGGATAAGCATCGGCATATGAGATAGAGGGGTCGGAACTCAATGGAGAGTGCCAAATGAGTTTGCAGAAGAGTGGTTGCCAGGCTTTCATAGGATGTGGTCATTGAAATGCCTGTATGCTCAAGAATAATACAATTTCCTAGTCATCTGTGGGACCACTCAAAGGGAGGGATTGGAGAACCATTTGATGGAGAGGAACCATTATTATGTGCTGTAGGAGAAGGAATAGAATTAAAATTCATAATCAGGGGGAAGCTGTGGGACCGTCCAGGGGGCTGACATCTCTCAATGTGTTTTGGAGTGTCATCCCACTAACACAGAGCTAAAAATAGATAAGTAGGTAACCTCTCCCATAACTGTCATCTAGCATCCTGGTGCTGCCAACTTAAAAGCAATATACCCGTCAGTGGTTACAATTACGAGTTCCTGACTGAAACATTTCTAGTTCGCCTGGGCACTTAGAAGACAGTTCCTAATGTTCCATACACATCTTCCTTTCCTGGAACTCATTGGTTTTCCTAGTCAGTAAATACAGCAATGGCAACACTTTCCAACAACCATGTGGATTCTGAGTTTCCCCCATAAGCATCTCTGTCAATCAGTTACTCAAACTCCCCTTCCGTATCTTGAGGAGCCTCTCTACTTCCCAGGGCATCCTGCTCTATTCACATTGCTTCTGACAGTCAGAAAGAGCTTGCTTTATTAAATGGTGCTATGCCTTTCTGTCGGTACCTCCCAGCATCCTAATTCTAGCCCTTGGAGCCATGTGTTCGTGGAATCACAGCTCGTCGGGTTGTAATGGAAAATTGGTGCTCTCTTTCTTCTTTCTGTGGTGGTTGAGCAATCAGATACCTCTGAAAATGCCTTAGGCACCCCAGATGGTATTTTTTCATCGTTGCATATATTAAATCAATTACTGTGTTTAATCATCAAATCATAAATTCCACTTGAAACATGTTTATTTTCATAATCAGGTGTGATTCCGGCATTTTGGATCAGTTCCTTCTAATTTATATTTTAACAAGTGATTTTATTTAGGCTCAAAGGTGCTCCAAGCAGACTCTGTAGGAAAGTGCCCTTGTTTTCTAATTTGAGTTGGCTCAGTAGTGTTCAAATATTTTTAGGGCAAGTAAGTCTTTTTTGTTAAAAAGAAAAAACTTAGAATTTACTGATCTACTCTTTGAGTAGTTCAATCTATAATCTTTGATGTAGCATCCCTGATTATTCCCTTAAAATACATTATTTGACTGACTAGGTCAATGGGATAAATTAGGGTCAGCAAACTTTCTCTGTAATGGCCCAGCTAGTGAGTATTGTAGACTTTGTGGGCCCCATGGTCTTTGTTGTAGTTCTCACACCATTGCCACTGTCATGTCAAAGCAGCCCCAGCCAATGCAGAAACAAACACGTGTGACTGTGTGCCAGTAAAAGCGTGTTCACAGTGCAGACAGTGAAACAAATTGGGTCCGTAAGCAATAGTTGAGCGACCCCTGAGTTAAATCATTTTTAAGGACTTCGATACATTTAGGTAAAGGATGGCTTTAGATCCCCAACTTTTGACATAAGACCAATAGGTTGGTCAATGTGCATTGAGTGAGTTGAAGGCAAAAATATTTCTGAACTAGTGTAGAGCAGGAATAAGGGAGCTTTCTCCATAGGGAAACCAAAGAACCTAAGTAGGAGTGTTGAGTGTTAAGGAGTCTCTGAGATAGCAGCACTCTGGTTAATTCTAAAGCATTTAACAAGAAAGCATTGGTGATTAAAAGTAGTGTTGCTTCCTGGGGAAGTTGTTCATTTTTCTCCTAAAAGGATTCACTGAAGCAAAGGGAAGGGGGCAGAGGTCTGTGTGTATGTGAACTGGATTTTGAAATGGGTAAGTGTCCCCAGGAACATCCTCAGCCCTCTCAGAGTCTCTGCGTTCCATCTGAAGTTTGAAGGTGGTGGGAAGATGTCCTCTGTGGTCCCTTGGAGCTCTCAAATTTTGTGATCTGAAAAAGAAAATTCATATAATTGCAGTGTTTAATGGGATTTATGATAATTGGAAAATAATTGCTGCTCCAAACTTTTATTAATCTATATTTAGTTATGAGTCATGCTTTCACAATAGATGCTTTGGAAATAAGCAGAGAGACAAATCCAGTAAACAGAATTTTAAATATTTTATTTATATGCAGTTTGTGTAATCCCTGGAGCCCATGGGCATATTAAGATCATTTAAAATATCCATTAAAAGTTATGTTTTATGCTACAAATTTGCCTTTTAGAATGCCTTGCCAAAGGATAAATAGTGAACATTTATTGAGTAGCTACTACTGCCAGATTAATTGCATTCATTATGCTTACTCCTCCCAGCAACCCTGCAAGGTAAGAACTGGGCTTCCTGTTGCACTGATAAAGAGGCTCAGAGAGGCTGAGCAATCTGCAAAGGATCACTCAGCTGATGAGCAGCTTTATGCTAGGATTCAAAGCTAGGCCTTTCCAACTTTAGTCTGAGTTCCTCCACATTGCCACATCTTTGGGAAAGGACCTGCTGAGTGTCTCTTTTTCAGGTGCTCAGGGAATAAACATTTGCCTTCCTTTGATATCATAGGTATTGTTGTTCTCCTGCAGAGCACAGGAGTGCTTCTGGCAAGGTGGGTTGGGACCTGTTGTCCCTCAGCTGGTGACATATGGCTAGAGTGTGCAGAGAAGGAGGAGGAAGCAGGAAGAAGCAGGGAAGAGCCCAGCAGAGAATCCTGCATTCTGAGTTTCTGGCCCAGCTCTGCCCTGGGTTTGCCACGTGGCCTTCATGGGCCCGGGCCTGTTTCCTCCACATCTGATGCAGATAGCAAGACTCCCCATCTTCCAGGTTGACAGGAAGATACTGAATATGATGGCAGAGCTTTGTAAAGGACCAAGTGCACTCCAGACCCCACAAAATCGAGAGAAGAGGTCAGCACAGTGGATCGGGATAGAGAACACTGGATCTGAGATCAGGAACCCAGATTCTAGCTCCTCTTACCACTGCTGGTGCCATGGCCTTGGGCAAGTCTCTTTTCCTCTCTGGGCCTCAATTTTCTTGTGAAATGGCTGTGATGTTCTTGGATGATCGCTCCCAAGCCCTTCCATCTGATGGTTTGGGTTCCATATGGCAAGGCAGCAAGACAGCTCAGCTGACTGAGGGCATCTCAGGAAACTGGTCAAAACTCTTCTCCAGGGCAAAAGAAAGCAAGTGTATCCTAGGCTACTTCCCCCAGATAAATTTCCATGACCCTCACAGTGGTTCCTCTGTCCTAAGTGATGGTGCACCATGAAGAAATTCCATTTGCTTTTCTGCAAATGGTCCATTTATACGAAAGCTGAATAATTCCAAGTGTGCTTGTTTGGTTTCTATTTTTCCCTCTCAAGTCTCTACTCAGTAAGAAGCAGGTAGCTCCACTCCAAGATGCTTCCCTTGGATTAGTTGCCCTCATTTCTCTGACTTGTATTTTCATCAGAGCTTTCAGAACTGCTCCTTGGGTTGGAGTAAGCATAAAAGTGCAATTATTTAAGTGAACACACTTTGGAAAATGGAAAGGCTTATATATATATATATATATATATATATATATATATATATATATATATATATATATATTAAACAAGGATTATTTTATTCTCTAATGTTAAGGCTATGTCTTGTGATTAAAATAAAACTATTTATAAGCATGGCTCAGAGGGTTTCTTTCTGCTTTTCTTCTGCTCATCCCTCTGGGGCCATAATGTCCCAGAGATCCACTTGACTCTCACTTATATTCCGGGGCATGGAGGCAGGCAGAAGATGTGCTGCAGACACCCTATTTGTTAAGATGCATCATTTCCACTTCACATATGCCCTTGGGTTCACTTTTCCATGAGCTGAATAGGGGTCATATGGGGAGAGACTGGAAACAGCAGACAAGAAAAATGTCCTCTCTGTCTCTCCCCCCCTTTCCTCTTTAGCCTCCTCTGTGATTCCCTTCATTCATCTCTGGGGATAATTTGCCTCTAACAGTGACAGTGGTGGTCCTAGGAGCCCCACCCCCCAGCACTCCATACACAGAGGCCTGTTTTTATTCCATTTGCAAAAGATTAGTTCATGCAACCAATGGGATAAGCCACTCCAGAGTAAACACATGCAAACCTCCTGTAGCCATAATCAATCATGCTTTCAGTGAACATTTATTGGGGGCATAGTGTCTATAAACTGTTCTAAAGTGTACCCTTGGATTAAGTCAGACCACAAGAGAGCTACACATTTCGACTGTAATACGTTTGACTCTCATGGAATTGCTTTACTGAATGGTGCTTTGGCATATTCATTAGGCTATAGTGAGCCAATCAGACATTGGGGTATTGTTGAAGACATCCCTCACCAGCAGCCATTCCATCCATTTCTTTATTTGAAACCAGGGAAGATTCTTGTCCTCTCGTAGCATCTAGGAAATCTGTGTTTCTCCTACAACTGTGAACAACAGCTGCTCTGTTATTTTCTTGGCTGTATGGCTCTTTTGGAAGGAAGTCCCTTTTTCCATTGGCTGCCAGGAAGCTCAGAGACATTTTTAGTCCATTTCTATCAAGTGTTCAGGACTTTATAGAATTAATTTTGCATGTTTGTCTTGACCCAAAATTTATATTTTCTCTTTCTTCTTCCAGTTTTATATTATTTTAAGTCTATATGGTATATGCATTTTTGAAAACCACTTCCACTTATTTCTTTTATGAGATCAGATTTAATTTTTAAAAAGCTGCAAAATATGCTCCTTAAAAAAGAGGAAAGCAACCCTTCACTTCATCACACTTTGTTAGGAGCCTCAATGATCTAGAAGGCAGCAGAGGGAGCTCATGGTTCTCCAGCACTTACGGTTCTCCTCACAGCCCCAAGAAGTAGAAATTGTCACCCCCCTGTTTTACATGAGAAAACAAAAAAAAATTAAGCAATAAAAACATCATTATAAATGTGCCCTATGCAAATAATAAAAAAAATACCACAGCAGCTTACAATTTTTTGTATCTTGTTGCAATTTACAAAGTTTTCCAACCATTACTTTGTTTAATTCAGTCTGAGGAGATACTTGGTTTTGGTCTTCATGGCAGATAAGCGAGGTAGATTTGGAAAGAATTTGTAAACTGTTGGTTCATTTATTAAATTCAGACTCACTACTTTTGACATACATCACAGCATTCAGATCCCACCTATCCCAAAAGCTCTACCTACTGTTGACACTTAAAAGATCATGATTGTTTTCTTTCCTCTCTGCTCCCACCATCCACACACTGTCACCCAGCTTCTCCTTTGCAGCCTTTTGCATAAGCATAGCAGCAATGATAATATTGATCCTACCTTAATGCTAACATGTGATTGAGGACTCATTATGTCCTGGGTACTGACTGCTTTGCATGAATTAATATAACCCTAAACCCATCCTTTTAAAGTAGTTATGCTTCCCTTGGATTACATCTACATTTTATAGACTGTAAGCACACTTCCACTATCTCGTAGCTAATTGGTAGCAGAGTCAGGTTTTAACTCAAGATTTCTTTTTTTATTTTATTGTATTTTCTTCCATTACCATTTAATTCCCTGTATACCCTCCTCTCCTCTCCTTTCCCCACCCCTGCAATCCCCATCCCGTTGTCCATGTCCCAGAGTCCCTTTTCCCTTTTTGCTCAATCCCTTCCCCCATTCTCCCCACTTAGCTGTAATTTTGCTCTCCATCTATGAGTCTGTCTCTATTTTGCGTATTAGTTCAGTTTGTTCATTAGATTCCACATATGAGTGAAACCATATGGTATTTGTCTTTCTCTGACTGGCTTATTTCACTTAGCACAAGGTTTCTACCTCCAGAGCCCAGGCTGAGAGAAACAGAGGTGAACATCACCTAATACATCAGCTTATTTTCCAGGAGAGTGAACACCTTCCAGAGGGCACAGAGCCAGTGCTCCTGCCTGCCTTACCATCTTTTCTCCCTCAGTGCCACCTCATGCTCCACCTGTCACTGAATATGTGTGTGTGTGTGTGTGTGTGTGTGTGTGTATGCAGGAGAGCAGAGGGTTAATAAAGAGGATGAGTGAGCATTCCTACAAAGTCAATGCTAAGCTTTGGACTCGATTTTTGTCTCCGACCTTATCTTAACTCCTGCCCCCCTGGCCCCAGCCTTCTTGCAGCCCTTGCCTCTGTCGTCACCAGCCTCCATCTTCTGCTCGCTCAGTAGGATGGGCCTTGCTGCAGCCACCCCAGGCCTCCCATCCAGGGTCCTTTTCTAGTCTCAGTCTAATTGGTTTGCCCGTCCTGCTGGGAGGCTTAATTGGGCATAAGCACATTCCACGGATCCTGTGCCTTTGTGAGTTCTGCCTTCTCCTCCAAGGGGAATTGACTTGCTCTGTGGTCTCAGAAGGAAAGATGTATTTTATGTTGTGTTCCATTCACTGAGAACTTACATGGAATTGTTCCGGGGCCAGCAGAGCAGTTAGGCAACGTGACAAGCAAGGCTTTCTCACTCTCCTATTTTTTACATTTTTTTAACTTTTTATTTTTTTAAAGGTGGTATGTTGCATTTGAAAAACCACTATATTTGAAGTCATGAACCAGGCTCTGATTTCAGCCCTGCCAGGCATTTGCTGTGTGATCTTGGGCAGATCACTGAACGTCTTTGAAATTCGGTTTTCCCATCCATGAGTCAAGTGAGTTAAATTTGATGGCTTCCGTGAAGGGAGTCAGGGATGCTTTTAGAATGGGGGTCATACTCCCTATGGGCTGAATCCAGCCTGCCATCTGCTTTTGCAAACACAGTTTCATTGGAGCACAGCCACACTCTCTTATTTATGTGTTGTTTATGGTAGCAAAGCTAAAATATTTACTATATGGCCCTTAACACAAAAAGATTATCTGTTCCTTTTTTAGAACGTATGTCAGGTTGGGTCATTGTTCAATATTAAAGATAAAGAGAGAATCTTCAAAGCAGCAAGAGAAAAGAAGAGAGTTACCTACAAAGGAGTTCCCATAAGGCTATCAGCCAATTTCTCAAAAGAAACACTACAGGCAAGAAGGGGCTGGCAGGAAATATTCAAAGTCATGAAAAGCAAGGGCCTGCATGCAAGATTACTCAATCCAGCAAAGTTATCATTTAGAATGGAAAGGCAGATAAAGTGCTTCTCAGATAAGGTAAAGTTAAAGGAGTTCATCATCACTGAGCCCTTGTTATATGAAATGTTAAAGGGACTTCTCTAAGAAAAAGAAGATAAAAACTATGAACAGTAAAATAACAAATGCACAACTATTAACAACTGAACCTAAGACAACAAAAATAAAAACAAATTAAGCAAACAACTAAAACAGGAACAGAATCACAGAATTGGAGATCACATGGGGGGTTATCAGCAGGAAGGGGGAGGTGGGAAAATAGGGAAAAGGTACAGGAAATAAGAAGCATAATCGGGAGATACAAAATAGACAGAGGGAGGTTAAGAATAATATGGGAAATGGAGAAGCCAAAGAACTTATATGTACTACCCGCAAACATGAACTAAGGGAGGAATGCTGGATGGAATTAGGGTACTGGGCAGAAGGGAGAAAGGGGAGGAAAAATGGGACAACTATAGTAGCATAATCAATACAATATATTTAAGAAAGAAAACACAAAATTTTTTACCAAATCTAACATAGACTTTTGAGATCTTTGGCTTCCATATTTTGAGGAATTTTTCTCTTTCTCTCTTTCTTTCATCTCAAGTTCTCTACTCATCTAGACCTGCCTCTTTGATGCCCCCAAACCTAGTGAACCCATTTCTACCTCAGGACCTCGGCACCTGATGTTTCTTCTTTCTAGATCACTCTTCTGCCCAGTGGCTCCAGGGTCTCTTGTTCATCTCCTTCAAGTCTCTCCTCAAATGTCATCAGATCAGGAAGGCTTTTTTCTGACCATCTATATAAACCCACCCCTGGACCTCCCAGCCTGCTTCCTCTGCGTTATTGGTCTTCATAACATGTACCTCCCTCTGATGTGTTCTGCATTTGTCTCTGGTGTCTGTCCACACTCACCTGCACGCACACTCCTTGCCAGCAGGGCTTTCATTTGTGTACTGCTGCATCCTCAGATCTGGAAGAATAGTAGGTGCCCAGATTTTGAAAACACAAATCAATTACTTCAGTTCTAATGTTGTTTAATTCTATTTCTGAATAGATCTGATACTATAAAGCCCTTTTGCTTAAGTACATTTTGGTAAAGAATATAAAATTGTAGAATTCTGTGACTATTACAGTCTTTGTTCTAATATCCCTATGACAGTCAGAGTTTCATGAACTCATTATTTGAAAGTTTTTAGTCTGGATTTTTGGCCAATAAGAACAAAGTTTATAGACTGAAGTGTAATAACAAAGTTTGGCACACGAAGCCCTTTGTCCTGTGATCCCTGAAAACCTGTCTGCCTCTTCCTCTTATCATTTTTTAAAAACATTTTTAAAAGATTTTATTTATTTATTTTTAGAGAGGGAGGAATGGAGAGAGAAAGATAGGGAGAGAAACATCAATGTGTGGTTGCATGTCGTGAGCCCCCTACCTACTGGGGTCCTGGCCTGCAACCCAGGCATGTGCCCTGACTGGGAATTGAACCTGTGACCCTTTGTTTCGCAGGCTGGCACTCCATCCACTGAGCCACACCAGCCGGGGCTTCCTCTTATCATTTTATAATCCATGCACGTGCACACACACATGAATGCTGTTCATACATATGCATCCCTCACTGTCCAATTGCCTTATCTTCTCATTCCCCTTCATTTTTGCACATACTGCTTTTTTTTTCCTGAAACATTCTTGCCCAAATCCTACATTGCCTTCAAGATTCAACTTGTACAGGAGAATTCTTTGACATTGCTACTCCCACCCCAGTCCCCGCTCCAGACTCTGTCAAGGACCCTCCTGTCTGACTGCTCTGTAACTAAAATGACTACTGCAAATAGTACACCATAGCTAAATAGCTTTCCTAAACATCCACTTTCTCCCAGTCAGATGGAATTCCTTAGGATGGGAACTCTGTTCATGATGTTGAACATGCGGTGCCTGGCTGAGGACCTGTGCTTCATGATAACACGCCCCAGCGACTGAGCTCCTCCCAAGAGCCTGGCGCTGTGCTCAGCAGGCCACATGCAGCCCCTCTCTTAGGCCTTGTACCCACCCTGCTGGGGAGGAGCCGGGAACCCAGCATCAGCTTCCCTAGTGTTTTCAAGGAAGCAACCTGGACAGCAAGCCCTGGGGGTGGCGTTGGTGAGCATCAGGAAGACTAGGGAGGCTGTTCAGACAAACGAACAAACAGGAATTGTGTCAGGGGCTCATCATTTGGCGGTGGGGGGGGGCATTATTTCCTTGGATCAGTACTGGTTCTACTACACTTTGTATTATTTTCTATTTTTAAAAATTTTATTTAGTTATTTTTCAAGTACAGTTTTTTTGTCTATTTCTCCCATCCCAGCCCCCCCCCGCCCCGTGCTCCCCACCTCCCTCCCATTTCCACCCCCCTTAGTTCTCATCCCTGTGTCCTTCATATTTGTTCCTCCAAATCCCTCCCCTTTTTTTCCCGTTAAATTCCCTCCCCTCTCCCCTCTGGTCACTGTCCCCTTGTTCTCTATTTCAGTGTCTTTGTTTTTATTCTGCTTGCTTGTTTGTTTTGTTGTTTAGCTTCCTGTTAAAGGTGAGATCATATGGCATCTGTCTTTCAACACCTGGCCTATTTCACTCAGCATAATGCTTTCCATCTACTACATTTTTATATTCTACCTTTCAGTATCTACATTGAAAGAGTGACTTAAGAATCAGCATACCAGTTTTCTACTTTTAGCTCTGCCACTAACTAGTTGTATGACTTTCGATGTTACTTTAAACTTCTCTGTGCATTAGTTTTGAGGAATGGAGACATAGTCACATAAAAAATTGTCACCCAAGGTCATAAGTTGTAAGTAAAAATAATACATATGTAATGAGTGGTATAATTATAATATATAACATATAAAAGTATGTATGTGTCTATTATACTATATATGTCTATGAAATATATGCATGTTTCTTTATATATAATTCCATAATTAATATACATATAATTTAATAAATTTCAGGGACAGTCTGATGAGGGAGACTCCTTTTGCTCAGAAATATCTGATGATTCTCTTTGCCTTTCATTGGTCATTTATTGCTGAGTAACAAATTACTGCACAACAGTGGTTTAATGCAACGGTATTTATCATCTTTCAGTTTCTGTGGGTCAGGAACTGGGTGTGGCTTAGCTGGGCCTGCTTGTCAGCTCATACCCAGTGTTACTGTTAGAACTCAGTTCCCAGTGAGTCCCAGTTTCTCAGAAGCTGTTGGCCAGAGGCTTCCCTGGTTCCTTTCCATGTGGACCTTTCCATAGAGCATCTCATGAAATGGCAGTGTGGAGTGGGGGTAGAGAGAGAGAGAAAGAGAGAAAGAGAGAGAAGTTGCCGTATTTTAGAACCTAATCATGAAGTAACATTTCATCACCTTCAATTTTAGTTTTTAGAAGCAAGTTGCTGGGTCCACTCCTGCCCACACTCAGTAGGAGAGGATTACATGGGGGTGTGAACTCCAGGGGGCTGGGATCATTGGGGTTCCTGTCCAAGCTACCTGCTACACTACCCTCTCCCCATATCTGGTCACTCTTGCCCCATCTCTCCTTCCACACCCCCTTCTTCTCACACCTCCTGTCCTGTTCAGCTCTTCCCATGATGCATTATGTGTCTCCCTCCCTCACTCTGTTCTGGCCCTTTCCTCCATGTGCATAGTTGTGCATGTATTAACAATATTTCCATTTATCTAAGCCCCACATGAACTTCAGAACTATAGTTCAGCTGTAACCTCCTCTATGAAGCATTGCCCAGACACCTGAGAAATCTCTCTTCTTTCTTCTGTCTCCTGTAGTCCTTGATTTGCAATAAATTGGAAATTTCTTTTCCCTGCCCAACTGTAAGGTTGTTAAGGATGTGAGACAAGGACATACAACTATGACATGCTCATCCCCCTTTTGCAGACTTGATACTTTGTGCCTGCAAAGGTTCACTGAGTGCAGCTGATTGACTGAAGTACCTGTGTGTGAGGTACTCAGCTCTGCTTTATTTAGAATTTGAACTATGTTATGAATTATGGACAGAGGTTTCTTAAGCAGACAGATCACAAGCTGTGAGTCTTGGAAACATGTTCTGATGTGAAAGCTTTCTTCAGACCCAGTTTCCTCTGCATCAGGAGTCAGACTCCACCACTGAATTATCTGGGCATGTCTCAGCGGGAGTCCCATCCTGCTCTGCCTCTTCTTGCGCCATGCCCCATCCTTCATTTGTCTCTCCCATCTTGTGGTGGGAGAGAGAGACCTTTTCATTAAACTCTGGTTCCTGTCATTTATCTAGGCTGAACTCACATTCCTCTTGGCTGGTCTGTTTCTCTCAAGGGACCTGGAGCTTGTAACTCAGACAGGTTGGAGAGCTGGTTGTTCCTGGGAAGATTTGTCTTTGGTAGGAAGGAGGTCATTACTATAGCAAAGATAACCTGAGCCAAGGCCTTGAAATTTCTACTCGTATTCAGTGTGCATGCTCCTTGTTCATTATCCATGAACCTTTAATGATTTACATGTCTGGGAACTCATGAGGAAATAAAGTTATGAAACTATCTTTCACACTGAATTAGTGCTTGGCACACTCTATCTTTCTTTTTTAATCATGTTTTAAGTGTTATTCTATGACAGTATGATTTTTTCCCTTTGCCCTCCTCTGCCCATCCCACCCGCTGCTCCCACAGTCAGTTCTCACACTGTCGTCCATATCTGTGGGTCACACTCTATATTTAATGGAACCAGTCCTCCAACAACAGGAAATAGATAACACCAGTTGGATTTTATAGAGAAAGAAAGGCAGGTCCAGAGAAGTGGTGTGCTCTACCTAAGATCACACCACATAGTTTTCAAGAGCCAGAGTGAGAGTCTGAGTTGGACTCTCAAGGTCAATGCTCTCTGGTCTTGATCCATTCCATCATTAGTGAAAGGAAGACTGGGAATCCCCCTGCACAATCTTCAGAACACAGCTTAATTCCTTCCAAACTGCAGTTGCTCAATGAATTCATGTTAATTGTTTGAATTAAACTGAGCTCTGGGCTTAGTATTTGGTTTTGCAGTTGTCTTAGAACAGGTCTCAATTTGCTTTGTGCCTTAGCTCTTGTCCATCGTTACACAGCCAGCCTCCTTCCAGCCCTCCCTTCCTTCCTTTCCTCCCTTATCTACTTATTTGTCCAGATAGCATTCTTAAGACTCCTACCATGTAACATGCACCGTGTATGTGGGAAGATTTTACCTCTATGGTATTATTCCAGTCTAGTGCAAGGGTGTCAAACTAATTTTCACTGGGGGACCACATCAGCCTCTCAGTTGCCCTGAAAGAGCTGAATGTAATTTTAGGACTGTAGAAATGTAACTGCCCTTAACAGTTAAGCGAGAGCTCTGCACTGCTGCAAGGTAGAAACAAGGTGCTGGGCAGGATAAAACAAGATGGAGGGCCGGATTTGGCCTGTGGGCCTTGTGTTTGCCACCTGTGGTCTAGTGAGGGAGGTGGGTAAGCACCTAGACAACAGTGATTTTTGGTATCCTTGATGTGAGCAACAAGAGAACACTACTGTATCTCTCTGGTCTACCAAAGTATCCCAGTGACAAGATGTGTGTTCAATAAGTTTTTGCTGGCTGAAGAGATTGAGAGCCCCAGCTCTAAGTATCACTTAAGAAATACTAAAAATAACTGTAGCCAGTCTCTCACCTACAGAGGGATACTCAGATGGGGTGGTTGGGTAGATTTTGGCTTTGGGTAGAGGTGGTAAGTTGAAGAGTCTCACTCATCTCTCCTGCCCAGGGAGTTTGCCCGTTGGAAGGTGAGGAACACAGCCATCGAGAGGAGAGACTTGGTCCGTCATCCAGTGCCCCTCATGCCGGAGTTTCAAAGGAGTATCCGCCTGCTTGGCAGGAGACCCACCACTCAGCAGTTCATCGACACCATCATCAAAAAGTACGGCACCCACCTCCTCATTTCTGCCACCTTGGGAGGTAGGTCAGCAGCCACTGGGCCATAGCCTTGTGACTTGGGTCTGGGATGTTGGGGAGGGTGGGACGCCCAGAGATGTGTTAATGTACAGAAGTGTGCATTAACGCATCTCTGCCCTGGCACATCACTCAAAAGCGTATATTGCCAGATAAGCCAAATTGTCTTGGTTCTTGTGATCATATCAGAGCAGTGGATTCTGTTTTCTGGGACAGTCCAATGACAGTTCACTGTCTTATAGAAACAGGGCTTCATCTTGTAATTAGCTTGGTTTGTTGGGAATGCTTAATTTAGTTATTGTGTTATTCCCTTTTGGAATGTAGTCTAATCTGGGGGAAATAATTAAAATTCAGATGTTGTTTAGAGAATGTTATTTGTTAATGTAAGTCTGCTTTAGGGACTCATAATTTGAGTTTAGCATTTTACAAAGGGAGTATCATTTGTATCTTCTCTGGGCTAGGAATAGGTTAGTAGGAAGGCAGACCCACTGCTCCACCCTGTTCAGCCTTGTCCATCCATCCCAGGAAGTCCAGTCAGGCCATAAGGGAGTAAGGAGAAGAGGAGAGGATAAAAGGGAAATAAGGAAACACAAGAGAGGGGAGGATGGTGGAGACTAGTGCATTTAGGTGCTTGTGGGTCTTGCGGGCATGCATCATTTTATATTTTAAGGTACAATCCCTGTTATCAGTCTTCTGCCACAGTGATGGGGTTCACTAAAGGTTGAGAAAACCCCTTTGGTGGTGGAGCACCGTGCCACCTACTCAGAGAGCTGCCTTCGAATAGGGCTTATAGCAGCTAAACAAGAGGGGTGTATGGACGGAGACAGGCTGGGTGGGCTAGGGTGTAACTACTTGTACCAGCTGACCTTCTCCCTCAGAGGAGGGGTGAGCTCCATGAGTTGGACTGGTTCATACACACTTTAGGGAGGAAAATGTGTATGAACACACTCAACAGGAGTTGCCCAGGTGGAAGGCAGGTGTGAAGCTTTCTAGGCTGAGCACACAGTGTATGTATGTCTTGAGGAAGATCCAATTACAAATTTGGTGATGTGAGGAATGTGGATTGGTTTGGCAAGTTTACTCTTTGTTACAAGAATAGCCGCTGCTTATTAAGTATTTGCCCATAGTCGGCACTGCACATTGCCTTTAGTCCTCAAAAACTGCATGTTCAGTCAAATTATCTGTAGTTCATAGATAAGAAAGCTGAGACTCAGAAGCATTATGGCTAGTAAGTGACAAAGCTAAGTTCTGTGTGTGTTGTTTTAATTCAATTTAGGTCTTTCAGTTTACAAAGCCTGTGTTAGCTTTTGACCCAGCTCTGGTCATGTCTTTAACCAGCTGATTCATCCACCGACCCACCCATTCCCCAGAACAACCAACCAGCATACGGTTGTTGCGTGCTGCTAGTCAGAGATTAGGTGAAGTCAGACTTTGAATGTTAAATCATGTTGCATAAGTTTTATTCTCTTGTAAAGCGAAAATGAAATCACTTCCACACTGAGTGTTGCATTAACCTGTATGCCTTTCTGTGAACTTCTCTCACTTCTCATTTTACCTGAAAAAAAAAATACGGCAACCAATTCAGTTCTTTTATTAGAGGCTGTGTTCTGTTTGAGTCTCTGGAAATCCCAAATAACTAAGACCTTTGTTTTGCAGTGAAATATATTTTTAATTTCTCCAAGGCAAGGGGTGAACTATTCACAGAGCTTTGTTCCTCTCCTGTTTTCACAGCACAACATTTTAAAATAGGCAAAGCTTCGGACTGAGCTCTGATTTTGGACAGCAGACCCCAGATGTTAGCTCAACATGGGAGAGTGGGGGCGGGGAAAAGAAAAGATTGACTGTTGATTGAGCACAATGTGCCAGAAACACAGTGGGGTCCTTCTCATGTCATCATCATTCATTCATTCATTCATTCATTCATTCATTCATTCAAGGAAGAATATTTCTGAAGGGCCTCCTCATGCAATGGGAGAGAAGGGAGGTGGTAAGTTGTAGTGAATGAGAGGGCAGGCTCTGTAGTCGGATTGCCTGGGTTCCAACCCTGCCTCCTGCTCCTCCCCAGGTTCCTGTCACCTTGCCAAGTCCCACTTCCTCTAAGCCTTGGTTTTCCCTTGTGTAACTAGAAATAATGATAGTACTTAATTCATAGGGATTAAATAAAATGGTGCATCGAAAGTGTTTAGTGAGACCTTAACTGGTGTGGCTCAGTGGACTGAGCACCAACCTGTGAATGGGAAGGTCACTGATTTGATTCCAAGTCAAGGCACATGCCTGCATTGCAGGCCAGGTCCCCAGCTGGGGGCATAGGAGAGGCAACTGATGGATGTTTCTCACACATCTGTTTTTCTCTTCCTCTCTTTCTCTCTCCCTTCCCCTCTCTCTAAAAAATTAAAGAAAAAAATCTATTTAAGTGTTCAGTGCAGTGTTTTGCACCTAACAAATTTTTGCTATTGTTACTATTATTATTATTAATAATATTATTATTGCTATCATTTAATGGGGTTAAGGAACTTAGGGACTCAGTATTAAAGCCCATCCCTACCACCCACTGGATGAATAGAAGACATTAAAAAATTAATTTTCCTGTCTAGATATGAGTTTTCCAGTCTAAATAGAAGGAGGTGCAAAAAATTTTATTCCTGTCATTTTTTCCTGAGAACACGATATTTATTTAGGAGAAACACTTTGATAAGCTGTTTGAGGTGGCAAGCGAGTTCCTAAGGGCATACTCAGACAACAGTGATGATCCGTAAACTGTCACATGTGGGACAAGCAAATGCACTCGTATGGCTCCTGAGGGAGAGGGAAGTGGAAGAAAATGGAGTGAGAAAGAGCAAGGGGAGGCAGTGGGAGGGCTGACAACTGAGACATATCCATGGGATCCTCAGCTTTTCAGTGAAGTCTCTTCAACTCCTAACACGCTTGGTAGGCATGATTTTCTTATGGAAGGGGGCCAAGAGAAAATTTCAGGGTCTGTGTTGACACACAGGGATATCAGTTTCCTTTACCCCCTTGGAAAATCATATTTTGACCCAAAGAAAGCCCTTGGAGCCCAGATATCTGTGTGATGTGTATGATTAAGCTTATATGTATGCATAGACAGAGGCGTGCAAATATATGTACTTGGACATACATTAACCTATACGGACACACGTATGCACTCAGCACACACACACTTCTCACTGGACACATGCATATGGATGTGATGCCCACAGATATGAGTCTATGTGAGCTTTCACATGTGTGTAAGTGTGTGTATATTGCACAAATGTCTTTTTATGCATGAGGCTTCATGTTTTTGTACTTGTGTGTATGTTTGTGCGTCTACTCATTGTTTCCCACCCTGCATTTCGGGACATCTCCGCTTGTCTAAGAGCAAGGCTGAGAGTAAAGTCACAGGGGCCCAGAAGGGAAAGGAGGAGAGGCGTCTGAGAAACCTGTAGTTCAGACATCGCCAACCCCCATCTGGCAGCAGTATCCCTATTGACTCAGAAGGTCAGATGATCGGCTCCCACCTCAACCCCCACCCCCATGAAAGTTGTGCTGCAGAGAGCGAGGCGAAGTCCCCTTGAGGACAGAGACCGAAGGAAGGCCTTTGTGGGGCGAAGAGGCAATTTGCAGGAATGCCCAAATGGGAAAGCAACTCTAAACAGAACATTCTCTTAATAAACAAGAAATTAAGTCTTAATAACGTAGCGAGAATCCCATTAACCCCTCTTGATCTAAGGTTTGCTGCCGGCAGTTCTCAGTCCAGAGGGAACAGGCTTGTTTCACCTCCTCTTTCACAGGCCCCTTAGAGAGCCTGAGCTGACACTTGGAATATTTATTTCCTCTGCCGCTTGCTTCTAACTTCTAGACTATTCACTTATTTAATCATTTACCTTTCCATCCATCTATCTATTCATGTACCCATTCAATCATCTCTTCACCCATCCATCAACCACCCATCCATTTATCCTTCAGATGATAACTGAACATCTGCTCTCAGTCTGACCTAGGAGAAGCAGATTGAGTCCTTGTTCCCCCAGGCCACCACCCACCACTCCTGAACTCAAAGTCTCATTGTATATGAAGTCATTGTTAAGTCAAATCTATTTAGGCTTCTATGGAGTTTAAAGAATGCAAGATCATGTCCTCTTGGATAACCAATGAAGGCTTCAAGGGGAACTGCAAATATGAGTGTCTTATTCTGAACCCAGCTCAGAGGCATAGGGAACCTGGAGATTAATTTTGATGATGATGAATCTTCTCATTGGAAGATTACAGTCTAGTCATTGAGGTAGATATGTCAATAAATAAACACTGTTGGATTAGGTCATTTCCATATTCATTTGTTCATCCAGAAACACTGCAATAGCTTGTTAAGCACATAATACATACCTATATTGTGCTAAGTAATAGCAATGAAATAATGAAAGACTCTCTCATACTCCTGGATGTCACAGTACTTCTCTTCTAGTAAAGGAATCAGCTGCTGAACAAGCATCACCAGAAAATGTGATAGGTGCTATATCAGAGAAATAAGAGATGGTGGCAGCAGGGGGTTAGTGTTCTTACTCAGTTTAACAGTGGAGGATTCAGGGAAGACTTCTCAGAGAAGGTATTGTCTTAGGTGACCTCTGAGGAATGAGTAGAAGTTAGAAGGAGAAAAGCAGACTTCAAATAATGAAAGAAACAGGGTGAATTTGTGCAGGATAAAGCATACCTAGAGAATAGCAAGGGGGCAGCTGGAGAGACAAGACCAACAGGGTCCCGTATCCTATATTAGCAACAGGGATTTAGGCCCCCTTCTTCCAGCTGCATCCCACTCTGTGCATCCCTGCACCTTCACTGTTCACCTGAGACACTGAAATGATTTCCATCTCTCTTTTCCTAGACATGCTTTGTCCAACAGGAATGAAATGTGTGTCGTGGTGTGAGCCACACATGCCATTTTACATTTGCTCACAATGGCATTTTTCAAAGTGGAAATAAAAAGGGGAGAACCAATTTAAAATATATATTTCACTATAAATATATAAAATATATTTAACAATAGTAACACTTCAACAAGTAATCAATAGAATAAACAACTGGATCTTTCTTTTTTTTAACATTTGGAGATGTTTGCTGTGTAGCTTACACCTACCATGCATCTCAGTTTGGACTGGCCATGCTTCAGTGATCAGCAGTCACACTTGGCTGGTGTCTCCTGTGTTGGACAGCAGGCGCCTAGTCACTTAGTGACTCAAGCATGGGGACAATGTCTTACTCATTTGTCACCCCAGTGCCTGCCAAAGTGCTCAGCACACACACAATGGCCAGTGCCTGCTGAACTAAACTGAATGGACAAACAAGCTCGTGACGGAGAGAGGGAGAGTGACTAGTCTCTCCTGGGGTGAGGGTGGGGTTGGGGCAAGCTCATTGGGAAGGCAGTACCTGAGCAGGTTCTCAGGGGTGTCTACAAGTTGGCCAGGTCAAGGACAGAGGACAGGTAGTAAGGGCAGATGACATGTGAATTGAACCTAGAAAGCTGCATAGGACATCAGCAGTCAGACATTTGGGGCAAACACAGAACAGCATTCCACTCAAGGAGGGGAAAAAAGGCCAAGGAAAGCCTGTGAAGAAGATTGATCAGAATAAATCATGGGGATAGAGGAATGGTCTGGGTAGGACAGGGAAAGAGACAGCACTGCAGAGACAGACGGGAGGGGGCCTGTGGGGGCTCTGGCAATGGAACTGTGCTCTAGACGCTGTCATGAAAAGATCCAAGGCAGAGGAGTTAACCTTTGGGTCAGGACTGTGCCTACTGCTCATGATAGCCACTGCCCTTCTGAAAGTAAATTGTTTTTCTCTTTGATTGAAAAAGCCATCAGCATGCTAAAGAAATTTCAGTTACCTTAGATTTCAGGATTTGTCCTCAAAAAGTACTGATAGTGTTTGGCCTGGCCTGCATGGCTCAGTTGGTTGGAACATTGTCCCATAACCAAAATGCTGCGGGTTTGATTTCCTGTCTGGTCACAGGTACGTGTGACTCCTGGTCTGGACACATGTGATCCCCGTCTGGGTGGTTACAGGAGGCAACCAATTGATGCTTCTCTTTTGCATTGATGTTGTCTCTCTTCTCTTCTTTCTCCCTTCCTCTCTCTAAATGCAGTGAAAAAAATCCTCAGATGAGCATTTAAAAGAATGTATTGATAGTATTTCCTTGAGTATCCTATTGTATTGGGTCAATTAGATGTAAGGATAAATCTCATACAACTGATAGTTTATGGTGATCAAATAATGGTAGTTAGTCCTTCCATTGTGCTATGTGCCAGACAGGAGTCAGTAACCCTGTGACAACTGTATGAGGTAAGTACAATTAACACCCCCAATTTTACACCTGAAGAAACTGAAGCAGGTGAATAACCTGCTCACACAGCTGCTAATTCAAGTCCAGGGCCACCTTTTTACTATTCCAAATGATTTTTGGTTGCTACAATGCACTAGACACTGGTACAGAGACTTTACATATATTAATTAATTTTTTCTTCTTAATAACACTATGGAGTAAGTGCTATTCTTCTCCTAAGCTTGTTAATAAATAAACTGAGGAACAGAGAGTTTAAGAAACATCCCCAAGTTCACTGTTAGCAGAGGGTAAAACCAGATGGGCAATGATCAGATCTATTTGGTGTATCTGGATCTTCCCATCTGAAGTTCTGGTGAAATATCTTGTTGTGTAAAATAAGAGGCACCATAAGGTAGTGCTGTTGTTAATCAATGCATATGCGTGTGTTTCTAAGGAAAACGTCCTGTAGTGATAAGAGTAAGTTCACATCTCTCTCTGTCTTTCCCTTCCTCCCCCTACACTGAACTTTGCTGTCATCGCCCCTCTCCCTTAGATGTAACCTCTTTTCCATCACACTCTCGGAAACACAGTGCCTGGTATATGTAGGCATTTAAGAATAGAAAAGGACAAATTAATTGTTTACTGACTATCTACTAAATGCTAAGCACTGGGTTTTGTACAAGGGATAAAGAAGTAGCTAATATAGACAGTGTCTGAATTCACAGAGCTGGCAGTTTAGAATTTTCTCTATAATAAGCACATGATTTTTCCTTTCTGGATATCTTTCTGTAAACTATGTCTTTATCTATCTATCTATCTATCTATCTATCTATCTATCTATCTATCATATATCTATCTGTCTGTTTAGCCATTCATCCACCTATTCATCCATCCATCTGTCTGTCTAGAAGGGGTAGCAGAAGGAGAAAGAGAGAAAGGAAAGGAGGAAGGAAGGAAAGGAGAAAGATAAGAAGAGGAAAAGGAGGAGCTGGATGATGATGAGTAAACATAGGATGAGCAGAAAGGAAGGGGAAGGAACTGTCCGTGGCACAGGTGGCAAACACAAGGCCTATGGGCCAAATTCAGCCCTCTACCTTGTTTTATCTGGCCCAGCACCTTGTTTCTACCTGGCAGGAGCACTGAGCTCTCACTTAACTGTTTAAGGAGTAGTTACATTTATACAGTCCTAAAATTACATTTGTCCCTTTGAAGACAACCGTGAGACTGGTGTGGCCCCTGTTGAAAATGCGTTTGACATCCCTGGTCTATGGTAAATCCGTCCACTTACAGAAGAGACTGTACCTCAGAAAGAGGACGTGAGTCGTGAGGTGATGCTGGTGAGAACTATGAAGTGGATTAGTAGGGGCTGCCCTTGATGACTAGGAGTTTTTCCATGATCCTTGTCTCAGAGGAGGTTGGCTCTTACAGTCACCTATGGACTATTTCTCTTTCCTTGTGTTCTTGATTTTCAGTGGTAGAAAGAAATTTGGGCAAATTAGTGCGAGGTTGGAGGGTGTTTTACCTTCCACACTCTGGAGCTGTTCCTCTTGCCCCAAAGCTGGACAGGCTGCCTGAGCTTCTTTCCTTTCTATGCAGGGGAGGAGGCCTTGACCATGTACATGGACAAAAGTCGCCTCGACAGGAAGTCAGGGAACGCCACTCAAAGCGTTGAAGCTCTGCACCAGCTTGCATCATCCTACTTTGTTGACCGTGATGGCACCATGAGGAGGCTCCATGAGATCCAGATATCAACTGGAGCAATCAAGGTACAGCTTGAGGGTGGGTTGGGGTGGCAGGTTCCTAAGACAACAGCGCTGCAACCCAGGTATTCTGAGAGTTGATGGGCAGATACAATCCCTGGCTTCAAACCCATGTATCTAACAGTATACCCTGACAACCATTCTGACTGATGTTGTCAAGGGCCCTGTAATTACATGAGCACTGTCATTAGTGTGATCATTGCTACTGATTTACCGGGGCAGCCCGGCTATGGTCACAGCATAATTAGCAACAATCCTCTCCTGAATGCCTAAAGTTCTCCTGTGTGAATGATTTTCAGGCTCTCTTCCTAAGTGAAAAACCAGAGCAACAATGGGTACGTGACTTTCCCAAAGTCACAGAGCTAGCAGGAGTCAGATTACTGAATTACAGAAAAAATTTAAGCACCTGTGTTTTTTTTATCTCCTTCTCCCATGTCATAGATGGAAAACTGTAATTTAAGGGTTAAATACCCTTGCTCAGAATTTCACAGAAAGAGAGAGAGAGAGAGAGAGAGAGAGAACCTTCACAAGGACTGGAACTCTCATCTCTAGACCAGGAATCTGTGACTATCTTCTGTAAAGGGCCATATAATAACTATTTAAAGCTTTGCACATCATATGGCTTCTGTTGCTACAAATCCATTCTGCTGCTATTGCCCAAAAATCAGCCATAGAAGATATGTAAACAACTGGGTGTGGTTGTGTTCCAGTAAAACTTTATTTACAAAAACAGTGGCTCCTGCTTATCTACACCAGCGCTAGCCAGTAGACCTTTCCAAAATGACAGAAACGCCCTATGTGTCTGTGCTGGCCAAGACAATAGTCACTAGTCATTCGGGGTCATGGAGCTCTCGAAATGTGGCTACTAAGCAATTAAATTTGTAAGTTTTTAAATTTTAATTAAGTTTAATTTTAATAGCCACACTAGATAGAGCAGCTGTAAACTTTTAATTAGGTGACTTACAGCACAAGAATGTTAAAAAAATACATTTCATTTTAAATGCAATAAATTCAGGGATCAATTTTATAACAAGTATAAAGGAGGACATTTTTGGTATAATTGATTAGTTCTTCTAAGGGTTTCAATGCAAATTTTTTGCATCTGAATATTTTTACAACCAGATTATATCTGCTTTTTACTTCTCAATCTCCAGACTTTTTTTTTTCCTGAATAAAAGGAAGACCTAGCCTTATATTAAGAGTTTCAAAGATATCTCTAGGGAAAAAGTGTATATGTGTTGGGCGGGAGAGCAGTGAAGGGGGGAGACTCAGGCAGATGAGTCAGAAATTGACCAAAGCAAGAGAATAATGTGGGAGGGAGAGAGTTACTGAGGAGGGAGCTAGGAAGAGGAGAAATAAATCAGATCAACAAACAAAGAGCCACTTCTCTGAGAAGAATCGCCTGTATTGGGGGGATTATGTTGTTAGGGAACTCAGCACAGGGAGACGGATCTTTATGAAGCCATCAGAGTCAGAGTGAAGCAAAGGCCTGGTTTTTATTATCACCAAACGGTTCTCTCCCCACTGGACGGGGGCGGGAATTGAGATATTGAAGCCTGTCACAAGATAATCCTCTTTTGTGCCTCTTGGAAGGGCAGCCTGCCTCCTTCAGAGGCCTTTTGCAGAGAAACTGCCCAGAGGCCACTCCAGAAGCCATTCTTACAGGACCACAGCTTTCCACACTCAGTCCAGGACTTCGGTTTTTCTTGACATTTCTTGATTCTCCCTCCAGCCTCAGCTGACCAGCAGGGGCCTCACTGCCATCCAGGTGTAATGCAACGGATGACCCAGGTGGGGAAGTTTTGCCCATGATTCCCCTTTCCTGGGTCGTCACTCATTAACAGCTATGTTCTAACAACTGTGTTATTATTCTGTTCAAAAGAGAATAAGTCATTTGTTAAGAACTCCAAAGCTAATGGCCCTCCATTTATTTACCATGTCCTAAGTGCTAAACACTTCAAACATACAATCCCTTCTCCCACTGAGGTGGCTGAGTATTACTAACATTTTATAGATGGGGACATTGAGGCTTAGAAAAGGAAGTTACATACCATAGGCCTCTCAGCTGGAGAAAGGCAGAGCTGGCATTTGGAGGTCCCTGTGTGTGTTCCCCAAGCCCTCACTTCCAACGGCACTTGCTGCTGTGTCTTTACAGTTGGGTGCAGATCTCACAACAATTCTGCAGTGCCTGTGTTCAGAAATGGGAAGAGAAGAGAAATGGGAAGAGCAGGATGAAGAAACCTCTTCTCATACTAGACTAGTCCTGATTCAAAATTATCTTTTTGAATAGCCATCTGCCTATTATCCACTTATTCTAAGACGATGTTTTGGAAACTGTAGGATCTGGATGTTTTGTTGTATGGTGGTGTTGATTGTGCTCCTTGCTGAAATTTTTTTTTAAATGAGGATAATTTTATTGTTCTTGCCTGATAATAGTGCCTATGGACGTAATACAATTTAAGAGACTTTTGGCAGTAAGATGCTCATTTTTGAGTGTAAGCCATGTGTTAGGCACCCGCGCCCATCATGTCTAGTCTCACGTCCTCTTTGGAAAGGATTTACTAGCTTCAAGTTACAGAAGTTAAGTGACTTCCTTAGGTCACAGAGCAAATAAATGCATCAGCCAGGATTTAACACCGATTCTCTCTTGATTCTAAAGCCCATGTTTTTGAAATGTATTCTCCTGTTAACTTATTAGTTCATATAATATGTAAAGCAGCTTTGTGAAAGGGTACTGTGAATAGAAGCTGGGCACTGTGGCTCCAGACTATTTGCTTAATCAGTGTGCTAGCTTGTCATCTGCTTGGAGACAGCCAGGCCTGGTCCTTGGCCTGGGGCAGATGGCTTTCTCTGATGGCTTTGCTCTGCTGGGGGCCAACCCTTTGCAGGATTTGTCCCATACCTGGGAGTGTTTCTCTCACATCCGTCACCCTTAATGTCCCCTCCAGGTCACAGAGACACGCACTGGGCCTCTGGGCTGTAACAGCTACGACAATCTGGACTCTGTGAGTTCTGTCCTTCTGCAAAGCACCGAGAGCAAACTTCATCTTCAAGGTAAGTGCTGGTGGTGATGGGGTGGGGTGGGGCAGAGGGTGGAGGGGGAGGTAGTCTAGGGGGAGGCATGATGTGCAGGGAGAAAGAAGAGGTAGAGGAAACTCAGGGAAACCAATGAAAACTAAGACAGTCATGATACAATTATAAATTTTTAATATGGACAGGGCATTAAATTCATGGTTATTAATTAGTTTTCAGATATCAAGAATGGAAATGTGAGCTCTACCTGATTATTTTAATAAAAATATCTAAAAGGTGTTATTTATAGGTTCTCCAGATCTAATATATATTATAGTTTTATATTATGTCATTTGAACTTCCTACATTATGGTGTTTGATTTTCAATGTATTTTGGCAGCTGTTACTTGAATTCTAAGAGCGATAGGGCAACTTATGAAATTTTTAGTTCTATGTAATCTTCTTTTCCCTTATGCGTTAATAATTTGTGGTTTTCTGTATATCCACACACACACACACACACACACACACACACACACACAGGTGTTTGTGCACGCGTGTGCCCTTGTGGCCAAGTTGACAAATGAGAACACTCATTGCTGTGTGGAGCGTAGAGAGACATGCTCTTACTCATTGCTAGTGAGAATGGAACAACTAGAAGGATGAATCTGTGGCTCTGTGGAAATATCTGTGTTTGTTTAGTGTCTGTTATATATCAGGTCCACGCTAGTCGCTCCATGTGTACTCATGATTTAGAATAATACACCATTTCAAATAGCAATTTTACCCTTATTAATTCATCATAAAGTGGAGGGAAGATTGTGGGGAAAAATTAACAAAGTTCTAAGTACAGATAGTGTTGTTTTTTAAAAGCATAATTTATATCTGAAAAACACAGTAAAAATCTCAGTTTTCCACATGAGAAAGCTAAGTGAATTAATGTAGTATCCATACAACATAACATTAAGTAGATACTAAAATGTTGTTTATAAAGAATTTCCAAGTATACATGACAATGATTTGATATAATGTTAATTTAAAAATGAATAGTTTCCGATGGAATGTATGGCATGACTGTATAAATGAATAAAAGAAAATAATATTGCAAGAAAATGAGCTGAGATGTTAAAAGAGGTTACCTCTGGTGATTAGGTTATAGATGATTGGGGCTTGTGGTGCCTTTTCTAACTTTTCTGCTCATGTATTAACTTTATAGTCAAAAAAAGAAATTGCATGCTTTAACTTTGAGCAGACTAAAAATGTGACCTTCTAGAAAGGTATATGATAAAGGTGATTGTGAATGTCAGTGGGAGGAAAGTTGGGTTGAGATTGGCAGGTAGAGCTAAGCAGAACTTAATGTGACTTTTATATTCTGGTTCCTTGGCAACTGTTTGATTCATACTCCTGTTATAGAAGATGGTTGGAAAATGGTTCGGGAGAGCTTGGAAGTGTCACTGGGGAACAATGAATGAAAGTCCTCTGGGAAATTCAGGCCAAGAAAGTGGTTTAATGTTAAAACAAAACATACCCTCAGATACAGGACGAATAACCCTACCTCTTTAGTAGAGAAAAGAGTAGACAGATGAGCTCGGTAATGCCTAGTAGGAAAGTCAGAACTGCCTTGGGTGTGCCAGCGACACTAGTTTGTTCCTATGATACCCACGGTGACCTTAAGGTGCCAGCAGGCTTTGAATCCAGGAAGTTTGGCTCAGTCTGCCTTGATCACCCTGCTGTGCTGTTAGAGAAGGAGAGACCTGTAACTTATAATTGGAATATATTTAGAACAGATTCACAGGGTGTTACTAGGAAGTTATTAAGATCATGGGGACACTTAGAGAGGCTGATGTACCATGAAACTAATGAAGCTTGAGGTCTAGGGTTCCTCACCTTTTGAGTCCTCAGACTTTCTCATTCTAAATATGCACTTTCATATCTAATCTTAAATTGCTGTTTTCATGAAGCAACTAAAGTATAAGTCTCAGTCCCCCAAAACTCAGGTCTACCATTGGTTACATTATAGAAATATATTTTTCAGAAAAAAGGAGGTGAGAACTTTGTCTTATGCTAGATCAGTCAGAACACACCTGGAGGGTTGGATTCAGGTCTGTGCATCCAACAGACCACCCAAACTACCATCAAGAAACTACAGTGTGCCTGAAGGAGCCTGTCTTATGATAAATAGCTGAGGAGGGTTGACTTGGAGCAAGAGGACTTGACTGCAGATACCTAAAGGACTGTCTTGCAGAAAAAGATAGTCAAATTCATTAATATGGATTACCTGATCTACTTAGAGGAAAGTACAAGGACCCCAGCTTTTAACTGAGATAAAATACATCTCAGTTTAAACTCAGTATAAAATAGATTTTCTAATGCACATTCATGCCAAACCTAGAATGGCCAACTGAAATATATAGTGACTCTCTAAGTTATAAATAGATGACATTTGGTTAGAATGTTATAAAGATTATTTAATCATCATTCCATTGGGTGGAGTGATCGAAGTTAGTGGTTTTTAAGACCTCAATACCAGCATTTCTAGTGTTTTATGAAGATTTTTCTTGAGGACTGGTTATGTGCCAAACCCAGTGTTATACCGTGGGCATATGAACACAAATCAGTTTGTTTCAACTCACTATATATAGGGTGGGGCAAGAATCAGTTTACAGTTGTGAGTACATGAAACACAATTTATTCTTGTGTTATTATTTATTAATTATTGTAATATTTCCCATATGAACAACTGTGAACCTACTTTTGCCTGCCCTGTACATATTTTTTAAGGAACCATATTAGCATCGAGTTTGGCATAAGGATACAGGAGTAGACAAGACTCGGTTTCTACCCCAAGGACACACACAGTCTAACAGAGAAGATGGACTTAAATAATAATAGGCATAGTACATTGCAATGGAGAAAAATATGAGGGTTTTATAATACCAGTGAGCATGGGGAGTTAATTTACTAGGGAGTCAGGAAAGCTTTCTTGCTAAAAATGATGCGTAGGATGAGACCCAAAGGATGAAGACCAGGGCAGTGTCATGGATGTGGAGGCAGACAGAAGAGTCTTTATGAAGGGGCATTTGAAGAACTGAAAAAGTCTTTAAGAGGTTAGAGCTGAGACATCAGTGGTGAGAAAGACAAAGTAATCCTTCACATCCTGGGAGGCCTCTGCAGCACGTTAATGAGTTGAACATTAATTTGACAATAATGGGCACCGTGGAAGGGTTTTTGAAAAGGAAGTAGCCTGAAGAGATTGATCTTTTGGAAGACCATGCTAGCTTTTGCGTGTGGCCAATTAATTAGAGAAGGATAGGTTACAGACTGGCGACCAGTTAGAGGCTATTGCAGTACTTAAGATGAGATGTCACAAATTTAGACATGGAGGTAGCAGTAGGGGTGAGAAAAATAGGCCAATTTTAGAGTTATTGTACTTAGAAGGCATCATGACCAGGATTTAGTAAAAAGATCATGAAGAATTTAGATAATTGAGTGAATCGAGTGTGGGAATGAGATAGAGAGGATGGACAGGAAGACACATATGATTCAAGGTAATATATAATAGAGATAATGAAAGTAATGCATACTATTATGGAGGTCCAGAGAGGGAGTAATTTATTCTGTCTGCCTAGGTAGAGGAATCATGGGGGAAAATGATATCTGAGGGAGAATAATCTTCTGGTGCTGGAAGGTAACAGAAGAAAGCTTCTTAAATATAAGACAGAAGAGTATCTTTGCAGTATTCTGATGTTTATTCAGCAGAATACAAAATGCACTAAGTGTAAGAGAAAGATTGATAAATTGAACTACATTGAAATTAAAAATTTCTGTTCCTCAGAAGCTGCTATTCATAGGATGAAAATGCAAGCTACCGAGTAGAAGGAAATATCTGTGATATATGTATCTGACAGAGAACTCTGCAAAACATATAAATAACCACTAGAACCAATAAGAAAAAGACAGACAATTCAGTAAGACAAGAGAATGGGTAAAAGATATGAACAGGCACTTCACACACAAGAATATCAACATAGCAAATAAACATTTGAAAAGGTAATGAACTTTTCTAGTCCTCAGAAAATGTAAATTAAAACCACAGTTCAATATCATAACACCTCAATCAGTCTGGCTCAAATGAAAAACACTGACAATATCAAGGAGTGACAATGTGTAGCCATGGGAACTTAACACCCATTGCAAGGGATAGGGGGAATAAGTGAGCACAACTGTTCTGGAAAACTCTTTTGCAATATTTACTAAAAACTCAGTATGCCCTCATCATCCAACCTAGCAACTACAGCTCTCCTAGGAATATACCCAGCAGAAATGTTACCTATGTTCACCAAAAAACATGGATGTTCATAGCAACTTTATTCAAAATTTTCAAATGGAAGTAGGCCCAAATGCCCATCAACAAGAAAATAGATAAATAGTCATACATTCACATAATGGGCTACAACACAAAAATGAGAACAGAATAGATACCCTTTCATGAAACAATATGGGAGAATCTCATGGAGAGAACATCGAGTAAAAAAGCCAGACACAGATGAATGCCCACAGAATGATTCCATTCACATACGGCTCAAAACTAGTAAAAAACAATGACATCGTTTTAGAATCCGTGGAGTTGGGGAGGACCAGCGATGTTTCTGGAAGCGCTGGTGATGTTCTGCTCAATGTGGGTGGCAGCACATGGGTATGTTTACTTTGTGGACACACAAAGAGCTGCACACACGTGATGTGTATGCATATGTTCCTGTGTATGTAATGTGCAGCTAGTAAACAGTGTATTTAATAGTGTCCTCCATCTTGACATCTCCTGGAAACAAAAACATGAATGCAGCAGGGACATCAAAAAGCAGCAGGTGGTCCAGCCCCACAGTCTGCGTGCACTGAGGGTAGGTGATAGATACTGTTTATTCAGCTCTTCCTTATGAGACAGGGACTGTGCCAATTTGTTGTTATTATATTCATTTTAACTTAGACTTGTTTGTGTTATATAGTTGTATTTATTACATTTTTAATCCTCACAGCATCACTATGAAAATGGCATACATAACACCCCCATTTTGTAGGTGAGGAAGTGTGGCAGAGGGGGTGACTTAAGAGCTTCTTCTCTAAATAGCATTGCTCTCTGTTCCTTGAACAAGGCTGGGGGGGGAGGGTCTGCAGAGGTCCACTTTGGCAGATAGAGATGATAATGAATGACACTGTAATGCCATTTACCTTGTGGTATTTCATTAAAGATCCACAAAACAGGGCAAAGGTAAAGAGAAATAAATAGAAAAGAAATGAAAGAAGGTTAGAGGAGACTAAAAATGAGGGAAAAACTGGATCATAGAAATGATCAGAGGCTATTAGTAGCCAAAGAAGCAACAGCTTCTAGTAGTTATCTAGTAGTAATAATGCTAATTGCATAATGATAGCTTCTTATTTTTATATTTTTCTCTCCAAGAAGCCCACTGAGCATTTTACTGACATTGTCATGTAATTTAATCAAGTATCCATCTGGTGAGGTTTACAGAGAGCAGAGCTCTGCCTCAGTAGCCCACTGATGTGGAAAGGGTGGAAAGGGATGCAGAAAGAATGTTTTGCTGAAACCTAGGGATGATCCAGAAATGTTTTCATTCATACATTCACATATATATTTAGCAATATTTGTTGAACATAAACTCTATATCAGATATGGATTTAAGAGCTGGCTATATAGCAATGAAGGAGCCAAGTTTTGGAGCTTATATGTAGAATGTGGGGGGAGCAGACATAAACAAGTAAACCAAGAAATATATTTTCTTTACAGTCAGAGACAGTGAGGGAACAGGTCATGCAGGAATTTGTAGACCATGGAAAATACCTTAGATGTTGCTGAGGTTTAAATGAGAAGCCACTGCAAAGGCAGACAGTGGAGTAACTTGACCTGACTTGTATTTTAACTGAATCACAATGCCTGTTGACTAGACTATTGAGGGAAAGAACACATACAAGGAACCTAGTTAGGCAGCTTTCGTGTATATCAAGATGAGGAAAAATGGTGGCCTGGACCATGAGAGTGGCAGTGGGAGTTGTGAGAAGTGATTGCATTATGGATATATTTTTAAATAGTGCGGACACCATTATTCAGAACTGCACTGAGAAACTTGTGAGTGCAAGAGAAAAGATGGTGATCCCCAAATTTTGCCTGAGTCCATTTAATGATAAGATTGACTTGTTGATATGGTGAAGACTGTGGGAGGGATAAGTTTTGATGGGACATGAGGAATAGGGTTTTTACCTAAGTTTGAGAAGTCTGTTATATATACAAGTGTATATGTTGAATGTGCTTTTGTAAAGTCAGAGGAGAGAAGCCAAGATATAAATTAGCATAGAGATGATATTTAATGATGTGAGATTAGATAGATTACCTTGGAGAAAGTGTAGTTAGAGAAGAGAAGGAATCCAGTTATTGAGCCATGGAGAGTTTAATATTGAAGGGTTGGGATAATGGGATGATAATGAGGAACAAGAAAAGAAAGCTAAGAAGTGGCCAAGGAGGTGGGAAGAGATCCAAGAGGTTATAGTATCTTGGAAGCCAAGTAAAAAGTGTTTTTCCAAACCCAGATCCTGGTCAACTGTTAGAATGCTGCTGATAGGAGGATCAAGATAAGGACTGAGAACTAAGCACTGGATTTAGCAACATGAGGTTTTTGGTGATGTTGACAAAAATGTTTCCATGGAGTTATAGAAATCAAAGCCTAAGTGGAATGTGGTCTAGAGGAAATTAAAACAGAGGACGTGAAGGCAGATGATACAGCCAACCACAGAGCAGTGTTGCAGTGAAAGGCACAGTAGCAGAAGGTGATGTGGAGTAGGACAGCTTTTCTTCTTTTTAAATATGGAAGCAACTAAACTTGTATGCTGATGGAAATTATTATTTAGAGAGGGAAAAGTTGATTCTACAAAAAGAGGGATGGCTTTAAGCTCCAAGTTCAGCAGACAAGAGCAAATAGGGTCTTGTGTACTAATGTAATTATTTGCCTTAAATAAGAGAGCCTGCTAGTTTATCTACAGTGAAGGGAAGATGAAAGGACATAAGGGTTCAGAGGTGGCTACAGGTCATAGATGTGGTAATGAGGGCATTTTCTTGAACTTTTCTTCTGATTACTTTTCATAAATTTAAGTTGCATCTCTGAAATTAGAATGTTTCTTATATCTAGTGGTATGTCATAGTTTAATTAGCAGGCTGTTTTTATCCTAGTGTGCATAAAACAATTATACATCTCACAGTGAATGACATCTTGGTTTCAATGGCATATGATATTTTTCTCAATGAAAATAAAAGGAGTGGGGTCACTAGCCAGTTCTCAGCATCTCAAAGAGAAAGTTGAACAGAAAGAAAGTAAAGGTCTTTAAAAGACAGGAGGTTAGGCAGTGAGGGGATATGGGATGAAAGGCTGGAAACATGAGGAGGCAACATCTACTTCCTGCACCTCCAGACAGGGCCACCTGAGGCTGGTGTGTTTTAAGAGCCTCCTTCTAATTATTCATGTCCAAATGGTCTGTTTCACCTATTTCCCTTGTTGATCTCAAATTATTTTTCTTCTTCCTCCTTTTCCTTCCTCCTTCTTTCCTCCTCCTTCATTGTAATCCTTCTCATTTTTCTTTGCCTCTGTCTCTGCTTGAAATCTCAGCTCCTTTGTAACTAGGCTCTATCTCCTATCACTCATGCATCCAGAATCCTTTCATGCCCTAAGTGATCTTGGTTCTCTCTTTTATCAAGTTCAGTTCATCCTCCAGTGCCCTGCGCTAACGTCCACCCCCCATCAGGGATCCTTCCTTCTGCACACACTCCTTGGTTCAGCTTGTCCCCCATCATTCTTCCCTTCCATGGACCACACAATCTTTTCCAAGCCAGTCTCCTTGATTCTCACCCTTCCTACTCTCCATCCCCATCACAAACGCAAATGTGGTCTTCTTAAAATCAAATCCAATACTGTCACATTCCTGCTTAAAACCCTTCACTTTCTCTGTAAGAGATTTTGGTATAGAGTGTAGACTTCTTAACTTGGCACCAGGCAACATAATCAAACCCTTGCCTAACTTCTTGTCTTTGTCTTAATCTGCATTCCAACATATACTCATATCTTTACTTTAGATCTATGGAATTTCTTCCATTTTACTATACGCATCTTTTTAAATTATTGTTTTGTATTACTTTGTACCTTTGCACATCATCTGTTAAATTTCTGGACTTCCACTTTTTCCAAGAAAGCTTCTGTTACCTTCTCTGCCCAGGTTATTAGGCACCCGCCCACCTTCTTCTCTAGAACTTGTCTCTCTCTTTCTCCCTCTCTATCTCTATCACTCTATCTCTCTATCAGACACAGGCACACACACATGATCATTCTATATTACCAGCATGACTCTCTCAATGAAGTGTGAATTCCTCGATGGTAGGGACCCTCTCTATCTCTAGAAAAACATGTAGAACCTGTTACATAAACAGTGCTCAGAGTATTATTTGTTAAATTTGTTTATGAATGAATGAATGAATAATTATATGAATAAATTGCCCAGAACATAGTGAGCTCTGCTTTCTTGGAACTTTTACACTTCTCATTCCACATTGCTCTGGATCCAGTTCAGCCTAACAACCACTTCTTGAGGACCTACTGTGTGCTAGGCACTATGCTACCTTGCAGGGATAGCAATCTTTAAAGTACATGTGCCTCTTCTATAAAATTGGCTGTTATATCTTCCAGGCAGGGGCCATGTCCCTTAATCCTCCAAATACCACCTCTTCTGAAAAACCTCTTTTAAGACCTCTTTTATTGCATAATTTTTTTTACTTATCTTGCAACACATTCATTTGTGTTTTGGTTTTATTTCTTCTCTTTAAGAGAGGGTTGCGCCTTGCCAACTTTCTATTTCATCATATTCTGCACAATGCCATGGACATAGGAACTTAATACACATTGCTGAACTGAATTTTTGTGTGTGATTGGTGCTAAAGTGACACCAGAAGGAGGAAGGCTAGGAAGAGAAAGAAAGGGGGAGAAAGAGGAAGGAAGAAAAGAATGGAAAGCAGGAAAAAGGATAGAGGAAAGGAAGAGAGGGAGGGGAGAGAGGGAGAGGAGAGGAAGGAGTAAGAGGAGGAGGCCCAGGGAGAGAAGTGACACAAACAGTCTCTTTCCTCAGTAGCTAGACACCACAGATGGAGTGAAGATGATTATCTTCAACATCATCTTGCAACGAGAGATAGAAAGGAACAGAGAGCATAGAACTGTTCAGAAAGAACACTTTTTGAGCTGCTGCTTCTTCTTAGACATGTGTTGATATCCACTAGCCAATTTGTCCCTCCCAACTAATGAAGAGGATAGGGTTTATCTTCCCCATTATACAGATGACGCAGCTTAGGCTCAGAAAGGTAAAATATCTTTGCCAAGGTCCTCCAGCTTTTAATTCTTAGTCACCTGGGCTCCTAAGGCTACTGCTGTTCTCTGGAGGAGCTCTGAATCAGTACAACACATTCTAGATGAGGGTAGAATGGTAATACGTCCCTGCCTGACTGTAGTAGTAGAGGAAGAGGGAACAGGACATGATCAAGTCTCTCTTTCATAAGTCCCTGCCTCTCCTACACTCCTGTTACTGCATGTGGCCTTTTGATCCCAGAGCGGACCACTCAGTGACTGTGGCCAGTGCACCATGGGATGAGTCCTCCTTAGAATCAGCCCAGGGTTGCAGTCAGTGGTTTATGACAAAGGTCCTTCCCGCCTCATTAGCAGGGGCCTGGGAGGCATTGATGGGAATTCTCATTTCTGCCTTCCCGTGATTCCCTCTGTTGGATAAAAGAGCAACACCTCCATGCCAATGGGGTTGCTGGCTTCCACCCAGCTATTGGTTTTCCTTTATGAGCCAAGGAGTACTCCGTTCTCTGTGTCATCAGAAGGAAAAGTAGAGTTCCTCTTGAAGAGTGGATTGAAATGTCAGTTAAAGACTCAACCAGAAAACAAACAGAATGGGGAGGTTCAGGAGAGCACATTGGGTAGTGATAAGAGTTTGGACTGGTTAATTAAGTCTTTGAGCTTCTTTGGGACTTGTAATCTGTAGAACAGGAGTAAAAACACCTCTGCCTTGGAGCCATTATTTTTTATTTAAATAGAAAAATATGTAGAAAGCCTCTGACCAAAAAACCAAGGGGCTGGTAAAAAATAATCATCATAGCTACAATTTACTGGATAATTCTCACATGCCAGGTATAGACCTCGTGTTTTAATATTAGTGTCTCATGTATACCTCAACAGAGGTCTATTTTCCAGATTTCAAAATTGAGGCTCCCAGAACTTAACTATCTTGTAGGCAGCAAAGCAAGAATTTGAACCCAGGCCCACTCAACGCTGGTGCTCTTAGACTGTATACTATATTGTTTATCGACCTGGAACATATAAATCATAATCATAGTTTTTATTAGAGAAAGGGTTATAGGTTCTGCTAGTTACTTCAGAAACTCTGAAATTTTCCTAAAATTACATGCCAACTTGTATATGTGGCTAGGTATTCCATTTCCATAGCTATTCTCATATTCTCCAAAGGATCCAGAACTGGGACAGATCAAATGCCTTTATAACAGACAATTAGTGAGGTCTTTCAACATTCTGGGGGTGTACAGGGCTATAGAAAGTGCTGCATCTAACCTGGAGAAATCTGGAATCAATTGGTGACTCAAGACTTAGACTTGTACAAAGAGGTGGAAATTCTGATGGGGTATAGGCTGGTGTTGAGAGGAGGGATCTCAGGGGACTTACCTCTTGGTGTGAGGTCATTTGAGGCCATATCTTCAATGAAGTCTTGGCTGAGTACTTGGCAGGGAGATCCTGCATAGTAAGTGGTCAGTGTGGTGATATGATCTCCTTTAATAACCGTGTTCCATCAGTTCCTCATTGAGCTCATTGATTGTGCAGAAACCAGGCACCAAGATGCCAAAAACTGAAATAAAGCACTTGTGGAAGTTAATTCATTGACTCTGATAGATATGGTACCAGTATATTTTTTAAGATTGTTAAGTCAATCCTTATTCCCCACTTCCCCAAATCATCTCAGTCAGAAAGAAGCTCTCCTTTGGCACTGCAAACAGCAGTTTCCATGTGCCTTTATTATATTATCAATGCATTCCACCTTGTCTTATGTGCACAGTTGTGCATATTTGCTACTAAATTGTAATTAAAAGACTTGAGAGAAGAAACCATATCCTTTTTTACTTGTTCATTATCTACTTATTCTTAGTTCTGTGTTTCGTTCTTAGTAGGTACTCAACAAATAGCTACTGATTGAAATTTATTTGAACTGTCAAATCAATTTGTTTTGAATCTTTTAGTTTATATTGCGGTAAAATATATATAACATAAAGCTTATTTAACCATTGTAAAATGCACAGTTCAGTGGCATTAAGTATATTCGCACTGTTGTGCAACTATCATCACTATTTAATCCCAGACCTTTATTGCCACCCCAAATGGAAATTCTGTGTCCATTAAGCAATCATTCCCCATTCCTCCCTTTATTCAGCCTCTGGCAAGTACTAATCTGCTTTCTGTCTCTATGGATTTGCTCATTCTGGATATTTCCTATAAATGAAATAATACAATATGTGTTTTTATTGTCTGGCTTCTTTAACAAAATGTTTTCAAGGTTCATCCATGTTGTAACACATATCAGTACTTCATTTTTTCATGGCTAACTTAAATTTCACTTTATGGTTGTGCCACATTTTGGTTACCAGTCATAAGATGGTGGACATTGAGGTTGCTTTCACCTTTGTGAATATTATGAACATTGCTCTTATGATCGTCTGTGTGCATGGTTTTGTCTGAATACCTGTCTACAAATCTTTTGGGTATATACCTTAAGAGTGAAATTGCTGAAGAATATGATAATTCAATTCTTTAAAAAAGATTTGGCACAACAAGCTTATTCTGTGGTAGTTCACATGCTTGCACTCTTGGCTTCCCCTCAGGTAGCTGCCAGGGTGTTGCTATGTAACTGGTGGTGCTGTCCTGTGGAAGATGCACACTTCTCAGCTAGTTGACATTGGACTTGGCCATAGGATTTGCTTTGGCCAATGGAATGTGAAAGGACAAGATGCATGCCTCATCTTAGCAGACACTTCAGATATTACCTTGGCTTTTGATTTTCTCTCTGTTATCTGAATGGCATCTGCCTGAGGAAGGCTGCTCCTTCAGCCCAGATCCTAATAGGAGAAGACTTCTGGGGAAGGAGTCAAAGCCCAGCCAACATGAAACATGAGCAGTAAACAAACCTTTGTGATTAAAAGCCACCGAGATTCTGGGGTTATTTATTTGCACACAGTAACTCGACAAAAGCTTGATGCTCCTGAAGCACTGGATTAAATGGCATAATCCACACTCACTTACTTACTGCAGGCCTTATAAGTACCTTAACTGTGCAAATGTGGACTATGAGTCTAAAGAGGTGGATTAAATACAGTTTCCTGACTGTATTTGATTCTGGGTACATTTACAGATTTATGTTTCTGTGGTATACAACTTGGCTAA
The DNA here is from genome assembly GCF_021234435.1 of Artibeus jamaicensis. Lineage (NCBI taxonomy): Eukaryota > Metazoa > Chordata > Mammalia > Chiroptera > Phyllostomidae > Artibeus > Artibeus jamaicensis. The sequence goes on from NW_026522030.1 coordinate 2,797,316, forward strand.
TGCCTGACTATACATACCATTTGGATTCATTCCTATCCCCTGGACTCGTGAGGTCAGAAATCACGTCTTAATTCACTTTCCATATCTATAGCATCTAGGAAAACACTCAACTTAATAAAGTAATGAGGAAAAGGTCTTTCCAAATAATTGCTGAATTGAGTGGTTTTATTTTTGCATACCTACTAGGATCTAGCACTATGTTTGGTATCTTGGAAAGAATGCAGAGAAATATTTTTAAAAATAACTGTAGTCCCCAAGAATCATGATTTATAGCTATGGATAAAAAACAAATATGCGCTGAAATTAGTGGTCAGGTCCTTTTGTATCATCTGAACACCTGTCTCTCACTGCTGTGCTGAAGTTAATATAGCTTCAGGTTTCCAGCTGTGATGTTGGGAAAGATATCAGGTCCTGCTCATGAAGGAGGGGTGGCTCCAGAGAGAGGTGGGGCATGCTGGGCACAGAGTAGGGAACCAGTCCTCTCTGCAGTGTGATCTGTGTACGTTCATCTTTCTTCAGACACATTTACTGGTGCCCTAGGTGACTGGGAAATGGAGATAAACAAGGCATTGCCTTTTCCACTCCGGGAGCTCACACACCAGGAGGAACATGAACATAGATATACATAGCACGATGTGGCCAGTGTTCTGGTAAAATCTGAGCTATGTGCAGGGTGCTTCAGGGTACCGACAGGGGGATGCCTGAGATTGCCAAAGGCCTCCAGGGAAAGCACAGAAAACAGATGAGGAAATGCTATTAGTTGAACAATGGTCATGTACTAGGAATCTAACATGTGTCATGTAATTAATTTCATTTTCCAATTCATGAGGTCTAATTTACATCCAAAACAATTTACCCTTTTGAGGTGAACGGGTTCTGTGATTTGACAAACATATTCAATCATATAATCAAGATACACCACAATCAAAATATAAAATTGTTCATTTAATTTTGACTCCAGCACTACAACAGAAGCTTTAATGAGCAAATTGAGAATTAGAACAGTCAAGCCTCTTGGACTTAACTCCCCAAGGTCATGCAGTTAGTAACAGCTAGGCCAACATTTGAATAGGAGGGAACTTGGCCCATGAGGACAGAGTCAGTGGCAAAGCAAGGGAGCCAGGTTAGGGAAGAACTTGGAGACATCTGCTGATCTAGGATCAGGCCACACAGAGTCTTCTGGGTGTCAGGTTTGGATTTTATCATGCATTCTATGAAGAAACTTTTGCTTAAATGGAATCAACCTCTTTTTGAAGCTCAAAGGCATCCTTCATGTATAAATTGTATGAAATGTAATTATAAAAGTATGTTTACCTTTTTATCCTTGGCGATTTCATAGTTTAGACCATTTTCTCTTTTTTTTAAAGTTAAAATTGTCATGTAGAAGTTCCCCACCCCTCATACCTTTGTCAGTATAAACCCCGCTCCCTTTTTATGTGTTCTCTTTCATTGTGGATCTCCCTCACCAAAAGGTAAGTTCCGTGAGCGCAAGGATTTTGTGTCCAGTTTCCAGTCTCTTCTCCAGAGCCCAGAAGAGTGTCTGACACATGGTCACTGATTGATCTTTGCTTAATAAATGAATGAATGGTGTGGTACAGAGTAGACTCGTAGAAAATCAAAGTTGAAAGACTCTTAATGAGCAATCCGTTCAGGGGCTGGCAAACTTTTTTCAGAAAAGAGCCAGATGGCCTTAGGATTTGTGGGCCTCCCTCAGTTGCTGTTGCAAATACTCATCTCTTTCATAGTAATGTGAAAGCAGCTTTAGGCAATAGTTAGATCTCTGTGGCTGGGCTGCCATACAATTAATTTACAAAAACTGGTGGTGGGATAAGTGGGCACCTAGGTCATAGTTTTCCCACTCCTGTGTCTGCCAGTGTAGACCATGTTATGCTGTGCTCACAAAGAGTCCCTGAATGTCAGTGGTTGGCAAAAGGAGATGCTTCTTTTCCTGATGCTACGACATGGTCACAGTCCATGGTGATTCCACCCATCTGGTGCCCTCAATATGGAACATTGCTGTTCCCGTGGGGATGGGGAAAGACAAACCAATGAACCCACGTGTTGGTTCTTCTTACTTCATTTTGGAAGTTGCATACATCACTTCCACCACCATTTGATTGGCCAAAACATGTCATGTAAACTCACCTGAGTTCAGGGCAGAGCCATGCAGTGTTTTCAAAGGGAGGACACTGCAGGTAGGGCCAATGAATATGAGTTAATGACAAGCCAATCTACCATGTGCCATTTGGACCTTGGGTTCTTTAAAACATTCTTATTGTGTCAGCCTTCAAATTCTGCTGAGGAAGGAGTTCTCTACCTACTGAAGCATTCCATGTCATCGAACCTCAGAACTTCTGATAGTGAAAATGGATCTTTCATCCAAGGGCTCCAAGTCTACTCCTAAGATCCTACAGAATAGATGACAATACCTTGGAACAGAAAAGGTTACTCTCTCCAGAAGAGGGAGCCAGAACGCACCCGCTCTTCCCCCAGGTAGCTGCCTTTCTTTATTTCCCAGAGAGCAAATGACCCATCTCCGAGACAGGGCTGAACTTCTGAATGAGATCATAGCCTTTTTGCCCTTTCTGCACAGTTTCACCCGGTGAATTATTGTCTTATTTTCATTCCACTCCAATGAGCTGTCAGCGATGGATACCGTAACTCACAGCAATAGAAACACAAACAGATGGGTAATTGACCTGCATGCCTTCATTACGCTGGAGTTCAGAATGGCTGTTGGAGCCATAAAGTCCTCTATCTGCCAGTCTGAAATCACAAGGCTTTCACAAGGAAGGGGATCAGGAGGACTTTTAGCAAAAGGTGCAGTCCTTGTTGTTTTCCCTACCTCGTGCTTTTCAGAAATAGACTGAACTTAACAAGCAGAACTTAGCAGGTACAAGACAACAGCTGGGACTCCTATAGGACTCAGAGGTATCTACAGGAAGCCACATTCTGATGCAAGCACAGGATAGGAAAAATGATATTCAACCAAAATAGAACCTAACCTGGATTTCCCCCCTTCCTCTTAGCACTATATGAGATCATGCATTTAATATCTAATGAAGTAGGTCAGAAAAGAGTGAGTCCATCAAAAAATAGTAATATGCTAAGCAATTAGGATATGAACTAAAATAAAGCTGAGAAAAAAACAAAAATACATGATCTTTGCTTTGAACAAGACTTTGACTGATCCAGGTATTCACACAGTAAGTAATCTTTACTCACAGTAAGCCCTCGGCCCTTGGTCTATTCAAGGTCATGCTAAGGTTTCAAGGCTCTGCCCACATCCCACACGTATCACCAAGTCTTCCATAATTTCTGTCTCCAGGCTTCTTTTCTTTCATCTCCATAATAGATCACTGGCATTCAGTATTTAAAATATGTTTCTCAAACATCATCTGCTACTATGTACCAGACGTGGTGATACTTTTTATGATTGAATTATCAGTTACGTTTTTGTCTGTTATTTTAAAATTTTGTGCCTTAGTTTTGAATCTCCAAGTAGCCCCTCTGTTTCTTTAGAAGGTAGGGTGCATCTGCTTCAACAATTCCTCACATACCTTGTTGAAGGAAGGAGGAGGAGGCTGAGTTCTTACCAGCAAACGAGCAGGATCATGGTCAGAGAGGAAGGTTGGACTAGAATCTCCAGATCTCAGAAGTACCTTTAGCTTTTGTTGATCGGGTCTTCTTTTCTAGCTGTTTCATATTCCCAGGCCTCACTGAGAACAGTCACCGAAAACAGGTGCTTGCTTTAGGTAGTAATAGTATTGACAATGTTATTGGAGGTCTCCAGGAATCCTTCAGCAATCCTGAAAGTTCTTGTTACTTTTGCGGCACCCCCCTCCCCCAATGGTTGAAACTCAGCAATACAGTGAGCCTTCCCTGCGCACTCCTCCAATCTCAGGTATATTTCCTGCCTGTGAAGAACAAGGATCCTTGACTTCTGTTGCCGTTCATCTAATGAGCTGATAGATCTGTGCTCTATATCATTTTTTCCCTTCAGAATTGTGATCTTCTCTGAGGCCCCAGAACTTTGTATTCACTTCTCTAGAGAATTTGGAAGCAAGTAAATAAACAAACAAACAAAAAAATGATGAACTTTAATCAGAAAAGAAGGAGATTATTAAGTCAGTTCTTAGTTGGAAGTTCCACTGCCTGAGACCTTTGCCTATGGTGTTTTCATTTTCTAGTCTATTTTTCCTGTGGATCTTTCATCCCCTGATTCCTGTTAATACATCGGGTCTCAGCCTAAAGGCTTCTCCTTGTAGGAGAGCCTCTTTGACCACCCCCACTCTATTCTAGGTTAGCTGTTCTTCCTCTTGTTCCCCCAGCAGCTTTGTGCTTCTAGTAGAGCACTGTTCTCACTGCATCCAGGCATCTTGGTTAGTTATACATCTGTCTCCTTCCTACGCTGTAAGTCCCGCAAAGGCAGAGAGTTGCCTGCCTCATTCACCCTGGTGTCCATGGCAGGGGTGTCTGGCACATAATAGGGTTTAAGCAATATGTGTGGAAAGAAGGGGGAAGAGAGGTTAAAAAAAAAAAAAAAAGGAAGGATAGAAAGAAGGAAGAAGAGAGGGAGGGAGAGATCCTGTCTCTTTCTCTTCTTATAAAGGCACTAATCCTATCAGGGAGGCCCACCCTCATGAACTAATCAACTCCCAATGGCCCCACCTCCTAATACTAGGGGGTAGAGTTTCAACATAATGAATTTGGGGGGGGGGGAGGGTGCACACATTCAGCCCATGACAACCAGGCTCTTGTTTAAGTGGTGTTTATGCCTTTTCTCGGCCTCAGTGACTCCTCATAACAGCCCTAGAAGGTGGTTATTGGAGTTTTTAATTTCACAGGCAAGAAACCCGAGTTTAGAGAGCCTACAACACTCCCAGAAGGCCGCTCTGCACCAGAGCAACTGCAGGAACGCTAAGCCAGGATTTTGTCTCAGTTTTCACACTTGCCCACTGGAGAGGTGGGAGAACCCTCCTGTGTTTCAAGACTCAGCTGGAATTCCTAGATTTGGGTTCTGAGTCTGTTACTTTAGCTCTGGGGCTTTGGGCAGATCACCTAGCTTTTCAATTCTATCTTCTAAATCTAATGGGACAACTTGTTTTTCCGTTGGGATAAAACATAGGATAGCTTTTTTTTTTTTTTTTCCATTTGCCAAATGAGTTCATGTACCCTACACTGGGCTTGGCCTTAACTTATACTCAGGCCTGTAATGGAAAGGCAAGGCCCTGCTCCCTAAAGCTCCCCCTCTAATGGGGGAGATGGAAAAATAAACATGAAAGCAATCTAATAAGATAATTTCAGTAAGTAATGAATCTTAGGAAGAAGATAGAGAGGCATTTTAACATGGGTGGTCTGGGAAGGCTGGAATGCAGGAAAATGCTGAAGGCAGAGTCCGGGAAAAGAGTATTCTAGGCGCAGGGAAGGATAAGTGCAGAGACTGTGGGGAGGATATGACCGGCACATGGAGGTACTGGAAAAGGACAGGATGCCTGGTGTGTTCTGCATAAGGAAGAGAATGTTAGGAGATGAGAGGAAGGAGGGGGACCAGAAAACAGCTATTTCACTGTGTGCTGGAGAGAAGAAAAAATCCTATTTCAGACTGGAAAATACAGAAAACACTGTGAGGTGTATGTGTTGAACGCGAGGTGGGAGGAAGGACTAAGGAGAGTGGGGCAAAGGCAGGAAAAGAGAAGGCGACGTGGGTGTTCCCACATCTACATTGCCCACGCACTCTGCGGAACACTGAAACATTCCATTTTAAAGTATAACAAGATTTTTTTCCCAAAGTATAATGAGATTGAGGGGAAAATATTCCATATGTTTAGCGTGGGTGAATTGGTGTTCAAATGCAACTCTCAACTATTGCCTTCCTGGGTTTTGTGAAGCAAAATTTATATGCTTGGCAATAACAGTGGCCTTTTTCTCTCTTTCTCTCCCTCATTTTCTCAGTTTTCCTTTCTCTGTGTGTATGTGTCTTTGGGAACTGTGGGGACAGAATATTCCAACCTAGCCAGCAGCTGTATATCTTTCAAGCAGTGGTTCCAGAGGCCAAATCCCCCTCCAAATTATTTATGGCTCCCATTGAAGCCTGCCGGATTCAGGCGCCCATCTAGGAGGTCAGCAATGGGTCTCTTTGTTGGACGCAGGTCATCAGGAGCCATGGCTCTGGCGGTGACTGCTCTGTGAACCTCCGCTGCTGTAGAAATGGTTATGTAACTTTAAAACAGTAATGACATTTTGCAGAAAAGTGCTTTTTAATTGCTATGTCTTCATTATTCTCTTTCAAATTTGCCCAGGAGATTCAGCCTCAGAGACAGCTCACGTGTTCTGAGTTTCCATTTTTAAAGAGCAGTCAGTTTTGCATTTCAGCTTCTCCCACAAGCCCCCCAACTCAAAACTTCATCTGTTTTCCATTGCATTAAATGGGGTAGGTAATACTGCCTTTTGTATCCTTGCCAAACAGAGAAATGGTTTGACGCAATTTTCTAAAAATGCTCTCCCCAAATTCCTTTTGGGCTGGGACCAAGAATAGAATATTTTATCCCCTACAAAAGGGAGAAAGAAAATGATGAGCAAGCTAGAAAAATAGGACTGCGGGCATAGTCTATAGAATTCCTTTAAGCAACAGAAACTCAACCCCAATCCATAGACTCAGATGCCTATAGGGGATAGGAATCAGCTAAAAATAAGTTTTGCTTTGGAAGTGCAAATTGTGATACAGATAAAATGACTCAATAATGCATACTCAGAAAGAATTGTAGACTTAGTTTAGAAGAAACTTTTCTGCTTGATTTGACTTGTTTTGCCCACCTTTTGATATTATATCCCTATACAGCAAGCCCTTCCGAGCAGCTACTCAAATTTATGAGGACCCGTGCTCATCAGTGTGGCCCTGACCCAGGCTCGCAGAGGCCCACTGCCCAAGTTGTGCAGCTCTATCTGCTAGAACGCCTTTCATGCACGTTCACATAGGATACACCTTCCTGAATAGCCCTCCCACCACTGCTGGTTCAACAGGCCTAGAATGCTAAACCCTGCTTCTTGTGAAATCTCTCTAAATATCTAAAGACTGCCTTCTGAGTGTCATTTTCTTCCGATTAAATACCCACAGCTATTGTTCATGCATTCTGTAGATTCTGTTGAAACTTTAAGAAACTTTAATCAGAGGAGTACCATTATCACATCATCTACAAAAGGGATAATTAACATCTACTTGCTATATGCCAGGAACTGTTTTAGACATTTTGCAGAAATTCTTGCACTTAGTCCTCCCCACAATCTTCTGATGTAAGTACTAAAAGTATTTTCATGTTATGGAAAAGAAAGTAGGGTCTCAGAAAGGTAGAATAAGTTGTTTGAGATGACTCAAATAGTGAGGGAGGAGGCTGACTCTAGCGATGCCCAGTTTTTGGCTGCCTCATTGTGGTCTTCAGCCTCATGGCATGCTTGAAGGCCCCAGCTTCAATACCACAATGCCTCTCTCCAATAGTCTTTTTGAGATGCCACAGGAACACAAGTTGAAATGATGGAGCTTTGCTTTTTAAAAATAATTTGAAGGCAAGAGAAGGAAAGATAAAAATCTAGAAAGACAAATGGGAAGCAGAGAATGAAAGAAATGCTGAGTTTATTCAGCAAATCCCTGATGAGTAGGGTTGGGAATGTCCCTGAAGCATGAATGATAAAAAAAAAAAAAAATTAATCCATACAACAGTTCTCTTTTGCACAGTGGGTAGTAAAACCATTAAGCTCATATGCATTGGTGGCTAAAACTGTTAGCAGCTCCAAATGAAGTAGAGAGAAAGTCCCAGGTGAAAGTACATTAATGAACTAATTTAACTCCGAGTTGTCTTACTGTCTGGGCACCAGAGGCTATGCTGACATTTCAAGGGCACAGGAGGAGAGCTCATGCCCAGATAAACCCTTCTCCATCATTGGCTCTGAGGATTAAGACTTCGATAAGTTCAAGTATAGAGAAAAGATCATGAGAGGTGGTAAAGAGTACTCATAGCCAACAACTTGCTGGTCACCTTCTCTCTGTGCTCCCTGGCTTCTTCATGTTAAAAAAAAAAAAGAAAGAAAGAAAGAAAATTAAGTGTCTCTGGTATCATTTACCACTGATATGTTTTTGATACAGTGATCTAACGAAATTATATTGCTCTTGACATTTTATTCTTACCCTTGAAATTTACCAAAGTATCCCCATTATCCAGAGAATGAAGTTCAAATTCCTTAGAGTTAAGCTCTTTGCACTCTGGTATCTGCTCCTTTCTAATACCTGTTCTCCTACAGAAGGCACCCCCACCCATCCGAGTTCATTGCATTCACAGATACATTATGTCTTTGTTCTTGCGGTTCCTCTCTTCAGAATATTCCTCCTGTTCCTTTTACAAGATGATTTCTTATTTACTTTTCGACCAGTCCAAACACCGTCTCCTCTACAATGGTTTCCCTGCTCTCCAAGCCATGTTATTTGCAGTCTTCGGCTGCCCGTTGCCTCCCAGGGCCGTCTCCGCTTCGGGTCTATAAAGCTGTGTTATGATGATGTGTGTCTCTGTCTATCCCTGCTGATTACATTGCAAACTCCCCAAGGGCTGTGAGCGTGTCTTTTTTTATCTTCTTTTTTTTATCTCTGTAGACCTACTGCCTAGCTCAGGACTTGTGCTTCATAAATAGGGTTCATAAATATTTGAAGAAAGGAAAAGGAAAGAAATGAAGGAAATACAAAAAAATAAACAATGATCTTGTGTTTTCCAATAAGGATTTTCTCTTAAAATAGAAAAGATATATACCAGACCCTGGTCTTAGTGTAACAGAACAGAGTATGCATTTCAGAGACGGCCAAGGTCAGGACCTGATAAGTTGAAGTAGAAGCAATGCTACTGGAAGCCTCACCAATTATGACCTGACTGGATGTAGGCAGGCTCCAAGATATTTTGGTTACAGTACACAGGGTGAAAGCTAGCAGCTTCCGATTCCTACCCGTCACCTTTTGAAGCTGTTAATGAAACACCTTCTTAAACCCCTCTGTTTCCTCTTCTTGCTATTCTCAAATAGGTCTGCAGATCATCTTCCCTCAGTACCTGCAAGAGAAGTTTGTCCAGTCAGCCCTGAGCTACATCATGTGCAACGGCGAGGGGGAGTATGTGTGCCAGAACAGCCAGTGCCGATGCCAGTGTGCGGAGGAGTTTCCCCAGTGCAACTGCCCCATCACCGACATCCAGATCATGGAGTACACGCTGGCCAACATGGCCAAGTCTTGGGCCGAAGCTTACAAGGACCTGGAGAACTCAGGTGGGGAGCCTGACATGTTCCTGCTGTATGAATGGCCCTGAGCCAAGTCCAGGAAAGGAAATTGTCCGACTGGGATTAGGCTGCTGGGAGGGACCAGTGACTGACACCCACCCACCACCCATTTTCACTTTGGAGAGTCCAGAGCAGGGTCTAGTAGCTGTCATGGGGTAGGGCACTGAGTGAGATAATGAATAGTGTAATCAGGTTTGTGGTCCTGTGATGTATTATCTTTGTTGAACCCAGGAGACAGAAAGAGTAATGCCACACTGCACATAGGAAGCCTCTGGGTGATGGAGAGTTAAACATATTTGTATTATTTCCCAAGTCTGTCAGTCTCTCTAGATCAACAAACACACACACATATGTAAATCTATATATGTATATAGACATATACATGTCGATGTTCATATAGATACCCAAAGAATTCACAGACTGTCAAAACTAGAAGTCACTGCTCAGGTCACTGAGCTATTTCCTGCTTTTCATGGCTCAGAGGAAGAAAGTCTGTCACCTAAGGCCATGAAGTGGGTGAGGTGCAAAGTTGGATCTCAGCCCTCCTGCAGCTTCTAGTTAATGGGAAAACCAAGTATTACTCACGTCACCATGCAGATAACTGACATTTTAATCATGTCTGAAGAATGGGAAGCTACTGTGAGCCCATCACACAGAGCAGGAGGTTGACGTGGTCAGGAGGGTCAGGGAGGCCACCCTGAGGAAGAGCAGGGTCTGAGTGTCTGGCTGTCGTGCAGAGATCGAAGGGTGAGTGTGAGCCAACCAGCGGCAGGCCATTCCCAGGCGCCGAGACAGAGATGCCTTGTGACGTAGGTTAGGGCAATGGCAAAGGGAGTCCAACGGAGAAACGTGCAGTGGTGCTCAGCTAGTTACAGGGGAGAACTAGCAGGACTTGTAAAGAAAGAGTGAGCTGAGATCCAAGAACTCCTTTTAGGTCTGTTTGTCAGACACTTTGATGGATGTGGGTACCATTCACGGAGCTAGAACACCCTGCACAGTTTGGAAAGAAAACTGTGTGTTCAGTTTGAACATGAAAAGCTTGGGAATCCTTGAGACTTCTGTGAAGGGATGCCAAATAATGGCCTAAAGAATGTGCTTGGATATCTGTTAAATAAATGGGCATATATAGAGAGCATTACTGTTTTAAAAACAACTTTATATTCCTTAAATCTATTACAAGAACTGCATTAGAGTAAGTAATGGTGTTGCTGGATTATAGAGGAGGGAGGGCGCCAAGACCCAGTGTCTTCCCCAGGGTTACATAGTAAATGATGGAGTCGGTAATGGAATCCCTGATTCCAGACCCAGTGCTCACAGCAGCTTTTGTACCTTATTAATTCCACTTTACCCTCAGTCCTCAGTTCCCTCATCTGATAAATGAGAGGACATGTTTATGTGTTTAATTCTTGAATTTATTCAAATATGTAGCCAAAAACCCTTTTGATCAAACAAAATCATACCTTGGAGCTACTGTGTAGCAGAGATAAAAGCTGAGCTCTGTTGAGCTGTATTTGAAAACTACTGGTTTCCATGAACTCCAAGTCCCCAACCAGCGCACACGATGCATCAGTGATTCTGCTCTTAAAAGGTCATGCAGCTCCAGTGGAACTGTGGATGCCTTAAGAATCTGCACCCATTAGTCCATTTAAAATCCTAGGAATGCATAAAAGCCAGAGGTTCAGAATGGAAATGTATTGTGGTGATTATTTGGCCTCAAACAAAGGAAGCGTTTGATGAAATGCTTTTGCAAGAGATTCTCCCCATTGCTAAAAAGCAGAAAAGAATGCAAAGCCATGCACACAAGCAATAAGGGTCTTGAGCATGTGGTCCTTATTCCTAAGGGAAATAACTGCTTTGGGTGGGTGGGTGGGATGCTGATGGGCTGAGATTTTGCAAAGTAAGCTCAATAGTTCATGGAAATTATTGGTGCCATGCTTTCTCCCCAGAGGAGCACACATTTACTTGAGATACCCAGTACTTATGCATTTGACATGTTTTTATCCATTAAGACAAATCCACCCATCCATACACATCTTTGCAGCGTGTGCATGAGTACTTTCCTCCATGTTATTTCAGCACCAGGTAATTTGGAGGGATTTATGACCAGCTACATGTAAAAGCCATAGATTCTTTGGTGGCTCCACAGTTTGGTGGTCAAATAAATAGGACCAAGTTCACATGCACAAATGGGGGGCTGCTTATCCTTATTGGGAGAGGACCCCTCCACTTTTAGTCAAGAAAGTATTGGGTTGGCCAAAAAGCCCGTTTAGTTTCTTTTTCCATAAAATAAAAGACACATTTTTCATTTTCACCAATAACTTTATTGATTTCAGTATTTTGAGTATGTCGCCTATCTCCCACATGGTGGAACATTGATTGTTCTCAATTAATGTCTTGATTTGATGGCTATCAACTTCAGCTGGTCTAACCAACCATGGAGCATCATCGAGAGAGAAATCTCCAGCATGAAACTTTGCAAACCACTTTTGACACATTTGATCAGTCATAGCACCTTCTCCATATACTGCACAAACCTTTCTTTGTGTTTCAGTGGTGTTTTTACCCTTCTTAAAATAATAAAGCTTAATATGCTGGAAATATGTATTTTCTCCCATCCTCAATATTAAAGTGGCTACACAAAAATTCACCAACTTTCATAAGTATTTTCTAAATGCACGCTGATAATACAGCTGTCACAATACAATCTAACAAAGTTGTTTAAAATGAAGTTAAAGACAGCTAAGTGCTACTAGAGCCATCTTATGGGGAAAAAAAACAAATGGACATTTTTGGCCAATTCTTAATCACTTTAACTTTTAAATTATGTATTCTTATCTGACCCAAATTCGGGTTCATGGGAAGGGCCGTGACCTCCAAGGTCAGCGGAGCCGTCTGCACGTGTGTGTTCCACAGGAGCAGCAGCGTCTGGGCTGGCCCCCTGCCTGCAGCCTTTTCACTGAATGTCCCCACCACGCAGCCCTGTGTCACCCTCTCAACCTTCTGCTGCCATCCATTGAGCACTTTCTGTATTTCAGTAACTATTTAGGCAGAGACAGTCCTGTGTCACTGTTTCAACATTTGAATTAGATGCTACTGTCCTTGCTTGACAGATGGGGAAACTGAAGCGTCAAGAGATTAATGGTCGCCCAGCTGCTGGGTGGGTGAGGCACAGTCTGCAGGCATGTGCATGTCTGACTGTCAGTAATGAGGTGCCTCAATTCTCAGGGAGTCAGAGGCAGTTTTCCTGTGCGTATGTTTTCAGCCCCTTTTATTTTCCCCCCAATACATTGATTTTCTTTTTTGGGTTGAAAGTAAATGTAACATGCTAAGTAAGAGCATCCGATTCAGAGCCAGCCTAGAGTTCTGTCATCAGTGGCTGTGTGACCTTGGCAAGTTAATCTACTTCTCTGTGTCCGAGTTTCTAGAAAAGGGGGTACTAAAAGTTCCCACCTCATAGGTCTAGGTGTTTAAGACTGAAGCTGGAGCTTATTGAGAACTTTGTAAGCATTTTTTAAAAGTAAAATGAATGCCTAAGGTACCTGAAATTTCCTTGTAGGTTTTAGAACATAAAGTGAAAATATTGGGCTCAAGATCCATGTACATGTGCATTTTATTATCTGCATAATCTAATCATTTTCACCTATGAAATGATTAACCTCTTAATTCTTTTAATTTCCCCACTAGCTGAAGGGGGACATGGCCGAGTAGACCAGTGAGAATTAGATCGGAAAACAGCAGCTCCGGTTTCAGCCCCGCCTCTTGGCGCCCATGGGTTGTTCTACCTTCAGAAAGTCATTTCTCGCTTTGTGTTTCAGTTTCCCTATAAGCAGAAGGAGACAGCTGACCCAGATAATTTCTAAGTCTGTGTCAAGTTGTAGCACAGGCTGACACTTGGAAACTGAGCACCACAGAAGCAGAAACCTTCCCCCAGGAGACTCAAGGGTTTGTGCCCGTCTCTTAAGCTGTAGTTTTCCAAAGTGGGACATGACATAAGACGTCATGAGCATACAACTTCCTGTAAGCCTGGGTCACACAGGAGGGGTGTTGATCCATTTCAGTTCTCTGTCAGACCTGAAGAATACATCAAAGAATGTTTTAGTTGGTACAGATGTGTCCTTAACATCTCTCTATCCCTTGCTACTTCTGTATTTCAAAGTGAGAGCAGGTACAGGGGTCTGGTCAGGTAGCAGGTAATAATAACTGGCCAGAATTTATGAACATTGTTTTTGTCCTACTTATTTTTACAGCTCCCATTCTACTGAAAACATGTGATCATGGTTTTCCGTGTACCATAGAACTGGATAAAAATTGTGTTTAATTGCTGCTGAGTAAATATACATCCAAGTGATAGTGAATCTTGTTGTCCAGTTGGCATTCAGAGGACAGAAGTTTGGGAAGCCCTGTCTTGCACAGGATGCAGGTTCACTCCTATAGCAGCCAAGTCTAAGACCTTCCTGGAAAGCACAGGGGCCCCTGCACTCCCTTCTGGGAGCGGAGCAGGCCAGTGCCATGTTCATGGGCCTCTCGCAAGTTAGTTTTATTTGCAGGCCTGCTTTGGTGGTTGGTGGGCCACCTCAGCTGGGGCTGTCATGCTCAGCCCTTCTCCCCTGGCCTTTGTCTCCCACTAGATGAGTTTAAATCGTTTATGAAGCGTCTCCCCAGCAACCACTTCCTGACCATTGGGAGCATCCATCAGCACTGGGGCAACGACTGGGACCTGCAGAACCGCTACAAGCTCCTACAGAGCTCCATGGAGGCCCAGAGGCAGAAGATCCAACGCACCGCCCGCAAGCTCTTCGGCCTCAGCGTCCGCTGCCGCCACAATCCCAACCACCAGCTGCCTAGAGAGAGGTAAGTGCTGACTGTCTACTGCCTCTGCAGGCTCGGACCTGTTACTAGCTTGCATTTGCTTGCTGCAGGGGGAAATGCGATGCCGGTGATGCATTTGGGCGTGTCCAGATGGACAGTTTTCTGGACCGTCTCTGGCTTCTCCCCTGCTGGCTCTGGCTGCACTGAAACAATGGATTTCTCACTGTTTCCTAACTATACCCTGGACTTTCAGCCTCTGTGTTGTGTCTGATCCATCTGACTGAGGAAGGGAACTAACTGACTGCTATAGGAAATTATTCTGGTTGCTTAAAATGCATTTTCTCTTTCAATTTAAAAGTACTTGAAAAAGCAGACCGTTAGGATCACCATCGTAAGGGTGAAGAAACTGGCTTACCTAATTAATCAGTCAACTGTTTACCGAGGTCCTTTGGTCAGGCAGGAGTAGAGTGAAGCAAGTAAGGCACCTGCCATGAAATATTTAAGGGGGCATACCGTGGCTGGGTCCTGTGAGTGCAGGGTCCTCACCTGAGAGTGAGCACCTCCTTAAATGCTCAGATGCTTCATTTGCCTCACTCTAGTCCCAGCCCTGCCTTTGATGTACCAGGTGTGCTGATGAATGGCGAACACAGGGCAAACAAGCCAGACAGCATTTGCCAGACAGGCAAGCCAGACAGGGCGTATCTTTCACACAGGGCCCACGGGGAAGGAGCTGGGATTCACATCCAGGTCTTTCAGGTTCCTTCTCTCATGGCATTTAGGAGCTAACTGTGTCTGGGTTTTTCTGTGGCTGTGGCTTGAGGGTTTCCACGCAGGCACCGCGAAGAGCAGAACACAGGTTTGGTTACTCTCCACTCTGCTTCAGCTGAAGCAGCTGTGCTCTCTCTCATTCACCTCATATTTGGAGGTTGCACATTCAATGTCATTTGAAAAGAGATCTGCTCTTAAAAGGATTGAGGCTAAGTCACAGTCACTGAGGAGATTCTGTGTCAGCCACATATCAATATACAGGAGTGTTACCCCCTGCACAGAGGCCGTAAAACTGAAGCTCAGGGAAGTGAAGTGATTGGTCAAAACTATAGTGTGAAAGTCAGTGGTTCTCAATGGGAGGTAATTTGTTTCCATTTAGAACTGTCTGAGGACATGTCTTATTGTCTTTATCAGGGGTGGAGGTGCTATTGCTCAGGGTGGCCCCTGCAGCAAGGTTGGAAGTCAGTGGTGCTGGGGTGTGGAAACCCTAACATAAGAGGAAGAGACAAGATACCCTGACTCTGTGAATCTAAATACCGTGTTCTTAATCCCCATGCTCTATGGGCACAATTTAAAAATCACTCTGCTTGTGTAAGCATCCCAAACACCCCCATCCACACACCCATTTTTACTCAGGGCAAATGCTGCCTCTTTCATGAAGTCTTCCCAGATTGTACCAGCCAGTACAGAAGGCTCCTTATTTTTAAATCCCATGAACCTAAAAGCCCTGCCTTGGTCAGCATATTTTCTTGTCTTTTCCTGTTATCAAACCTCTTTCTTCTACACTTGCTTGTGCTCATCCCTGTTTTCTTTACTCCTTTCAAGTCTGAGCCCATTGCTTTGCACAGAGCATGTGATAATTATATTGTGAATCAGAAAGGATTTCTCTGGCCATTGCTCACTTGCTGCCATGCTGCAGAACCAGGGCTGGGAAAGAGGTTCCATCTCAAAATGGTTTCCTTGTCATCTGCAACAGATGCCACAGCAGCCACCATGAGTGAGTGTCCGAAGTAGATTCCACTTAGATCCCTCCAGTGCCTGTCCTGTGACCTGCAGCGGGCACTTGGAGAGACTCATAAATGACCACAGGACACAGTACTGTGAACAATGTGTTTTACAGGAGTGAGGAGTTCTGCTGGCAATCAGGAAAGCTCCATATACAGGGCTTGCTAGGGCTGACCTAGCGAAGTACCACATACTGAGTGGTTTAAAGGGCATACTGATTCCCTCATGGCTCCAGAGGCTGGAAGTCTGAGATGGAGGTGTTGGCAGGGTTGGCTTCTCCTGAGGCCTCTCTTTGGTGGGTGTCTTCTCCCTGTGTTCACATGGCCATCCCTCTGTGTGGGTATATGTGTCCTAACTGCCTCTTCTTCTAAGGACACCCATCCTGTTGAATGAGGGCTTACTTCAGTGACCTTGTTTAACTTCACTGACATCTTTGAAGACTCTGTCTCTAAACAGAGTCGCATTCTGAGGTACTGGGGTGAGGACTTGAATGTATGAATTGTGGGGAGATATAATGCAGCATAAACACCATCTGGCTTTTGCTAAGATCCTTAGGTAAAGAAACCTTGCATCCCCAGGACTGAGCACACTGAATGCACATCTGGTAGAAAAGGGTCATCATGACCAGGTTTGCAAAAGATATGCCTTAGTGTTGCTGGCTGTCACTTTAGAGTATGAAGTGAAGGGTCCAAAGGCCCAAAGATGCTGGGAAGACATTAATAAAAAGTGAGAAGAAGGCCCAGGCAGAGCACAGAGCACCCAGGGCATGCCAGGTATAGGGAAGGCTCAGGAGCTCCAGGAGAGGAGCTACAGGCATGCGGAGGGAGGAAGGAGGGACAGCTTCGGGCGATGGAAGAATGCTAGAAAAAATCAGGGGGCTGAATTTGAGATCATGTCCTACCATTAGCAAGCTCTGTGACCCCTGAGCAAGTCCCTTCACTTTTCTGAGCACAGAGGCCCACTTCCTGTGCAAGCAGTCTGCTGTCGACACCTTGAGGTGTCCTGTCTCCACCAGGACCTTTAAAGAAGGAGCTCGCAGCCTTGCCTTCTCTCCTCCTGAGGTGAGAAAACTTGCCCGAATCATACCATCCCTCATCCATGCACCTGGAGAGGATGTCTGGAATTCCACCTGGGCCAGTGTCTCAATTACACTCATTTAAGGGGTATTGAATCCTGGGTACTGGGGAAGACGGGGCACAGAAACTTGGCCTGTGCTGGTCCATCTGAAGCTGCACCTCCTTGCTGGTTGGGGGCTGCTTCCTAACATCTGAATCTAAGGCTTTAACGAGCATTTCTCACACCAGCAGGCAGGATACCTCCTTGCCTTGGAGCACTGTCAGACAGAGGTGCTAACCCAGGGGATCTTGGGCCACCTGAGCCGAGCCAGCTGGAATCTGTACATGAACTGATTGCTAGGGTGCGCTTTGTCTGTGTGCCAGACTCTGTGGGGGACGAGTCCAGCAAGCAGATGCTGTCACTACCATGCGTGTCAGAGGGATTTTCACTTGAGTGGCAGACAGGTGACATGGTGGAGGCTGGGTGGGAGAGGGAAAGAGCTATAGCCACACGCAGATGCAGTCCACATCCTGGCTTCATCATTTATCAGCCAACAGGCTTTATGTAAGTCCTTCACCTCATCTGCAATATGCCATTATAATAACACTTGCCTTCAGGTTAAGTGTGAGAATTAAGGTTTTAAAATTTAAAATGCCTGCCTCCGTTAAACGATAGTGGAAGAGATACTAAGAGGGTGGGGGTTGGAGAGAGAGGGAAAGAGAGAGAGTTGTCACTTAGTATATGTGTTCTAAATGTTAGGCACTATTCTATGTGTTACATATCAACTAACTACCTTGCCCCTTACTGCAACCTTGAACCTAGGAATTCTTACTCTCTTACTATTCTTATTTTATAGATAAGGGAACTGAAGCATAGACAGTTAACTAATGTACCCAAGATCAATAAATATTTTTTTTTCACTCACCATTTATCACCCTATAACCTCTTCCACCTCCACCCACAGGGTGTATAAATGGTGACTGAAAAGATTAAAAGTAAATTAAAATACATTATTTTGTTACTACTTGAAAGAGATGTTTAGCTATAAACTATAGTGAAAAGCCAAATATGGTTAGTGAGACCTTTGTTTCAAGGCATGCTGGGATCTGTATACTCGGGTGGAAGGCAGAGGGTGTTCTGCTTATCAGCTCTGCAAAACAGTTCTCTGAGACCAAAAGGAAGCTGTAAGACTTCTCACAACTCAGCTTTGGAAGTCAGAGAGCATCACCTGAACTATGTTCTATTGGCTAAAAGCCCAGTCCAGATTCAAAGGTGTGAATATTGGGAGATACAGGTCACTGGGGACAAAAGGAGTCTTCCTTGGAGATGATTTACCACAGGATAAATTAAGTATAATGAGAGCCGGAGGTAACTATCCCATATGTAGGGCAAATAAGATGAATGATAATAATAACAAACACAAAATAATAATGACTGCTTATTGAGTAACTAGTATAACAAGCAGTGTCACTGCTTATACTAGAGCTCTGGGGGACTTACTACCATCTTTGAGCCTCAATGTTCGTATCTGTAAAATGGGACTAATACTAGTACCAATCTCATAAGTCTGTTTTGGAGATTAAGTCCTATAACCCACATGAAATACTTAGAACAGTGTCTGGCAGGTGGAAAACACTCAATATATGTTGGCTACTTTTTACTGTTATTTTTACCAGTCATCAATATTTTGCATACAAATTGTATAGCCCTCTGTAAGACTCAATGACTTCAAGTATTGATAAGGATGCTGGTTACACTAGTTACTCAATAAGCAGTCATTATTATTTTGTGTTTGTTATTATTATCATTCATCTTATTTGCCCTACATATATTTTTTCATCTAATCCTTACAATATCTCTGTGAAGTTGATGCTATTGAGTTTGTTTCACAGATGAGAGAACTAATGAGTCAGATATGTAATTGCCATGTCCAAGGTCACAGGGCAGGTAAGTGACAGGAGTGCAATTGTCTTGCTGTCTCCATGGGTGGGCTTGGCAGTCAAGAGTCCTGTGCAGGTTTCCAACAGTATGCGGTGCCTGGGAGAGGCAGCCGTGCTTGGTTGGGTTCCCTGGGTGGAGTGTATGTTGATGCCAAAGGCAGGGTTAGCTCATCAAGGTCATGGGGTGGGGGACCAGGGTTAGCATTTACAGTCTCTGATGTGGTGTGCTGAGATTCAGGAAATGGCCCCAGCTGTGGAGCCCCAAATCTGTCCTGAAGCCCAGGCAGAAGTGCAGACAGACGGCATCAGGTGCATCTCCTGTAGTTCGAGAGAAGAGGTCAGGTTCAGCGCAGGACAACACAGCAAGCGTTTTCTGGGAGTTTACTCTGCGTTGAGCTCTGGAAGCACCAAAACAAGTAAGACTCATCTACCCCAAGGCTTAGTGCTTGTTGGAATGCAAGATATTTCCAGACCACACTTGCCAATGGTGGGGTCCAACATCTAACCAGAAATTTACTGGGTGCTCATAATGTATAAGGTTATTGGGGGGACCCAGAGATACCGTGGTTGATTTCCTTTAGCTTATGTAGGAGCGGGCCTTAGTGTCAAGGCACCGTGACTGGACAGGTCAAGGGAAGGCTGGAACCCACAAGGAAGGTGTCTGAGCATTGTTTGGTTAGCAGGAGATCCTTGCATTGTGCATTTGAAAAGGGGGAAAGACTGGGAGGTGGACTTTCACTTTGGTCACTGCTATTATTGACACTTGGGACTTTCTGCCCATCTGCAAATGGGCATCACAATTCCTTCATGCCTCAGGGGTTCTGTGTCTAGAAGCACTTTGTAAACTCTGAGAACTCTAGGAAAGGGGGTTATGCAAGTAGGGTGAACTTGAAACCAAATTCGTAAGGAAGAGAATGAAGCTGAGCTTAGTCCCAAAGTAGTATTTAAGAGTCAGTGCTTCTAAGGCATTTGCTATGCACCAGACGCTGCTTGACCCACTTTCACCTCATTTAATCAGGTAGCACTAACACATCCCATTGTATGAATGGGGAAGTTAAGGAACAGAGATGTTATGTGGCTTGCTGAAGATTATACAGCAAATAAGGGGCAAGATTCCTTTCCTGTAACCTCTGTGCTGTTCTACCTGCCTGAGGCAAGACGGTCCGAGGTGATAGATGACCTGCCTAGAATACACTGTTATGGGGGAAATCGCCTCTTATTACAAAGGAAGGAAGGAAGAAGTGAAGAAGAAAGAAAAGAGGGAGAGAAAGAGGGAAAAATAAGGTAGGAAGGAAGGGAGAAAGTGTGAGAACAAAAGAGCCATGCCGAATTAGCTGACTTCTGTGTGATTCCACAAATATTTACTCACCACCTGGTCTCCCAGCCCTGTACCAGCTGCTTTTAAAAGGCACAAGCAACAGGGCCCTGGCCAGTGTCACTCAGTTGGTTAATGTGTTGTCCTATAAACTGAAAGGTCACTGATTCAAATCCTGGTCAGGGCACATGCCTGGGTGGTGGGTTTGGTCCCAGGTCAGGGGTGTGTGCAAGATAGAATGATGTATCTCTCCCACATCCATGTTTCTCTTCCTCTCTCTCCATCCCTTCTTGTCTCTCTCTGTCTCTCAATAAAAAAGTCTACTGTTAAAATAGAGAGAGAGAGAGAGAGAGAGAGAGAGAGAGAGAGAGAGAGAGAGACAAGCAATAGGGCCTTTGTCCTCAAAATCTCAGTTCCTAGCATCACAGCTGAAGAGGACACTGGTTTGAACCAGGAGGCCTGAGTTCTAGCCCTGGCTCTGGCCTGGGGCAGGTGCTCTGGAGAACCCTCGGCACCACACCCATGCCTTACAGGGGTGCAGTGCAGATTAGGTACCAGACAGTTAATTACTCCCAACCCTGAGTGCCACCTTTTATCCATGGAATTCTGAATCAAAGCTCACATGGAATTTGGGAAAAATAAGGTGATACTTTTTTTCCCCCCTGAAACTGTTTGGAAATCACTGGGCTCAGTGTCCCTGAGGTCCTTCCTAGCTCTGGGAGGGATGTCACAGAGAATGAGCAACAGTTCAGCTCCCAAATATTGGTAGAAGGTCAGTAATTGGATCTTTGGGAAGTATTGCTTTCAGGTGATACTAATTAGTCCATCTTAATGAGTAGTAGCCGAGAGTTCAAACTAAGATCTTTCTTCCCCCCAAATCTCTCTGAATCTAATCACTTTCCAATCTATGTTGCAGGAAGCAATCAGAATTATTACCTAGGAATCAAATTCTATCTCATCATTAGCTGCTTAAAACTTTTGGGTGACTAATCACCACTCTCAGGAGGAGGAGCAGAAACTTAAGATGACCTTCAAGGCTGCCATGGTCTGGCCCTGCCTACCACTCAGCCTGGCCTTCCCACCTTTCCTGGGCTCTCTCAGCTGCACTGTGACTTATCTCCTTTTTTTCTATTTTTTAATTAAATGTGTTGGGGTGACATTGGTTGATAAGATTAAGTAAGTTTCAGTTGTACAGTTTTATAATACATCCCTTATATATATCCTTTCAGTTCACTGGGTGCTCCCTCCCACTCCACAGGCTTCACATGGCTACCCCTCCACATGGAATGAGCTTTCCTCGTTCCTTCATCTTCCTTTGTCCTGGTAGCTTCTATGTGTCCTTTGGACCTCAGCACTAAAGGCTGCAATCCTTGTGCCTAAAGGCCGCATTACACGCTTTCCTGGCGTGCTGACCTCCCAGATGAAGCCCAAGTGTCAGTTTCCCATTATTCCCTCATTTGTCTATTTACTGACGCCTGCCTCTCTGTGAGATCATCAGCTGCAGGTGTGCGTCTGTAACCACATTCTCCACCACTCACCAGCATCATGTCCTAGCACACGGGAGCTGTTCGAGTCACTTTGGTCAATGCATGGACAAACCCATTATTTTCTACTTGGGAGGGGGGTCCCCAAGGCATGTTGACATCATCTTTTACAATTATGTCCCATGGCCAGGTAAATAATCTACAGATTTTCCACCGGTGTAGTATATATTTCTGTCATCTTCCTCATTCACAAATGAAGAAACTAAGGCCAAAGGGAGTTAAGTGACTTGCTTAAGGTCACTCAGGGAATTTGTGAACTGACCTCAGCTGCAAGTCGGGACCCTCAGACTGGTAGAAAGGGAACTGCAAGAGGAGATTGGTTTCAACTGACCTGGATTTAAATCCTGAAAGTATTATATCCTCCTGGAAAAGAAAAAAACAACAACAGCAACAACAGAGAGCAAAAATAGATACTTCTTGAAGTCCATTAAATTCAATGAAATGAAGAAAAATCCTAGCACCAAGCAGGTGCTTAATGTCACTGTGATTTGATGTTTCTTCCCTATATCCCATTACCTGGTTTTAGTAGAGGTTATATAATTGTGAGGCAAAGCGGATTCATGGAACCTTAACTTAAGGGCAGGCAGTCTAATCATTGGCATTTTCCAATGACTCTTGGTCTTTGGTTTATTTTTACTTCCCATGTTCACACAGCCTTGACCCAGCAGTCCAGTCCAGGCCTTAGCCAAACACAATGTAATTATGCATTGTTGAGATGAAAATCTCTTGGCGGCATCCACGTCAAGCTCCAATCCTGGGGCCATACCTTCTGAACCTATGTCAGCTTTTAACATATTTCCCGTTCCGTGCAGTGCTTAATTGGTGTCTGTGGAAAGTTTCTGCCTACCAAGATAATCATTATCTCTCTTATGATGACCCTCAATATCCACGCTGATTTTGATTCTTCTCTCTGAACGCATACGTACTTGCTTCTGGATTTCATCTCCGTAGACACATGCAGGGGGGCAGACAAATGTGACTTCCTCTGTTTTATTGAACTGAAGTCGGGTTTAGTTTATTAGACTGACAGATCCTGCTCTGCCACTTATTAGATGCATGACCTCCAAAAATCTCTAAGCCTGTCTGAACCCCCTGTTTCCTCATCTGTATGATCGGGGTAATAGGAGTGGCTGCCCTGTGGAGTTTCGTGACCCAGTCAATTACATGATGTCTGTGAAAACTCCTCATAAGCTATAAAGAAATGAACAGATACAATGTTAATACAGTCAAGAGCGCAGCAATAGAAGATCCTAGGTGTTTGATGGAGACACTTTCTGCTTCCAAGAAACATACGTTTCCATTAGAGAAGACTGAGCATGTGCCCCACACAATCTAATAATATAGCAGGGAGGCAATGGACCTTAAGATACTTAGACTTCAGATCCTGAAGTCTGACAGGCCAAGATGCGTGGCTGCCATTACTAACACTAACATTGTAACCTTGGCCCAGTATTAAGGTGTCTGAGCTTCAGTTCCTAATTGGTATTAATAATGGAAAATCAATGAAAGAACATATAAGCCACTTTCAGCATCAAGTAAGAACTCAAAGCACAAGGATCCTTGCCAGATAAATTAGATACCAATAATTTGTCAGTTAATTGAAAAATGTATGTTAAATTAGGGAATCCTAAAGCGTATATATGCTGCACATATATAAATACATTTTACTTTAACTTAAAATATATACATATATATTACTGGGCCAACTTTTCCAAATAGGGCCAATTTTTTTGTAGGATGTGGATATATGCTATTTGACATTTTACTAGCTTCCTGGCATACTCCTGACCAATATTTGTATAATATTTCCAATTTTAGCTTATTCAAAGTGGAGCAGTAATCTGAAGACTCTTAAGAAATACTCTAAATGTTTGTGGAATTTTATAAATCTTTCCCAACTTTCTTGGACACTCCCCCTTTATTTAAATGGAAGGGATTTTTTTCAGTAACAGATCTTTGTAGAATTTTTCCATAGGATTCAAGTTAGTCTCCATAGAAAAAGCTCATTATTTCATCAATTTATTTGCTTTTAATTCCATGATAAAATAATAGCCAATATGACTGGCAAACAGGTTTGGGAACACAGAAAACTGACTCTCGGTAAGTGTGCTTGTCACCTGGAGGGAACAGAAGCCTGCAGGCTGTGTCGGACCATGACTAACCAGCCACGAGTATCAGATGCGCTGTGATCCTCACTCCCCGCCTTCACCTCATGGAAGGGAGGGTGTCAGGTGTGTGTCAGGTCACTCCCATGGAGGTCAGTTATGAGCTTGCCCTGAGACAGAAGCTCTCATTACTAGTAATTTGCCACTATTACTGGAGCAACTTGCTCAAGGTCATAGAGTAGGAAAAAAAGTTGTAATAATAGTTAACACAGATTGACCATCTATTATGTACCATACATATAGTTTTTAATGCTTACATATATATGTGCTCATTTAATCCTCTCCACATCCCTATAAAACATACTCTATTACACTTTCCATTTTATAAATACAGAATTTGAATAGCAACAATGGCAAAAAGAGAGAAATACATTCCTGCTGGGAAGACTGGAGAATTCCTTTCCCTCTTTGCATGCATGGATTCCTCTTTTCATTCCAGAAATTTCACATCGAACCTCCATTTCTTAAGGACACTTGTCTGGCTCACTGAACCAGTTTGTGGTGTCCTACAGTGTATCTTCACTGCATCCTGCTGAGTGATTTTCTAATACTTGGCACGTTTGCCGTTGTCTACTTAGTCCCAGACTTTCCCTGCTTGACCAAAAATGCTATAATGGTAGGGACTTGTCTCTTGCTCACCAGGGTACCCTCCTTCCCAAAGTGACCGGTGCCTGGCACCCAAGGGCTCAGCATCTGCTGGACTGAAGTCAGGATGCATTTGAGATAGGAGTTGAGGTATAATAATGCTTTGAATTTCTGGGGGGGGGATGGTTTTCCATGTAAGAAAACAACAGGTACTTATGAAAATTTGAATGTGAGATTATTTCATCCAGAAATGGGAAATTGCAAATCAGAGAGAGCACATAAATCAAGATTGGGCTTTAGAGCCAGACAATCCGCTGTTAAATCCTGGTGAGCTGTGTGCATTCTCATTGTCTTTAGGTCCCATGTATCCTTGCCTGTAAAACAAAGATGATAGCAGAACTTTCTCCACAGAGTTACTGTGAGGATCACTTAGAACACGTATAGAGTTTTTAGCATATGTGGTCAGTATATTAGCTCTCAATGTAATTGGCCTTACACGTTATAGAATTAAGATTAATCCAGTATGTGGAGATGAACTATGGAGGGATGGAACAGCTAGTTGTGGGGTTTGTATGTTAATTATCCTTTAGGTGTTGAATAGCCGTTGGAAAACAAGCAGGAAGAATGCCTTAATCTTCTCTGGCAGCCAGTGCACCTCTTCCTCTGGATCCAGGGGTTCCGCCCTGTGTCGACATGGGGTAAAGCCCAGGTCTGTGGGTTCTAGCCTGGTTCTCACACTGGAGTGGACCTCACGGTTCCCTGGAAGGCTTTTTGAACACAGATTGCTGCCCTGCCCCGCTGGCCGGGATTTCTGATTCAGTAGATCCGGGATGGATCCTGGCCTAGATAAAGTAACATTGCTGGTCTGGGGACCACACTGATCCTGGGCTAGAAGAGTCCCCTCACTGCCATAGATATGGTCCCGCCTCACTTTGCATGCATGTGGAAGAAACCGAGTCAAAATGAGTTCCCCCCAGTGAATCCTGTAGAATAATGTGAGGGACATGTAGGAAAGGAGGTGCTGTGACTGAATATGTTTAGGAAGTGTTGGATTAAAAAAGCAACGGAAGAAGGAGTCAAATATACATATTTTTAAAACTAATTTGGCCACAGAACCCTTCTTTTCGAAGTTCTTTCTGGAAACCACGTTCCCCAGTTCACTGCCTTGGGAAAGAGCGACTTAGACAAGATGAAGAGGTGGTGACCCAGATGACTGGCATGGTAACTAGGTTGTGAGTTCCCTTCCTGTCACTGGAGATCCCCATCCTTCAGCTAGTCTTAATCAGATGCTAGTGGCTTTGTGCCCTGCAGGCACCACCCCTGCTGAGGAGTGGGGTGACTGCTTCCCAGTGGCAGCCATAGTGACAGCAGGAAGCTATGTACTTTCTGGTGTAATTAGGCAATCGATTTACTCCATTTGGCTTAGGGACAGTCCTGACCCAAAACAATAAACTATTGCTAAGACAAATAACTCACCCACAGCTTATTTTAAAGTTTGCAAAGGGCTTTCACACCAATGAGCTTACCTGATCCTTGTCATTACCAGTGAGGGCACTAGAGCAAGGATTAGTGTCCCCATTTACAGGAGAGAAGACTAAGGTCACAGAAATTGATGACTGGACCCCTGCTGCTGTCCTACATAGGCACAGTCCTTTGTTAGGATATTTACATGGAATTTTTATCCATTCATCCATCCATTGCTTCATTCAACAAATACGTAGTGAGCAGCTGCTAAGTTCCAGGCATTATGCAAGGGGAGGTGGGCAAGACAAAAGGTGTCTCTGTCACAGAAAGGTTGGAGTTGAGCAGATAAGATCAAATTGGCAACCAGCAGATCATGTATCTCTGCTTTACCTTAGGAATCTGAGGCTTAGGAGGGTTAAATTACAAAACCATAAAATGCCATTTCTGTCAGGGAACCTAAAATATTATCTAATCTATCCCTGTCATTTCATTAAAGTGTATAATGAAAGAGAGTGGGGAAGTGATTTGGCCAGAGTAACTATATTAGTTTTGTACTGCTGTGTAACAAATCACCACAAATTTAGAGGCTTAAAGAAACATGCCCTTATTATCTCACAGTTCCCATGGGTTGGGAGTCTGGGCGTGAGGTAGCTGGGCTTCCTGCTTCAGCCTCACAGGTGGGAATCAAGATGTTGAGGTTCTGGGCAAGAATCCACTCCATGCTCATTCAGGTTGTCAGAACTCACTTCTTTGTGGTTGTAGAACTGAGGCCACCTTTTCCTTGTTGGGGGTGGACTCCTAGATGCCATTCTTCAGTCCCTACACATGTAGCCCTCCATCTGCAAAGGCACAAAGATGCAGGGAGTCCTTCATGCTTGATCTCTCAGAGTTCTTTCCCTGCAAAGCCAGAGAAAACTCTGCTTTTCGTGGGACACATCTGCGTAGATGAGGCCCACTGAGATAATCTCCCCATCTTTAGGTCAAGGGTGCCATGTAAGGGGACACAATGCAGGAAGTGGTATCATATTCACAGGTCCTGGAATCTTGGGGAGGGAGGAGCCATTTATAGAATTCTGCCTAGCATAGTCATGTGGCTTGGTTGTAATGGAGTACAGGAGAGATAGCCTGAGTTTTCTTTGGGGCTCATGGTATATAGTTGTTTGCATGTCTAATGCTGAATAACAAATCGACCCAAACTTGGAGGTTTCAGGCAGCAACCATTATATTATGCTCATGATCTCTGAGTGAGGAATTCATGCCAGGATTGGCCGGGTAGTTCTGTTCGACGTGGAGTGGATTGAAGATGCTCATTCATATTTAGTGGCAGCTGGGCTGGGCTGGAGGTTCTAAGAAAGCTTCACTCACATGCCTGGTGCCTTTACACAGGTGGCAAAGGCTGAGCTCAGCTAGACAGTACCCACTCTCTGGGGTCTTCCCAAGTGGCCACTCCAGCATTTGGTCAGATTGCTTATAAGTGGAGTTTTCCAAAAGATAGGAGGTGGGAGCTGCTAGTCTCTTGAGAATCCCTAAATCCCTAAACTGAGTGACTCATGTCTGCCTTTTTGTGTTGGTCAAAGAGCAGTGGTAGAATCTACCCAGATTCAAGGGGAGGTAAGAAAGACTAACCCGCCCTACAGTCTAAGGAACAAGTGTCAAAGGATCTGTGCCCACCTGCCATACATAGGGGGTTTTTCATTTGTTTCTCTTTCCATTACAATACACTTTAGTACAGAGGGGACTTCGCTCTTCAGAGACCGTGTGAGGAAGCATTTTGTAATATAAAATTGGCCTGTAGAACCATTGTCAACTATGCTTGTTGTTTAGTGGATTTGTCTTGCCACAAGCAGCAACCAAAGTGCATGATGTGCTGCTTTCTTTTCTTGGAAGCTGGTTAATGGGAGAGAATGTTCCATAATGTTTATTGTTTGGTGGGTATATCGTATAGTCTGGATACCAGAAGTGGGAAGGAAGATGATTCTGTCAGTTGCTAAGTATTCCAATTATGGAATAATTCCAACTGTGCCTTCTGGAACCAGGAAAATAACTAGAGGAGACGACCACTGGACCCACTGTGACAAGGACCTGAGCTAAATCTCCACTGATTGGCTGACCTCCCTGAACACCTGTTCTGTCTGGTGGGGCACAGTCACATTTTGTGGCTTCTGGAGCCAGTATCAGCTCAGAGCCAGTGTCTGATAATCCTTGGAGAGTGTGAATAGTTCCTTTACCCCAATGCACAGCCACCCAGGGAAATGCTGCCAGCCCCTTTCAGAGAGGCTGGGGCAAAGATGATGACTGTACATGTGTAGCTTTCCCCAAGAGGAGTATGCTGGTTCTGCACTTGCAGGAACTACTTATATCACCTCAAGCGAGCACATAAACCTCTCTGGGCTTTTTTTTCATGGACCAGGCTTTGTCTGAGCATCATTCAGCTCCAGTATTCTGGAAATTGCCATCCTAAACCCAGAGTTCCCCTTAGAATAAATTGCTTACTTTGATAATCCTCGACATACTGATTTATTTTGGAGGGGGATGGGAAGGGAGGTGACAAAACCTATTTAAGTGTATTACATTGTTCTATTTAAGAAGAGGTACAAGCCCACGAGTAGCCCCCGGCTATCAGGGGGCAGCTGGCCGTGGGTCACAGAAGCTTACCTGTACCCTCCCAACCATGGGGCAATGAAGCTTTCATCTAAGAATATGTTTGGCATTTTTCTCTATTTAGGGGGGGTAAAAAGAAGGCAGTCAATGAGGCTGAACCTGGCAGCCACCCACGGGTGTATAACCTGGGTGAGGGGCAGGCAGATTCCAGCAGTCAAGTTCACCCCAAGTGATGTGCAGGGTTTGTACAATACAACACTAGGCCTATCTCTGTTTGCATCCCTGGTTGTCATTCTGCACGTGAAGTTAGGGCAGTTGACTCACTCCACTAATGCAGCAAGAGAATAAAAGCATCTCCAGACCCCTTTTGTTGTTTTTAGGGATTTTTTTCCTTCCCTGGGGCTGAAAGGTGGCTTCCTGTTTGGCATAGAACCTGGAGGCACAGAGTATTGAATCAGAAAAAGAGCTGGGTTCTTAGATTTCCTGCGGTAGCTCCTTCATGTTCTCCTTCAGAGCCACCTCCCAGCCCTCCCACCACCGTCTGCCACCTACACAGCAGCCACCTCACACATGGGTGAGTTACAGTCCTAGTGGTGTGACAAGTCGCTGGTGACCTTCAGTAAGTCACGCTGCTCTCTGAGCCTTGCTTTTCATATAGCTCCAGTGAGATTCATTTTACCCATTCCACCCAGCCCACGACACAGAGAAGTTGTGATGATCAAAATTAGAGAACCACACAGGAGAGCTTTGGGATGTTTAAAAGTGATATAAAAATGTAAACTATCACTACCTTAGAAGTGTTATTAGGCTTGTCTTAAAGGATGATTTTTGAAGTTAAGTGACCCATGGCAGAATTACGGACATCTAGAAAGTGAAAACATCTTAAGTGCACAGCAACAGAAATTTGCACAAAGCGAATTTACACGTGTAACCAGCAGCACCCAGGTTTTTAAAAAGTTCGGGTGTCGTCAGCATGGCAGGAACCCTGTGCATCCTGTTCTGGGCACCAGGAACCCTCTGTCTCAGGGAGCTCCTCTCATTGCTACCCCACCTCAGGTCAGATTTGCCTCTTTTCATAGAGTGTGGACTCTTCTGTGTCTGGCTTCTTTCCTCTTTTCATTTTTCTATGAGATCCCTTCGTGTGGTTCAGGCTCATGTATGGCCAAGACTTTTCTATTTTGTTTGTAGAAGTGTGTCGTGCTGCTGACAGTCACTTGCATAGATAGCCTCCAGTTTGGGGTTATGCCATCTTACATGTGTCTTTGGGTGACCCCCGTCTATGCATTTTTGCTGGGTATTAGGATTAGGATTGGAATTGCTGGGACACAGAGTATTCATAGTTCAGCTTCCAAGGTTCTTTAGCAGATACTTCCAGTTTCCCTGGAAATTTGCTGAATCAATTTTTTTTCCTGCCAGTAGCATCCTTGCCAGTACTCAGGGTTTCCCATCTTTTCTATTTTTATTTTTATTTGATGTTAGCCATCCTGCTGTAATAGGATCACATTGCAGTTTTAATCAGCATTGTCCTGATGACTAATGAAGTGGCGTTTCGTGTGCTTATTGGCCTTCTGAATATCCCCTTTCATACCCTGCCTGTTCACATCATTTGCCTGTTTTCCCTTTTGGTTATCTGACTTTTTCTCACTGATTTGTAGGGTTTTTTTCTGGGACAAATTACAGTATTAAATAATCCATTGAGACCTTTCTCAGGATAAACATAAACTGTGATAATTGCATCTGCTGTGGTTTAAAGAGACCCAGAAAGGAGTGGGAAGGCTCAGGCAGCATAAAATGCCTTTGACCGGCCCCAGCATCCAATCAGGGCAGGAGTTATTTGTGTATTACATAGATAAATGCAGTTTTTGATTGGCTAGAGGAATTGCAAATACATTCTCTGATTAAGGGTTGCCTTTTTACTCTTGGGATGGTATCTTTGATGGATATGTTTTAATCTTTATGTATACCTATTAATCTTTTTTTTTTCTTTACAGTGAGCCATGTTAAGAAATCTATGCTGCCTCCCATTTCATAATGATGCTCCCCTATGTTTTCTTGTAAAAGCTGTTTTTCTGATGCTGGTACTATTGTTAGTATTTACTTTTCACATTTAGATCTGTAATCCCTCTGTTAATGATTTGGGGGTACAGAAGGGATTAAGTGTCATAAAGAGGTTTTGTTGTTGCTGCTGTTTTAATATCAATAGTCAACTGACCCAGTAACATTTATTGAACTATTTCCCTGGATTTTTTAAAAATCTATAATTACCTGCTTCAAAGGAGCCATTTTCTTTGTGAGCTCAGGAGGAACACAATAGTTGATTTTCATGGGAGACACTGTGCTCCTACTATGTCGGAAGCTTTTTATCCATTATCTTATCTGGTCCTCCAAACAACCCTGCAAGTACTGTGTTGTTATTCTGTTCTGTAGTTGAGAAAAACGGAAGCTTTGAAAGGACAAGTAATTAGCTCAAGGTTAGTAATGAGTAGCAGAGCAATGATTCAATACCCAGTTTTTCTGACTCCAAAACCCACATCTCTAGCTCTTTCTTCAAGCATCACGGTGACAACATTCATAATGCACTGTGGAGGGTGAGTGAGCAGCGAGACTGGGACATTGAGCTGTAATGAACTGAGCTTTCTCGTAAGGGAGAGGAGTATTTTTTACCTGGAACATTTATAAAACGAAGTATTCTTCACCCTCAGTAACAATAAGCGTTCATGGTCAGTCATAATAACCTCCTTTCACTGCAAACCTCCTAGCAGCCTTTGCACATCAAGTCTAGTTCTGAGGACAAAGTGTGAGGTAGGCTTTACTTTCCCCATTTGACAGGTAAGCAAACTGAGGATCAAGGAGGTGAAGTGACTAATCCAAGGTCAAATAGCGTGGTCCAATATCCAAGGCCAAATGGTGGTAGAGCAGAGTCCAGCCATGTCCTTGACTGACTCCCGCACCTATGCTCCCCCCACCTCACTGCCCAGGTTATTGAGTAGAAGACCAGTATTCTATTTCAGGGTTAGCTCCTTCCTTCCCAACTGTTTGGTCTGAGTCTCTTATCCTTCTGCCTGAGCACTGGCCAGGAAGAACAAACCACTCTTGCAGCCCTCCCCTCTCTCAGCCTTGCTGCCAGCCCCAAAGAAGCTCCTGGCTCCTTCCTTCGCTTGTCTCCAGCGCATCCATGCCCCACAGCAAAGTGCTGAATTTGAATATGTAGCTGATGTTGTCTGTCACCTTCTTGCAGACCCAGAACTGTGTAATCGCAAAAGTTATTTCACAATCCTCCCCAGTTAACTTCCTGACAACCTAACTTAAAAGGAGTCCCCTATTGGATTTTTACTTGCTCTTCTCCCAGTTCCTCCCTGGACCCTTTTTGCCTGAGTTCCCCTCCAGACAAGACCCGTTGCCTCCACAAAACCAAATAGGAAGAAGCATCTTTGTTGTGGCAGGGGACCCCAGAATTCTTCTTGTGGTCTCTCCTTCCTTATTACTGCGAGCCATTCAGTGAGGCTCCTGACATCACGTGAAGAACTGAGAAGAAGAAGGGTATGTAGGTTATTAAGAGAATGATAGACTCTCAAGAATGAAATGATTAACAAGCTAAATATTTATCTGGGGAAAATGATGAGCACAGAGTGGGTCTGATCTCCAGTTATAACTCATACTAGCGCATCCATAAACCAAGGCTGCTTTCAGTTGAGCCCCAAGCATTCTGGCAGCGTCTATGTGTTTATCTATCAGCACCATTTCCTTAACACACACACACACACACACACACACACACAGCACAACCAAAAATCAGTGCATCATCAGAAACCTAAAAACAATTGTTTGTCTTCCCCAGCTAGTCTAAGGTCTACAGAGAATACATTTTGTGGAATCTCACAGAATCACTCAGACACCCATTACAATGTCAAAAAATGCCAAGGAAGAAGCACAGGACATAAATAACAGAATAATTCAGAACTCCAATTTTTTTTTCATCTCTTCTCCACTTTAAAATAAACACTCCTGGTAGGTGAATGGGAATTATGGATTATAGCTTTCTATTTTAGTCTAGGTCTGCCCCCCCCAACTCCTTGGCACCCGATTTGTATGATCTTCCCTAAAATGCCACTGGCCCACATTGCATTCCTGTCTGAGGCAAAACCTCCAATTAAAATCAGCAGGGAGTTTGCTTGCATTAGGAATACCAGCCTGGGCTCCCCACCCAGGTGGCTCTGAAAGGGAGATGTGTGTCTTTGAAAGCACTGATGGGAAGCCCTGGGTGGCATAGCCACCGTCCTCAAATGACGAGTGACGCCATGCTGTATCACTGGGACACCTGTCATGTTGCCAGAAAATCCTGGCTGAGGCAAAGACAAGGCCTGCTGGTGAGCAGCAGAGGTGTCTCCAGGGCCTGGAGCCTAGCTTCTGCTCCAGTCTGGGTTTTAGAGCAGAGAAACTACGGCAGGACAACCAAGGGAGCCCTGCATTTGGATCAGAAACCCTGAGCTCTGGTGGGCTGCATCTCACTGTGTGACCATGACAAAGGCACAGTCCCTCTCTGGACCTCATGCCATGTCAGTAAAATGGAAATCGTCACCAGGGAGTCCTATCTCAAGGACTTGATGGTAGGGTGAAGGGTTAAGCACCATGGTGTAGAAAGCACTCCGAAAACACAGATCCTCCAGCAAACCATCAGATCTCAGTGTTTGGGTCTAAATAGGAGAGAGATGGGCTGAACATTTCCAGGGCTTTTGCTCCTGTGGTTCAGGCTGCTTCTGTGGTTCAGTGAGCCTCTGTGGATGCCGGCCAATCGGCTTTAGAAATCAAAGTGCCTCTTCCTACCCTCCCTTCCTTCCTCTTTTTGCACTCCCCTCAGTCCCCCATCAGAATGAACTGAAATCCCATCCAACAGAAAGATGCTGATGTAGATGTACTGGGGTTGAGCTTTGGCTACAAACGGAAGATGCTTTGGATTCCTAGGGACACAGAAAAGCATGTAAAAACTCGGTCCTCACTGCCTCGAACTGACTGCCTTGTGGTGGGGCTGTGTCAGTCCTTGGTGAGACCTCTGCCTCCAGCAGATCTATTAAGCCACTCCTCTGTTGCCAGGGTTGAGGCAGGCTGTCACCAGCCAGCCCGGGGGATTGTATTTATAGATCACAGTCCCTACTACCCCCAGTCCCCAGCCTCTCCCTTTGCACTTGTTGTGAGCTCCAATTATCTGTGAATGGAGGCGAGGGATCCTGGCAGGTTCAGCGGAAGCAAGGAATGTGATAATAGGCCCTTCACATGGTCAAACTTTCAGTATTTTTCCGTTAATGTAATTTATTTCTCTTTATCGCGGCCTGCTTTCTTTTTTCTTCTTGCTGGCTTCAGTGTCCTAATTTTACATTATGGTGCATTGCAACAAGTGAACCCAGGCTGGATGGAGTGAGAGACCCTGATATCTGAATAGGGAGGAACTTCGCGATTTGAGACAAGTTCTCTCACTCCTCCAGGCCTCGCTGTCTTCCTCTGTAATGCAGATGGTTGGTTATGCTCCTCCAGCTCAGTGCCTGGTGTACAGTGAATGCTCAATTCGAGTAGCCACTGATTGTTTTGGTCAGTTTAGGCTGATGCCGTCTATTGCGCATTGCAGGGTTTCTGAATATCAGTAATTACTACCTAGAGCTCAGGCTGCAGGTGGAGAAGGTATAGGAGATTGATCTGATTCAGGTGGAGTCCTCATTGTTGGAAGTTGCTTGTTAAGAACAAATACATAAAAAACTGGAATGAGTTTGTATTTCTGGTTTTACTCTTCTCAAAATTATTAAAAAGCAATGGAAAGGCCACTGACCTTAGGCATAAGGACTCAACAGTAGCATTGCTTGCCTTGTGGCCCCCTCTCGCCACTTCTCGAGAAAAGAAGGACTTGCCCTCAGATGGCCCCTCCAGTGCCCACGTTCCCCGAGTCTGTGAGTTATGACAGTGGAAGGTGTGGCTGCACTTCTCTGTTTCTCTCCTCCCAGCTCTAATTTCATTCCATCGCCCTCTCCCTCTCCAGGTGCCTCCTGCATCGCCTCAGCTGCTCATTTAGCTCAGACTCCTACCTTTCCCCCACCAGCTCTAACACCGCCTCTTTTTCTCCTCTCTGGTCTCCCTCCCCCACACTCCACCTCTCTCCCTTCTCTTTCCTCCTTCCCCTTCCCAGAGCCTCCCTCCCTGCCCCCTCCCTTCACTCTGCCGCGTTCTAAGTCCTCTCGCTGTATCATTAATGCCTTCATTGATACAGCCCACAACCTCATGATTATTCTGAGGTCAGGAGATGCAGGTGCCATTCAGCTCGCTAACGCGCTTCAGAGGGCCTCTGTCCCCAGTCCCTCCTGCTCGACAGGGCTGGAATCCTAATGTGCCACTAGTTCCTTTGCTTGTTGCAGCATGACCAGGAACTTTCATCTTTTTATTTCCCCCACCGAGGATTCTGAGGGTTCAGCCACAATGAAGCATTGATTCAAGGAGTGGGGGCTGTGGCCCTGACAAAGGACCCCAATGATGAGACACGAGAAAGGGGGTGCTCTGCGGGGTTATAGAATGCCTTGCAGATGGGAACAGAGGAGCTCTAAATGGGGTACTGTCCTGTCACTTGGAGAGGGAGTGACAGGGGCAAGTGTGGGCCATTTGAAAGAGGCATTTTGAAATTACGCTCTTGTCAGATGGAACCGTGCAATCAGAGACGTGTGACGGGTCCCTGCGGCTCACAGAACTA
The DNA here is from genome assembly GCF_021234435.1 of Artibeus jamaicensis. NCBI lineage: Eukaryota > Metazoa > Chordata > Mammalia > Chiroptera > Phyllostomidae > Artibeus > Artibeus jamaicensis. Next base: position 2,832,604 of record NW_026522030.1, read on the forward strand.
TCGGATGACTCATAGCCAATATTCAGTCAATGTTCTGGTCTGGGAGATGGGATCCGCATAGCTTGTTATCATTCCAGCTGCGTTTCCCGAAGGCTGGGCCTGCTGCTGTTCTCCAGGCTGTGATAGGATGGGTCTCGCGCAGCAGAGACTGGAGGGGGCCGAGCTGTGTGGGTGGACAGTATGGGAAACTAATACTGCAGTCCAGAGGGGAGAAGAGAAGTTGGATTTTCTTAATGAAGAATAAGAAGAAAGAACATTAATTTTGTTTGTTCATTCATTCAACAAACACTAATAGGGAGTCGGTCTTTCAGTTAGATGCTCAGGGAACAAGGGACCCTCCCTCTGAAGCTTCAGAGCCAGGGAAGGGAAACTGACAAGAAAACGAGGTGTTTCGATACAGTGTTTTGAAGGTTGTGAGGGAGCTTTTATTGCCAGGGGCTGGTAGGTTCTGTGGATTTAAAAGGCAGAGCAATTTCAAAGGAGCACACTAATTATTCCTCCATTTTCTCTCAGCTGATAAGCAACACATTCAAAGCAAAGCATCCTGGGAGGACGTTTCAACAGTATCCATTTTCAAATGTCCCCCTATGACAAAATGGTTTTCCTCAAACTCCAGAGAGATAGTGAAATCCCTGAGAGTGTCTCAATACCTTCAAAGGAATAGCTTATTCCCTGGCATAAGAGTACTTATTATTATTACCTTTTCAATAATTGCTCTATGCCAGGCTCTGGGCTTTAAATATATTATCTCACCCAATCCTCTCACCCACTGCATAAGATGGGCTTTATTACTCTCGCTTTAGATATGGATACTGAGGCTTAAACACATGAAGCGACTTGTCCCTGGGTGCAGAACTGAGCTTTGAACTCAGTTCCACCTGGGCTAGCACACCTGCTTTTCTATAGCGGGCTCTGCCACTGACCCCAGGGTTCCTGGGCGTGGCCACAGTGGCTTGACCTTTGAACTGATCCAATAGATGATTGTTAACACTTCCTACCACAGGCAGTACAATGCAAATGGGCTTGTTCCCAGCTTCCTAAAGCTGGATCATGAACCGCCATCATCATCATCACCATCCACATCACCATGGTCCATGATGGCCTTTAAGAAGGGCTCTTGTGACAGTTGCTTGACATTTAATTAAAAATGAAGAAAGCCATAGCTAGGAGACTTCTCTGCTCACTCACTGTGTGACTTTTAGTCCATCATATCACCTCTGAGCTTCTATCGCCGTGTCTATAAAATGGAGCTGACAGTCCCTTTGCAGGAATAACAAGAGCTAACTTTTATTGAGCCCTTAACACTCCACGAGTTAGGGGGTAAGCTTTCACGTAAAAATTCATGCAATGCTCACAACAGCCCTGGGCGGTAGGGATGACTAGGAAGGTGAGGAGAACTGCCTGGCCTTACCTCAGCCCCCATTTGCAGGAGCCAGGATTTTAAGCACTCTCTGACCGACCTCACTCAAGTCCCAAGCTATCTTCAGGGTGTTGTGAGGTGCAAGTGAGAATATGGGAGTGAATGTGCCCCATGCAGAGTTGGAAGTGCGAGATGCATGGAAGGGATTATTTGTAGCATAGAAGACAGCCAAGAGGTGATGAGCACAGAAATGAGGAAAGAGGGAGGCCCCTAAGCTGACCGCCTTCCACATTTTCACCTACTCTCTGGTTGCTTCAGCTCTGCTAGAGTATCTCTTACCTGGAATGTTTCAGTGGCTGGGATCTGGGGACATGCTTAGCTGTTGCTTATAAAACTGCTGAGGGGCAGTGGGTGGGGGAGACCTAGAGATACACGTTGTAATGGAAATGCCACTGCATTGAGAGTTGGGAGGTCTGGAAAAATGGGGGTAATAACATCTTTCTCACATGTTTTGAAAAGCCACTATCAGGATCATGGAAGATCATCAATATAGAGGCACTACGCCATCTCTAGAGAGATATAAAATTATAAAACGTAGTGTTTGTGTTGAGGTTGCATGTTGTATAACCCATGTGAGAGAATCTGTGAGCGGGTTTGAAACATCTGGTGCAGGTTAAAGTTACTTTCTCTTGCTGATTTTCCTTTTTAACTTCACAATCTGTTAAAGTTAACAGCCAGGGGTGTCTGGGGTTAGACACTTTCCCGAATCAACCTGATCTGGGGCTAAATGTATAAAGGAGTCATAGCGTTAGAAGGACCCCAAAGAACATGCCTTCACTTTCTGGATGAGAACAAGGAACTTACCCGGGCGAAGTGAGGCGTCATAGAGCTGGCCCGTGACATTAGGAGGACTGACAATGTCGTGCTCATCATTTACATTCAGAATGCTTCCCGTTAAAACTGATGTTCCCAATCCTTTCATTCTCTGGGCGGCTCCATGAACCTTACCAGGTGGATGACCATCACACATCGCCTGCCCACGGTGGTTAACATTCTCTGTTTTCCCTCTGTCCCCTAGGACAATTCAGCAGTGGCTGGCAAGGGTCCAGTCCCTTCTCTACTGCAACGAGAACGGGTTTTGGGGAAGCTTCCTGGAGAGCCAGCGGAGCTGCGTGTGCCACGGGAGCACCACGCTTTGCCAGCGCCCCATCCCCTGCATCATAGGCGGGAACAACAGCTGTGCCATGTGCAGCCTGGCCAACATCTCACTCTGCGGCTCCTGCAACAAGGGCTATAAGCTGTACCGAGGCCGCTGCGAACCCCAGAATGTGGACTCGGAGCGGAGCGAGCAGTTCATCAGCTTCGAGACCGACCTGGACTTCCAGGACCTGGAGCTGAAGTACCTGCTGCAGAAGATGGACTCGCGCCTCTACGTCCACACCACCTTCGTCAGCAACGAGATCCGCCTCGACACCTTCTTTGACCCGCGGTGGCGCAAGCGCATGTCCCTCACTCTCAAAAGCAACAAGAACCGCATGGACTTCATCCACATGGTGATCGGCATGTCTATGCGCATCTGCCAGATGCGAAACAGCAGTCTGGACCCCATGTTCTTTGTCTACGTCAACCCCTTCAGCGGGAGCCACTCGGAGGGCTGGAACATGCCCTTCGGCGAGTTCGGCTACCCGCGCTGGGAGAAGGTCCGTCTCCAAAACAGCCAGTGCTACAACTGGACTCTCTTGCTGGGCAATCGGTGGAAAACGTTTTTCGAGACAGTCCACATCTACCTACGCAGTCGGACTCGGCTGACCACCGTCCTGCGGAATGAGACCGGCCAGGGCCCGGTGGACCTCTCCGACCCCAACAAGAGGCAGTTCTACATCAAGATCTCGGATGTGCAGGTGTTCGGCTACAGCCTGAGGTTCAACGCGGACCTCCTCCGCAGCGCGGTGCAGCAGGTCAACCAGTCCTACACGCAGGGAGGCCAGTTCTACTCCTCTTCGTCCGTGATGCTCCTCTTGCTGGATATTCGGGACCGAATTAACCGCCTGGCCCCTCCCGTGGCCCCCGGGAAGCCCCAGCTGGACTTGTTCTCCTGTATGCTGAAGCACCGCCTGAAGCTGACCAACAGCGAGATCATCAGGGTGAACCACGCCTTGGACCTGTACAACACGGAGATCCTCAAACAGTCGGACCAGATGACAGCCAAGCTCTGTTAACCGGGGACTCCCGGCCACGGACTCTCCCTTTTGTTGTACAAACGTGAACAGGACAAAACAGATCAGAATAAATAAAAAATTTGTAAAATGTAATTACTATTCAAAGAGAAGGAGGACGATCTTCATTCGTTGGAAACTCAAAAACGTTCTAGCAACTGTATAAGACCGTGGGGCATGTGTGTTATGTCTATCCTATGTCATGAAGAAGGGTCTCAGCGTTGTGAGGAGCTTGGAGGGAGTTGCTTCTTAGGCCTCAGGTTCTGTGCGGAGGGGGAGGAGGGGGAGAGCATATGCAATGAACTGTAAAGGTCTCTGCTGTGCAGGTGCTAAGATGAAACACTAAAGAGAGAGAGAGATATATGTAATGTACAACCGACACTGCCATTTTTCCTTGTGGGAGGAAATGGACATAGATAAAGAAGATATTTCTTCGGTTATGATTTCTCCCCTCTTTATGCTTAATTCTTTGTGGTTCTTTTGACTCATTTTCCACGCAAGGGTGGGGATGCAATGAAGGGGCTGTCTCTTCCTGCTAGCTTCTTTCATGCTGAATAAACTGAAGCTTCTAGAAGCTGCTCAACAGATGGGATTGGGGAGAAAGGCATAATCACACGGGGTTAAAACCAATAGCAACCTTAGACAGCAATGGTTGAACTCCTTGATTTCATTTGGGAAATAGACTCAGAGAGAAAGGCATGCCCCTGGCTACCCACAGCAACTGTCTGATCAGGGACCTGAGTTCCTGGGCAGCCCCCTGCCAAAATCTTGCTGCCACGATCAGGTTTTCTCCTCCAAGCGAACTGCCAAGGGACACAGTATATTTCAGCCTCAGGTTGTTTTGGTAATTTTTGTTTTCTTTTAATCAAGAAACTCCTTTCTCCAAAAAGAAATGATGTCAGATTTCCTAGAAATGCTCCATATATTAAATTTTAATTTGACTAAAAATCAATAACCAGAATAAAATAGGGTAGGTTTAAATAGTGCGTTGGTCTGCCAAACTGACTTCCCCAAGGAAGTATGTAAAAAATTATTATTTTTTGATTAACTCAGAGCGCGCACACATACATAAAATAACACTGCCATTTCTTTGGCTTCTGTGAAAGCTGAGAAGCCTTGTGTTAGGACGTGGGGGTCAAAGTGAAAGGAGAGACACAAGAAAGAAAACTATTTCAAAGCACACCTGTAGAGGATTTGGGTAGATGCCACTCCATCGCCGGGAATGCTGGGTTTATCTTTTTGCTAAGGTGGCACTTGCTGGAGGTACTTCTGAGTATCTGGATCTTCCTTTCTGTATTGGCAGCAAAACAGCATCACACATTTTAGAGCTGGAAAACAAGGTAGAACACCTGTGGTCTAAACGTCTGCCCAGTGCCACTATCCTCTTTACCACCTTAGGGAGATGACTGCGGTTGGCTCACTGGGCCATTTCAAAGACAGGAAGCTATTTAGCTCTAAAATCCACATTCTCTGGATTCCTGTATTACTGAAGGGGAGCAATAGTGCGCATTCCACGTATATTACAAAAAAAAATCAATTAGCTAGACCTCCCATACCTTGATCAGCTTTTGCGTACCTTCCATCCACTGGTCCCAGTTCAGGGATGAGCATTTCTCTCTCATAGTAATGCTACCCAAGATAAAACAGAAAGACCTACCTCAGAGGTTACCGGAATGTAGGATAACGTGACTCAAAGACAGCACCATTCCCAATATGGTTTATTTTAAGATGAAAAAAGGAGAGGGCTACAGTGTGTAAGAGGTAAGGAATTACCTAGTTTCTTTGGGTATCTAGAGGGTCTTTATTTCATAGTGGTAGATTCCAACTTTAATGTTCCGGTTTTCTTAGTATGTATACTTAAAACCAGTTTTAACATGTAACATGCACTTCACATTAATGCAGTTTTTTGGACCTCAGATTTTGAAAAGCTTCACTATTCATTTAGGTTGGAAATTCTTCATTCCAGATAGCAGCTATTCATCAAGCACAAGATTTTGCAGGTCAGTAAAACACAAAACATGTTTTCAACACCTAGTACACAAATGGGGCATGTCAGAAAAATAAAGATTTGTAAGGAAATGGTTCATTCTTTTGTTGTCACTCACAAACTAATGAAAAAGACAGACATATTACCAGTTAAAAAGAATAATTACAGTACACCATGATGAGTGCTATTATGAGTTAGGCACACAGAGAAGAGCCCTGAAGAAGTGATTAACTCTGTTCAGAAGGTTGGTAAAGGCATTAAGCCCATGGGCAAGTTCATTCTCAATGTTGAAAGTGAATAGGAGGTTGGCAAATAACAAGGAACAGAGGGCCAAGGAACAAAGAATGCAAAAGCACAAAGGTATAAATATGCATGGTGTACTTTAGGGTCAGTTAAAATAATAGCTATAGAAAGGTATCATTTGAAGTGGTAAGCCTACCAAGGACAGGGAGGATTTTGACTCTTTATAAGAAGTTGAAATAATCATCCATAATCTTTATGAGCTGAAGAATGAATTTAAGACTGATCATCCCTCAGTTGCCTCTCTTTCTTCTCCCCTTTCATCTCTACCTTTCAAAGACTCAAAATCTAATAACCCCTCTATTTGCACAGCACTTTACGGATTGCTAGGCAATCTTCATATGCACTGTGCTACCTAATCTTTATTAAAGTTCAGTTGAGGCCTTCAACCTGAGCTCTTCCCCTAGACTTCACTAACCCTGTGTGTGTGTGTGTGTGAGAGAGAGAGAGAGAGAGAAAGGCCTCCTCTCTTCACCTTGAAAATACTAACTCCACTTCCTATTACAAAGAGAACACATTGGAAAGGTCAGGGAATTAGATAAATTTTCCAGGAGAGAGAGAGATTCAGACATCAAAATATTTATTCAAAGGTGAAATGAAAATACTTTGCTATAAATGAATACAAAGTTCTGTGGATATCCAAATGTCTCCTGTTTTATTCTGGCCCTTTCAGCTAACCAAGTCCACCCCCCACCACCACCACCACCACACACACACACCAGCTGGGAGGAAGAAAAGCCTGAAGCCTTCAAGTGAAATTTTAATTCAATTAGTGTCTTACCAATTTGATGCAGCAACCAAGGACCTGTGGTGTCTGATTAATATGCTGATGCTAAGGCAAAAGACTGAACAGAATGCCCATTTGGATAAGGCCTGGCAGCAAAGCGTGGCATTGCCATGGAAACCATAGAAGGCCATTAATTAGCTATCAAACAAAATCATTGGACAATTCTGGACCCTGGCATATCTGCTCCCTTCAAAGAGGAGGCCAGGAAGAGGTCGCACTAGCAGCAAGACTCCCTTCAGTGATAACATCATAGTAGCGCAGAAACGACATGTCACCAAGTGTGAGAAAAATTGGAAAGTAAAACAAACAGGCACAATAGAAGGAGAGGGGCTTTGGGGTATCCAAGTCCAAGAATATAATTTTAAATATGGAGTCTCTTGTTAGGTTGTCTATGCTGACAAAATTATCTCAGTGACATTTTCTCTGATTCTCTTTCCTGTGGAAAGAAAGAAGAATATGGATCCACTAGATGGTGATAAATGATTGGGGGAAGAGTTCATAGAGTGAAAGAGTGAGAAGTGATTAATCTCTAAAATAATAGATAAAGCTTGTAAAATTTTCAAATTAATAGAGGAAAGGTTTACAAATGAGGAGAAAAGGAGAAAAACTTATTAGAATAGTTGCACACAGACATAATAACAACTTACCACACAGATAATCACAACAAATATAATTGAAAAAAACTGGTCATTAAAAAAGACAGAGGTAGTTGTTATAAATGTTTAAAACAAAAGGGAAAGGAAGGTTGAAAATAAAAGGATGGATAAAGGCAAACTAGATAAATATGAACAAAAAGGAAGTTGAGGTAGCACTGTTAACGTCAGTCAAAATAGACTTCAAGGCAAAATACATTATTAGGTTTAAAGATGGCCAATTTATCAGGGAAAGTGGAGAAGGGAGTGCACACATACGGCCTAGACTTGAAGGGCTAGAAAGGTCATTAAAGATCTATAAATCTTCCATCTTCAGAGATGAGAAGCTCTTCCTGTAGTTATTCTACAAGCTTGAACACTGAGCATGAATTTAGTTCCCTTCACACTATCACAAGCTTATTTTAGCATAGATCATGTATCAAGTTAATGTAGTTCATACATAGATTCCTGCCCTCAGGAAAGGCAGTTTTTAACACATGTGTCAAGATGGGTGGGGTAGGACAAAATGGCGGCTGAACTACAACCCAAAATGGCAGCTGAACTACAACCCGGAAAAGACAGCTGACGTCAAACCCGAGAGCCAAAAGGGTAGGCTTTGCCAGTACGGATATCTGCATAGCAACCTGAGCCCAAGGAAAGCCACCAATGGTATATTGCCGCTTTGTTCAAAGGGGACCAATCCCCAGCTCCCATGAAGACGGCCAACCAAAATAGAACCCTGTCATATTCCCTGCTTGGGCGGGACTTCCCCGGCCCCACTCTGTGGACCGGAGAACCTCGTCAGGGTGCACAAACCCCAATAAAACTCTATACTGCCTAACTTTGTGGCTGATTGGCATTTCTTCCTCGGTGGAGCCTAAGAAAACCTTTCGATATGGATAAATATCTTGATGGTAGTTATTTTCACTTCAATAAAATCCAACATACATGAAACCCAAAACACATTAAGCATATATATTCTTTGTAAGTACCAATAAAAAGAAAGATGTTTCTAAGCTGGAAAGTAATGGGCTTGGATAAAGGAAGGGCAGAAATGCATTGGTAAGTATTCCATCACTGGCAGTCACAGAGCCTAGCCCATGAACCTGGCATAGTGGTATATGTTTGAAGGACAGAGTGCTGTCTTAGTTCATGTACTAACAAAAATACCACAGATAACAAACATTTATTTCTCACCTTTCTGGAGGCTGAAAGGTCCAAGGTCAAGATGGCAGCAGATTCGGTGTCTGGTGAGACTCCCTTTCCTCATTCATTGAGAGCCATTTGTCCACTGTGTCCTCCTATTGCAGAAGGGGCAAGAGAACTTTCTCAGCTTTCTCTATAAGGGCACAAATCTCATTCATTAGGACTCTATCTTCATGACCTACTCACATTTCTGCCTCTTCTAACGCCATCATTGCCTTGGGGGCTAGGATATCAACATATTTGCAGGGAACACAAACATTCTGTCTACAACAGTGTCAATTTAGTAAAATAAAAGCCTCAGTGAAGTAGCTTGGAATAGACAAGTGAGCTTCATCAGTCACAAGTTGGGTTGCTCTCTGAGGTGAGTAGCTGACCTCTACACCCAAACTTACTTTCTTGCTACCACCAAAACTGTATTGGCTCCCTCTAAGGGAGAACCTTTCCCTAAGAATGAACAAGGGGCCTCTTCATAGTCAAGGTTTCACAGTCTCCATAAACTTCTAAACTAAATCATTTACCCCAAGAAGAAAATGGCTTTGATAAACTTTGTTTTTCAGAAGCTTCAGAGCTGAAGATAAGGAGGAAGGTCTAAACTGTCATATCCATGCCAGCAGGATGCCTGCGCTCCCCCTGCTGAGTGGTCTCTGCAAGCCTTCCCCGGGGACCGAGCATTGGTGTGACTGTGCCACCGGCTTGCAGGAGCGATGGAGTTGTAATGTTCCTATGAATTACAGAATGATTATAAACACTGCCAAGGGGTTGTTAATGATAGGATGTTAATCATATAACACAATATTATACATTAATAATTACCTCACCTAATATTTTGTTAATGTGCAAGAAAATGCTGAGCTTAACAATATAGATCCAGGAGCTGGGTTTTTCTGAATTACTAGCACCTGAAGAAAGAGGATTGGAACTCACATTTCCCAGTTCCCAGGTTAGTGATTTAACCTGGAACTGTGTTTAACCCAATACATTCCACACGACTTCTGACAAGAAGAATATTGACAGCATAGTGCTCGGGCAGAGAGCACAGCCCTGGAACTCATCTACCCTCTACCTAGGCAATGACTGAGACCGTTAACCTCTCTGGGCGTCAATTTCTTCTTCTGTAAAAATGAGCTACTTAATAGGTCCTGTCTAAAGCGGTTGTTATGAGAATTAAGTCTATTTAAAGAGCCTAGCACAGTGATTGGTATACTGAAAGTTTGTGTTTGTTAAATAAATTACATAAAAATACACTTTAGATAATATGCAAATTAATCATCTTAATAACAATAGCTAAAAAGCAATTGACCTCATTTTACAGGCCCAACAATACATTCAGAACCTTATTTAACTTTGTGGCAACCCAGTGGAGTGGGCCTAATTACCACCTCAGTTTTACACAGGAAGAAACGGAAATAATTTGTGGCCACATAGCTAATGCTGAAATTTCAATTTGTAAGTCTCCAAAATCAGGTCTCCTAACTATGCCACACATTTTCTCTAATTAGAGCAAATAAGTGGTCTAAAAACATTATCTATAAGAATACTGCAAACTTTAAAAGTCACCTGGCACCACTCTTAACATATGACCATTAAATTACTCTGAGCCAGAAACCAGGGCATCCAGATAGCATTCAGGTAATCACAGAGCTTCATTCAGCAGGGATCTGGGAGGGATGGGTGCTCTAAGACAGATTTAACTCTGAAGACAGAGGGATCTGACCCAGAGACCAGATGCCCTTAGTTCTTGTATAGAGCACCTTCTCAAACACTTGGGGGCCCACTGGCTCCAGGTAGGGCCACAGGCTCTTCAGACAAAGCGTTACTGACTCTTCCCTGGCAGAGAGATGGGCAGGTGGGGAGCAGGAGAGGAAAACCCTAGCCTGTTCCTCATAGCTGTCTTACAAAGAGGAAGTCTTTGATCCCCAGCCTGATCCATTCCCACGTTTCAACAGTGTGGCTAGAGCCCGAGCCACTCTGATTCAAGACTCCTGAACGCCCATCCCAGGCCCATTTCAATGCAGACTCAAACTGCTGGAGGGGATCATTAGAATGAATGAGAGGAGGAAGGGTGACTTCAATAAATGGTGGGCGGGGCACTGTGAAGACATCTTTGTTGTTCCTTGTTTGGTTTCCTGCTATTGTGGACTTTCTCAAACTATTTCTCTCTCCCTTACCCAAGAAGTCCCAGAATTCTCAAGTCCAGAATTCTCATCCATGAGATGCAAAGCTATTTTCTTTCTCTTACAGTGGCTCGGAAACTTCACTGACGGAAAGGCAGAATGAATAAACTATGTAATTAAAGGATATTAAATGCTTACAAAAAATGTCACTTCTTTCTGTGTTGTCTCAAGTGATGTCTATGGAAAGGGGACTATAAATGCCATTCTCTCCTTCTAACCCTGTAAGGCCACCCAGGTCTTAGGAAGTGGGACTCAGCATACATTTACTGAAGGGGGAAAGTATCTAGTATATACTGTGCCCCTGTGAGTCCCAGGTACTTAACATGCATCTAACTCAATCCTCATAAATCCCTAAGAAAAAGCTATTATTTACATCAAACCAGGGCATCAAAAAGGTCAGTGGACTTCAGATCAGCCTCACAATGTATTTATCTAGCACAGAAACAAAGTGGTAAGATGAAGTGGTTAGCAGCATGAGGTCTAGGGCCTTAGAGGTTTAGTTCTCCGTGACCTTGGAAGGTTACTTAACCTCTGTGCACCTCAGATTCACCATCTGTCCCATGGGGAAAAGAATAACTGCCACTTGACTGGGTTACCATGAGGAAGTTTCTTTGGCCATATTTTCACCCTTTGCATCGGTTAGTGCAGGTAAGGCCTGCCTAGCACCCCCTGCGACCCAGTCAGCACTCAGTGAAAGTTAGCTTTCATTCTTCCTGTGGGTCAGGCGTGGCTCAAGACTGGTGCTTGGCTTCCCCTGTGGCACGTAAGGCTCCTCTGGAATCATCAACAGCACAGGAACTGAGTGGAAGAGTTAGGCAAAACCCGCCTTCCAAAAGTTCACAGGCAACTAATGACAACACATGCATTTAAAACCCGAAACAGGGGTAGCATACAATCCACAGAGATATTGTTGTTAAATGATAAAAATAGAATCAGGGAAAAGGAGAATGAAAGGCTGAGTTTGTAAGAGGAGTAATGACGAGAAGCAGCTCCAAGTCACTGTTCCTTGCGTGCTCTCTGACAAAGCCTGGTACAGCCTCACCCCATTTCCAGGCAAGCAGAGATGTTGCTTAGCAACCAGCCCAGACCAGCAGAGTGAGCTCAGCGCTCCCTGGTGCATTAAAGGCTGCTACTGCTTCCTTGAAAAGGGCCAAACTTTCGCTCAAAAACCCACCTACAGCACAAGGGATACCTGCAAATGGGAAACACCTGGGAGGAGAGTCTCTTTTGCAAGGTTAGGCTGAGCAGAAGGCAGACAAAGGTTGAAATACTCGGTCTAAATTAGTGGAAAAACATAGAGATTATTTTCCATATCTTTCAAACAGTGCAGAAACTTGATATGCTAAGAATGATCTGCCAAGCTAAGGACTTGGTGAGTGTGCTTCATTGAATGTTGATGTGGCAATTAAGGCCAGCAGGACATGCCTGGTTTCCAATTTGTATAGACCACCTCCCCCAACAGCTGCAGTCGCTTGATTACCACCCACGAGTTCAGTCTCAAAGCCAGAGCTAGAGAAAATACTGTTCTTAGTCAGTACAGATTGAAGGTATAAGAGTCCAACTCTATATTCACTCATTCAACAAATACTTTTTGAAGTTTGCAAATTAAAGGGGGAAAAGAGGCATTGATTTTTAAGTGTGATATGTGTTCAGGAGGGAGGAGTGTAAGATGCCATGGGAGCCTGTCACATCTGGCCCCAACCCAGATTAGACAGGAATGGAGTAAGTTCATGGGAACCTACCGCATGCCCAGGAACTGATCCACTTCAAAGGATTTGTCTCACATTAAGTTCTAATCATCCTAGTGATGATTCAAGAAATCCATCCAGCTTACCATCTGTTTAGAATAGTGATTAAGAGTAAGAACTCTGGAGTTAGCTCCCCTTGAGGGTAAACCCTTGCCTATACCCAGCCTTGGCTGTGTGACCTTTAACAAGTTAGTTAATCTCTTTGAGTCTGGTTTCATCATCCCTGTGTGAAGATATTACTTAGGTGGGTAATATCATAGGGGTTATTGTGAAGATTAAAAAGAAGACTTAGGTCCTGGCTGGTGTAGCTCAGTGGATTGAGCACAGGCTGTAAACCAAAGGATCGCTAATTCTATTCCCAGTCAAGGCACATGCCTGGGTTGCAGGCTGGGTCCCCAGTGGGGACATGTGAGAGGCAACCATGTATTGATGTTTTTCTCCCCCTCTTTCTTCCTCCCTTCCCCTTTCTCTAAAAATAAATAAATAAATAAAAAATTTAAAGACTTAATGCAGAGAAAATAACTAAAATAGAACTTTTCACAATGTAAGAGCAAAATAAACATTTATTCTTTCCACTCTGCCTCTGAAAGTACATTATCTGCTTACATTTTTGGTTTGGATCCTTACAATGGTTTCCTAAAATTGGAAGATTAAAGGAGATTATGCATATAAAGCACCAGGTACATAGTAAACACAAACTATTATTATCAATTATTACCATTAATGAAGCAGAATATCTGGATTGAGATTTAACTGTGTCTTATTTTCTTGAATACAGGCTCATCATACATAAACAAGAAGTAACTATCCATTACGACTGTCCTTTCTGTGCCTTCATGTATACCACACACAAAGGGCAGCATTTGTCCCCCAAGGGCACTTCTCAACCCTTGAGCAAGGCCAGCACACCCTTTGGCTTCAGAGGCTATGCTACAGAGGAGTCCTTTGGGGAGATGAGCAGAATGGCCACATTGTACCACTCCTGGGTTTTGTTCTTAAAAAAAAAAAGAAGAAAGAGGAGGAGGAGAAGGGAGAGGAGGAGGACCAAGGAGAAAGGGGGAGGGACGGGAAGAAGAAGAAGAAAAAGAACAAGAACAAGAAGAGAGAGGGGGAGGAAGCGAAGGAGGGAGGGGAAGGAAGGAAGAAAAAAGAAAGGAGGAGGAGGAAGAGGGGAAGGGGGAGAGGGAGAAAGGGGGAGAGGAGGAAAAATAAGGAGGAGGAGGAGGAGGAGAATGGCATCTCAGGTAGTAAGTAGTTGACAGTGAGGATGGCTGCATTGTCTCCCCCCAAATTCAAACATCGAAGTTCTAAACCTCAGTACCTCAGAATGTGACAGTTTTGGGGAAGAGGACCTTTAAAGAGGTGATTAAGGTAAAATGAGGCCATTAAGGTGGGCCCTCAGGCAATCTGACTGGTGTTATATATGAAGACATTTAGATACACAAAGAGACACCAGTAATGTGTATACACAGAGAAAAGAACTTGTATGAGCTTTGAAATTCTGATGCAATTGCTGGTCTAGGTGCCTCAGAGAACAAACACCTGGTGTGTCCTTGAGGGAAGTATTCAGATAACACTGTGAAGACTCTGAGACATGAGAGGAACCTATGAGTGACCTCAGTGTGGTCTTCTGTAGCAGAAGCATGCAGGAGTCCCGCACAGCATCTTCAGGCAATGGTTGCAAGGGGCTGGTCAGTAGGGACCCAAGACCAGGCCTCTGCCTCATTTTGCTAGGACCATGTATGTGCATGATTAATCTAGAGAGGGTTGAACGGAACTTCATCAGTGAGTGTGGTAGCCTCCACACTTACCTGATTCTGCTAATCAGATAAGTAACAACTCAGAAATACATAATTTTCTTAAAAAAAGAAATATAACATTTCCACCATCTGTAGCGTGGGGAATAAACTAGCTTTCACTACACATAAATAGGCAGGGCAGGTGTGAGGTCACAGTACTAGCATAAGGAGCATACTTATCTTGATCTCTCTTGCATCTCTAGTATTAATGCAGCACCTGGCACCAGGTATGTGCCCAGAAAATATCCGTTGAATGAAAAAGTGGATTACCCATGTGTTATTTTTATTTTAGACATGCACAAACTGAGGCCCAGAGTAATAAAAAGAGACCTAGCCAGGGTCACACAGTGACCTTGAGTCACCGGAAGACATGAGTTGTCTTAGTCAGTTAGGGCTTCTAAAACAAAATGTCTTAGAGTTGGGTGGCTTAAATAACAAATGTTTGGAGGTTCAGTTCCTGGAGAGGGCCTTTTTTTAGGTTTACAGATGACCATCTTCATGTAGTATCTTCACATGGAGGACACTGAGAGCTCAAGGTTCTTCTTCTTGTAAGGACACTAATCCCACCTGGGGGGCTCCATCTCGTGAACCACATCTAAGCCCAATTACCTCCCAAAGGCCTCGCCTCTAAATATCATCACACTGAGTTACAGGCTATCAAGAAATGAAGTGGGGGACATTAACATTTAGTACATAATACAAATCAGGAATAAAAATTTTCACTTCCATTTCAGGGCTCTGCTCAGAAGCCTATGTAGATATTTAATGTTCGTTCTCCAGAGGCATCTGGTCCAGGATTCGGCCTGGCCAGGCCAGTGGGTGGGCAGAGTGATCTGGTATGACAAATCTGTTCTTCCTCTGTCCCCTTGGGATGGGAATTTGTCACCTTTGGTGATCATCAAGCTGGCAAACATCCTTAATCTGGATGTGTGTTGGTGACACCAATCTAAAGATGTTATGTTTCGAGGAACCCTTCATAGCAGCCAGAATTTGCAGCCATGTAATGGTTTTATTGTGCATGGAACTCTCTAATAAGCTGATTAAAAAACAAAAATTTTTGAAGTCTTAATATGCACTTTTCAGATCTCTGATAAGGAGCAAAATTGAATGGAAACATCGTGCTGAGTCTAGAAAGGAGGAATCCTATTGTATCAGACCAGTGATTTTCAACCAGGATTTAAAGAAAAATATTTTTATCCTCACCTAAGGATATTCTTATTGATTTTAGAGATCGAGGAAGGGATGGAGAGAGAGAGAGAAACATCAGTCAACTGCCTCCTGTACAGGCCCAACCACGGTCTGAACCCACAACATAGGCATAGGCCCTGACCAGGAATCAAACCCACAACCTTCCAGTTCATGCAATGACACTCTAACCAACTGAGTCACACTGGGTAGGGCTGCAAGAATTTTTAAAACATGTGAAACTAACTATTTACTCAGACATCTTTTCCCTTAGATTGTCAAATAAAAAAATGACAACAGCCAACACAATAATAGTCTGGTGTGAAGGAATCAAAATTTTACTTAGTCTTTCTGTCAGATCAGCAAATATATATATATATATATATATATATATATATATATATATATATATATATATATATAGTACATTTTGTGTGTGTGTGCCACAGAAAATTAATTTGTGTGTGCAGTGAGATGAAAGATGTTGAAAATCACTGTGTTAGACGATGCTCATATTTGGAACATGGCACACTTCTCCCAGTTACCAGAGCAAAGGTCTGGCATCGTGATATGCTTTGTTTAAGCCTTCCTGTGGTTTGCTTTGATACCAGGTCAGCACATGAGGGTGAAGTCATAGGTAAGCCAAGGGTTTCCCTAGGATGAATTGACTTCTGACTGTGCCTCAAGAAAAAGGATCGTTTTGTTACTTATGGACTAGGCACTGACTGTAGGTTCATATCTCTAATTCTCCAAACAACTTTTCCAGAAAGATAGGCATAGCCACCACCCGCCCCATCCCCCACATTCTAACCATTATCATTTTAAAGAAACAGACACTGAATCTCAGTAAATGTCTTTGGCTCTGGGACTTGGGATGAGCTGGAATTATACCAGACCTTAATACCTAAGGTCACACCTCAAGCACCTACTATGCATGGCACTATACTTACTGCCTTGCTTTCTCAAAAGAAAATCGTGGATCCCCCGCAGTCAGAAAGCTCTCACACTGTTCTTTAGGATAGCATTCTTCTTGTCAAAATCTGTACATTTTTTAGTACTTTTCCATATGAGGAAACCTAACCTCGTAGTAGTTAGCCTCCCCCCTTATCTGCGGTTTCGCTTTCTACGGTTTCAGTCACCCATGGTCAGCCATGGCCTGAAAATATCAAATGGAAAAATCTGGAAATACACCATTCATAAGTTTTAAGTTGTGTGCTATTCTGAGTAGTGTAGTGAAATCTCATGCTGTTCCCCGCCACCCTATGCAGTGTGCGCTTGTCACCTACCCACTGGTCACTTAGTAGCCTTCTCAGTTATTGGCTGGTTATCAGGGAGAAAGAGACCACACGCACAAAACTTTTATGACAATATATTGTCATGATTGTTCTGTGTTATTCTTAGTTATTATTGTTAATCTCTTACTGTGCCTAATGTATAAATTAAATTTTATCATAGGAATGCACGTAGAGGAAAAAACACAGTATGTATAGGGCTCAGTACTACATGTGATGTGATTTCAGGCATCCACTGGAGGGCGTGAAACATACGTCCTGTGGATAGGGAAGGACTGGACTACTGCACTTAAAACTGACCACTGTGCAGGAAAGGATTAACTTCGTGGACCTGGGTTGCTCAGATCATGCACATTTTCGAGAAAGGCCTATCTTCAGGGTTGGCTCTTGGCCAGCTCCCAGGAGATGAGCTCTAAGCTCTTTGAACATTCTGTCTGATAGAAGTGTTTCTGAAGGCCGGGTGCCTTGGGACAACCATTCCAGATTGACCAGATCGTTCCTGCTAACAAATGTGATTTAAGAGTGAATGCCTATTTTCGCTCTGAGGACCTGGAGTTAGAACAGCTGAGGTCAGCCACAGAAACAATGCATGCCTGTGTAACTGACCCCAGTAAAATTCCTAGACACCAAGGTTTGGATGAGCTTCTCTGGGTAGCAACCCTTCACATATCTGTCACAAATTTTTGCTGGGGACACCAGGAAGCTTGCATATGGTTTCTCTTGGACTTTACCCCGGGACCTTTTCCTTTTGTACATTTTAACGTGTCCATTTGCTATAATAAACTGTAAAGTGAGTATAACAACTTCTGAGTCCTGTGAGTTTTTTTCAGATCAGTGAGCCTCAGGGTGGTTTGGGGAACCTCTGAAACAACCATCCATTTCTCCATCCATCATCTTCTCTGTTCCCCATCATACTTCAGAGAGTGCCTGTATTGGCGTGTCTATTTCATGGCTGAGGAATCCTTGACTCCCTGAAGTCAAGTGTCTCTGATGATGTTTTTAGGGGCCCAATATCACCTGTGTTCTAAACCAGTGGAGATTGAAAGTTGAAAATTTAAATATTACCTGTCACACCAATAAAGGTTAAAGGATATGGTTTAGGTGTGCACCAGAATTACAAATATGCCCACCCGATCACATAATGGCGTTGGACAACCATGGGACTCTCTCCTTGAAGATAAAGTTCCCATCCCAAGTATTGGCATACTGGGGAGAAGACCAGTGCACTACTTTACAAGTACCCAGATCCCAGGGGAGAAAGCTCACTCACTCTTCCAAATACAACTAGAACACTCATTCAGCTGTGAGGAATAAATGATGAGGTGGACAGTGACTTGCAGTGTGCTTCTAATTCATGGATGTCCTTTTACTTAAATTTAGTGAGCCAGGAAGTAAGTGATGCTACCAGAACAGAATCCCCAGTGGTCCTGGGATCCAGGATGCATCCCTCAACCTCGTTCTATATTGGCTTCATGGCAAGCACTGTGCTTTCATTGCTGACTTCCAAGTCTCAGAGTTTTGAAGGTGTAAGGTACCAAAGAAGTTTAGTACGTAAAAAGTCCTAAGTCACCTTTACTGAATTCAATTAACACCACTTATTTAGAGAAACCAACCCCCTTCCTTCAGACCCAGGATGATATTCCAGAGCCCATACCTGATACTTAAGGTATGCATAAACCTGCCCTGGCTGGTATAGCTTGCTGGATTGAGTGCAAGCCTACCAAAGCATTCCTGGTTTGGTTCCAAGTCAGGGCATATGCCTGGGTTGCAGGCCATATCCCCAGTATGGGATGTGCTAGAGGCAACCATACGTTGGTGCTTTACTCCCTCTCTTTCTCCCTCCCTTTCCCATCTCTCTAAAATAAATAAATAAAATCTTTTTAAAAAGATAAGCATAAACCTTTAACTGTGCTACAATAGCTCCACAACATAACACAGTGCAGGCAAACACTCTAGGTCAACCACTTCCTAGGTTTATTTCACCTCTTTTCCCTTTTACAGACTAAAAACACTAAAGGAAGGAGTTTCATTCCTCCCTTTATTATTAAATGAACATTCATTAAGCATTAGCTATGTGTCAGATGTTATTCTACCTTTTGGAGATACAACAGCAATGAAGGATTTACTCTCAGTTTTAGGAAGCAGGGTACGATCACAAATAATGCAAATATGTACATGGAAAATGGTGACAAGTTTTTGCAGGAGAGAGTCAAGGTAAAGATGAGAAAGTGGTTCTTTCCTGGGGTAACTATTTTCTTGCTGCATTGCAAAAAAATTTATTCTTTTTCTGCCTTCTCAACCTCCATTTGCGTTTTTTTTACTCCAACCCCCAATTATTCCCAACATCCACTCTTGATCTGGCTGGTGTTCTCAGTACCTGGATCCCTCACCAACCATGATGGTTTATACTAAATGCTCCATTGAACACCAGCCCGGTTCTCCATCTGCATCAAAATCAAGTGTCACTCAGATTTGGGCTGGGCCTACCTTAGGGCCTGCCTTATCATCTTTTGCTGCAAGGTTCTTGCTGACAGAGCCCAAATTGTACCTCCAGAGACCCAATGCCTATAGGGCATTTTCTATGGCAAGCCCGTGCCCTGGAATTGCTTATCCAAGCTGAAACACAATCCACTCACCTCCTGGTAGTGGGGCAAGATTTAAAGTCTTAATGGTATCTCATTGATTTCTTAAAGCCTGCATAGAGCTGGCACTCTGCTGGTGCATATTTTAATTCTTACTGTTCCGTTTTTGCATCCGAGGTGATTTTATCACAGGGGACACTTGCTTAAAGAAGCTGAAGTCAATACAGGCAAACCTCATTAATTCAGACTCCATTAATTCAGGCTGGATGGAAACATAACTTGGTGTTATCTAGAAGTAAAAAGATTTTCTAATTAATGATGGAGGAGGAGAAGTTTTCCCCTGTTTAAAAGGCAGGGTCCCCAAACACCTTCAGGGTCTCCAGAAGGGCCATCAACATGTAAAGAATTTCCTCTGTGTTTGTTCATGAAGGCTAAAGACTCGTTCTTCAAACAATAACTTCCTATTTGGCAAATGTTTCTTTTGGCTTGTTAATCTGTTTTGTTAAAAAACAATAAGGCTAAATATGTCTTTCAAAATATTCATCAAATCCACTCCCCTCCATAATGCTAAAAATATTATGGAGATATTGTACCCACACATAAATATGTGAGCATTGCATTAAAAATACAGTGCAAACATCTTAAAATAAAGTGGAATATTTATGGTTGGTAGTATTAAAGGTGATTTTTATTCTCTACTTTATATTTGTAAGTATTTTCTGTAATGAACCCTTGTTTTATCAACAAAAAAGCATAAAAGATATTAACAGTTTCTAATATGTAACAGGTGATTTTCCCAAATTGTTTATATGAAATTTGTCCAAAAAGTGTCCAGCCATGCATTATGGCCAGATGAAAAATAGAGACATTTCTTGAAGAAGATACAAAACACAAGAAACACTGCACATAGGACAATGACGCCTCAGTCCCCTTCAAAGTAGGCACCTTGGGACCTCACACAGTTCTCCCATTTGCCATCAACTGCCCCATCTTATTTTCCTGAATCTCACTGATGGTCTAAAATCTCTTTCATTTCAAAGGTGATTTTAGTTTTGGGAAAAGCCAGAAGTCTGGGGCCACCAAATCTGGGCTGTAGGAGAGCTGAGTCACCTGAGTGATTTGATGTTTTACCAAAAAAGTCTGCACGAGACATGATGCACGAGCAGGTGCATTGTCATGATGAAGCTGCCAATCACCAGTTGCCCATAGCTGCAGCCTCCAGAATCATCCAAATAATTTCTGGGGAGGAATGTTAAAGTTTAATGCAGTATTTGTGCAGATTTGTTGTTCAATTGGCTCAGTCATTTTGAATGCAATGGTCAGATAGTCCACATGCTCACTCAATGGTGTCTACCACCCCCACTGAGGTTGTCATTGTTCATGCATGTGCATTCCGGTCCACTCCCCTTGGCTTCCAGGTTACATTGATGTCACACAAACTATTCTCTCTTTTTTTAGAGATTTTATTTATTTATCTTTAGAGGGGAAGGGAAAGAGAGAGGGAGAGAAACATCAATGTATGGTTGCCTCTCATGCGCCCCCTGCTGGGAACTGGCCTGCAACCCAGACATATACCCTGACTGGGAATCGAACCGCAATCCTTTGGTTCACAGGCCCACGCTCAATCCACTGAGCTACACCAGCCAGGGCTATTCTCTTTATATTAACAATGGTTGGAGTTTTTGCAGACAGGCCTCATATGAATTTTTGGGGGGAGGAGGAAACTCCATCTTCAACCACCCACCCTTGAGTTCTTACGTCTGGACTAATAATAACATTTACACCATCAGAGCAGATTGCCAGGAGAAAAAACAATTTCATACTGTGTACATGGAAGATCACAAATGATCTTCAGAGAAATGATTGAAGCAGGCAGCTTTTAAAGCTTTTTAGACAAACAATGGATTTTGAAGATTTAGAGGGACAAAGAAACTTAGGTTTGGGTGCTCATTTGTAAGAAATCTAAACAGAAGGAGGGCCTGGCACAGTAAATTAGCAGAGTATGTAATAACTCTTGTTTATGCAGACTCTTTGGCTCTGAATTCCTCAATCTGGCCATCAGAATGTCTCTCTTCCAGCTACCCTGGAGCAAAAAGGGCACCTTTCACAGGGAGATCTACTTTCTACATTCAAGGAGACAAAGGAGGGTCAACATAGCTTTCTAATATAGGTTGCTTTTCAAGTAAATTTAACTCAAAATGATCAATATGCCATTGTGGGCATATTTGGAGGTGACCTGCTATGGGCCCCGGCAGAATACAGTTGAATCATATTCAGCCTTAATGAATAAACATGTCTGGTAGATAGAGAGAGAAGCTGGCTACCACAAGGCCAAAACTGATCTTCTCCACACCCTTGTTAGAGGCAACCGGATCCTGAAATCAGGTTAGAAAATGAAGTGATCCAAGACTACCTCTTATCTTGTATCAGCAATCACCTCTATTCTGTGGTCAGGATTGTGTTAGGTGAGGAGCATGACTTGAAGCTGCCTTTATGTGTCTTCTATAGGAGCTCCTTGGCCTCACAGTCACAAACAGGGGCTGCTCAACCATAGTGCACGAGACCATTGTGATCATGTGAGGCCTTGTAGGCCATGACAAGCCCTAACTATCTCTGTAGAACTCTGCCAATTACTACTGGTGGTCATTACAATTACTGCTGCTGTATTGAAAATCTTACTTGTGCTGGGTAATTTTCCATGCATTTTCCAGACAGAATTTTATTTTCCCCCCCTACAAATAATCACAGTTGGATGCTCAGGGATATCTAACAACTTGCCCAGGTTCCCACAGCTGATACGTAACAGAGGTCATATTCCAATCCGGTTGGCCAGCACAGAGGCCCTGCCGGGGGCACCCTGAGGTGCTGGCAGCCACACGCTAACAGCCAGCCTGCCCCTGGATGGCTTCCATCTGCCCAGGCAGTGCAGCGGAAGCTCTAAAGAGCCCTTAGTGCTTGCTGGCCATTCTTGAATTTCAGTGGTTGATTCTTGAGATAGGTTTGGGTTTGGGTTAACCAGATAATTCCACTTGAGACAGGCACATAATTTTAGGCTCAGAGAAAACAAAAACAAAAACATATTATATAGAAAGAGCACCAGACTAGTGGTCAGATATTTTGAATTTTGAGTGCCGATTCTGCTACAAATTAAATGTGCGTAGGATCTTGAGCTTTGTGCTTAATCTCTCTAAACTCAATTTTGGTAAAATGATGAACATATACAGCTGATGAAGAGAATAAATAAGGTAAAATGTTTTATATACTTCAGAAAGTTTTATTTTTACTAATAAATTTCTAATGAAGAGCATCTTCATTTTCACAATCACCCACCTCATGGGTCCAAGCATGCAATGCAGAATTCACTGTACACACATGTCCACGGAAAGCACTTCATCTGCTAGAGTACAGTGTTCACATGCAGTTTCTCTGTCTTTTGTCTTACAGGGTCTACTCCTTTCCAAATTAAGTCAGCATTTCCCTTCCTCCGCCATCTTCACTGAGGTTGTTTCATACATTTGTAATACGGTTTAATTCTCTTGTCACAGTGTGCATTCCTTCCTGGAATGACCAAGCTTCTAAATTATTTTTTAATTTGCATATATTAAGGGCTGCTCTTTGTGCTGTAAAGTTCCATGGGTTTGACTAACGCATAATGTCGTGTATCCGCCACTACAGTATAATACAGAAGAGACTCACCTCTCTAAAACTTCCCTGTTTAACTCTCCCTCTTCTACTCTCCCCCTGGAAACTACTAATATTTTTATTGTCTCTATAGTTTCCCCTTTACCAGGATGGCATAAAGTATGCAGCCTTTTGAGATGAGATTTTTCACTTAGCAATCTATGTGTAAGGTAAATCCATGTCCTCAGTTGCTTAATAGCTTATTTCCTTGAACCGCTCCATTTGATGGTTATACCACAATTTGTTTATCCATTCACCTCTGGAAGGACACCTGAAAAGTTCCCAGTTTTGGGTGATTATAATACAGCTGCTACAAACATCCACATGCAGATTTTATATGGGTATAAGTTTTCAAATTAACTGAGAAAAAAAACAGATGGACAAATGTTTGATTGTATGGTAAGGCTCTATTTGATTTTGTAATAAACTGCCAAACGATTCCTTCAAAGTAGCTTTACCATTTGCATTCACAGCAGCAACAAAGGAAGTTCCCTGCTGTTCTGTATTCTTACCGGCATCTGGTATTGCTCCTGCCAGGTTTTTGTATCAGCCATTCTAATAGGTGTGTAGTGGCTAGGCATGCTTTTAACTTTCAACTATTTTGGGGTCACTATGGGAATAGCCAGATAGTCATTTAGTGGATGGCATGGGCGTTATTTGCTGTAAGCAAGGGTGTGGGGTAGCTGGTAAGGTAATGAGTGAAGGAAGAGACGATTTTAACTCATGACAGCTGGATGAGGTGCTGTACCGCATTGTGGTATATAAAATCCACACTCATTACAAATCTGAAAGTTAGCTGGTGAAAACTCTGACCCCGCCCACCTGTTAGGAACTACAACCAGCCCTTTGCAGCCACCTCTGAATTCGTCTCCTGCATCCTGCTTTGGAACACAGGCTTGCTGCTGAGTCATCTCTGTACATTTTTTTTTACATGGCATGATTAGTTGAATGAAGATAATCAGATCTAAATTACCACCTAGAAAACCATGATCATACAAGAATTCCAGGGATGCACAGCATACATTGCTGCAGAAACAGAGAAATCTGTCAAGGAGAGGAATGAACCCAAGGAAGAGGACGTAACAAAAAATTAGAGAAGAATAAACAAATCATTCGAATTCTATTGTAAAAATTAAGTCATCATGAGGAGTTTTTAAAAAATAGAGTTAAGACTTCACTGAACACCAAAAACAAAGTTATGGAGGACAGGTTTAGAAAAGTAATATAAAATAATATTAAAAATAAAGAGTAAAATTGATCAAAAATAAAAATATAGCTGGGAAACAGAGAAGATGCCAAAATATGGATGATTAATGTTATTGAGAAGGTGAATGGATTAGACAAGAGCCCCAATATTTTTATAACATAACAGAAAAATATTGAATTGGAGAACTACATCCTACAGGCATTCTCAGTCACACATAATCCCCTGCAGAGAGGGGCTCCAGGAGGAGCAGAGGGGCTTCTGCTGTTGTCCAGGCAACATTCAATGCTGGCAGACAGTGAAGCAAAGGGTATAAGCAAAGTACACCCTGGCCCAAGAGAAAGGGAGGTGACACAGGAATTTTATACCATGCCAAAATGGTGTTCAAGCAAAAAAGCAACTGAAAGCCATTTTTATATGAGGGAGAACTCAGGAAATGTCACCCATGAGCCTTTCTTGAAAAAAGACAAGGTCATAAAATCCTGTTGACCAAGAAATGCAGAAAATAAAATGCATTGAAAAGAACAACTATGAAAACATGGTTTTTTGCACCGGCTTTATTTTAATGCAGAACTATGGTTAAACACTGTGAGAATTTTGGTTATGATGCAAAATGTAACTGCGATAAACCATGAAGATATATATGACAATGAAGCTAACAAAATTGTAAGTGGGAACATGGGAGATGGAAGGAGGAGTGTGTATGTCTGCGTGTGTGTTTGCACGTGCTAATTTTTCTTTTCACTGTGGGAGGAGGATTCTGTAAATATCACTTATATGTGCTAAATGGAGGAAAACTTATTTAGATATATCATCACTAACCATAAATGTAACATATAGGGTGTTACTATTTTTATTGTTGAAAAACTTTCCAACTTGTCGGAAGAAAATAACAAATACAAAAGAACATATCCAAAAGAAAATAATAAAAAAATAATGAGGACAAATATAAGAAATTAACATAAAATAACATGATAGAATAGAGACAAAATTGAGACATATTATTTAATTACAATGAGATAAACTCATAAAATATTTTAAAAGATCATAATATTGTTTCAGAGAAAAACATGGGGTTATAAACAGTTAAAACAAGTGCCTTTGAAAGATTGTAAATTACTGAATAAAGATATATTATTCAAAATAAACCAGGGATTAAGTTGCAAGCTCAAATTAAAATCAGAAGAAAAAGAACTAAATAAGACAAAAAAGGTACTTTCTGGTGATATAATGAGGGGAAAGCTCATTGCCATGGATTTCTATGTTCCTAATATCACAGCATTTGCATTAAAAGTGTAGAAACATCCAGATTAGTACATAAACACAACAGTGGGGAGGCTTCTTAATTAAACTCTATGACTAAGAAAGATATTCTTCTATCACATAAAAGAAAAAGTATATGAAATATTGCCTAAGTAATAAAACCAATGAGGTAGATGTTACTACTTTCATTCCAGTGTGCAATCAGTAGCCATTTCTACAGGTGCCCATTCACATATTTCAAACCAGCATTTGTTTCCTATTAGAAAGTCAATAATTGACCATAAGTAGAAATTGAAAGATGATATTTCCCGATCACAATAAATCCTAGTGGTTTTGCCAGGACAGGGGCAAGATCAAAAATCCCACCAAAACTACTCTTTTCAATAGTGGTCCCAGAACAAAAAGCAAAGCACAGCTAAAATTGTTGAATATCTAGAAAATAATAATAATGAAAATGCCAGAGATTAGGACTTAGGAAATAGAGTTATAATTATGCTTAGAGAACAATTCATAGCTGTATACACATCGCTATATAAAATGAATTATATTATGAAAATGAATTAATTATCCAACTGAAAAGGTTAGAAAATAAAATATAAAAATGAGGAAGGCAAAAGGTGAAACGGAAAGTGGTCGTTTTGGAAAAAATAGATGATTCATTGAATATTGACTTAAAAGAAGTGTGCATGTGTCTGGGGTGGTAAGCAAAGGGGTAGGTTAACTAAAAAAAGACAATACTGATAACTAATCCAGACAATTAGGACAACATAAGAAAATGCAGATATATCCCATATCTGAATATTGATATAAAACCTCTAAATTCTTAGAAAATAGAATACCTCTTTATATGAACTAATATATAACAAGTAGAACTTGTTATAAATTATAACCAAGTAGAACTTTTTTCCCTAGGAAGGAAACAACTTTTTAAGATTAAGTATTAAATTAACATTATTCAATATCTTACTGAATCAAAGAAAAAGAGACTCAGCATATGGTTATCTCAATAAATACTGAAGTGGATAAATATTTAAATTTATACCTGAGTTTCTGATGCTTAATAAAATATGAAAGAGGTGGCTACTTCCTCAATCCTATGTCCAGCAAAAGTCTGTAGTTTTGTAACAATAGAAGCATTTCCATCAAAATCAAGAACAAAGCAAGAAAAGTAATGTGTTATTATTTAACATTTTTCTGGAAGTATTAGCCATTGCATTTAGAGAAGAAAAGAAATTAAGATATACAAAAAATGGAAAGTTATTATCAGCACATAAAATAACTATGTATCATTAAAAACTTTGAGTAATGACTTAAATTACTAGAAACAAGATAATTTTTTAAGTCATTGGCTAAAATTATTAATAAGATTCAATGGCACATAATTGTTAAATTAAATCAAATATAAGAACATATCTCATATATAACAGTACTAATAAAAATTAATTTTCTAGATAACTTAGCAAGATATGTGTAAGGTCTATATAAAAAAATCCTTAAAACTCTATTAATAACCATGAAAGAAGATTTCAGTAAATAAGTAGACATAACTTATTATCCTATAAAAATGTGTAAATGGTTTTAAAATTAATTACACTAATTTAAATATTCAATGTAATCCTAAAAATACATTAATATAATATTTCACTTTGGAACTTGAATATATAACTCCAAAATTCATCTGGAAAATAAGTATGAGGAAATCATCAGAACCATTTTGCACAAGAAGAGAAATGAGAGGGCTTAGCACCATCAGAGAATAAAATGCATCACAAGGCTATATACCATATTTCATCATGTATAATGTGCACCCATGTTTTAGCATCGATTCCCATGTATTGTTCATACCCTTATTTTTCCCTCAGAAATTTGGGCAAAAACATGCACATTATACTTGGCAAAATATGGTAGTAATAAAACTATGTGTTACTGCTTCAAGAATAAGCTAATAAATTAGTGGAACATAATGAAAATTCTCTAAATAGGCCCAAACAAACATCTAAAGAATGGATTGCTGTAGAATTTCAAATATGAGGAGGAAAGATGGTTTATTGAATAATTTTTTTGGACAACAAGCTAGATATTTGGTGTGAATAGAGGGGCAAAAACTAAACTCTCACTTTTATTTTTCACAGCAAAATAAATTACAGATGTAGCAAAGACTTAAGATGAAGCATGCAACTGTAAACATAAAGGAAAAATATCTTTAAACGAAATTTTGAGGTGGGAATGCCTTACTATATTTAACCTAAAGCCAAAAACTATTCAAATACAGATTATTTCATGTACATACATAAATACTTCTGTGCAATATTTAAAATTACAGCCAACACAAAAGAGTAAAGTGCAAAAATCTGATATGCAACACACAGGGGAAATAGCCAATTTCCTTAATCCATAAGGAACTCTTCTCGATCATTAAGAAACAAATAACTATTGGCCAAGAAGAAACTGGAAAGGACATAAAAGAACAGTTCATAGAAAAATTCACTCATGCAAAGATACACAAAAATGGGTAATAAACATATAAATGAGAAAAGTTTTCCAAAATTTCTCATAATTGAAGGAAAGCAAATTAAATTAGCAACTAGATACCTTTTTTATTTACCATTTTGCCAAAGATCAAAAAGTGTTAACAAGTGCACAGGAAAACAGACATTGTCCTGCACAGCTTCTGAATATCTTTGCAGGCACTAAAGCCCCTCTGGCTGGCCCTGGCGGGATAGCTCCGTTGGTAAGAGTGTTGTCCCCAGTACATCAAGTTTGTGGTTCCATCCCCAGTTAGGTCATGTGCAAGAATGTGCCCAACCAATGAATGCATACCTAAGTGGATCAACAAATCAAAAGGGGGGTAGGGTCGAGGGTGGGAGGTGGGGATGGCTGGGGTGGGGAAGTGGCGAGGAGAAAATGGAGACAACTGTATGTGAACAACAATAAAAAAAAAATTGATGTCTCTCTCTTTCCCCCTCCTTCCTCTCTCTTCCAAATCAATTTTTTTAAAAGTTGATGTGTCTATCTCAATTAAAATTAAACATGTATAGATTCTTTTACACATCAACTTCTAAGAATTTATCCTGTAGGTACTGTTGGTCACAGCCATATAAGAATTTTCTTTGAATGTTCATAAAAGACTAATTAAATTAAAGTATATCCATACAATGAGATACTTATATAACCAATGAAAAGATTAAGAATTTTCTTATTTGCAATTATAAAAGGATCTTTAACCCACATTTTGGGGAAAAATAACATAGTCAATGTACAAAACAATATATAGCATGATCTCTCCTGTTTTTACCAAATTAAATAAAGGATACATATTTATGCTTGCTTGTACTTTCAACATTTTCTGGAAAGTTTCATACATACACACACACACACACACACACACACACACACAAACAGTTGACAGTATTATTTTGGGTGTGGATAGGAGGCTGACATCCCAGGATAACTTTTTTTTTATTATTTTACCATTTAAAGTACTTAGAATTTTACCATGTGTATGTGTTTATTTATAATAAAAGTTTTAAAAGAAACAAAATGGTCTTCTTTTTCTATAAACAGTGAGAGTGAGATGATGCTATTGTTTGTAAAGAATGTTTTATAGGCTCTGTGAGTCAATTTACAAATATGTAAAATATATTTTATCTTGAATAAAGGCAACTAATAGATGAATTATGATATGCCACATGGTGGTTACGAGATTACACCATGGAGGCAGGCAGGCATTGGCTGGGGTTCTTGCCCTGGTGATGAAATACACATGATCTGTATTTATTAAAGCAACCAGCTCCCAACAGCTTGCTTACGTTTCATGAGCCTCAATTTCACCTTAGAATGGGGATGATAATAATAATACTAATAGTGATAATTACATTAACACCTACCTCATAAAACTATTATAAGATTAAATAAGCAAATGACCATAAAGCTCTTAGCACAGTTCCTGACACAGAAATTACTTATAATATATTAACTATAATAAAAAACAGGAAAACAAATGAGACTCATCCTCTCACTCTGGAGTTACATATGAAGACATTACAGAGTGACACACATACACACACACACACACACACACACACACAGTGAGAGAGAGTGAGAGAGGGTCATGTAAGGATGCAGCTATATCTATTTCTCTTCTAAACACAAAGTAGGATCCATATTATTGGGAAACCTACTTTTATGCCTTAGCTTATATTGCCAATATCTGTCTTCTGTATTGATAAGTCCAATTCTATCCCCCGCCAAGCCTTAGTTCAAGCTAATATGTTATCTGCCTGAATCTACGCAACAAACCCAAGCTGTCTCCCTGCCTCCATTCTTCCCCATGTTCATGTGTCTTAAGCTCACAAAATTTCCCAAGCACCCCCATCGCCCCATTGCCCACGGGGTCCAACAGAATTGCATTTGACATTAGCTTTTCATGGCCAAATCTGCACCGATTTGGCTCCCATCAACCCCCCCCCCCACATACACACACACACTTTATGCTCCCGTCATGCCTCAGCCAGCAGAGAGCAGGACCCCAGCACCCATCTTTCCAGGGGGCAGCAGGGCAGAGCACACAGGGAATGCACATAAACTTTGGGTCTAGACTGACCTGCATTCTTTTCTTTCAATTTGATACATTTAACATGTTCCATTTCCTAAATTTAAGGTGTGCAGTGTGGTACTTTCATATACTTATATATTATGATTTCCACTGAAGCAATATTTATCACATTATATAATTTAGCACAATGCTATTGTCTATGTCCATTATACTGTGCATAAGATTTCTATGGTTTCTTTACTACTTGTTACAAACTTGTACCCTTAAACACTATCAATCTTATGCCCTCCTCTCCCTATCCTATGGCAACCACCGTTATTCTCTGATTTTCTACAGGTTTGACTTTTTTAGATTAGACATGTAGGTGATATCTTACTTCTCTCACTTAGCATAATGTGCTCAAAGTCCATTGTGGTGTTGAAAATGGCAGGCTCTCCTCCTCTCTCAGGCTCAATAGTAACATTCCATTCTGTATATGTACCACATCCTTTCAGATCCACATATCTGTTGGTTGGCATTTGGGTTGTTTGCACATCTTGACAATTGTAAATAATGCTGCAATAAACATGGGTGTGCATAAATCTT
The DNA here is from genome assembly GCF_021234435.1 of Artibeus jamaicensis. Taxonomy (NCBI): domain Eukaryota; kingdom Metazoa; phylum Chordata; class Mammalia; order Chiroptera; family Phyllostomidae; genus Artibeus; species Artibeus jamaicensis. The sequence continues at coordinate 2,863,160 of NW_026522030.1, forward strand.
ATCGAAATCCTGTTTTCATTTCCTTTGGGTATATACCCAGAAGTGGAATTGCCGAATCATATGGTAGATCTATTTTTAGATTTTTGAGGGACTTCCATTCTGTTTTCCACAGACCGACCAAGGTTTTCACCTTGGTTCCAACGTCTCCTGCAGTGTGACCACAGGTTATTCAGTTAACCTTATTCACGAGTCAAATTGGCCTTTGATCAGAAAAACTTTTCCGGTTTCAGCATCAAAATCGTTATGAGTTTATAAGCCAGAATACAGCAATAATGAACAAAAAGTGCAGTGTTCCCCACGTATTAGTAATAACTGACTACATGTGTTTTCCCTGAGAGCAGCCTCGGTCTGCGTCCCATCTGGATTTTCCTTTTTATCTCCACTATATGTACCATAGTTCCCTCGGTAACCGACCCGCATTACTCCACCAGCCTTTTTACCAATCTCCAGATCTCCATCTGATCCTTCCTCCTATACTTTCTTTCAGATTCATTTTTTTCAAAGCATTTTTTCTGACCATGGTGCTGCGCTGTTCAAAAGTCTGCAATGATCTCTATCACCTGCAGACTGAACTTCCACCTCTTGCCAGTAGACTCTCCCAGCCGCGTGGCACCCCACTCCTCTCCCTTCGTCTGGGCTCCAGCATTCTCAGACCCTCCCCACCCCCGTGCCTCTGCTCAAAGTGTTGCCTGTCTGTATTCCAACCACTGCCTTCTGGGAGACCACTCCTTCATGTTCAAATTGCCAACATTTCCATGTCGTTTTCTTTTAAAAAATATTTTATTTGTTTATTTTTAGAGAGAGGGTAAGGGAGGAAGAAGGAGAGGGAAAGAAACATTATGTGTGGTTGCCCCTTACCTACCTCTTACTGGGGACCTGGCCCGCATGGACCCAGGCATGTGCCCTAATGGAGATCAAACCCGTGACCTTTAGGTTTGCAGGCTGGCACTCAATCTACTGAGCCACACCAGCCAGGGCTCCATGAAACTTTCTTTGCTGAAATCGATTTTCACATTTTTGTATTTACAGAACGTTGTTTGAGTGCTTCCTACATGTCTATTTCATGTTCTGCCTTTTTGAAAATCTTTCCTTCAGTAGACAGGGAGCTCCTTATGAATAAGATGTATAACATTCACCTCTGTACCTCTGTCACCTGGAACCATCCTTGGACCACAATGGTCATTTAAAAGAATTCCCACCAAAGAGAGCGAGTGGATCAATGGCCCACAAGCATGAATTCAACTGTAACTCACTACTGACACTGTGTAGTTGAAATACAGTATAATAATGAATTTGGGGCACTGTGAAAGACATGTTATATCTACTATTGCATTTCATCCTAACAACACAGCTAAGGGTCCTTTTCATGATCTCTATTCTACAGGTGAGAAAACTGAGAAGATAAAACCTGGCCTGCCTGTCACATATGTGCTATACCCAAATAATATAACATAGGGAAGTAAAGTACCTTTTTATACCATAGCAATGATGCATCAGTTACTGTGTCTGGCCTCTTACATGTGTTTGTTCTTCATATTATGCTTATTTTAGGACATGAGATTTCAGAGGTTAAATGGTTTACTCAAGACCACTCACTATGTAAAGAAGCAAAAATTAAATCTCATAAAACTTCCAGGCCATCAATTCGACTGTAGCACTGCCTTAAAAGACATGCCATAAACTACTTTATCCCATCAAATGAGATATGATATGATCATTAATTTATTAGGCTCGTTTATGAGGGTCATGTGGGAGCAAGTTAAGAGACACAGTAGACGAGAACCTGGCCGCCAGGGGCCTCGCATGCAGAAGGTACCATTGGATTCGCTCCCTTAAGCAATGGAGAAGAGGCACTAAACAATTTTATCAGGGGCACACACACCTGGGAGAAAGCCCCATTTGAGAAGCTGTTTCAATAGTGGCCACTAAAGGAGATGGTGGCAAAGGCCGCGATGATAGAGAAGAAATGCCTGAGTCAAGAGATATTAAATAGTTTGTCTCTTTAAGAAGTTTGGCCATCACCTCTTGGGCGAACTTCATGTCACAATGTGAAGTTCGTTGCAGCCTCTGATGTAACTATTAAACAAAAGTGGAATTTGTGATTCCTATTGCCCATAGGACTAAAGTTAATTCTGTGACCATCAGCTGGGGTAAGAGGCCCTCTAACCAGGACAATGATCCTTTTATTTCACCACGCCGTGACATCACTTTAAAAGACCCCAAGGTACAGTGCTCATGTGGGTGTACAAGTCAGCCTTCCCTTTGCAAAGGGATCGATAGCTGTTCTCCTAGCCATGGCTACAAAGCACCTTTAAAAACTAATAATTGTGGAAGGGCTGTATCCTTCATAATAAAATCTTTAAAACCTTTATAAAGTTCCCCTGTAAAACCACTTTCCCAGGGAGACCTATAATTATTGAAAGGCAAGCTGAGGGCCATCAGCCCATTTCACATAAACACAGACGGTATGAGCCTCAGTGAGGAAAGCTGAAGGTAGGGACATAAAAACCAGATGAGAAAATAAACCAGGATCAATTTTTCTTCCCAATGTATTTTATTGTATACAAACGATAAAGCATAAACAACCTCTGATTTCCCACCAGACTCTGATGATGTTTTTTTCCTAAAAAGACTGTGGCTAACACTGAATCTCAAATCCTAGCATCGAAATATACACGCTGCATTCACCCTCCACGCAGTCTGCCGCGGTTAACCCTATTCTCATGTGACGGCTTCTTATTTTTCTTGAATTTTAAATTCAGGCATGTAGTTAGCATTCAGAATCATATTTTCTCTTTGATCTCTTAAAAATCATAGTGGTGAGGGTAATTATACCCCTGCAATCTCTGCTCAACCTACTTTTTTTGTTCAAAAAGCAGAGAAAAGAGATTCTGGTTCAACTCAAGTTCACCCCGACCACCCTTCTAAGCGGTGCTCCTGCTTTTAGCAAGATTTTCCAAGGTTATACTTCCAATGAAGTCTCATAGGACTTGGGCAAGCCTCGTTAATTTATACCACAGGGGCAGAGGAAGAAACCAGAATCCAGAAAACCAAAACCCTGTGTGGCCTGGGCAATCCATTTCATCAGCTGGGTCTCAGTGTCCTTATCTCTAAAATAATCAGAGCTTGGAGACCAGATAACTTTAATGTTCTGTTCCAATCCTGTTCAGTCAGTAGTGACTGGAAGTGTTGCCTAGATTCTGAGGTGGACTCCAGTTTTAGGAGGAAAGAGTTTTGAGACTGGTTAGTGATATCTACAAAGAGTGGCAGGATGTGGTAATATCAGCCTGAGTGACAATATTTTGACATTCTTTGGATAGGGTACTTTTAGTTCTTATATGATTTCTATTTCCTACTAGAAAAAAGGAAAAGGACTGTATCTTGGACTAAACATGATTCAGGAGTTGTGAGAATGTGAACTCAGTGTTCTAGAATAAAATGTCTAAACAGGGACTAAAAATAGAAGGTAATCCAGAGGCAAACAACTGATCATGAGACAAGAGAAACAGTGAAACAGAAGTAGGGATAAATATTATACCCAGGCATATAAATGGGCTACAATTTGTGATAAGATTTGTTGTCTGTAGTTGCTTTCTCTCTGGTGTGATATTTGAAGGACAGCTGTGTATAAAGGACAAGAAAAAAATAAGACTCCTGATGGCTTTGAATCCAGAATTCTATAAATTTACCACTTGAGCAAACAGAAGATATTTCACGACATTCAGAAGTTTCTCAATAAAGAAATATTAAATTAAACTAGGAGTGATTCCCACCTGTGCCCACCTCCCATCACCCAGAGGACATATGGAAATATTTGGAGGCATGTTTGATTGACATGACTGGGTAGGGTGAGTGGTATCAAGAAGGTTGGGGCCAGGAATGCTAGTAAATATTCTACAGTGCACAGGATAGCCCCGAATAACAAAGAACTGTCCAGGCCCAATGTCAGCAGCATCAAGGTTGAGAAATCCTGTATTAAAGGACTACATGAAAGCACAAATGCTTGCAGGTCCTATCCTACATGGGCTGTATTGTGCTAAAGACCTCCGTGGTCACCAACATGATCTCCTCTTCTGCTTTAACCTGCATCTAGGCCATGTTTCCTCCTCACAACCCTTTAAGGTCAGGTGTGCCCATCTGACTATAACTTTGGTTCACTGGGATGTAAATAGAATTTGCTTATGACTCTTCTCAGCTGAGCCATTAGTAAACCTTCCAGTCTCTCTTTTTTCCAATTGCAGTAGCAGAATAGACAGTTCTGCTATGACCTGGGAGGGAGAAGACACAAAGTGAGGGAAACAGTGGGAACCTGGGTCCCTGAAGGACTGTGCAGAGCAGAGCGTGCCCTGAACTCCTGATTTTCCACATTGGATTGGACTGAAAAGGGAAGTTAACTTTAAACTTCTATTTCATTAAGCTGGTGGAAGTTGAGTGTTACAGGTTACAGGAATCAGACTACTTTCAGGAATACATCTAAAAGCTGACCAATTAGACGTGTGCTATTATTCCCTATCCTGAAAAGTAAGTCAGCATTTTCAGACCTCTGTCCCCCAGCCCCCTACTCTTTCTGTCCACTGCCTTTGTATACAGATCTATGTTTTACTAACTTCTCTTTTTTGGCCTCCGTTCCAAGTTTAAGCTTCCTTATTCTTAGGAACTCATTTTTCATCTATTTTTCCCTGTCCGAAGCTGTTGACAGTCTACATTACTAGCTACCATATCACAAAAGCAGAAGCGGGGGGATAAATGTCTCTGTTTTATACATCAGAGTTGATCGGATTCCTGAAGCATCACAATTCCATAACTGATTGCAGAATCTTTAAATTCTTTTAAACTCAAAAGAAAGACATATATATGAATCACTAAGCTAGGCTCCATGGGTCATAAAAATGTATAATATATGATGCTTATCTTCAGAGAATTTATATTCTGGTAAACTAAATGAAAAATAAAGAGAAATATATTATAAAAATAAGTTCCTCTAGAAGTTGAAGAGAGAGTATCACATGTAGTTAGAGATGTCATAAAAAAATGAAGTTATGTTCTTTCAGGCAGATTTCAGGAATTTTTGATAGGCGAGCATGAACTAAGACGTGAGGCCATGACCATGCCAGTCACACTAGGGGGCAGCGGGAAGTCCACCTGGCCAGCCCCTTCTAGAATAGCATCATCCAATATAATGAGCCACAAGTGAAAGCCAATTGCAATTATTTTCCAAGCCACCACCTTAGAAAAGTAAAAAGAAACAGATGAAATCAATACATTTTAACTCAACATATCCAAAATATGATGATTTCAACATCAAATAAATATAAACTATAATTGTAAGGCACTTCACATTTTGAAATTCAAAATCTTAAATGCTGCAGTGTATTACACATTCAGAGTACTTCTCAGTTTGGATTAGTCGCAGGTCAAGTGCTCAGGAGCCTCACGTGCCCAGTGGTTATATCGGACAGTGCAAAACTAGAGATAGTTTAGTTTAAGGAGCCTAGATTTTGATCTTAACATCACCCACACTGAGCAGGGTACAATCATGTGCACAATGGTGCTCAGTGAAGCCTATGAGAAAGAATTATTTCAATAAATGCTTCCAGGGAAGACACAGATTTATGAAACTTCGGAGACAGACCTTTCTGCTATGATGTAGGTGCTGGTGTACTATGGAAGAAAATCTTAATTGGTCACCCTATCACCTTTTCTAAATGCCAGTTTCTGATATTAGATGTTGACATTTTAATGCCTCTTTTTCTGCCTCCTTAACTACATAACACGTATTTCAATGAGGTCACCAACATCACCCTGGGACAGAGGTCTTCACATCATAGACTCTTGTCAGTGACATCACCAACTCCAGGCCCTGAACGTCATCTGGGTCTCCCAGAGCAAATCCAGCTGCCCCAAGAATTGCTTTGGACAACTTCAGAACTTTTGGAAATTTGCAGTTATTTTGCATTACCACCATGGTGTGTATTTTCAGATTTTCAGTCTGGGTTCTGCCTCATTTTTTCCTTTGGACCCCAGGGCTTATCCAATAATGCTGGTCTTCTCAGATTCTCTGCAGCTCCTTTTGTTCAGGTGCTCACTGCTCACTTGATTCCAATGACCTTCAATATGACCTCCTGACTTAAGTCCCAGCCACTGTGATCCATTCTCCCACTGGTGCTAGGATAGTTCCAAAAATAAATTGGAGTATGATTCTTTTTTTCAAAAGATCACCACTGTTTCTAGTGAGGTCTCAAATTGGTTTCCACAGGACTGCTTTTGACTCTCAATGAGGTTTTGTTCTATTTAGCTATGAACATTGTTTAATCATCATCATCATACTTTAAGGTTTTCTATTGAATTCACCTCAAAACCACAACTAGATAGAATCTCCTGCTTAGTGTGCTTGGCTCCCTTTATGTGAGGTTAGCACCTCTGGCCTATGGAACTAAGTCCAAACTTCTCACATTCACAGCTCTCAGTGCACTTGTCTCAGATTACTTTCTACAAACTCTATTTCTTGGGTGATATGCTTCCTATACTTACTGCTACTAAAGTGGAAGGAGTAAGAGCTAAAAAAGTTCCAGGGATTACTGTGTTTCAAAGGCAAGGTTCACAGAAATTCCCAACACTACCCAATGGGAAAGTGACTTTTTATGGAATAAGAAATTAGGTCTATGACCATGATGATAGGGTCGTACAGCTGGTACATATCAGAATGAGATTTGAAGTCTGAACTCTTGGATTCTAGAGCTCAAGCAGTTCAGCGTTCAGCTGTGTTTTGGCCTCTCTGTGGTGTTAGGGACTTTGTCACCCTGGAGAGATTGCTCCAGCCCGCAGGTAGCGATGCTTTTCTCATCCCCCCAGACACAGACAACTGTGACCTGTGTCATTGATGAAGTCTTCTGTGACATGTCCTGATAGATCCTTCCTACTTTTCAGTCCTATGGAGGGATGTGACAAGTAGTTCAGCAATACTGGTTTTTCTTTTTTACATTGGTAGCTGTTTGTAAGTATTCCACCTACTGGCTTTCGTGAGTCACTCTATTTCTTTATGTCTCAATTTCCTTTTCTTAAAATGGAGATTCTAATAGTACTTAGAGTGTTATTGTCAGAAAGAAATGCCAGGGGATAATACATGGAGACTGCTTAGAATCGAGCCTGAACACAGGAAATGATCAGCACTGGTTAGCAGGTTAGCTATTATTATTCTCACCATTTTTAGCACTGCACTGAGTATGGAGGAATTTGCATTGGAAGTTTCTATACCCGCAGTTCCTAGCATCACATGTTTTACCCAGTAAGTGTTCCGTAAGTGTCTGGTGAGCTGAAAATGGCAGTGCTATTTCTTTCTTCCCTCCTGGACTTGCGCACTGCGGAGCTTCCTATACCTAGCAGTGTTCTGCTGCTTTGACTTCACACGTCTCTAGAGTTCTTGTTTTAAAATATCTCTGTCTACTCAGCACGAATCTGTTAATTTCTCAGTTTATACTTTTTTTTCACTCCCTCTGCTATGCTTCTGTTCTAAAGGGTGAAAACAAATTAAGCAATAAGAAAGTTTAGTTTCCATTTATAAGTAGCTTACTTTCTAGTGGACGAGAAAACTATATACAAGGCTACGAGTAAATTGTACGTACACTAAAAAAATCAAATAGTGGAGGATGAATGAGAATATTGATTAATTAAGGGAGATGGCTCTTTTAATAAAGGTGGAAGGCTTCTCTGGTGAGACTTGTGTGATGGGAGGGACCAATCCAAGAGTCAGGCAAGAGTGTTTCCAGGTAATTGGACAGCACAAAAAAGGTCCTGAATTTGGAATTGGTTTGGAGTTTATGAAGAATAGAAAGAAAGGCTGCTTTACACAGTAAGGAAAGGAAGCCTGTGAGCATGGTGCCGGTTCATTCATCGCTATTTTATACATAAAAATATGAAATTTTTAAAAAGACACTAGGGTTTCCCCTGGATACTTTAATACAGAAATTGAAATGATTCCTTTACATTGTAAAGGAATCACTCTTGCTTAAGCAGAGTGAAAAGAGAGGAGCGGGACAAGAGAGGAAGGTGGAAGAACAGTTAGAAGCCACTGAAGAAGTAAGTGCAGGTGGTGGTGATGGTCTACACTGGAGCAGTTATGGATGTGGTGAGATGTATTTGCATTTAGGTATAAAAAATACTATGGAATCTTCAAATATTTATAAAAGTGGAAAGACTAGAAAAACAAACTTGTATGTAGTCATACATAATCAATATTTCAGTTTTCTCTTTTCTTTCCGCCTTGCCTTGCCTTGCCTTGCCTTGCCTTTGCCCTTGCCCTTGCCCTTGCCTTTGCCTTTGCCTTTGCCTTTGCCTTGCCTTGCCTTGCCTTGCCTTGCCTTGCCTTGCCTTCCCTAGCCTTCCCTTCCCTTGCCTTGCCTTGCCTTGCCTTCCCTTCCCCTCTCTTGCCTTGCCTTGCATTCCCTTCAGCCCTCCCTGTGCAGAAGCAATCCTAGACAATATGTAAATTAAGGGGAGTGGGTGAGTTCCAACAACACTATAAAAACAGGTGGTAGCTGGATTCAATCCATGGGCCATAGTTGGTTAACCCCTGGCTTAAAATCCTACATGGTAAATACCACCCATCATTTCATATTCACCAGAAATTAACTCAGAAAGTATCTCTAACAGGTCAGATCCGTCTTTTCTTCTCCCTCCTTCTCCTAGTTGTTGTTTGGTTACTGTATTACTATTATCACACGTAGAATTTGAGGTTCTTATTGTTACCTAATATCTGTGTTTACTATTTCCCTATTGTGTTAAGAATGTTTATGCTTTACAGGTTTTTTATAATTTATTATCTTTATTTTTAAATTAAATTTATTGGGGTGACATTGGTGAATCAAATTATATAGATGATGTGTTTAAGTTGATTTTTGCCCAAATTGGAATCCAAATAAAATTTGCACATTGAGGTCAATTTGTCTCTTAAGTGTACTTTAAACTATAACAATTTCTTTTCCTTTTTATGAAGTCAATTAAAGTGTTTTTGTTTGTGGTATAATTTACACACATTTCAAGAATGCAGCTCTATACATTTTAAATACCCATATAAGAACCTTGCCAATTATGAGCCCGACAATTTCAAGGGACATGCCTTTCCTAGTCAATAACCCCCCTGAAAAAAACCCTATTCTGTTCTTTGTAGTGCAGAATGTTTTCAGCTGCTTTTGAATTACTTAGGGGGAAAAAACCTCTTCAATGTCTTATAAAATTAACATTATTTTTGTTTTTTAAAAGCTGGATCTTTTGTCATGTAGACTTTCCCACATTCTGTATTTATGTGATTACATATTCATAGTGTCATCAATACATTCTTCTATCCCCTGACATGCTTAAGATCTGAAAATTATATCTAGAGGATTTATTACTTTCAGGTGCACAGATGGTGACTGGGACTGCCTATTGCATCTCAGGGGACACACGGTCTGGTTATCACTCATTAAGTGATATTAAGATTGAGCAGTGCTTCCTGGTGCTATTTTTATGACTCATCCTTTGTGAAGATCCCCATCAACTTCTTACCTAGTAGTTTTAACAGCCACAGAGGTGTGGTGCTTTGATCAGTACGGTTGCATTAGAGGAAGAGATATTTTGGAGAGCGGATGGGCTGGCTCTTAGATGGGAGAGGAAAACATGGGCAAAGGCTTCTAATTTGAGCAACTAGGTGAGTGTTGCTCTTACCTGATTAGGAGATGGCAGAACTTTGAGGGAAAAACAAATCAAGCTTTTGACTTTGGAGATGTTACATTGGAAATGTCTATTAGATATCCAAGTGAATTTATTGAGTTTAATAGAGGAGTCGAGAGAATTTGTGACTGAGTACCTAAATTTGGGAGTCTTCAGTGATCTATGAAGTCTTGGGATGAAACACCTTTCCAAGGAAGAGATACAAATAGTGAGACTGATACAGGGTGTGGCCAAGGGGGCGGACAAAAAAAGAAAAGATTTGGAATAGTGTCCAGAATTCAAAGTGTATAGGAATATTGGAGAGACATATAAGATGTCCTCCACCCCCCCTCCCCCAGGGGGAAGAGACAAATAGAGCCAGGGCCATTGAGAGCTGTTTTGCATAGCAACAGTTTTGCAGCTAACCTCTGGAATGATTATTTAACATATCTATAACCTTTAACTGGTTTCATAGATATGTTAAATAGCTGTGGCCAAGTTTTGAGCCAGGGAGAAGGGAGTAACCCAGAAGTGGCAGCCATTGAAGAGAGAGCCATGCGGTTTGGGGCAGAGTGTGGACCCCTACAGTCATGTAAAAGAGAGCCATGTGGTTTCAGCAGAGTGAGGACCCCCTCTTGGTGAGGTGAAAGAGGGAGCCACGTGGTTCTGGTGGAGTGCGGACCCCCTCTTTCCCAGGTAAAAGGGAAAACCACGCAGCTTTTCCAGAATGGAGATCCCTGCAGCCAGGTGAAGAAGAAAGCCACATGCTTTTGGTGGAGTGCGAACCTCTGCAGCTTTGGTAGAAGAGGCCCACGCGGCTTTGGGGTGCCCCCTTTGGCCGCATGGCCTGGAAAGCATGAGAGACTTTGGCTGGAATTGGGTACAAAGAACTCCTGCCAGTGGACCATGAGAGGGTACCACAGTACTTTGGATTAACTAGAGATCCTGCACAGTGACACAGCTGACCGTGCCAATGCAGCCTGCAATACAGACGTGTGCTCTTTTTCCTGATTTACAGTACCCGGAGTTGGGACAGTGGGAGAAGGGGAGCTGTGTGGGTGTAGGAGTACACCCTAAAGGACTTTGATATTTTAGTGGAGGCATTAGGCCTGAATAGCATTAAATAAACATTTTGTTTCCCCTTTCACAAATCTCTGGCATTGAGAGATATCTTTCCGATTGGCGACGGACAGAAGAGCCCAGTATATTTTAGTATTTTGTTCTCGGGAAGGGCCCCTGTTCTGTAGCAGTTTTTGGCATCCCTATGGGGGCTGCCAAATATTGCCCCCCCTTGGACCTCTTGTTCAGTAACAAAACGACCCCAAATGAAGACCTTTATGCAATTGCTACATAGACCAAGAAAGTTTTTAATATTCAAGACAGAACGCACCTTAGAAAATCTTAGATAATACTGGGATTTTACAGCTAGAGAAACTGGGGTCTGAAATGGCAGGAGATGTAACACTCAGATTAGACAGAGAGGATTTGGAGCCAGAACCATTCTGCTTGGCCCTGCAGTATCCCTTCATAGCATGAAGGTGCTCTGAGCCTCAGCCTCCTAGTAAAATAGCAATGCCCACACCAAGGAAAATAGCTAGTGCTTATTTGTTTGGCTAATTCCCAACTGTATTTTAGGGTTCAGTACAGTTCTCCTTTCTCTGGAGAAGCTTCCTCTCACTTTCTCTAACCTCCCTTCCACTGAGCTGTGCTGCCCTGGAGTCTCGGGGCACCTCCATGGAGGCACATCTTACCCCCCATTGTGACTGTCTGCTGTGAGTTATTTCCTTCTCTAGAACAAAAGCCCCTTCAGGGCTTGGTCAGTGCCCAATACATTCTCAAAAAACAAGAACCTAGTACATTTTCTGGCACAGCAGAGGCCCTCAATAAATAATGGTGGAAGAAACAAAGGAAGAAATAACGGGTGAAGAAAATGATTGGAAAAAAAGAAGGAAGGAAGGGAGGGGAGGAAGAGAGAAATATGAAAATCTTTCTCATTAGGTGGAGTTTTTTAAGACTAGGGCATTTTCTTTTCAGTTCTGTATCTCCGACCCTTACCACAGAGTAATAATAATAAAAATAACTGTACTAATTACAAAAATATACCAAATTATTATCATGTCATTATTATTGGCCAATATTTTATTGTATTGTATGTGCTATTTACAGAAACTTTTTAAATGGGGTAATTCTTCTAAACAGATATTTTCAGACAAATAAAATGAGGCCCCAAGCAGCAAAATCGCATGTTACTGGTCATGTTAGTGACAAGTGCCAGAACTAGAGTTTCTTTCCTGCAAGTTTCCAAAATACCTTCTTTGGGTCAGAACTGGAAACTGTCACATCGGTGACAGAGGCACAACTGAAGTGACTGGAACACAGTAAGTAACTGCTCCACGAGCATTAGCTAATGTCATCACTAATTCTTTATGCCTTTCTGAGTGAGGCTCCCACGTCACCTGCCCACAATGACCTTGCAGTTTTCATACTCATAACATATAAAGTAGTGTGCGCATTTCTGTTTTACCTTTTCTTTAAATTTGTAAATTGTTTTTATTTATTTGTATTGCATTTTTCCACTCTCATTTATCCCCCTCACACTACCCCCACCCTTGCAATGACCACACTTTTGTCCATGTCCACGAGCCTTTTTTCCTTTTTGCTTGACCCCTCTACTCCCTAACCTGACCCCTCAACCCTAGCCATCACCCTGCTCTCCATCTATGAGTCTGTCTCTTGTTAGTTCAGTTTGTTCATTAGATTCCACATATGAATGAAATCGTATGATACTTCTCTTTCTGTGACTGGCTCATTTCACTTAGCATGATGTTTTCAGGTCCATCCAGTGATTCCACTTCTGGGAATTTATCTGAAGAAACCCAAACACTAATTCAAAAAAACATATGCCCCCTTATGTTCATTGCAGCATTGTTACAATAGTCCAAGATATGGAAACAGTCCAAGGGTCCATCAGTAAATGAATGGATATAAAACTACGGGACATTTACACAAGGGAATACGAGTCGGCTGTAAAAAAGAAGACGATTTTGCCACTTGCAACAGCATGGATGGACCTGGAGAACATCATGCTGAGTCTTTTAGACTCAGTGGTAAACACCTTGTGTACTGAGACAGTACTCACAATACTATTACATCTGTCACTGTTTGAACTGTAGTGCTAGCTAAAAGGTTGGTGCTCTGTAAATGCTCCAGAATGGATTGGTTGGTTTTTTAATCTAGAGGTAGCTTCTGTGCAGAACAGAAAACATCAAATGGACTGGAGAAGGTTCTAGTTCTGCTTTAGTTACCAGACATGAAGAGGGAGCCAGAGGACAACCACGTAAACTCTCCATTCTCCTACTTCTGATCCACAAAAGTGGGGTGATAGTCTCTGTCCCCAGGAGTACAATGGCTCAAAAATAGGATAATGCAAATCATAAATTGCAGGGCAGGTACAAAGTTTTATTGTCCCAGTGATATTTTAGCCCTTTCTGCTTCTTGCTACATTATTACCACATTCTCGTTTAAATGAACACTCAATATTCACCAAATGATTTTTCCTAAATCAATAATATAAACAAAGAAAACAAGATGATCTAGTAAAAGAGGCTCAGGAAATTGACTCTCAGGATGTGAGTACAGCACTCTTAGAAAGGCAGGCTGATACAATGTGCCACTAACTCTATAAGTCAGAGAAGAATTTACCAGAAAGCTTGCAAGGAAATGCATTTTCTACAATTCACTTCAGCATAGCAATTCTCTGGAGATAACACCATTCACACTCCATTTCAAATTAAAAAACATATGCTTTTTCCTCTCTCAAAAAAAAAAAAAAGGAAGGGAACATGGCCCATTTTCTTTCCTTCACAAAAACAAAAGCTTTTAAAATGATAAAAACTGCCTTTGCTTGATAAAACAGCCATCTGCATCTGATTTGGTTAAGTGTTAATCTTCTATCTTTTTTATATTATTATTATTATTGGTTGGAGAAAAATACATGAATACAAAGAGAGTCTTTTGGAAAGGTCACACAGTTTTGACTTCAATTATCCTGAAACTGGACCTCACCCTCAGGTTCACCCCAAAATGGAATCTTGGCCCTTAGTAGAAGGATTTGAAACAAAGCTTGAAGAAATATTTCTAATTATTTATGAATGATATCGTGCCTTTCCCCTCCCCCACTTTTATGATGTTGGTGGAGAAGAGATATTAAGAAACTTTAGGATGAAAAATAGCGATTGCATTTGGCATTTATATGACCCTCTATTATTGTCATCATTTTTATTAGTTATTTCTCATGGCAGTTGTAGAAGAGAGATCGGATAAGCTTAGCATTCAGAGTGGGTGAGCTCCCCATATGCTGTTAACTCTCATGCAATGGTCATAAACACCAAATGGCATGCCATATGAAACAGGCGCAGGGCGGGCCACCCAAATATGCAATTATGATAACGGAAGATGGCATCACCTGTATAAATGCTACAGCAGCTTCAGAATTACTCTCATGGAGATGGTTCCTTTGAGTTTAGGACAAAGAAAGAAAAAAGAAGGTTTGTTGATAATACTCTTAAAAGGATGGGCTGATGTCAAAAGGTGAAGTCTGAAAATGACATCACTATGCAAAAGGGGGCTGGAGCAGTTTCAACTATGCAGCTGACCTTGAGTAACGTGTCTGAAATGCATAGGTGTAGGTGGTATAAGCACATCTTTTCAGTGAATGCTGTAAATGTATTGTTCTTTCTTATGACTTTCAAAATAAAATTTTGCTCTGTCTAGCTTGATTTATTGTAAGAATATAGTAAATAGTACAAGTAACATATAAAATACGTGCTAATTAACTGTTTGTGTTGTCAGTAAAGCTTCTGATCAACAGTAGGGGATTAATAATTAAGTCTGGGGAAGTCAAAAGTTATACTCATGGGGTGTTGGCACTCCTAACCCCCATGTCATCCAAGAATCAAGTGTATATACTGATGCTTGAACTATGTGGTGTAAAATGATGACTGTTACTATACCAGATGGACAAGTAGAAGGTCAGAAGACATAGGTTTCGGTACCCTGCTCTGCAACCTACAAACTACATAGCTTATATCTTGGATTTTACAACTTTGGTCCCCTTTTTGGACCAAAATGGGTATGATGACTTTAGTCCCTTAAGGTAATACTGGGGAAGAAAGCAGGATCAGCAAACCAGGGCCACCAGGCTACACTGACACTTAGCAGACAGCTTCTAAGCAGAAGGAGTAGCAAAGGTCAAGGTCACAGGGGGAGAGTCCGCTGTGAAGGGGGCAGGCCTGCAGAAGGGCAATAAGATCAGAGCTGGGACCAGATCACAGGAGGGTGGGGATGCTGTGCTGGGGCTTTGTGACAATGATGAGGAACCACCGCTTAGTTACCTTTTGCTCTTTAGTGGTTTGTGTGTTCATTTTTGGTAGCAGAGGAGTGAAGTGTTAAGTGGTCTAGGAAAGGAAATTAATCCAATTAAATAAAATGGATTGGTAAGGAAAGAGAAGTAGCAGGAAGACCAGTGGGAGACTTTTTAAAAAAATGTGGTCCAAACCCGTGCAATTGGAGAGGGGAGGAGGGGAAGGAAAGCAAAGGAGAAATACAGGGGATGGAGTTAGATTTCTGTATGCAGCACCTGTGTGCATGATGGGTATATACAGGCAGTATGTGTTATCTGTTATAATTTCCTCTGCTGGGATGGCCTTTGCAATTTGGTGATGACCCCTCTGATGGTGATTACTGTGTTGTGTGCAGCTGTGGCTGAAGAAAGTGACTTGGGGGAGCAGGATTTATCACAGGAGTCAGAAGGCAGCCCTGTGAAGACGAGTTTGTAAGGCAGATTCAGGCTTTCATTCAATAAGGTCCCTTTCCTTTCTGAGCAACCCCCAGCCAATCAATCTCCTCTTTCTTCCTGTGTTCAGTATCCCTGTTCTCATGAATGATAGAATCCTAGAGTGTTAGAGCTCCCAGGGATTGGCTCATAAAAGGAGAGTGACATAGATACTGGCAGACACTGAACTAAAAAATAGTGCTTATAGTATTAGGGGTTTTGGGTTCAAATAGTGTTTCTATGTCATGCATGCTGCATGAATGCAATGGTTCTGACCTTAGGTAAGAATAAAACATGGCTTCAGTTTCTTCCCTTGTGAAATGGATATACAAACTCAGAAATGACATGCATTGTTGTGGATTAAATAAGATAGTGCACACTAAGCATTTGGCATGAGACTAGTCCACAGAATGAAAGCTGAGCAAAATGGTAACTCTTCTAATGAGTATGAGGAAGTTTGTTTGCCCCCACACATAACATTTTTCCCATTCTCACTCCCCCCACCCCCTTCCCTCTCATAGTGACATCAACTACCCTGAAACCGGTTTCCCTGCTTAGATTGGACCTTTCCAGTTTGGATACTACAGAGGTTCCATACTCGAGATTATCAGTTATTATGAGGTAAAATTAGGGAGACAGATAGGTGACATGTAGCCACTGCAGACTACCTTGACCTTCAGAAGTGAATGTCTGAGAGACTACTTAGATTGTACAATAGGTGGGGCATACCATGATAAAGATCTTGAAAGTATAAAACCCTGGCCGGTGTGGCTCAGTGGATTGAGCACGGGCCTGTGAACCAAAGGATCAGCGATTCGATTCTCAGTCTAGGGCACATGTCTGGGTTGTGGGCCAGGTCCCCATTAAGGGTGTGTGTGAGAGGCAACTACACATTGATGTTTTGTTTCCTCTCTTTCGCTCTCCCTTATTCTCTCTCTAAAAATAAATAAATAAATAAATAAATAAATAAATAAATAAATAAATTTAAACAAAATACATTTAAAAATAAAAGTTATAACTTTAAAAAAGTATTTCTCAAAGGAGAAAAATGTGAACAGAGACATAATTGATTATGGCCAGCATTGAGGTTGATTCTCAATTCTCAAGTCACTTGGTCTAAGCCAGTGGTTCTCAACCTGGTGGTGACTTTATGTCCAGGGGGACATATGACAATGTATAAATGTATTTCTTGTTTGTCACTACTGGGAGGGATGCTACTGACATCTAGTGAGTCAGAGATACTGTTCCTTCAATGCGCAGGATAGCATTTCCAGGACAAGAATGATCTGGCCCTACAGTGTCAGTAGTCTGATGGTTGAGAAACCTTGGTCTAAGGCAATCATTATAACTCTTCCCTATTTGCCACAGATGGGTTCAGGTATCCAGTGAAATACACACAAGCCAATGAATGTCACATTCTGTTTGTGTCTATTACTCATCTTGGGGTCAGCATATTTTCTCAATTGGCTAAAGGGAAGAACAGTGTTTCAAGACTAGAAATCTTATTTCTTCACTTAAGGTGAATAAGGAAACACAATGCCCCATTTGCTGCTGGCCAAAATCTCATGAACACTAGAAGAATGAATCTGAGAATCCAGAACATACTCCAAGGATAGCTAAAAAGAGAGATGGAAATAATTCAAGTTCTTTGAATGCATTCAACTTCAAATCTCGCCCAGTTCTGGATATTTTATGATGTAATAAATGCCATTTTTGTATGTGTCAGTTTACCTCAGTTTTTCTTTTTTTACTTGCAAACGTAATCCTAGCAACTAAAATCCTGAGTAAGTGATTTCCTACTTTTTCAGAAGTTTTACCTTATTTGATGGATTTTCTTGCTTGGGCTGCAATAGTGTCCCAGCAATAAACTCCTCCTCAATTCTATACCATGGCCTACCCGTGGACGGTCCTTCCTTTCATCTTTCATTAATGGAGCTTTTTCCACTCAGGATTAACAAAAGTGAGGGGAAGAAGAACTTGAAGTACTATGCAAGAGGAAAAGGAAAATAAACACAGGAGAGAAGTGATATTTTTAGGTGAAAGTTTGAAGTCTCTAGTCCAGCCCCAAAGATTGTCACAATTCAACTCAATTAAAAGTAGTAAGCTTCTATTAAGGAACACTGAGAACTCTGCCAGGGGCCCAGGGTACCTTGATTAGAAAAGGCCAAATTCTTTTCTTACAAGGTGTTCACGGTCCCTTCTAGGGCATAGATGCAGGTGAAGTTAATGAAAGTATGGGAGGATGGGGGCCATGGTGGTCAGGCAGGGAATAAGAAAGAGAAGTAGCCCCGAGGTCAGAGTACTTCAGTAGGTCTCTCTCCTGGCTCCTCCCTCTGTATCTCCTGATCTATTTCTGAGTGGACCATTCCATCTTACAATTCACCTCATGGAGTATTCTTTCTGTCATCTTGTCTGCCTCCGTGATCAAGAGCACAAAAGAAAAATTCTTATCATACTTTCCTTCTGGAGCTCATTCTTTTGGTTGCTTCCTGGTTTGAGAGACATAGAGGACAATGACGCCTGAATGACTGTTCCTTTCAGGGAAGGACACCAATGCAATATCCACATGGATGAGGAAGGCTAGTCATGCAGCCATGCCTTGCTTTCATTACAATCCAACGCACAACAACAGAGGACTATGCAATGTCAGATGGGGTTGACATAGCACAGATTACAGAAACAGTTGCAGGAGAGTCACCCCCTCCTAGAAAGGAACACACAGTAGAAAAGCAAAGAGAGGTGAACAAAAACAAGGAGAAACATATACCTAGGAAGAATTGCTAGGATTTAATGGCATGCCAAATGAAAAACAGGGTGGGGTAACAAGGACTCTAGCATTTGAATAGAAGCTAACTTGGAGAGTGATTCTGTCACAAAGAAAGATAGGTTGGCCCTGTCTGGTGTAGCTCAGTGGATTGAGCACAGGCCTGCGAACCAAACAACCATGGTTTGGTTCCCAGTCAGGGCACATGCCTGGGTTGCAGGCCAGTCCCCAGCAGGGAACACACAAGAGGCAACCATACATTGATATTTCTCTTCCTCTTTCCTTCCCTTATCCTCTAAAGAATAATAAATAAAATCTTTTAAAAAAGAGAAAGATAGGTTGGGGAGAGAGGTTAGGAGGAGCTAGTTTGTGAAACTAATGATGAGTTTGTTCCTGGTTATATTACCTTTAGGACTGCAGCGTCTTTTCAAAATGTCATGTTCCAGGACTAATTAAAGGAAGAACATGAGGATGGATATAAGGAGGGTAACTTCAGAAAAAAGAAAGTCTAACCTACAGAGGAACAAACAAGCATTAGTTTCTATCTTGTCCCCAGTACTTTATAATACAATGTACAGTAGAAAGGGGTGGCTTTTGTAAATAAATGTAAATATGTACCCCCCCAAAAAAAAGAAGAAAGAAAAAGCAAGTTTTTTCTGAAGTCAGTGTATAACAGTGGTCAGAGATGTGAGTGAATATGTCTTTCCTGTTTCCCACCCGTACCATTTCTGTCAGGCATAAAAAATAGACCAATTTGTCATTGTGTCTGCATAATGTCAGGGTAAAAGTACACTGTTCCCTTCCCTTAGCAGAGGTCACTGGGAAGAGTGTCTTCAAGACTGTCTGAAGGAAAACAAATGAGCAAGCCAAGAAATGGGAGGTGAGGTGCTCTGCCGTGGCAGGGGAAACGCCGGGATGATGATTTTTGGAAAATTGCATTGGTTTTATCCAACACAGGACCGTTTTAATCATTGCATCAGGGGAACTGCTTCAAGGACGGAGGGATAATGCATGTTTCAGAGAGGCTGATAGGAAGATAATGGGTCTTTAAATGTCTTGAACAGGGTTTTAAGTGAGCAAAAGTCCTTGGACATCTGTTTGGGGGTGTGGGGTATGAGTTTCAAAGGAAACATCAAGGTTCCCAATGGGCTCAGAGAAACACTTGAGGAGGCAGACTATAGCAGGGCTCTCCGGAGGGAGAGGAGGCATCTTTTGCAAAGTCCATTCAGGGCCTAACATCCTCTCCAACCCCATTTCCCAGCCCGATCCACTGAAAGTAACTGGTGACAAAGGATGGATAGACAGAAGAACAGTCACCCTGATAGATACATGGACCTTGTAACAATCTCATGTCCAAATTTTCCAAACCTTTGTTAGAGAACAGATTCCAGTGCCAAGAATTCACAGAGGCATATTGGGGCGTTGGGTGGGGTGGGGGCTTACATTTACTTTTAACCCTGTGAATTTAATGAACTAGGGAGAGATTTTGGCATTAAATTATCCAGGTTCATATCCCTGCTTTTCTTTTTTTTTTTTTTTTACATTAATTTTTTTTTTTAATTTATTGAGTTATTTTTCAAGTACAGTTTTCTTTTGTCAATTTCTCCCATCCCAACCCCCCCCTCCATCCCGTCTCCCCACCTCCCTCCCATCCCCTCCCTCCCCACAGACCTCATCCCTGTGTCTTTCATATTTGTTCTTCAAAATCCCTCCTCATTTTTCCCCTTAAATTCCCTTCCCTCTCCCCTCTGGTCGCTGCCCACTTGTTCTCTATTTTAGTGTCTTTGTTTTTATTCTATTTGCTTGTTTATTTTGTTATTTAGCTTCCTGTTAAAGGTGAGATCATATGGTATTTGTCCTTCAATGCCTGGCCTATTTCACTCAGCATAATGCTTTCCAGTTCCATCCATGTTGTTGCAAAGGGTAGTAGCTCCTTCTTTCTCTCTGCTGCATAGAATTCCATTGTGTATATGTACCACAATTTTTGGATCCATTCATTTACTGACGGGCACCTAGGTTGCTTCCAACTCTTGGCTATTGTAAATTGTGCTGCTATGAACATTGTGGTGCATAGGTTCTTTGAAATTGATGTTTTAGGATTCTTGGGATATAATCCTAGCAGTGGAATTGCTGGGTCAAAAGGCAGGTCGATTTTTATTTTTCTGAGAAAATTCCATACTGTTCTCCATAATGGTTGTACCAGTCTGCAATCCCACCAACAGTGAACTAAGGACCCCTTTTCCCCCAACCTCTCCAACATTTGTTGTTTATTGCTTTGTTTATGATAGCCATCCTGACTGGTGTAAAGTGGTAT
Source organism: Artibeus jamaicensis (assembly GCF_021234435.1). Lineage (NCBI taxonomy): Eukaryota > Metazoa > Chordata > Mammalia > Chiroptera > Phyllostomidae > Artibeus > Artibeus jamaicensis. The sequence continues at coordinate 2,883,758 of NW_026522030.1, forward strand.
CTCATTGTGGTTTTAATTTGCATCTCTCTGATAGCTAACGGGTGCTCAATATCCCTGCTTTTCTAAAAAATTAATTAATTAATTAAGAGAAGGGAAAGTAGGGAGAAAGGGAGAGAAACATCATTGTGTGGTTGCCTTTCTCATGCTCCCTACCGGGGACCTGGCCTGCAACCCAGGCACGTGTTCTGATTGGTAATTGAACTGGTAACCCTTTGTTTTGCAGTCTGGTGCTCATTCCGCTGAGCTACACCAGCCAGGGCATATCCTTGCTTTTCTATGAATTACCTGTGTATCTTGGGCAAGTCAACTTCACCTCACCAAATTGGGTTCTTCTCTTGAAAAGTGAGAATAAGTGTTCCTATCTAATGATACTTGTAAACCCAAAATGTTACAGTATACCATTGCTATGACAGTGATTCTTCTTTTATATTATTATTATTAATATTAATATTATTACTATATTTTAGTAAAGGGGGTTGCTCTATGATGACATAAACGTCCCATCACCTCCCCGGACCTTACTTTTCTTCTACGTTAAATGTAGCATTTTGATTAATGATATGCATAATAATGATATATAAGGAACTCTCACCATATACCAAAAATTTTCTAAACACTATACATACATTTACTCAAAAATTAGCTTATGCTATATGTACCATGACTGACCCTATTTTGATACTGAGAAAAATGAGACATGGAGAGAGAGGTTGATCTTCTCACTTCAGGTCACACTGTGGGTAAAACTGAGATACGACTTCAGACTTTGCAAGGTCAAGACTACCTCTCCAGTTCCCCTAGTGGCTGCCTAAGAACACGTGGGCCCAGACACAGGCCATTTGCAGGTCTAGTTCTTGGTCCCAGCGTTACACCTTACTCTGCAGAAAGGTCATATGAAAGTCTTAGCTTCAGGAGAGGAGCCCCTGGTGTTCCTGGTAGCTTCTCTTGGCTCAACACCCACAAGGCTGGAAATGGGGTTGTTTCAATTAAAGTTAAAGAAAAATGCATGCAAAAACACAAAACAAAAACAAAAACTTCTGAGGAAGTTTGTATCAAAGCTGGAAGAGACCACCGAGCCCATCCAGATCTTTCCTCTCAATTTCAAGATGGTGAAAAGAAACTGAGATACAGAGGGAGAGGGTGGCCCCAGATCACACAGTGAGAAAGTAGCAGAATGGGGACTAGACCGTGCAGATTCCTAGGAGCATGCTCTTTGTCTTACACTAAGTGCTCAGCACTGAACTCAGACCTCAGCACAGCACTGAGACCCTGCTCTGACCTTTTATGGGCATAGAATTTATGTGCATAGTGATCAAAATACCAATATACAGGGTCCAGCACAAATAAGCCCTCTTTTTACTACAAAATCTTTTAGTACAAAATCATAAGCATGTAATTCTTTAGCATAAAAGTATCGCACTCAAGCACACCCTATGACATTATAGGTGAAATGTTCAAATTAAAACTATGAATTATTACCTCCATATTATTACCCTGCCGACTACACTCACCCAGGCCTGACTTCTGCTGGACCCTATATTTTTATTTACAGATTAGAAAAGTTGACTTTGAATAAGGTGGAGCCCCTATATTGAAACAAACACCTGGTTAGGTGCCCAGGACAAGGTTGGGTATGCAGCAGGTATTTTATCAAACTCCTTAAGTAAGACTGAACCTCTTGATGGCAGACACGTGACTTGTTTCATTCACCTCCCAGTTGTCCTTCCATTTCAAGTCTTTCACTGCATCTGTGCTTTTATGGACACAACTTGTTGTTCCCATTGTTTGTGAGTCAGCAAATAGATCACACTCTATCAGATGACCAAACTGGAATTTTATTTTATTTTATTTTTTTATTTTATTTCATTTTTAAAAAGATTTTATTTATTTATCTTTAGAGAGGAAGGGAAGAAGAGAGGGAGAGAAACATCAATGTATGGTTCCCTCTCATGCATGTGCCTCTGGGAACTGGCCTGCAACCCAGGCATGTGCCCTGACTGGGAATCGAACCTTGATCCATTGGTTTGCAGGCCCGTGCTCAATCCAATGAGCTACAGCAGCCAGGGCACCAAGATGGAATTTTAAAAAAATCTATACTAAGCTTCTACTGCACTGCCATTGAAAGGAGGCTTTAGCTCAATGGGTGGCTCATGGCAGCCTTCCATATACATCAGCTATTAGCACTGCCGCTCAGAGAGCTCATAATAGCCTCTGGGGACAAATCATGACTATTGAAGAGTCCCCATTTTCTCCAAGAAGCCTCAAAATAATGGGGAGATTATCACTTTAACAAATAACTCAAACACAGTACAATTATTAATGGCAAAACCACAGGGATTTGTGAATGCTACAAATGACAAGCTCAAAGCAGACCTCAGAGATAGGAAATGCTGAATAGGGTTTTGATGGGTGAGTAGAAGCAGGGAAAGCTACTCCAGCAAGAGCAAACTGGAAAGAGAAATCATGGGATTATTCAGAACATTCATGGAATTGCAAGGAGGCTGTCGGCCACTGAACAGACAAGAATGGGAGAGTAATATGGTCAGATCTGCATTTTAGGAAGAAGACTTTGCCAGTAGCTTGGACACAAGAAAGGGAGACAGAAGTTGCAAAGGAGAGTATTAGGAGGCTATTGAAGTAATAGAGACACAATTGAACAATCCCACTCTTGTATACATGTCAAAAGGGAACGAGCACAGGATAGCAGGGATACCTTTACTCCCATGTCATTGCAGCAGCAGCAGCAGCACTATTTGCAACATCCAAGGTATAAGAGCAACCGAAGTGTCTAATAGGTGAATAAAGAATATGTGGAACATTACGTAGCCACGAGAAAGAAAGAAACCCCGCTATTAGCAGCAACGTGAACAGACCCTGAGGGCGCTATGCTAAGTGTAATAAGCCAGACAAAGACAAATACTTCATGGTACACTCATAAAAAAAGAGGAATCATTTTTTAAAAAGTCAAATGTATGGAAAATAGTAGAAAATAGTAGGAAGTGGTAGTCAGGAACTTGGGGATGGTGGGGGTAGGGACAGGTTGGTAAAGGGTAAAATTTCTCAGCTGTAAGATGAGTAAGGACTGAGACTTGAATATATGACATTGTGGCTACAGCTGGTATCACTGCATTATGTAATTTAAATTTTCTGAGAGAGTAGAACTTAAATGTTCTCACTTAAAAAAGGTAAATATATGAGGTGATGGATGTGTTTATTAACTAATTAGATGGGGGAATGCTTTTACAATATATATGTATATTGAATTATGATGATGTACATTTTATCTTATAATTTTATTTGTCAATTATAATTCAATAAAGCTTAAAGAAAGGATCATCTATGGGACAGACTTAGGCACAGGTATAATTTAGGCTTAACAGTTTATTTTGTGCTCATTTGAGCTGGGGGAATATTGAATGTAATTACTGAAATTGAAAGAAAATGAACCACAAGCAGACTCAAAATTTAGAAATAAGCAATAACATAGACAAGAGATAACAGAGGCCTGCATAGCCTAAACTGGTAGAAGAAGAGAGAGACAGATGTTTAAGAGTCATACTTGATGGGGCCTGGTGAGAGATTGGATGTCGACAGGGAGGTGGCCCTGGTGGCACCTACCCCCTCACCCCCTGCCCCTGGCATGACCAAAGCTGTCTTAGCAGCTCCTCAGCTCTCTGTTGGGCTCACAGTCTTTCCAGGGCAGGGATTCAAGTGCCTGTCCCAACACCTAGACAAGCAGACTGCTTTCTCTCCAGAGCCAGCTACGAATGGGGATCCTGGCAAATTCTTCCTCCCGCACCTCTCAACCCTGTTGTGTTTATTACTTGAGCTATTTGTCTTTGCTGAATGAACATGACCATCTGTTACTGTAACTCAACTATGAAAAAGGGATGCTTTTATTTTTCCCCGTGTCACTTTGTACTGCTTGGGTGACACCTCAAGGAAGAAAAAAAAAGGCAGAAAGCAACAACAAACGGCATCAGTGATGAAAAGGGAGAGGCTAAGCTTCCATCCCTCACACATTTTCCGCAACTGGCCGCATAAAAGGCCCCACAAGACGGGTGTCAGCGCCAGTGCCGACGCTCATCCAGCTGCCAGCACATACTGTGTCCCTCACGGAGCCCATTTCTTACAGTGAAGGGTGTTTTTCTTCTTTTCATTTTTTTTACCTTCTCACCTGGCAACAAATGTAAGATTGTAAAAGCAAGCTGCAAGGTCTATAAAACTCTTCAGACTCTCTCTGTAACACACGGTGCTTAAGTTCAGGTTATTTAATCTGTCAACTAAACCTCTCTACGATACCAACTCAACCTACTTTCCCCTCAAAAACTTCTTTTACTTAGGTATTAAAAGCTTGCCCCAAATGCAATTACCTGTAATTCTCAGGACAAGTGACATTCTTTTCCACATCTGTTCTCTTAGCCCAGAATATTGTTTTACAATGTCCCCTCCTGCCTCGCAGCACCAGCCTCACTGACCTGGTTTCCACCTCTTTGCGGTTCCACGCTCCCTCCCCCTTCAAGACCTTTCCTCTGCCTCACTCCCCCTTCCCTTTGGCCCAGGGGATGTCAGAGATCAGCACCAGCACCTGTCACTTCATGCAGGGAGTAGGTCCCCCTTCCCACCCTCACTGGATTATATCAAGTCACACTGTATTTTTCTTATTGCGTAAAGATACAGTCATCTGTCATGACACCTGTGATTATTAGGGTAATGTCTACTACTTCTTTAGAGAATCAGCTCCATAATGCTCACCCTGGTTTCCTCAATGACTAGCATAGTGCCCGGTACATGGTGGGATCTCAATAATCACACTGAATAAACGAAGCACTAGAAGAATGAATGGATTAGTCAATGAATATGAAAATCTTATTCAGTCCTCCAGGACAATCTCTAATGCCTCCTCTTACATGTAGCCCTGTGTTAGGCTCCCTCTCACCCACAACCTCTCACTCATTTGAATATTTAAAACATATTTCCCTTGTGAAATTTTTGGAGAATGGCTTCCATCGCAGTAGGGGTGCTATTTTTTTAAACCTCCTGATTAAGGGCAAAATCTTTTTTAAAAAAGCTTCTCTAGAGAATCTGGGCCTCCCTTTTATATTCTGGGGTTAGAAGAAGATAGAGCTTCTGAAAGCTTTTCTGGCCTTACCCATTAAATAGAGTCCTCCAAAGCATTTCCGAGGCACACTCAGACTCCTTGTACCTATTTAAGTGCTTCAATTTAAGAAATATAAGAAAGGTAAGAAATCTGTGATCTCTAGAAGGGAAATAAGTCATCAGCAATTTAATGGCAGAGTTTTGCCCAGAACCCAGGTCTCCTGATGTCCAGCCTAATCCCTTATCCAATTTTCTCAGTTTATTGTCATATAAAAGCAAATAGATATGGCTGAGGGAAAAAAAGAGACTTATTTCTTTCTCTCCTTTGGAACGCATTCCTAAAATGGGACAGAGGCATTATTTATCCTAGATGGTGGATTCCAAGTTTAATAAAACAAACCCTCTTGCCAAAAACTGGAAGGGTGGTTCTCTAAAGTTGAGGAGAATCACTGAATTAGGCACATCCATCACACACTGACATGCTCCTGGGATGATTTTTACAGACAAGTATATTAATCGAAAGGTTTTCACAATTTCAGTGCTTGAAATGGCTTAGGAATCAGTACATATTTTAATTGAGTATACATGTATGAAAGAGGTGGTCATGGAGGCAGTCTTAGATTCGATCTGCTGTAGCCAGACAGCACAGTTTGTTCCAAAGAAGTCTCTGCTCTACCCCAGACTTCCGGTGTTACCGTGGGCACGTCAACTCTCTTCTTTGTTTCCCCATTGGTAAAGTGAAGTTCTCGGGCCAGCTTCATAGGCTGTTTCTCTATAAATAACCCAAAGTCTTTGCAGTGAATTTGAGCACACAGTTCATGAGGACTGACAGTGTGAAAGGCACTGGACTAGATGTTTTAGTCACAGGGCGTAATACCTGACTTCGCGGTGTTCAGAGCCTAAAGAACAGAGCAGATATGTAAATAGCCAATTGGAATGAATGCAATAGAGACAAGAGGAAACTTAACTAGGACAGTTAAGAAAAGAGAAAGAACTTACAACTATGGTTAGAGAGGAGTTATTTAAATGGCTGAAGAGTACAATATGCAACACTTTCCTAATTAACTTTAAAGTATCCAGAACACTATTTCCTAAGTAAATATAAATGATCAAGATTGGTGTAAGCATATGCTGTAAGCTAAAATACACAGTGATCATGGATGGAATGTGGAAATCACCCAAGAATATGGAGGCGCTGCCGAGCCCAGCATGTTTCATGGACAGGTTTCAAAATCTCTAAGAACCACACAGTTTCTACCCAATTTCAATAGTTCTTAAGCACAAAAAGAAGAAGGGATGTTTTAAAATTTATTTTGTGAATTTGTAATAAATACTTTATTTATTCCAAAATGGGAGACGTAGGGCATACATTGTTTCCCTCACATATAAGTAGAAACTAGCACAAGGAAAATGCTATTAAATCAGGGCCATCACTTCCAGTAATGGCCACATAATGAGGACAAGTGATTTCTTGCACAAATAATAATGATAAAAACTAGACAAAATAGTTAAAAACAGGCATTTGAAGACACTGCAAAATAAAACAAAAGAGCTGGTCAAAACTGCAGAGGAGCTAATACTTCAAACGCTTCTCAGGCACCAGGAGAGAAGGGTGATGCTGCCCAGCCCTCCTGCGATTCCAGCGGCAGAAAAGTGGAAACCCTCTTGATTCCATGGGTTAGTGAAGAGGCATGAGAGGTTAATGGAACCAGAAAATTCAGGGAGAAACTTTATTTAGTTCATTTGGATCACAGAGTAGGTAGGCCCCCAAAACTATGTAGGAAGTCTGCCCCAAACTCTGACCACTCAAATAAGCAGATATGGGGAATACTCAGAATTTATGTCTGAAAAAGGCAACAGCTCAAAACCAAAAAAAAAACAGAGTAAAGATGTCAGTGGCTGCATACCACAGGAAGACACAATTCAGTGTGACTACAGATGAATTAACTGCCTCTTAGAGCTGACAATACTCATAAAAGGACAACAGATTCCAGCATCTCCATAATGTACTATGTGTAATGTTCAGTTTTAAACAAAAATTATCAAGTGTTCAAAGAACCAGAAAGTATGACCAATATGCAGGAGTACAAACGACAACTAAAACCCAGTCAATAGAAACTAGAAACAGAATGTGTCCAGCTCTTAGATTTAGCAGGCAAAGATTAAAAAATACTAGATAAGTCCAACAATAAATTTGAGATGCAAAAAGAAAAAAATGGTGAACTTGAAAATGATCAATGGAAAGTTTTCAGTCAAAATACAGAAAGAAGAAATATTTTAAAGTATATATGTGTGTATATATATGTATATGTATATATATGTTATACACACACACACACACACACACATATATATATATATATATATCCTCAAAGACCTATAGTTAATATCGACCAGTCTAATAATTGAACTCCCAGAAAATAGAATGGAGCAGAAATATATATACTGGTCAAAATTTCTCCAAAGTGGTTAGAGAAATACATTAATCTGTAGATCTAAAAAGCTCAATTCAATAACTCTTAAGATGTATACAGATTTAAAAAAGAAAACATGAAAGTGCATCTTAGTAAAATTGCTGAAAGCCAAAAATAATAGAAAAAAATGAAATCATCTAAATAAATATCACACATTATAAGCAAAGACACAATTATACAATTAATAGTTGAATTATCATCAGAAACCATGAAAGCCAGAAGATAGTGGATTTAAATAAAATGTTGGAAAAAACTAAAGGTGTTATAAAGACATTTTCAGATTTAAAAAAACTGATCAAATGTATTGCTTTGACACAATTTAAAGGAATGATGAAGGAAATCTTTCAGGATGAAAAACATATCAGAATGTGCCTTGTATATATATGAAGGGATGCAGAATACTGGAAGTAGTGATATATACATATCACTATTATATATATTATATATAAATCTATATATTTTATTATAAAATTAAGTAGTCCAAGAATTGAGAGACCTAGATGGGTTTAGATGTGACAGATTACTTTAAGGAAACATTTGTGAATATTTCATAAAGAAGTAACTTGAGTAGACAGAAAGCCTTCGACTACAGTGCAGGTCCAATATCTCTGAATGGAGAGAACAAAAGGTGAATTGGGTAGGAAAGTCCTCACTCAACCCACAGTTCGTTTCAGAGAAAACCCTCAGCCAGGCTACCTCTCTGAGCAATCCCACACTGAGCAGGAATAAGGCAGCACTAACATCTCCAGCCTGCCCAGGCATTGTCTATGAGCAGCCTCCAGGGAGAATGACCTGAGTGTTCATGGGAATACCACCTGGAACTGTTAGTTAGCTATGTTCCCATCAGCATGTATTCTTGAAGGAGTATCCATCCACGAATCTCCAGTCATCACACTTGATCCTTTCATCATATATGACTATTTAAAGCAAAAATTACATCACAAACATTGAGTGTAACACATGTATGTAATATATAGATGTGGATGTAGCTATAGGTATAGCTGTAGATATCATTTTACATATATCTAACTACCTATCTGTATTGCTCAATCTGTCAGGCTATTTGTCTACTGATCTACCTGTTATGTAAATGCCAAAATAGTACAAAGGATGGAAGGGGATAATTGGCAATTCACTGTACCCAGAATCATCTATTTTTGTTTTAACCAGAATAAATTCAGTATTAATTTCAATTAGAATTTAAATATGTATATTGTAATTCTGAGATAAAAAATCACAATGTAAAGAAATATACCCCAAAATTCAGTTTTGGAATTTAAGATGTACACTAAAAAATAGTTGTTTAGCACCAAATGATAAAAATACAAAAAAGGAGAAAGTATTTAAAAAATTTAAATTGGTAGACCTAAATCCAACTAGTATAATAATTACATTAAATGTAAATAAATTAAGTACTCCAATCAAAAGATGGAGACTATCAAATTCAATGCAAAAAAGATATTCAAATATAAGCTGCCTATAAGAGACATACTTCAGACACAAGATACGAATATATTGAAATTAAACTTACAGAAACAGAAATCATGTACACAGTATAAGAAACCTATAGTAGTTATATCACTGTCAGATAAAATAGATATTAAAACATATATTTCTAGCCCTGGCTGGTGTGGCTCAGTGGACTGAGTGACAGCCTACAAACCAGAGTCACCAGTTCAATTCCCAGTCAGGGCACATGCCTGGGTTGCGGGCCAGGTCCCCAGTAGGGGGCATGTGAGAAGCAAACACACATTGATGTTTTTCTCCCTCTCTTCCCTTCTCTCTAAAAATAAAAAAAATAATAATCTTTTAAAATTCTTTAAAAAATCATACATTTCTAGAGAAAAAGAAACATTTCAGCATAAGATGATGATATTAAAAAATGACCACAATAAGAAAATATAAAAATTATCACTTATATGTGTTTAACAACATACTACACAATATATGAAGCAAAAAATGACACAGTGGAAAAGAAAATAAAGACAAAAATTATATTTGAAATTTCAATACATCTCTCATTAACTGATAGAATAAGCAGAAAGAAATTTACCAAGGATGTAGAAGAATTAAACATTTTCTGTCAATTACTTAAAGTTTCTAGAATATTCCATCTACAAACAAGAGGCTACATTTTCTTCAAGAACACATGGAAAATTCACCAAGATAATTTTCTTGACCATAAAAGTGTCAATAGACTTAAAATAAATGAATTGTATAAAGCATGCTCATTGATCAAGAAAGAAATCTGCACGTTATCCAAATATTTGGAAGTTTAAAGAACACACTTCTAAACAACCAATGGATGAAAGATAAAAGTACATGGGAAATTTTAAAGTAATTTGAATTTGGGTATACATCAAAACATAACACATCAAAAGTTGTGAAAAGACAATATATGAAAAGTCGGTGTTTATTGGGATATTTATAGTTTTAAATGGTTTATTAGACCAAAGAAAAAGCCTAAAAACAATTATCTAATTTTCTACCCTAAGAAGCTAGAGGAAAAGCAAGTTGAAGGTAAATAAAGTAAGGAAATATTGAAGACTGGTAATTATTTTTTAACGAGAAAATAATATAGAAAATCACTGAAAACAAAAGCCTCTTTATTTTTAAAGTCTATTAAAATTGGCTAACATTTAGTTTGACTCAAAAAGGAAAAAAGAGAGAGTATCCTAATTATCAGTATCAGTAATGAAAGAAACATTCTACAAACATTGAAAAATAGCAAGTGAATAATATAAACAATTTCAGGCCAATAAATTTGATGAAATTTAAATAAAATGGGCAAATGTCAAAGGATAGCAAATTACTTTAAAAAGAGAATTACTTTCAGGGTATAATGTAAGGATAAGACCAATATCCCACTGAGACCAAACAAAAAAAAATTAAACAATTTTTTAAAGACACAAGAGAACTACTGAGGGAAATGAGACTGAGGTTCCCAGAGTCTGCAATGAAGAGAATCAGAGAGGTTAGTTCACATCCACACAGCTTCTATGTTACTCCTCAGAGCATTTACCAGTTCTTGGAATATGGGGACAGATGGCTTTGCTAGGTGGTAGAGAATCAAGCACAACTTTTGGTGAACTAATGAGTATGAGGATTAAAAAAAATGCTCTTCTGGCTGTCTTGGTGGCCAAGACCTAGGAAGCCAAGAATTTTAATAAAAAGAAAAGTTCACAGATGGGAGAACTATTGCTGTTTTTTCCTGGTGACATCTGCTGAATTCCTGAACTATAGAGGTCAGGAAAATAGCAAGCAATGCAGAGTTTCCCAAGTCTCTTACAGCTGATCAGACAAAAATTGAAGATCAGAAATGAGAAAAGATGGGGAACCAGAATTGTTAGTAAAATAATAGGGCTCAGAACTAATCTATAGATTCCTTGTAATCCCAACCAAAACTCCAGCAGTCATTTTTTTAAATAGAAGTTGACAAACTGATTCTAAAATGTAGGTGGAAATGCAAAGGACCCAGAACAGTGGAAACAATTTTTTGAAATCAAAGGACAAAATTACTTTCTGCACTACTTGATTTTAAGACTTAATATATAGCTTCAAATAATCAAGTGCTTTTAGCAAAAGATTAGATTTGTAGACCAAGGAACAGGAGAAAGGGTTAAGAAACAGGCCAATGCTCATATATATGTAATTGCTTTTATAGAAAGCTTTCAAAGTAATTCAAAGGAGACACAGTATTTTCAATAAATGATACCTGAACAACCATATATCTCTGTAGAAAAATAACAGTCACAAAATTATGCTATCAAAATGGGTCCTACATATGTAAACATAAAAGCTAAAAATAGAAAAGTTATAGAAAAAACAGGAAAAAATTGTAGGATCATAGGGTTAAGCACTTACCATAAAAGGGAAAATGGATTCATTAGACATCACCAGAATTAAAATCTTTTTTTTTGTTTTTTCAGAAAAAGGGTTGTAAAATAACACACACACACACACACACACACACATCTGTGTATTTAATTTGACAAAGGACTAGCTAGTATCAAGAATACATAAAGGACTTCAACTCAGTAAGAAGACAAATAAAATTTTAAAATAAAGGATTTGAACAGACATTTTGTAATGGAAGATAAATCATTAAAGGCACATGAAAAGACACTCAATAATATAAATATATACTCATGTGTGTGTCTTTTAAAAGTCAAAACCAGGTGAAAGTTTTTTATGGTATAGAAGTCAGAATAGTGTATACTGTGGGGAGTGGCAATGAGTGGGAGGTGGGGCCTCCGATGGGCTGATGAACTTCTTTGTCTGGTTCATCCAGACAAAGTGTGTAGGTTCCACACACTTGTTTGCAACTCCTTATATATGTACCTATGTTGACACCACAATAAAAAGTTTACTGAAAAAAAAACTCAAAGGCTGGTTGTATAAAATTAGGAAACCATTTATCTCCAAGAATAAACCACTTGACAATAGGCACAAAATGTTAAAGAGGAATAAAAGGAAATATTTATATGGATTTGAGTTTGTAGGTTTGGTATCAGGCCATCCTGAGCTTTAGTCTCTGTCTGATTAGATAATACATAATATATGTCTCCTTTTCCTTAGCAGAAACATTCATTTAATAATTGTACCCTATTTCAGAGTTGCTTAAAAAACAAATCAGATATATTTCATGAAAGTATTAAAACATAGTATGCTGAAATATTATATGTTGGCCACAGACAAGAAATGGAAGCTATTAAAATAATAATAGTGTTAATAATGATAAGAAGATTAAGAATATTTACATGAACCAAAATAATATTGAAAGAGAGTAATGATAGAGAAACTGACAGATTATTTTAAAATGTTCATAAACTGATCTGAGTGTATACAGGGAGGGACAAAAGTAGGCTCCCAGTTGTTTGTATGGAAACTAATATGATAATTAATAAAGAATAACATGAGAATAAACAGTTTTGTGTACTCACAACTCTAAACCTACATTTGCCCCACCCTGCTTATGAATCAATATATTATACTGGTAGCATTTCAAACCAATGGGGATTGGATGAATTGTATCATGAATCATTTTCAAATTCAGTGGTAGACAGTTAAAAGAGATACAATGTTTGTGAGGCATACACGACAGACAAAGGGTGGCACATAAAACTAATGGAAAAAAAAGATAAGCACCACAGTGGAAAGTGAATCAGAGGACCCAATTAAGAAAATCACAAATGAAAAAAAAAACATGGGTTTAATATGTAGAGGAAAATACGCCTCACAGAGGGGTTATGTTAAATCAACAGGAACACGTTTTTGCTTATTCAACAATTCTTAAGTAGCATATATTTATATTACCTTAGTGAGGGACTAGGCATGCTTTGCTTTTGGGAGTACAAATTAATGGAATCCTTTTGGAAGAAAATTTAAAAAGGTATTTCAAAAGGCTTAAACTTGTACATCCTCACTGATCCAGAAATTCCTCCAGTCAAAATTTGTCAAACAGAAGTAATTGTAATTACACTCAAAGATTTAGCTATAAAGAGAGTAATTTCTTCCTTTTTATAATGGGAAACATTTGGACATAACTGTAGTTCAAACAATAGGAAATTGTTTCATTCATTCAAGGACATTGTTTTCAACATTGACACTGATGTTACAAAATAATTTTAGAGGCGGAGATGATTTCCACAAGATACTCTTTCATTTCCAAAAGCTGATTACAAAACAATATGGACAGTATGATTATATTTTTGCAAACTAAATACTTCTATATACTTGGAGAAAAGACTAGAGGTAGAGTCCACCACAGTGTTAACAGTATTTGCAACTGAGTGGACCAAATTATGAATAATTTAAATTTTTTATTCTGCTTCTTTTTTCAAAAGGCCTTACAAGATGCATATATTATTCTGCAATCAAAAGAAACCTATATAATATTTGAATGCAATCCATGTAAAGATAGCAGTACCCATGAGGTGCTTTCATAGTTAAGAAAAGATAGGGGTAGTAATAAATGTTCTTTGCAAGGATACAGATCATCTTAAGGTTTTGGCAGTTAGAAATAAAAGACAACAGACATACGTAAATTGTGGAGACTCTTCCAGCAGGCAAGGAAACAGTATGCAAAAAGAACAAGGAGTTTTAGGTCATTTTGCAGACAATGAACAAAATGAAATGTCCAGAGTTGCCACCTCTCAATCTTTCAGTTAATCTGGGTTAGAGGCAAAGTTGGAGTCATAAGCAGAAGTCAGATTGTAGTAGGTCAGCCCGGCAGGTCACACTGAGGAGCTCGGACTTAACCCTCTCACAGAGGGAAACTGAGGAAGTGGTGGAAAGCATGATCTCTGGCAGCATTGTAGGGAATCAGTGGCCTTTCTACAGAGAGCAAATGGAGATCAGATACTTAACAGGTCGTTGCAATAGTCCTGGCACATGAATGAGGGCTTGCAGTAAGACACTGAGTGTCTCAGGCTGGGCTGAGAAAGAGGTGAGCATGGAGACATTTAGGGCATAGAACTGGCAAGACTTGGTGTCTATCAAGATGTGAACAGTGAAAATGAGAAAACCATCAAGGAGCTCCTAATAGGTTATTTTGAACATAGAATACATGAATGTATAGATGCAGTAACACTTGCCTTATTTTGCCTATATTGCCACTTAGACAAATATGCAAAAATATACATAAGCAAACAGGTAATTAAAAACATTGATGCATCTTTAAACTTAACAGAACCAAGCCAAAACAAACAACAGAAGACTTAAGGTAAATAAGAGAGAGAGAAACAAGAACTAAAAAACACAAAATTTACAAAGGAAGTAGAAATTATGTCAAGCTTCTTTAGGTACCACGTAAGATCTTTTGGCCAAAAGAAATGATTTCAGTGACTCTATGATTCATACCATTAAGAAAGGGCAGTGCTTACTTTTCTGGTCTTCGTGTTGAACCATATTTTTTTTCGAAAAAAGAAAAATAGCAGTACTTTTTCATACTGGAGAATGCAACTTGATTTCTTCCATTCTTTGTTCCATTTGTATTTAAAGTTCTTTTCATGATTGTTGTTGCTTGCTAAGAGCATAACTATAGCATTATGTAAGCTTTCCTTGCAATCGTGACTTTTTATTTGGCTGTGGAAGAAATATGTGTGGGCAGGAGGCACTTTGGGTGGAGCAGGATGTACAATTTTGCTAGTCAGGAGAGCTTTGTTTGGTGCCTATAGCACCCACTCTTATCACAGCTCTTGATGCAACACAGAGTATGTGTTTGTTTAAGTCACATTCTCCTTCATGTGAGAGTATTTTATGTAAGAGGCAGGGGCTTTCTTAGGCAGGTGGATGGAGAGGGAGAGAAGAGGGGATGAGTAGATAGGTGTGTGAATTCATTCAGCAAAGGTTTAGTGAATGCCCATTCTGTGCCAGAGACAAATATGGCCCCAGTCCTAATATAATGTAACGTGCTCTCTTCCCCTTCTCCCATATCAGTGCCTATCATGGAACACAGCCATGAGCAGGAACTCAAAAAGCAGCAGTCATGTGAATGTGACCTGGATTTTGGTCTTGACCATTAGTCTCCTAGTTATGTGACCCTGCACACGTTGCTTCACCCCTGAGCCTTCTGTTTTCATATGCAAAACTTGTATGTGTTGAGGGTGGATGAAGGAAGCAGGTTGGTATCTATGCAGATTTATTCATCGAGTACATGAAAGTTGGGAGACAGCTTGTCCTGTCCACAGTCTGATTACTGCCTGGCCTGCAGATTTGTCAAGTGTGTGTATCAGGTAATGACCTTGGGGAAGGATGTGGAGGTGCAAGTGTTTCTCATTCATGAGAGAAAACAAATTGCTGGTGATTAAGATCACAGACCTTGGAGTCATCTCAAAACTCTAATGCTAAAACTTCTTGCCCTGCAAGCCATTCAACTTTGATCAAAGTACATACCTTCCTTCTTCCTCTATAAAGAGGAGATAACAATGAGCATTTATTGAATATATACTGTACTCCAGGTATCATGTTGTAAATGTAATCAATCTTCAAACTGTCTCTGTGAAAGAGACAATGCTCTAAGCTCCACCAAAGAAAACTGAGACACAGAGAGGCCAAATAACTTGCCCAAAGTCACACAGTTAATAAGTAAGTAGGCTGATTCCAGAGCTGAGCCTCTAAACACTGCATTGCCCTGCTTCTTCCTCTCGATGATACGATGCAGTAATGGAATGCTGAGGTATAAATATGAAAAAATGCTATGGGAATTATTTAGGTTAAGAGGCAGTAGAACTGAGTTGCTGGCCCAAGAAAAGCATCATTATTTTAAAGATAACTACCATTTCCCGAGTCTATGTAATAGAGGTGGCCGTAGGTTGGGTGCTTTATATATTTCATCTCATTAAATTGTCACATATCCTTTGCCAGGTAGTTACTAGACTAAGTTGTAGTTAAATTAAATAACTTGTTAACGTCCCACTACTTAGTAGGTGGCGGAGCCAGCACTCGGACCTGCCTGTCCGAGGCCCCTGTACTTTCCTTTCTGCCACAGCTCCTGTCCACAGGTGAGTATCAGAGGCAGGAAATGAAAGGCATGCTGGGGACTGAATCCTAGTCCATGGTTACATAAAGGGGAGATGGTGGATAACAGAGCTGACGCATACATTAGTTCAGATGCAAAATGCAAACCAAGAATCTTGGACTTTACCTTGCAGACAATGGTGAGCCATTACGATGTAAACGAGAGTATGAGCAGAAATTGTCCCAGACTCACCTAGAGAAACTCTGTCTTTGTTGTTGCTGGCATTCTAATCACCTGCCCCCGCAAATGCATTCCTTAAACCCTGGGGAAAAGGTGACCTCTGATTACGTGGCCTGCAGTGCTTATATCTTCCCCTGAATTTTTGATGGGATTTGCTGACAGTACTTCTCAATGAACATCAAGTGGTATTTGTATTCTACTGTTTATTACTTGCCTTTTCATTTAGGCTGCCATTTCCTAGAAAACTAGCATTGTGTCAGCTTTCTGTGTGTTAAGTGCCTGTCCTTATGTTTGCGCATAGTTGGAACTTTTAAAAAGCTACTATTGGTGATGTGATGGATATGGCATCATTTTTAAAGGGCTACCTCATCCAAAGAGCAAGATAGGAGAGAGTTTCTTTATAGTCAAGAGTTAGAATACCTGAACCTATCCCCAGATGACCAAACTGGAAGAAACTACTCCCTACCATGAGCCCCAATTTCTTGGTCTATCTAAAGGAGCTGACCCTTCCTCTGAGTACTCTATTTTAAAAAGGAAGGGAAAAAAATCAGGCATGATGCTGACTATATAGTCAAGTTTTACTAATGGCTAGAAGGTAGAAGCATGGTATGTGGGCTTGGAATCAGAATAACGTATATTTAAATATGGGCTCCATCTGAATGCTGGGTACTTGTTAAAGGCTGAATTGCCCCCCCCCCAAATTCATATGCTGAACTTTGAGCCCCCAGGGCCTCAGAATATGACTGTATTTGGTGATACAACCTTTAACAAAGCAATTGAGGTGAAATGAGTTTATATGGGGAGGTCGTAATCCAATGTGACCGGAGTCCTTATACAAAGAGGAGATTAGACACACCCAGATACACCTAGAGGAAAGAAGGTATGAAGACATATGGAGAAGACCATGACCAGCAAGCCAAAGCGGGAGCTACAGAAGCAACCAGCTACACCGACACCTGTGACTTCAAGCCTCCAGAAATGAGAAAATAAATTTCTGTTGTTTAGACCATCCAGTGTGAGGTACTTTGCAAAATAATACACCACTTAACTTCTCTGTGCCTCAGTTTGTGGTAGTATAAAGGGGATAATCATACTTAACTTCAGGGAAGTGTTGTGAGCCTTAGATATGCTTTGAATCCCAGAAAGTGTAGCAATGGCAGTCATAGTCTCAGCTGGGTTAGTGATAGGAAACATATCATGGATTTGGCCCACAAGGATCCTGAGGGGGTTTCAATGGAGATGATAGTTTGGATGTGAAATTCATACTCTCTGATTCCTGAGCTCATGATTGCGGCCCCTTGTGGTGAAGTGGGACTGTGTTACTAGGTCATCCAATTGTTGTCCGTGGACATGGAGTCTTTATGATGACACAGAAAAGCATTTCGGGGACAACACATGGGAGAATGAGGTGTAGTGATAGGTTTATGGAAGCTGGAGCAAACACAAAGGACTGTCCCCAGGTGTCGAGTCGGTCTCATCCACGGCCAGGTGGTTTAACTCTGTCCCTCGGTGCAAGTCCAGCCTCGCCTTCATCAATCCCAGAAGAAGGGCCAGAGTCCAGAAATTCTGTGCCCTCATTTCAGTCCATGCCAAAGGTCAGTCCAGTGCAGTCTCTGTTCCCATCCAGCCAGCTTAGTGTCTGTTCCCGGCTGTGCTCCAGCTGGCACCGCATTGCTGTACCCAGGCCAGAGCTTGGTCTCATTCGGCACTGGGTCTGCACAATTGCTGGTCCCTCACTTGGAGCCCATGTTCAGTCCTGCACAGCCTCTATTGAGAGACAGTGTGCGAACAAGCTGGCGAACAAACAGGTTACTGAGAAAAAGGCCTTTGTTACGCTTTATTATATTATCACAGGATTTCAAGCTGAATCATCTTCCCAAGCCTCCAGGGGCTTGTGCTGGGCATTCTCCCCACCAATTCATTTCCTAGATTTTCCAGGGGTCTGTATCCCTTACCCAATCCAATCCTTTCCCAGGCTAGGCTCCTCCCCTTTAAGGTTGTCGTCTTTGCTCCTGTTGCGCACGCCTCAAAGTAGAAGGACTTCCACCTGTACCATTTGACTTCTACTGTGCATGGGTCCCACAGAACTGCCCCTGCTGCTTTTATTCCTCCCTCGGTAATCCCAGCTAATGACCCATCACCAGTCCTTTCTACCTGCTTTGGAGATTATGTCCTGAGGGTGAAAAATACAGCGGTCCTCTGGGGAGACTACGCATGCTGAAGCTTCCTAGTGAAGCAGGCTTAACGTCCAATTCCTTCTGCTCCCTTCCCTTATTAATACTAACCAGCTACATACGCTAACACAACAAATAATGACAAAAACTATGTGTACCACTAGTGGGTTCAGAGCATTTGATCACCGGCATGACACCTCCTGAGCTCCGTTTCCCTTTGACGTGGTGAGAAGCGGTGATTGTGAGGTTGCCTGCTCCTTCGCCTCGATTGCTGAGTGACTGTAAGGACCACAACAAGCCTTCTGACTCACAATAGACACGCAGCTTAAACGAGAAATAAACTCTCGAGGATTTGAGGATTTGTCTCCCAATGGAAATGTAAGTATATATGAACTTAGGGACAGTATCACTCTGTCCTCCTTCTGTTCAAATTAGGACCAAAAGGTGGAACCAACACCAGGTCCTGTTCATGAAATGCAGCCATTTCTTCAGGTGCAGTGAAGACTTAGGTGCAGTTTAGGGCACTCCAGCCAGACCTTATCTTCCCAATGATGGGGCTGTGTCTATCCATGACTACACTGAGCATGTCCATTTAACAAGGACAAGAGTAGCTGATACATCCCTAACGGACCTTGAAAATTCACTCAACTAGCGTGAAATGAGTCAACAAAAATGAGAAATGAAATTGAGGTTAGAGACTTTCTTTGGAGAGATAGGAAACAGCACTGAGGCATCCTCCATGCTCCTGCCCCCACGGTGCTGCTCCTAATAAATAGCCTCGGGAAAGACACTGCTGCCCCCAGGAACCATGGAGGCAACAGGGAGCTCTAAGAAAATCTTGCAAGATAGGCTGTGTCCATAACAAGTAGGATTGTCCTTTCAATTCCTAATTCTATATTTGTAGCTAAAATCCCAGGGCTATGCTCCTTGACCATGACTGGGGATTCGGCCAGGGTGTAAGTATTGTAAGGACCGGAGTTAGATCTTGCTCACATTTGTATTGTAGCATCTAGCACAGTCCATGGTCTGTAGTAAAGAGCTCGTAATTTTTTTCTTGAATGATTCAACAGATATATGAATGTCTTAATCAAGTTGGGGTGCTGCAGCAAAAATACTATAAACTGGGCTGCTTACAAACCACACACATGTACTTCCCAGTTTGGGGGACAGGGAAATCGAAGATCATGACACCAGTAGGTTCAGTGTCTGATGAGAACCTGCTGACTAGACAGCTGTCTTATGGTCGTAACATCACATGGCAAAAGGGCAAGGGAGCTCTGTTGGCCTGTTGTGTAAGTGCACTCATCCTGCTCAAGCCCTCACATCCTAATCACCTCCCAAAGGCCCTGCTTCCTAATGCCATCATATCGGGGCTAGGATTTCAACACTTGAATTCAAGAGTAGGGCACACAGATCAATAAACTGTGCAAGTTGCTCTGTCCACCCTCTCTCCCGTACTTCTCTGAGTGCTGTCTATGTTGGGCAACAGGGATGAGGACACACCAGTAAGGCAAGGCTCTGCTCTTCTCATCTTAGTGAGGAAGGCAGGTGTTTTCACGAAGGATCTCAAGGGCAGTGCAAGTGAAGAGGGTGTGGGGGCAAATGAAAAAGAGAGGAAATCTCCCCCAGAGAAGAGAGGGAGAGGAAAAGATGACCTCTTGGCATAGTGACCCTTGATCTGAGGGTTGGGTGGATGAATAAATTTGCTGTATGGGACTATCACAGACAGAGATTATATTTGTCTTAACACCTGTCCTTCCTGGCAATCAGGAAGGTAAACAGGACAGAAAATGCGGGCCATCAGGAGCTCTTCAGGGAAGGCACAGGGAGAACTCTGTCTTCTTGAGTCTTAACAAGACGCACTCTTCAGCCTCATTCCCTTCATCCTTCCAAGCTGCACCAAGCCTTGTCCCCTCTGGGAAGCCTTCAGCTTAATCTGCTGAATATTTCTACCTTGTGTATCAAGTATGTCTCACGCAAGCTGTGTGATCTCAGGGAAGTCACCTTCAATTTTTTAATCTGCTAAACTAGGGCTTTAAGAACACCCTTCCCTTCAAATTAGAGCATAATTAATGACACAGCACCTGGTAATGCATCAATCTTTCAGTTCCTTGTTTTTTCTCACCTATGAAACGTTGTAACAATAAAATGTGTCAACAGAGGTAAAACACTTAGAACAGTGACTGGCACATGGTAAGCATCTCTGAATGTTGATATAATTCCTACTACACATATTATATCTATTCCTTAATAAGGACTGCTTGGTATTAACAATATTTATTAATTGTTAATAAAGGACTTTCATGCCCTTTGATTACTCTGAACCTCTTTCCCACTCTGATCTCGATCGTTAAAGGAACTGGTGGCCTGAGACCAGGGCCTTGTCTGAAAAGTCTAACTCCTGGCCCAGGGTCCTTTACTCATGGGCACCAGCCAGCATGCTTTAGTTAAGAATGGCAGCTGGTGAATCTTCCAAGCTGTGGGCGTGCTGCCCCTCTGAGCCCTCTGCCCTCTTCCTTGGCTGGAGGACACTGTGGGGTCATTTGCCTTCTTCCCAGTGGTGCTGGCAACATAGGCTTTTCTGCTGCTAAAAATATGCAGCTTGAGATTCAAGGTGAACCAAATGCATTGATTTTCAACCTGGACAAAGTCGAGAAGGAAAATAGTGTTCAGGGACTTCTGCTTGGAGTTGAGAGGGTTGGGAGACTTGAGGTTTCATTTAAATTTATAAAAACATATTTTTAATCCATTGGAGTTTCTAACTGGTTTTGTGGCAGGAGACAGCATAGGAAGAACTCTGAGACTACAATACTGTTACTGGCCAGTGTCTAGCATTCTGGTTGATAGGAAACGCCTTTTACCAATTAGGTATATTAAATAGTAAACCGAGGCAGGGAGGAGGAAGGAGACATGTCTCATACACTAACTCAGCAGTCCCGAGTCTAGTTTGATAATATTGCCTGGTGTTCCAACATCATTAGAAACACTATGTTAGCAAGAAAGAAGGGAAGTCCTCAAAATTCTTTGTAGCATTCCCACTGTCTGGGGGAAAAAAACCTTGAAACTGTGCTTTCATCTCAGGGCCTGGAATGCGGGAGAGGGTCCACAGAGCCCAAAGAAGAAGCCCATAAAACAACTTTGGTTAAGGGTTTACCTCTGGTCACTATCTGTTGTCCGAGGGAGTCCCTGATACTCACAGAAAGAGTCCCTAAGTAACTTTGGGAAGTGCCCCAATGTTAATTAACTGCCTCCTGTCATGTATTTGTTTTACAACCAGATGAACAAATGGAGTCTGGAGCAAGATAAGGATCTGGGCTAACAGACCCCAACAAATACCTAAGTTCAAGTAGTCACAGTCCCCCAGGAAAGCTGGCACCACATTGACCTGTTAATCAATATAGAACTTTTTTCCTTCTATCCCACCAACTACATAAGTCTTCAGAACAAAGGGTGCTCTCTGTCTCTCTCTGTTTCTCTCTGTCTCTCTGTCTCAGGGGCTCAGGGCGCTCTTGACACTCTTGGCTCCCAGTCCCCTGGGCCTCTGACCCCTGGCCTCAGACTGCCCGGGGGCTGGCCACCCTGGTCTTCAGCCGCTCTTGCTTTTGCCACCCTGCTTTGCCCTGAAACTTTGCCTTTCACTCCACCCTCTACCCAGTCCTGTTCTCTTCCATGGGAACGGGTCACTGATAAACTGATTATATGCCAATAGATTTGCTGATCTGTAATTCTTTACATGTGTCAGCAAGAAGAACCAGGTCTCTCCCATTAACAGATTGATTAACACATTATTATTATTAATGTAGATTTTATCAGCAATGACTTCTTGATAGGAGAGGGTAGAAAATTTCTCAATTTGAGAAAAAGCCCCTCTAGATGGGGTTAAGTATCCTTCAACTTGACTGTTATCTCTCAGGGATTCTTCCCTGGGGATACCTTGTCCTTCCAGGTCATAGAGGCCTAAGATTCAAACATATTCAAAATTCTCTCTTCTGGTGAATTTCATGATTCGTGACCTCTGATCAAAACTGTGTATGTAATGTTTCTCCAACAGTAATGATGGGTAGTGTGGTTAGCACTGTTCTCTATTCTGTATGTTCTATGGTGAACATACAACACATTTTTATAATAACAACTGCAGAGATTTAAAAAAATAAAAATACTGCACAGAAACTGTTACAGTTGCTTGGTATATTTAGTGAATAAAAAATAAATGAAGATGGAGCCAGGCATCATAAAAATGATAACTTTCCAACGTTCAGAATCAGTATCTATTAAGTATTTTAGCCAGACATTGGCTAGATTACTATACATAAACTACTTTATATAATCCTCATCAATTGGGACCGCTCTGCCTGGTTTCAGGAATTGTGACTCTACCCCCTGTGGCTAAGGATGAGTGAGTGACGGCCTCTGGAATTCGAGCTGCCGGAGACAAAGCTTGTCTCTGGTAGCAAATGCTGCTTCAGTTTCTTCCCTGCCCCCAAAGCATGGTCAGAAGTCCTTGATGGGTAAGACCCCTCAGAGGAGGGGCAATCTAGGCCACACACGACCACTTTGGAGGCCATCACGGAAGGACTTGGGAGGGGGCTGCAACAAAGAGCAATGGACTCTTGCCCCCCGGCTTTGTCAAAGCCCGAGTCCCCATGTTCTCTGGGAGAAGCGCTTCCTGGCTCTAATCCTCTTAAGCCTGAATACCTGTTGGGGAGAGGTGCAGCTCCTTGCCTTGCTAGAGCGTGGCCAGAGGAAAAATCTGGCATCACAAAGACTTCCTGAAAAACCTGTGAAATCTGCTCTGCTAAGAGTGCTTTCATTCATATGTTAAGGGTTCAAGCAGGAAACCCTAAAACTCTGTTCCTGACAGACTCTGACTCAGACTAAGCCCTCAGATTTCTTTGAAATGTTATCTACGGTTTGATCCTTTCTGCCTTATATTCTTGTGTATTACAACCCAATAAAAGGCCCTGGAGGAGGGGGCTCAACACCTTTTTTCCCCCCTGAGAAACTGGCCACTACTCAAGACCTTTTTCCTCTGGGAAACTGGCCACCTCTTCTCCCCAAGCAGATCATGTCTCAGTCAAGTTTACTCTCATCTTTGGCACATGGGGGGACTTGCGAGGAAAGTTGCCCCCCACAGGGTAGTGACAAAGAAAGCAATAGCTCTAATTTTACAGATGAAGATATTGAGGTCCCAAATGATTAATCAGCTTGCCTAAGACCACAGAGTAGACAATAAAGAAGGAAGGATAAGACCAGGTCTCAAAGATAATGCTTTGTGTACTATAGCAAGCTCTCTCTTTCAGTCCTGGGAAAATCAGAGTTTAGATTCAGAGAACACATAGTGGAGGGTGTCCCCATGAGGTCCGGGATCTGTGGCATCAGCATCACCTGGGAACTTGTCAGAAATATAAATCTCTAGCCCCGTCTAGGCTCATTGAATCAATAACCCAGGGGTAGAACCCAGCAGTCTGGATTTTAGCAAGCCCTCTGGGCGACTGGAATGAGCTACTCCAGTTACAGTAAAACTGGTAAAGAAATAGAGCCTCAGAAAGACACAGCACATTGCCCACATTCCCAGGACACACCTAGGTTTTGAAATGAGGTTTGTTACAAGGTTTTGTTCTTTCTCATACAAGATAAATTTTTTAGTAGCTGAGTTTTAAGGGTTTTGTTTGTTTGTTTGTTTGTTTTGGCTACCAACTGAAAGTAATGGTCAAAGATGATAATTCCAGAAATCAAAAGCATTTCTCCTATTTAGGAGCTAAGTGGCTTAGGCAATTTATTAAACACTTCCTGCCTATATTTCCTTATCTACTAAATGTCTATTTAGGCTATTACAGCCATCAGTGAGACCCTGCATGTTAAGTGCTTTTGCACAGTGCCTGGCGCAGAATAGATGCTCAGCCAGTCATTGATATTAATAGCTCAGCCTCCTTCTCTCTAGGTAAAGCAAAGAATATCCTTATCCCATGCCTGGGGCATAGTAGGCACACAATAAATGCTCAGTCCTTTTTGTTCTTTCTAATGCGGGCTTCTTTTATTCTTCTTGACAGGCTAAGTACAATACCTCTCAAACTGGTGTTTCACTGTCTGGAGTTTCTCCCTGCTGCCAACTCCCTTAATGTCGTGCAGTGGAAATGGATCCCATGGAAATAAATTCCAAAGCTACTATAATGAAAAAACTTAGCTTCCGACAACTTTAGCATTACATTTTTAATAAGAGCTTCTGTCCCATAAAGTAGCTGCCTTGCAGCCCTTTGTCCGAAGAACTCGGGTTATTAGCTATCACCCTCTGGGGACACACCCTCACATACACTCCCCTTTCTGAGGAGCCCTTGCTTTTTCCCCACTGCAGCCCACTAGGTAAGACAGCGATTTAATAAGATGCTTAATTATTTTTGAACCAACAACGATATTTTGCTGAATACTGTAATTGCATTTTCCATCTTGCTAGAAAATTGAATTCTGAGAAGCATGTGAACTTGTCACATCAGTGAACAGCCTGGAAAATCAACAGACTCAACACTAAAGACTGTGGCTCCTATTGTAATCATCCATAATGCCCCAAAGTCTGAGCAACAGGTTTGGAGGATTCTGAACCTAGCTGAAGTGGAAAAATTTCATGTGTGCATAACATGACTGGCAATGTAGAAAGGGATGATAAGTGAGTGTGGCTGGACAGTCAGGGATTCTATACAATGGCTCTAAAGTTAACGAACATGTGATCTTGTAACAAAATCACACTACCTCTCCTAAGTTGTAGTTTACCTATCTCTGAAATGAGAATAATAATGCCTACTCTGTTGGTCATGGAGGGGTTAAAAGACACTGCAGTAGGCAACGGCTGACACCTAGTAAGTATTCTATAAACAGAGCCTTCCCTTTGGTAGAAGGGGCTATCTAGAGAAATTCATTTCAGCATTTAAAAAAACAAAGCAGACTAAAACAACCAAAATGGGAGAACATATGCTTTGGACTTGGCCAGAGCTCAAAATCATTAAAGTCAAGCCATTCTGTTGCTTCACCCATTTATGCCTAGCGCTCAGTTCATTGCCACACTTCTGTGCTGTCTGTATACTTTTGTCCCCTACACATGGCAGAGAGCACTAATGGTAAATTGCTGTCTCCATGAATCACAGACCTGTTAATCCCTGCCACCGCCTCCTTAAAACACATCCCTGCAGTTCACGTGATGCTGTGCTTTCTTTACAAATCTTTTAGTTGCATAGTTACTAAGGATAAAGAATATCCTTATGCTATGCCTGGAGCACAGTGGGTGCCTAGGTGGAAACGCTTGCTTCAAGCCTTATCTTGCTCCTCCCTGTAGCATGGAGGGACCCCAAAGTGCTCTGCTTCGGCCCCTGTGGGTTTGTTCGGCCCCTCTGGCTTCTTCTGCCCAGGCTTCTCTTCCTTTACTTCCTATAACGATTTCCCTGGGAGTTTTCCAAAACACGGGCTCCAGCTTTCTCTCTCCTTGATGCTCCCTTCCTATGCATCAAGACATGCCCCATTATTATTAGTACCAAAGCAGTCCGAACCCCACAGATGCGTCCCAAATTGGTGACTGCTTATAGTGTTCCAGGCTCACAGAGTCTTTACTTTTTAAAAGATTCTACTTTCCACTTTAAAAACAAACCTTATCATTATTTAAAAAAAATGTAAAGATATTGAAATTAAGGGACACAATAAAACATTGTATTTTGTAGATAAACATCTAGATACATGGATAAGATAGACACAAATAATACTGCCTAAAGTTCATTAGTATGAATGCCATGGTATATTCCCTTCCAACATTTTTGTATTTATAGTTATATATTTTTATTTTGGTGTCTATAATACTATAATACTTATTTGTAATTTTATGTTCAAATTCTTCTAAATTATCCTCTCCGTACATAGGCTATCCTCGGGAGACCCCCTCCATAAGTATACATTAAGTGGCTGAATACTATTGTACTATTCCCCTGCGTAGAGGTATCAGCTTTCTTAATTCTTCCTCTAATGCTGTGCTTTTTTGAAAAAATATTTCTTTTTATCATAAAAAATTCCGTGATGGGCTCCTTTGCCCATGAAGCTGCCCTTCCAGAAGGAGGCCACTGATCATAAAGGAGAAATATAAAATAAAGGACAGAGCGCAGTAGGGCTGGCGGGGACAGGATGCAACAGAGTGAGAGTCGCTGCCTGAAACATGGTGGTGGGGGTGGGCCTCACGGAGGCCAAAGACAGAAGGCGATGAGGGAGTCGGCCGTGCTGGTAAATGGGAGGAGATTCTTCCAGTTACAGGGACACAACTTCCCTACAGATGGTCTGCAGCAGAACAGACCCGAGTCCCTGGGATTCCGTCTACTGTGTCTCAGCTTCCAAACCTGGAATCGTCACGTATAACAGAGCGTGATCAGGACTGTGTCAACATTGTCCTCAGCTTGATGAAATTTGGGGGCAGGTTCCTTCCTGACTGTAGCTCCTGACCTCCCTTTTCTTAGGTAATTTACTTTGGACAATTTATAGTCTTAAATGATTTCTCTGCCCCTTTGGGGTGTACATTTTCTCCCAGACTCTTGCAAGTTTTGCAGCTCAGAATTGTCCTTCTCAAGGGCCAGGGAGCCATGGCTTTAACATGGGGTCATCTAAGGAGGTCGTGCCCCATCTTCCAGTCTCTGTGAAAGGATAGGAGCTTAGCTTCGACGGGTGCCCATTAGCAGACACCCAGGGTCCAGTCGCAGTGACCAATGCTCCCCTCCCTCCAAACCACTGCGCAGCCCTCTTCCACTAGCCCACCCCAGCTCTCCACCTCCTGACTTATGTGTCAGCAGATTTAATTCAGCCTCACTCCCCTACTGCAGTCGTCTTGAATAAAATCTCCCTTTCCTGTTTCACTCTGTCCGGTATACTTTTCTTTGATGAGAGATGTGGCCCATCATTTCCCTAAATGTGTCCCCTGGAGCTCTGGGCCTCAGAATTTGTCTCCAAGTATTCACTTTGAGAGTCCTGACTGGCACGAATTTATTTAAGGTTACTCTCCCACCCATCTATGGCTGCACTGACCCAACATCTAGGAGGCATTTCTCACTCTTTTTTCCATGTCTCACACTCATCTGGAAGCCCTGTCAACAGTATCTCCGTCACATCTTGCAAACTTAGACCTCTCTCCCCACTTTCACCCCCATCACTGGTCATTCCATCTATCATCATCATCTCTCACTTGGAATAGTGCAGTAGCTTTCTAACTGATTCCCCACTTGCTTGCCCTTATTGTTTACTCTTTATAAAGCAGGTGGGAGGGGGAGAGAAAGAGAAAGAGAAAGAGACACACTTTTCAAGTGAGATTACATTCCACCTTTGCCCATGAGCCTCCAGTGGCTTTTCATTACACTCAGTAAATTCCAAAGTCTTTCGTGATTCCCAAGGCCCTGGCTCCCTGTCTGGTCTCTATGCCACCCGCTTAAGTTCTTCACTCCTCCCAGACATTTTGGCCAATAACGCTCCCACTCCAGGGACCTTGGACTCTGCTATTGTTACTGGGGAGGCCCTTAGTATGGTTTCCATTCTCACTATTCAGCTACGTGGTGACATATATCTTCCTGAATTATCTGATTTCTCTGTCAGAAAGAGTGTATCTTGTCATTCCTGATCACTGCATCTTGTGTGCGTGACAAATACCAGGACCCAATGTTGTATATTTGTTTTATTATTGTCTGAACGCCCATGTTATGAAGTTTCATTTTGTCACTGCCCTATTTTTGTTGCTGGTGGGGTCCTGATACAAAGTAAATGCTCAGCAAGTAATGAGAAAATGAGGGAAGACTGAGAAGCCTTGCAGTTAAAAAAAAATTGCTCAGCTCTCTGACCCACCCTTCCCCAAACTTACTTATGCACCAAATCCTTTTCTGTGTGACACTTTTACTGCAGAACCAGATCAGAAAGTACAGATCGAGGAAGATGAGATGGGTAAGACGTCTTTGCTCTTGCTCTCATCAAGCAGCAGGATCCACGTTGCCTCCTGCTGGAACGCAGGTAGTCCCTGTGGCTCCTCCGTGCAACCAAATGTGGTGGAAATGGGGCTGTACCAGGTTGTGGGCTCAGGCCTTAGGAAACAGGCAGCTTCTATGTCCTGTCCCTTGACAAAACTCTCTCTGGGAGCCCTGAGCTGCTGTGTATATGAAGTCTGACCCTGCTGACAATGCCTGCAGGGGGACCCGCACGTAGACACTCTAGTCAACAGTCTCAGCAGAGCCCAGCTTTGCTGCTGCCGTTCTCCCAAGACACCTTCCTGCCATCTCACGTCTCACAGACAAGTGAGAGACACTGTCTTGCGCTCTCAGGACCAGCCTACCCACCAACTAAACAGCACTGAATGATGTCTTTTGACACCTCACGGAAGAGAAGAATCTGCCCCTGGGCCCTGCCCGGTTTCCTCATGCACAAAATCATGAGATGCATTAATGTGATTTAAGTTTCAAAAAAATTAGACTATTGTATGTTTTGGTATTTTGTTATGCAGCAATAGAGAGCTAAACTACTGATATCATCTGTTTTCTTTGTTCTTTTCAGATGGGAAAACTAAGTATCAAATGCTCTTATCCAGTTCATAACGTAACATGGACTACAACCTGTGTATTCTGATTCTAGTTCAGTATTTGTGACAAAGAGGTTTAGGAGTTGCTCTGAATCCCTGTTGCCCCTTCTCTCCCGTGGGCTGTCTCTTTCCATTTCATCTGACATTTATTGAATACATTCTGGGTGTCAAACCACAGACCTGGGAACATTTACATACTTATTTTATTCAGTCTCTCCAGCTTAGGGAGCTCTTTGGGAACCCAGACTGTGCAGACCAGCAAAGAGGGATGTCACCAAGGCTATAAAATAAAAGGTAAGTCCAGCCAGAGTGTAAATTGACCAGAATATATTTCATTCTCCTGGCTGCAAGACCTCAGGCTTTTGAATGAATATGTGCTTAACTATTTATAATTGACCTTTGCACAAAGGAACATGAAAATTTTATAGCTCAAGGCTTCATTTATTAACTTTACTGGAGTGTAAAATATTGCTGTTTGCCATAAATTTGTACCAGGACAAACAATATATATGCTAATTAGCAGTCATGTCCTCGTCTACACGCTGTTGTGTTGGCTGGTCATTTCCAACAGGCAAAATAGCAGAATTCAATCGACAAATGACAATTGAATTGCTTGATCCTTGCTGTTCAAACAGTGAAGTCTGAAGTGATGAATTAATGGTGTTCATTATAACGAGTCCATTTCCTTTTCATTTCTTTTATAAATGAGTCCAGGTAACACACTGATTCTCCTCAAGAAATGCTCCTGGGAAACTGTGGTGATAATACCTGCAAAACCCATAACTCAGCACAATTTCTTCAGCTCACGTCCTATGGTTTACATGTTTCTTCTGGAAGTTTCTGAAACTCACAGGTGCTCCAATCTTGGAAGGGGCCTTAGAGATCATCTGTGCTTGCTTCATAGGGAAGGAGACAGAGGCTGGGCATGGTTAAGCATATTGCCTGTGGCCACACAGAAAACGAGAGGTGGAGTCAGGGCTCAAGACTGCATCTCAGCAAAAAGAAGTCTGGAAAAGCCCTAGAAATCATTGTTTCCTACCCACTTAAAAGATGGGGAAACTGAGGACCAGAGAAGACAAGCTCAAATGCTGTATCTTGCATGCAGCCTGACACCCCTACTAAGTAAAACCAATGCTTTCATTCCACCCATTCATGTATCCATTCATTTAATAGATTTTTAGTACTTACTATGTGCTAGGTGCTAAGAATAAAACAGTTATCCAACTACAGAGCCCCTTCCCTCATAGAGTCTAATGTACAGATTGAGAGATATATATTAATCAGACTGTCACATGGTTATGCAATAGCAAGATGTGATAGGTACTGTATTATGAGAGTGGCAAAAAGAAATAAGACCTCATCTGAAGGACTAAATAACATATGTGAGCTGAGATCTGAATGAGGAATAGTGACTGGTAGGTGAAGTCTGTTCAGGGGGTATTCAAAGGGAATCACATGTGCAAAGGTCCTGAGGAAGAATAAGCTTTGTCTACTGTAGGAACTAAACACAAGTTGTAAGGGATGTATGAGAACATAACATGAAATGAATCTAGTAAGATGGTCTCAGTTTTAATCATATTGAACTTTGTGGGTTTTAGTTTGGAAGACATATGGAAAGCAAATGAACACTTTAAGGAACATGCAAATGACATGCATGAACAGAACGCGTTGTCTCCATTGTAGCACATATTATATTGAATCACAATGTTGCTCTAGTAATTATATCCTTGACTATAAAACTAAAACTTGAAACATGACTATTTATTCCTTAGGTTTACAGTATCTAGTTCAGTTCTTGGTATTTAAGGGAAATTTGAATACTGCCTGCTGAATGAAAAGACGACTTTCCCACCATCATCTAAGAATATTGGCAAAGGAGAGCCTGCTGCTTTGTTTTTATACACAGTGGATTATTCCTTCCCATCTCTATTAGAATATAAGTGTAAAGATGCCAAATATCCCAAAGCCATCTCGTCTTCCTCTTTGTTGGCACAGTTCATTTTATTTCCAAGAGCAAATTCCCAGCTAAATACTCCCCCAGTGATATATAAGCCAAAGCCTGTTGAAATTTTTGGAGAAAGCTTTGTTCCTCAACAAATGAGACAAATGAAGCTGGTAAGTTTCCCCAGCTTTCCTGTTGCCTTGAATTCAAATGCAATGTCTAGAGGTGTAGCAACGACCTTGTGACCATGAGCTGACCAACATTATGAAACAGCAAAGAGAACTATTAATATACAGACATCAATCTTGATATTGTTGAGTGTTAAATAACCTCTTGCGCTAGACTCTTATCTGACCAACGTAAACAAACATACAACACACAAACTTTTATTAGTTTTAGCCACTCAGGTTTTCCCATGTTTGCAGCCAATCACAGTTCTAGCTGGTATAAAGCTCTAACACAGTACCTTGTCACAAAAACAGAAACTCAATACATATTTACTTTTTTCCCAGTTCATTTATCCAGTGTTTACTCTCTTCACTTGGTTGATCATGCATATTCAAATACTGGAGAGAGAGAGAGAGAACGGAATATGCATGAATGATGTTACCTCGGGAAACTTAAAATCCTGTTGGAAGTTGAGAGACTCACACAGACCAAACAATAACCCCATAGGCTACCTTGTTGAGAAGCAGGGACAAGACCTGGGTTCCAAGCCTAGACCTGCCATTAGTAACAGTGAAAACCTGTAAAAGTCACTTCACTATTTGGGACCTCCCCTTACTCTTTTGAAAACTGAGGAGATTTTGATATTCTCTGATTTAGCACTTCTTGAAAGTGTTCCATAAACCTCCAGCATCTAATCCCTGATGAGGTGTGTTAGATGCAGATTCCTGAGTTTCACCCCTACACTAAGTCAGGATCTCTGGGACTGAAAAAGAGTGATTAGCATCTTAAGCATGTTCTTAAAGTTATGGCATTAAAGTCTGAGGACCACTGTCAAGTTCTATTCTTGATTTAGCCAGTATTCTCCGATTCACTTGGAATGAAGTTCACACTCTATGTTTCAGATTATATGGATTATGCAGAAAACTGATGGTTTGAAGCATTGTTTTAATGGACTCAAGATGACTAAGAGCTAAGGCCACAGTACACCTGGAGATCCTAACTCCTCCTGAACCAGAACTGAACTTTAGTGACAGTTGCTGAATTAAATTATAGGGACTTCCATGGTGTTTGCTGCTGGAACTGTTCACAGTGTTGTCAAAATACCCTCTGTGCACATGTATCTGTGCAGGTGAGTGTTTGGACACATGTATGCCTGTGTACAAATATTTGCATGGCCACATATGGGTGTACACGTGGGCATATGCTTAAGCATATACTAATACATGTGCATACAGACAGAATGGATTCTGCTGTACATGGCTACCTGTGCTTATAGACACATTTCTGCACATCTATGCTTGCAAATTCATATGAGCATACACATAGGTATGTAAATGTATCATTTTACAGCATTTGTTATTAATTCCAAATTGAGTTATGAAGAAGAAACCATAATCCTCTTTATTCAATAGACCCTGAGGTGTGGGGAAATAGAAGGAACTGGGTAATTTGCAGAAGTTAGACTCTGAATATTAATTTCACTTAGTTTCTTCAAACGCCATCTTATAAATTTGGCCTTAAAATAAATGAAAAAGAGGTGGAAACACTGAGATCCTGGTCCCAGCACTATGGATAATACATTACGTGGTCTTGGGCAAGTCCTGTGATCTCTGTGGGCCTCAGTTTCCCTTCTTTCTTTAGTCTCAAAGATTTTTGTTCAAACCTAAGTGATATTTACAGTGTGTGTCTATTTCCTTAGAATATCAATGTCCCTTGATATTAGGAAGTATACCTTATTCGGTGCCACATTACCAGCATCTACGGGAGAGTCTAGTATATTATGATGGTGATGGTGATGAGGGTCATGACAATGATGGTGATGACAATGGTGACAATGGGAACTAACATGTATTGAGTTCCTACTTTATTTATCATTGCCATGTGAAGCACTTTACATGGATCGCTTCATTTCATTTCACCACAAATATAAAGTAGTTGCCACTACTGTCCCCACTTTCTGAAGATATAGTTCAGAGAAATCAATTAGCCTGTGCAGTGCTATCAGGCTAGGAATCACATAACAAGTTCAAATCCACGTCCGTCTGGCTCCAAGTGATTGCAACGGGTAATGGTGCAACTGTGCTCAGTGAAGGGTGACACAAGACTCTAACAGAATGATGTTTAGTAGAATGCAGTGTTTACTTGGAATCCTAAAATATCTTGTCAACAGAGAATAGACTCTGGTTTAAGATCACATATGAGAGACACACTTTAGAGTTGGAAGGGGTCACAACAGTCTCAGGACCCAAATGGCCTCATTATATATTAAGGAAGTTGAAGCCTGGTGAGGTAAAGTGACTTGCTCAAGGTGACAAGTCACCACAGCAACAATTAAAATAGAATCCTGCGTCCCCCATTCTTAGTGTCGCTCTCTTCTATCCTCAAGGGCTTTGTAACCTTCTCTTCTTTTGTACAAAAAGACAAAAAGCCTTCAAGGTTATCTTATAGGATAACAAAGATCAGTGGAAATGTCCTTTATACAAACTCGAATTGCAATTATTATTACTATTATAATTATGCTGTTTATGCCTCTGCTCCCCCGTTAGTCCTCAGAGCTGGTGGACAGACACTGGGACTGGATAATCAAATACGCTCCAGTGCCTGGTGTGACTCCGCATGAATCCAGGAGACAGAGCTTCCAGGAACCAATCACCTCATTCCCCCAAACTGCCCCATCTCATAATTAAAATTTAAACCGTTTTCCAATGAAATAATTTTGTGCATTCTTCTAGCTGCCGCTCCAGTGCCTGTGGCACCAGCTAAATTTCAAATTAAATAATTCAACTGCAATACATTTAAAATAGATCACGTTTAGTGCCTCACTTCTGATTGGCTGCAAAACCAGGCCAATTGAACAAAACTCTGGTGAATGTCGGCCACCAGCGGTGTATGAGGCATGGGGTTCCATTAACGAGGACTGGCTATCTCTCTCTTTTTACTCATTTGTAGGATGCAGGAGCACAACGAATCCTTTCCCTTACCTAAAACGTTTTCCTCATGTTTATTTCTTTGTTCTCACTTTCTCCCTTTTGATCAAAAACTTCTTTTAGAAAACAGAATGCTCCATTTTGCTCTTTTTCGTGGGCTGCTCCGAGCTTGCATTCAACATCTGCTTACCTTCTAGGGCAATCGAGACGTATTATGACTCTCCCCATGCCTTGCAAGAGGGAGGCAGAAGGCAGGCAGGATGGATTAAGGGCCTGTGCTGAGTCAAATGCTCTCTCCTCCTGGGGCTGCCAGTTTTCATCTGGCTCAGGCTGGCAGGATCTCAGAATCATTATTTCATTTGACAGATAATACTGTAACAATAGCAGGCACTGCTAATGGTCCTCACCTGGGAAGCTAGCATGGCTGCATGGACCCCAGGTAAGGAGGGGCATGGGTTTGATGTCCCGGTGTGCGACCTAGAGGGAGGCACTTAGTCACTCTGGACCTCATTTCCTCAACTTTTCCCTGCCTAGACATCATAGTTTTATCTATTCTGAGGCACAGAAGTACAAGGGAAATCTGAACAAATGACTTTCAAGGAGGTCAACCAGGATTATGAGTTAATGAGGACAGCTGAACAAGGGATATCAATTGCTAGACAGGGAGGCAGGGATGATGCTCTTTCCCCCAACTCAAGTATCCACAGAGGGCAGGAAATTCCTATTTTACTGCCTAAGAGGGGAAAGAGACTTTCTCTTGCTCTCTGGTTTCATGCTCCCTCTTCCCCAGAGGATGGATATTCACTTACATGATTGCTGAGTTTGGGAGAAGAATCTGGGCTTGTGTATCTCAGGCTCTTCTAAGCTCTCACCTTTCGAGCCAGCCTGTCTACAGGACCCACATGTCTCCATGTCCTGGGGCTCAGCTTACAGAGCCAGTCTCTACCCAGATGGGGGGAGGGATGTGCCGTGGTCCAATGCTGCCTGGGATGGGTGGCTAAGTTCACTCAAGGGTGATGTAAAAGGGCTGTTGACACGATTTACCTTCCAAGTAAACTTGGATCAGTAACGAATCTGAGACATTTGATTTTCATTGCTGTGTTTTTTGAATCTTATTTCTCAATAACTTCTGAATACTCTAAAGGGAAAAAGGTCTTGTTTATTTACTGAGGGAAGATACCAAATGCCAACTAGGTAGAAGAAGGGAGGAGTTAGCTCTTTAAAGCTCTGTGGGGCCATTTAGGACCAACAGGAGCTGATACAAGCAAACACTTCAACCCTAAAACAGTAGAGGAAAACACCCCCGAAGTAGTGAGCTCTATCACAAGGGGGTATCCAGGCCACAGTACCATTAACCCCTACTGTGTCCATCTGGCACTAGGTGGTTTTCTTTGATGTAAAAATGGAAAACAATTATGGATGGCGTTGGGAAGATCACTGGGTCCTTCTTCACTTGCGTCAAGTCCTGTCACTTTTTTCTGCAAAGGCTTTCACTGTGGTGGATGCCAGGATAGCTGTGTTCTTGAATAATTAATGATTGCATTTGTCATGTGCAGAAATGTGTTTATAGAGCGAGAACACGAGTTTACAATGTGGCATGCAGGACCTAGTGAATGCCTTTCCCTCCTATCAATGCACTGGGGCAGGGCACATGTACGCACATGCACAGGGGCGTGCAAACTCACATATCCATGATGTACACACATGCACACACTCAAGCAAGTCACATATGCACAACCTGCACATGCACAGGTGGTTCATACTTGTGCATACACAATGCACTCAGGCAGGGCACATGTATGCACAGTTACACATGTGCACACACACAAATGTTCAAGGAGGCAATCTGATTGTCTTATTTATTAGATTGTGCCTGAGACTCATAGCCCTCTTGGAGTAAATCTAAAGATATAAAATGGAATGCTAGCCCTGGCTGGTATAGCTCAGTGGATTGAGCGTGGGCCTGCGAACCAAACAACTGTGGTTTGATTCCCAGTCAGGGCACATGCCTGGGTTGCAGGCCAGGTCCCAGCAGGGGACTCACGAGAGGCAACCATACATTGATATTTCTCTCCCTCTCTCCTTCCCTTCCCCTCTAAAGATAAATAAATAAAATTTAAAAAAATACATAAAATGGAACGCTATTAAAAATAAAAGCAGAATTTAGGTCTAGAGAGACTGCCAAGTTACAGAGCTCACCCCAGTCAGGGGTATCCAGTGGAGAGAGAGGACTGGGGACTGCACTGTGTGATGTGGCTGCCCCAAATGTGGGGGGTCCCATCCACAGTTAGAGACTAGGAAAGGAGACCACCCTTCCTCACATATTACCACAAAGTAGCTGGTCTTCGTCGACCTACTTTCAGAGGCTCATGGTTGATTCTGGGTGCCGTTCATTGGTGAGCTCCAAAAGGATTCCCTTTCTGGGTCATATCCGGCTCTCAGGAGACTAGGTTTGAAGATGAGGGAGCCAGCCAGCCAGCCTCACAGGGAAGGAGAGGCCTGGGACTCACACTGTCACTGAGTAGGGTCCCTTCATTCCTGAT
The DNA here is from genome assembly GCF_021234435.1 of Artibeus jamaicensis. Lineage (NCBI taxonomy): Eukaryota > Metazoa > Chordata > Mammalia > Chiroptera > Phyllostomidae > Artibeus > Artibeus jamaicensis. The sequence goes on from NW_026522030.1 coordinate 2,920,363, forward strand.
TTTACTCTGGCCTTTGATTCCACAATGTGCACCAGCATGTGACAAAGTCAACCATGCATTTTCCATGTTCTTTCTTGTTTTTGGTTAAATATTAATTAGCAATAGAGAGAGCATGGGATCCAGTCAGTGGTGAAGGGTTGAGAGCCAGCAGAGGCCAAGCCAGTTCATAGGTTCTCGGTGTCAGGTGTTAAAACAGGCATTGGTTTGCAAGCTTCAAGTTTGGTCTTGAGAAAAAAACTATGCAAAGTAATTTTGGGAAAGGTACAGAAAGTGTCCCTTTCCTGAATAAAACTCCTGAATTCATTCACCATGAGCCTGACTCACAGAATAGTGGGAAAGACCCCCAGATTTGGTGGCTGAAGACCTGGGTCTGAGAAAGAGTTTTTTCACTTACTAGGCCTCTGCTTCTGGGTAATTCACTTATCTACCTGCGCGTTAGTTTCTTCATCTGTTGACTTGGAAATGTTACAATAAAAGCCCTTTCCTCACAAGATTATGATTGTAATTGCAGGAACTAATGGATACCAAATACTATAACACTTCATACGCTGGAGTCTCTGTTGTGTCCCCATCTAGAGGTTTGTGAGATTTCTGTGGTCGAATAAATTTTATGACATTCATATTAAAGGCCCTGATGAGTCCTGCGGTAAATAAACAAACTGCCTAGTAATTTCAAAATGTAATTTTACCCTTGAACTCAGTCTTCTGGGAGCACCTTTTAACATCCCATTTCACATGTATTAGAAGATGCAAGGTCATAAATAAAAACCCTTCTATTTTGCAAAAAAACAACAACAACAAAAAACAACTAGCACAGAATGGGATGGGACTGATACCCAAGTCAGGGAATGCATTGAAAGTCTAAAACATTCCCCGCTCCCAATATTTTGCTTGATAATTTTGCCAAATTCTGGTTGTGGTTTAGCTCAATGATGCATTAAAAACATCATGGCTACATCACCAGAAGTCAGGGTTCAATGGAGATTTGAACAAGTTCTTTTCATTCCGAGGATCTGAATTTCCTCATTTGACCCAGGAGGCCCACATCCGAGATCTGTGTGAACCACATAGAGCATCAGCATCAGAATCACTGGGGTTTAAAAACACAAATTCCTGAGCCCCAGACCTCAGACAGAAGCAGAACACCTGCACTGTCAATGGATTCCCCTGTGGTGAGTTTTATGCACACCACGGTTTAAGAAGCAGTGTTCCAGAAAACTCTCAGAGCTATACCAATGCTAACATCCTCGGCTTTCCTTATGTTCACACACTTGGAGCAAAGACAAATAAAGGTCAGGAGCTCTGAACAAAAAGCCGTCTCTCTCCACTGGGAAAACCCCCTAAGACAAGGCTCAACTCCTGGGCAATTCTGCATACCACACATCCAAAGCAAAGCAGAACCAGCCCGTTCTAACAGCCTCCCGCTATCATTCTAGAGAAACTTTGCACATATACACACAGATACTTCCCTGAATGGGCCAATCTGGAGTCAGGAGTGTTGGAATGAAGCATAAAATACCACAGCATTGATTTAATGGCCTTTAAAAGTCCCTCCTGTCTGTCTTCCTATGCACCATCATACCCATAAAGCATTCATTAAAATAGCTGCTGTCCATCTTGATAGTGTTCAGGAGGGATGTGGTTTGAGGAGGTCTGGCAGCCTTAACCTTAGACCACATCTTCCCAAATCCTCCCCGTGGGGGGTCGCATCTAGCTCCTACTAGACACCTCCTGGGACATACTGGCTCTGCCTCTTTCAATTTGAACTGTTCATTCCCCAGTCTTCCCGGAGCCAGAATTTGAATTTATTTCAAGTGTCTCCTGCTTCTACCTGGCTGGCCTCCACAATTACTTTACCTGTCCATACCTGTGTACTTCTCAGAACTTGTTTTGTAGACTATCATTGCAGACTAGCACTGTCTAATGGGAACATAGTGCAAGCCACAGGGATGAACTACACATACAAGGAGAAAAATGGGAAATGTTCCAGTAGCTACATTTAAAAAGATTTAAAAAACTGAAATGAACTTTTAAAACATTTACTAATATATGTCATTTATCCCAATATATTCAAAATACTATCACTTCAACAAAGAGTCCATGTAAAAATTATTAATGCAATACTGTATTTTATTTGGACCATGTTATTGAAATCCAATGGGTACTTTAGGCTTGCAAGCACATCTCTTTATGAATTCGCCACATTTCAAGGACATGATAACAATGTGTGGCTACCACAGTGGACAGAGCAGTTCCAGACCAATAGGGGTGAGACTTTTTAGCTAACAATTCCTTTATCCACTTATTCAAACATGTTTCCAGCACTGGCTGTGATTGATACAGATCTGGGCACTAACCTGGGGAGATAAAAGCCCTCTGACATCTCTGCCCTCCTGAAATTTAATCACTGGGCATGACAGACTATGAGCAAGTAGAAGAATAAATGGGCAAAATAATCTCAGACTTCAATAAAAAGTATTGAAGAAGATAAAAAACAAACGACAGGTTGGTATGACAGTAACCCAGAGAGAGGAGTGAAGTGGGTTAGATCAAATTATAAAGGAAGAATTTCAGAACAAAAGCCTCAATGATGAGAAATTGTTCATGTACTTTTTCATCATGGTAACAACAAAACAGGTGCTGTTTTAGGACCCAGGTAGTATAAGGTGCTGTATGGACAATTTAATGGAATTTCTGGTCCCTGACTAAGCACTAGCCTGTAGTGAATATTAGAGTATAATCCCTGTACAAGCAAGAAACATATTCCCAGGGGCCAGAAAAAAAACTGCCTAGCTCATATTACCTGTGCAAGATATATTTAATGGTTAGACACGTGACTAAAAGAACAGCGATGTTCCGTGAGCATTGGCTTTGAGGTTTACAAGGTGTAGTAAAGACTAAAAATGTTAATTCTGTGTTGGTTAGTTAGTTAGTTTGGGGGGTTGTAAGTTTTACTTGGTCTCTAAACAAGAAGTGCTCTCAGTAGGTAGGTACCTCACCCCTGCAGACGATGGCAGTAGATCTACCTAGTGGTTTGGAAAAGGAAGATCATTTTATGCTCATCTTTCCTAAAACATATGAAGAGAAGACCGGGCCCCAAAAAATGTGCTCTTAAGCACCAAGATAATTTGTGAAAATGCCAGGCCTTTCTTACTCAAGCAATTTGCTAAGTTGTGCAGAAATAAAATAAAAAATGTAAGTAAAGCTATTGCATTTCAAAATGGTAAAAGCTAGTGTGAGTTTTGTTGTTGTTGTTGTTTAAGAATTAGAGTATTTTCTAAAACTCTGGGGATAGCCTGACTCAGGAGATCAATGTTTTCAGAACAATATAAAGTGATTCAGGAGAAAGGTCATCTGGCTAGTATATTTTTATTGCAGTCAAATCTGGTCCATTACAGAAAAAGATACTTTTAGGACTTTTATTTATGGTGTTTATTCATTTTTAATACTTTACCTTCCTCCTCCATCTGTGACTTTGTTCTAACCTGCTATAGTTCTGCCAATAATAATGGCTAACACATCTTTACACTAACATAATGCCTGGAATTTTACTATCTACTTTAAATGAATAATCTCATTTGGCACTCAAAACTGCACTATTATTTTGGGGAAATTGTTATCCTTATTTTACAGAAGTAAAAACTGAGGCTAATAAAATATAAAAGATTTGCCCAAGATCACAGGAGAGTGTTCCTTAAATATTAGGTTGCAGAACTCACATACTTAATAATTAGTGAGGACCTGGTAATAGTTTTCAATTGCTACCATAACAAATTACTATAAATGTAGTGGCTTAAATCAACAACTTTGCCAAAAATCCGTTTAGTGTGCTTTTGTAGTTTTATTTCTAGGTTCTCTCTTCTCTAGGCCCCTGATCTCTAGGCCATTGATCTCTAGGCCAATACCACACCTTTTAAATTGATGTTGCTTATTACTATCAGTCTGGAGATCAGGTAGCTCATTTCTACTACTTTATTTTTTTTTAAAGAATTTTAGAATGATCTTGTCTATATCTCAGTGGGATTTTCATAGCAATTAAGCTAAAACAGAATAGCAATTTGGGAGAATTTATACCTTTACTATGGTGAATCCTCTAATTCATGAAAATGATAAGTCTCTCAATTTATTTAGATCTTTGATTTCTTCTGTATTGTGCAGTATTCTATACATATTTTGTTCAATTTACACCTTTTTGCAGTGATTTCTTTTTTCAGTCATTGTAAACAGTATTATATTATTAATTTTGATGTCTACATGTTCATTGTTATATAAAGAAATATTTTTACACTTATATTCTATAACATCTTGTTAAACTCACTTAATAATTCTAGGGCATTTAAAAAAATTTTCCAGGTGTATAATTATCATCTTCAAATACAAAAATTTTTATTGACTCTTTTATGATTTGCATGTTTTTATTCCATTTTCTTGCCTTAATGTGCTTGCTGGAACTTCCAGTACTGTGTTAAATGAATCGTGAGAGTGGATACTTTTGCCTTGTTAAGAATATTAGGGCAAAAAAGTTAAGTTTTTCACTGTTAAGTATAATGTTGGTAATAGCTTTATCTTTGCTTTTCTTTCTTTTTTTTTTTTAATAGGGGCAAATACTTCTTATTAACCTGGGAAACTTTTCTGTTCCCATTTTCTGACAGTGTTTATCATGAACATTGAATTTTGCGAAGTTTTTTATGAATGCCCCAAGATTGATATGATTATGTATTTTTTAAAAAATATTTTATTTATTTATCTTTAGAGGGGAAGGGAAGAAGAGAGGGAGAGAAACATCAATGTATGGTTGCCTTTCGTGCATCCCCTGCTGGGAACTGGCTTGCAGGGAACTGGTCTGCTACCCAGGCATGTGCCCTGACTGGGAATCGAACCACGATTGTCTGGTTCGCAGGCTCGTGCTCAATCACTGAGCTACACCAGCCAGGGCCTTGATTATGTATTTTTTTCTTTAGCTTGTTAAAGGGTGGATTACTACTCTAAGATCAAATTTTTGGTTTCACCCTAACTGTTCTAGCACTGTAACTAGTAAGCTATCATTTAATTCTGGCACCAAACCTCCAAGAGTTAGCACATCTCCCTATAAGAATCCACAAGATGTCTTTCAGTTTGAATGCCAGGCAAACATCATTAGGGTCCCCACTCACATTTCTGACTGGCTGGCTACTAATTCCAGGGTTTCCACGATGCCTTCAAGCTTGATAACTTGCTATAATGACTCATGGGACATAGAAAAGTGCTATATACAACGGGCCCTCAAAAACACATCAGATGCTGTAGGAACTTAATTTTTGTTTATATCAATAAGCCTATGTATGGTAAAACTGGTTTCATTGTACATAGGTTCTCTTAAAGTAGCAGAACTTATGGACCACATTAAGTGTGGGCTTACTGTGCAAGGAGTACAGCGTTATTATAAAGGGCACAACTTAGGAGCAGAAGTGAAGAGACATGTGAGGTGAGGTCTGGAAGAGTCCTGAATGCAGGAGGCCTCTGTGCACTCTCTGTACAGGATCCGAGCCTGCTACCTTCCAGCACATTGATGTCTTCACCCACTAGGAAGCCTGGGGCCCATAGTTTTTATTGGGATTTCATTTTATCATCCTAATACAGAATACTATTGTCAAATTAGGATACTACTAACAACTATTACCAATTAACACCCATTAACTTTTAACAATTATTCATTATTAACATAAGCATTGATTGCATGTGTATATACACGTATACACATTCATACCATAAGATACATAATTGTCATCCATTAAATATTACTCAACAAATTTCTCTTCACTTCTCACTTTTTTACTGGAACAAAAGAGCTGCGTCTTACTCACTTTATCCCTACAACAGTAACATAATAGCTACCACTTATTGATTCTCTCCTATATGCCAGATTGATTACATATATTTCATTTTCATAAGAGGCCCATAAGATAAATATTATGACCTTCAACTATTGAGGAAGGAACTGAGTCTTAGAGAAGTGAGGTTATATATTACAAAAACCTCACAGCCGATATTTAAAACAATGGTCTTTTTGCCTTCAATATTGTAAGTTTTTTTACTGCCTCTTTTCAAATACGCTCTCCATGGCTCCTGCTTCGACGGGCCCAGGGTAAGTAGCTCGATTGCTCCCCGTTAAGCCGGATAAGCTAGCAGAACAGGCGCTGGCTCAGATTCTGAAAAGACCTCTGTAGATAGAGAATCGTCTTTTCTCCCTTAGCCTGTTAAACCGGGGGAAGTGGGGCCTTTTCAGGCTGCCGAAGCGATCACTTATCTTGCCTGTTAATCAGCCTTCCGAGTCTGTAACTTGCCTCTCTGAGGGCCATCCTGTACTCCTGAGCCTCATAGGCATTGATCCTTCAGCTTAAGCTCTGGGAGCTAGCTGCGCATTGACAAAATCCCTACTTTTATTTTTTCCCCAGAGTTATCAAAGGGGAGGCCATCAAGACAGGAGATAACGCTGAAGGCTGGACTCCACAGGACTCGGTGCCTGCTTGGAGGGTAGAGAAGACACTGAGGGAATGGGAGAGAGAGCCCATGGTGACTCTCGGTTCACCTGTGCAAGGCTGAAACGGAAATCCAAGTTGATGCTAACGATGATAATGATGATGATAGACGAGTAACTTTTAGTGAGAGTTTCATACACCCCAGGCCCCAGTTAACTGTTTTAATTCTTACACAAACCCTTTGAGAAAGTGATTCCTGCCCTCATTTTACAAATGTGACAACAGAAGAAGGGAGGTGAGGTGCAGCGGCCGATGTTGGGTAGAAAATGAGCAGGGGGCACCGGCCCAGAGGCCCATTCTGGGTTTGAACTCCAGGGAGTGGTATGGTCTCCAGCTGAAGTCCGTCAGCCGCTTGTGCCTGCTCCATTTCAGGTAGTTGAAGGAGGCGTGACCTGGTCAACTTGTGTCAATTCCAATATTGCCCTGACCAGCAGCCTCCGGGTCTGGGAGTTGCCTTAAACGCAATGCAGGATTAACAATGAACCCCTAGCTCCCAAAGGTGCCTGTGAAGCACATGGCCTGCAGCTGATTCCTGCGCAGTGGTACGTGCCCCTCCTGCCTTCTCCACACACGCGTGAGCACACACACACTGGTGATCAGAAAGCAGGTTTTCTCTGCTTTAAGACAGCGAAAGACAGGGATGAGTACATTCTGTACATTTGTAGACATGCGGAAAGTGTCTCCGAAACCCATCCGAAGGTGTCAACAGCAGGCACCACGGTGACTAGGAGAGCGGCTCCACTTGCTGTCTTTAGGTGGAGTGCCGCTGCAGCTCCCTCCAAGAGGAGGATGGGTTTGCCTGCTTCGTGACTGCACCACTTCAATCTAAACTCCTCCGGGGGATTATTCTAAAGACACCAGCCAGTGAGACAGCATAATAATACCTCTGCGATTTTACTGCTCCTTCCTCTGCTTGGCAGGATGCGAGCGCGTGGATCTGTCTCCGCTAGTCCCGAACTCTCTATTAGTTCACTCTTCAAATGGTTGAGGGAAGTTGGAAGGTAGAAAAGTTCAGCTCCTTTTTTTTCTCCCCTTCCCCCTCCTCACCCTTCTCGAATCAAGGCAGCCAGATTGGAAGGTTGGGAAGCAGCAGTACCCAGATGTGAAGCGCTGCTGGGTTCCAGGGGCTGCCGTACACTGGATCCCGGGCCTCTGGCAAATAGCCTCCACTCAGCTAGACTTAAACTATCATGACTCCTCCATGTATGCTCCGTAGCCCATGCTTGTTCTATTTCTACCCACCCCCAACTCTGCACACCTCTGCACACACACAAAGCAGTTTTTTTAAAAGATTTTATTTATTTATCTTTAGAGGGGAAGGGAAGGAGAGAGGGAGAGAAATATCAATGCATAGTTGCCTCTCCTGCATCCCCTCCTGGGAACTGGCCTGCAACCCAGGCATGTGCCCTGACTGGGAATTGAACCTCAATCCTTTGGGTGGCAGGTCCTTGCTCAATCCACTGAGCTACACCAGCCAGGCACAAATCAGTTTTTTATGCCTGCTGCTTGACTAGGAAACTTTAGGGGTCATCCAATACTTGTTTTCTCAGTTTTCTGTGAGACCCTGAGATTTCCCTCATTTCCGTGTTTAAGAAACTGTGATGTTGACCATTTATCATAGGCTAGAAAGCAAACCTCATACTATGGCATAAGCCGCTGTTTCCTGCAGTCTTTGTTTGTGTTCTGGACTCACTTTCACTTCCATCCTCACCCCTTCAGTCTGAGTACCTTTCAGTTCCAGACATTTGTGGGGTAGTGAGGCCCTTTACTTCCCCTCAACCACAGCTGTCGCCTGGTTCACCCCACCCATACTTCAGGTTTTAATATTGACCTTGCTTCTTCATTGATCCCTGTACACAGTCAGGTTCGTTGCCTATAATCCGTCTCCCACTGGACCCTAAGCCGGGCCTGTCTTTTACAATGTTGTCCATCTAGTAGAATTCCTAAGGCAGAGATTCTCAACTGTTCACCAGTATCTGCTCTGCTCTTCAATGACAGAAATCCTAAATACTAGCACGCTAAATGACCAACAAACTACAGACTACACATTATAGCTAGCCTTACATCTTGTTATGGCGAAGGGATTACATTCTAGTCATTAGTATGTGAATAAAGATATGCTGCATAAAATAAATGGTTGTATACAAAACTGCCCTCACCCTTTCCCAGTTCCTGGGAGGGGATCAGGGCAGGAGAGTTACATTCGACCCAGTTGTGAAAGACACATTTGGAGTATGGCAGAGCTGCCTGCCGTATCAGTCTCGGACAGCCTAATGCTACATGCCTGCATTAGAAAAAAAAACAACAACCTTGATTTGTTGAAGCCATTATATTTATTTTGGGGTCTTTGGGTTATAGCTTGGATTGTTATTTTGGTAGGTAGATATCCAATAAATATTTTTAATGAATAATGATGGGTGAATTCTGATGGTCAGAGGAACTTTCCTATTTTTGTTCCAAGTCTACTTTTTTTCCTCAGTCCTTGTTTCTTTCTCATCTTAGAGCAAAGAATCTTCCATAGTCAATGAAACATAAAAGTACACAGGGATTTGACTAGATATACATATATAGATATAGCTATATCATAGGCATAGATATAGATAAATAAAGAGAAAGAGAGAAAGTCAGAAACAGAGAGAGAGAGAGAGAGAAGAGACATTTAAAAAGAAGCAACCAGTGGTTAATCATGGAAACCTTAAACTTTCATCAAGTGCTAGATAGCTGTATACTAGGTGCTGATATAGGTGCTGTAAGTGCATTAATCCATTTAACACCCATGAGCATTTTACAAGTAGGTACTATTATTATCCCCATTTTACAGATGAGAATACTGAGGGTCATTGAAGGTAAATGGCTTGCCTACAGTTACACAAATTGTGTTGCCCAGTTATGAACTCGGGTGGTCTGACGTTAAGGCCCTAAATCTTAATGATTGTACCATATGGCCTTATGAAGAATAAAAGTCACCAAAAGCATAGAGTGACAGAGCTGAGAAAATATTCGAAAGCATCTAGTCCAGTTTCCTCATTTTACAGATAAAGAAAGTGTGGTCTAGTGAGGGAAAATAATGATTTGCTTAAAGTGACACTGATAGAAAGAGATCTCCTGTTTCAGACAGCAATGAACCACTCCAGAGATGGCAATTGCCATTGACTGGTACGCTGAGAATAAAAAAAGAAGAGTACAATGACAGAAAAATGACACATGTCATATGTGTAGGGGGGTGAATGGCAGAATGCATGTCATGCATGTGTGCTAGAGCAGCTATTTGCTCCCAATTACTCATTCTGTTATGCATCCTCACTCTTTGTCATGTAACTTTACAGTGTCCTTCCATTGTACACACAGTCCTGTACTATTGAAAAGGAGCTTGGTCATGTGATGAGATGTGGTCAATGAAATATCAAACGGACAGGATGTGAGAGGACATACAAATGTGCTTGCACAGATTGGCTTGCACTTGCACTCCTATGACTTTCTAGAATAAAAAGTGCCTCAGAAGATACTAATTGAAGAAGAGGATGGAGACACCCAAGTCAAATGTGGATCCCAGAAACACAACCATTGGGTCTACAGACTAAAGCTGCACTGCCTCAACCAACCCATGGGCTCACGAGTGAGAGAAGTGCTTATTGTTGTCAGCCACTGAGATTTGGGGTTGTTTGTTATTAGATCATTATTATGATAATAGGTAACAAATACAGCATGATTCATCTCTGCCCAATGTACCTTTTACTAGACTTTCATAACCACTTCACATTATTTTATATCAGCTTACTTGCTGCAGCTCCCAAAATTGGGATGTTTGAAGGGAGATGAGTCATGTCCAATATGCTTTTATGAATTTGTAGAAATTTGGTGTAGATATCAAAAGCTGAGAGCCTGTTAGAAACAACATCTCCTTTAGAAAGTCTATACACTCTCCTAAAAGCCATGGGAAAAAATAGCTAAAATATTTTAGGATTTCTAAACATGGAACATAATAGTTCTGTCTACAGAGGTATCAGCATGGGAGAGTGGGACTTATTCTTTAAAATCATTCATATTATAATACTGGTTGAATACACATTGATAATTCTTATCACTCTGTGTAATTTTTTTACTATAATATACTAATTGTGATCAAGGATGTCTGCATCAGCAAGTGAACTAGGTAAGGGCTTGAATTTATTTCTTCTAAATCAAGGTTAAAATTTTGGTGATATTATATGGTGTTAGGATCAGGATCTAGGAATACCTGACTTCTGTTGTGGTAATCACCTGCACTTCATGTGTCTCATAGAGTTCCTAGATAAACAAATCATAGTAACCACAGGTCTAAAATGATTATTAATTGCTCACACACTTGAAATTGCAGTGCGACTTTCTAGGAGAAGATTGGGTTGGTCATGCATGACTTTGGTTTAAGGTCTAAATAGAGCCTTTTACTCCCCCTATTGCATAACTGCCCTTCCCCTAGTATACATCTCCAAATCTTATGATTTTTCTCTACCTGCTAGAAGGAAATGAAAACAACACGGCTGGGTCTGAGCAGTGGCACTTTGCTCCATTTATCAATTCCACATAGGAAATGGAAGAGAAAGCATAGAGAGAAGACCTGCCTGCCTCAAGTTGTCCACTTACTCTTTGAATAAGTATTTGAGAAGTATGGGATCCAGCATAAGGCATGGGAATATTGTCTCCTAGGGAAATGTGCCCTCTTCTTCCATCCTTGCTGAGTCATGACAGGTGTGGAAAGAAGCCCTGCTTTTCTCTACATTGTAACACCATACCTCATCATCTATGTTAGGTCCAAGCAGAGTATAAACGTTCAAGCATGTTTGTTGATTTAATAAAGATGTGTGCTAGAGACAGTGGAAGCCAGCAAAACCAAGTAATAATCCGCATACCAGAAGAATTAAAAATCTATCAAGATGGATCAGAAATGCACAGAAATCAGTTGATCAATACCTATTTGTTGTCCTAAGTCATAGGACTTGAGATACAAAGGCAGCTGAGATAGACTCTCTGTCCTCCATGAACCCATGTTCAGAGCGATGACATCCTCTATTACACTAATAACTCTGACAAAAACTATGACAGAGCTAATACGGGGCCAAAGAGACAGAGTGTAACCTCCAATCAGACAAGGAGTCCTTTCTGCAGATGAAATCTAAACTGATACTGGAGAATAAGCTAAGGTGAGAAAGAAGTATAGGTAGGCAGAAGGAGTAGCAAGATAAATCATGAAAGCTTGCAAAATTCTGGCATGTTTTAGAATAAAAGTGAAATTCTGTATGGTTAGAGTGTAGGTTGTCTATGTGTGTGTTGGAGTGTTGGTCTGGGAGAGGACATGATAAAGTTGGGCAGTCAGAAAGTGGCAGATGATATTTAACTACAGCTCAGTGGAAGGTCAGTAGAATAGATAGTTGGCATGGAACTGCAGAGTAAAAAAGAAGTTCTTTACAAATGAGGTAATAAGAAAAGATAATTCTAACAAAAGTTAACAAAGGCTATTATTCTTGAACTTTTAATATGTCATAAATGTTAGATACATATCGTCTTGTATCCTCACACCTTCTCTTTGATTGTCTACTTTTTATAGATAAAAAAATGAAGTTCAGAGAGGTTGAGTGGCTTGGTTAAATCACACAGTTGGTAAGGGAGACAGCAGCAATTCTAGCCCATGTCTGATGCTCCCCAAACAGATGTTCTTAACATCTAGATCCTATAATTGTGAAATGCACTTCAAAGACAGGCTAAATGCAGAGATGCAGAGACAGGGCTTTACATTTTATGTGAAGACCACAGCACTGGCTAGCCCCAGAGTTCTAAAGTACCAGGCCCCATTAGGGGGCCTGAGAAGCTTCTAAGATTATAAAATGGATCCCCAGGGGTCTGCACTTACCCTCCTAGTGCATTCTCCCAGAAGAACCTGCTGCCATCTATTCCAGGAGACAGATATTCACCCTGAAGTTGTAGAGAGCAATTTATAAAAAGTACAACAAAAAAGTAAAAACTCGTACTTGCAGCTGATAGTTGGACAAACTGGGGCAGAGAATACTTTATTATTATTTAATTTTCCAAAAAGAGTGCACGGCTTCATCCTATTTATAATAAAAATCACGGATATAACAAAAGCATCTCATCAGCAGTCATATCTACAAATAGAGCATTGAAGCTTTAGATATTAACATGTGTTATAAATGTCATTGATATATTAAGACTTTTCAGACTGTCTATCTAAAAATAGAGGGAAAGCCAGAGGGAGGAAGAAGGAAGAGAACTCATTCAATCAGAAAATAGGGAACCTATTCTTGCGCAATTAGGCCTTATTTGCGAGCAACACAAGTAAATACCTGAGTCTAATTTATGGTTTGAATTCTATTCACCAGCAGAATGGGATGCAAAAGGGAAGAAAGAGAAAGAAGAGAGGAAGGAAGGAAGAGAGAAATGAAAATATGGGGAATTAAGGAATTTTTAATATGAAAGAGACTCAGAGATTGTGCTATCCAATCATCTCACTTAGCGTGTGGAGAAAACTGAGTCTCAGGGAGGGTATACAATTCAATCTTGGTCAGTGTTACTTGCTGTTAGACAAGAAACACTTCAACAATCTGAGCTCTAAAGCAGATATCAAAGGAGAGAACTGGTATTTTTTTCTTTAAAAAAGTGGGAGCTCTGTTGTTCAGGGAAACTGGCTTGGGGAGGCTTGGGCATAGAGGTAGAAAGAAGGGAAAGGGGACACGAACCAGGTTTGTCCCTGCCTTTGGACAGGAGCAGTACGTATATATGTTTTATCCAACTTGATACTTATGGCTGCCCTGGAAAGGTGGGCAATCAGACCCATCTTATTCATGAACACTCAGGGAAGTCAAGTCATGTGCTCATGAATAAACAACTCACCTGGCTTCGCCGATCCTTGTCCCCTGAGGTGGCAGGCCCATTCTCAGCCACACAGTCCAAGGACAGAGTTCCCACTAGCCACTTCAACTTAAGTCTTCACATGGGCACCTCAGGGCCCTGAGACATAGTGTAGTCACAGGGCCCACCTCCTCAGCACATGGAGGGGCTCCCTTGAGATGACAGGGACCCTGGTATGTGTTCCTTTTACTCTGCTTGGCCTAATCCCTCAGCACCGATTCCGATTCCTTTCCCTTTAACTCTGGGAAAAATTATAGAGCAGATCAATTCTGTCCTACATTACACACAAGGTTGCCTGATTCAATTAGAAGAAGAATAGCAACCAGTAATTGTACAATTAAGTTTTGTATTGATGAACTGTACAAATAACTAAACGTCTAATTTTTGCCTTGAATGTAACTCATCTTAGCAGATGTTCCAGAACAGGCCACAGAGGCAGGCCACATGGGGTGGCAAAGGGCATATGGGAGGAGGGAAGAAAGAGAAGAGGTTTTGTAGGATTTAAAAATAAATACTGTGAAAAAAGGTGGTTGTAGTTTGGCAGTGCAAAGTGGTGCTTTGATATTGCTATTATTATTTTTAGGGCCCTTTTAAGCTTCCCTGGAGCCCTATAGCCATAGAGAAAAAAAACAAGGTTCCTCCATTTCTCCACCGCCTACAACTCCTCCTCCTTCGCCTTAACCTTCCACTTCTTTTCTCATTCATCTGGTCATTGAAACGACAAATGCTTTCTTTTTATTTCCAGACTGAGACTTAGCTCATACTGACCTAACCCCTAATTCATTTTGCATCTGCTTTAATTTTTAGAAATGCAAATTATTATTATGGTAACACAATACTTGCTTAAAGTAAAACTAAAGTAAACTATATGGAGGTCTATAAAGTAGAAAGCAAAGTCTCTTCCCTGATCTCACCCCCAAGGGAGACCACTGGCTGGGAGGCAGCCTCTGGTGTGAGTAGCCCTGCTCTGGCTTTTTCTATTCCCATTTGTCTTCCAGCTCCACCACTTCCAACTTGTGTGTCTTTGGGAAAGTGACTCAACTTCTCTGGGTCTCAGCTTTCTCAAGTGAATAACTGAGACTCAATGTCATGATCTATCTCTCGGGATTGCTTGTAAGGATTAAATGAAATAGTGTACATTAGTCCAATGCCTGACCCACAATGAGAACTCCCACTTTGCCTTCCAGCATATACTCCAGGATAGCCTTCCAGATACACAAGCATATATAAACAATTTGTTAATTCTATGTATTCTGTGTAGAGAATGCTTTTTCTTCCTTAAGCTATTATGGGGGAAATAATAGCTTCCAATGTCTGCTGACATGAACTCTTCCTTTTAAACACTCAATCCATTTAATAGATATACCTCCTCAGTTCTTTACTGATAGTAATTGAGAAGGTATCTTCTGTATTTTGGTTTTCCTTTTTAAGCAATACTGAAATAAATGTCACAGATATTTCAACACAGATATTTCAAAGGCTTTACAATTGTATCACTTAAGTGGCCCATTTGTTACATGAAACACTACTGGGTTGTATGATCCCCTTTGAAGAGATGAGGGAAAGAGTCCCGATAGTCATTTTGCTTGGATTTTCTTTCCCCGACTGGTCCCATGGCAGTTCACTCAGCAAAGGTTTACCTGGATGGAGACCAGTGTATTCCAAGACACCTCAGCACTGTTCCGTGTGCAGAGACCTCGGGGTGTGATAGAGAAATGAGACATAGATACTAAGAGACACTGAGACATTTGGCATGACAGAAACAAGCTTGCAGTCCTCACCCAATTTTGGTAGAAAAGCACTGGAATTTATTTATATTATTGCTGCTCTCTAAATATACTCACAAGAATTTTTTTTTTTTTAATAACATGGTATCAGGATCCCTGGGGCCTGAGGATGACCTGGGTCTTAGAAAAGCCTGACTGGGTTGATCTATGCTTATCTGGTACCTGTCTTCTGGGCACCCCAGTACAACCGCAACCAAAGGGCACTATTAGAAACCTCTGATTTCTGAGTTCTCAGCTGCTCCACATCCCTATGCTTAGGAAAAATACATCGCTGCAAATTTTTTTAAATATCAGGCAAAAACCACAAGACCTGGGTCTGCTGCAGCAACCAAAGGAAAACCAGAGAAAACAGTAAATGGGAAGAGGTAAATAAGAGCTGACATTTCGTTCTAGACTGAATAATGCATTTCAATGTTTCGTTTTGCTGTACAGTGAGAGGGGCCTAAGGGGGAAAGAGGTGAGAGGAGAAGGAAATGAGAAAGATAGAGGGATGTGTGAGCCCCAAGAGATGGGCATAGCAATCTAGAAAGTTCTTTCTTGGCTGAGCTTGGTTCTGTAGTTCACCACTGAATTTTGTGTTGGGTGTTTGGAGATGATCCCTGGTGCCCTTGTCACATCTGTGATAGCATGTGCTGGGGGTGAGATGATTCTGCCATTTCAGGACTTATTGCAACCTGCTCAATTTCCCTTTTTGAGTCTTCTTTCTTCATCTCTTTTTCCTTCTCCTTCTCCTTTTCCCCCTCCCTCCTTCCCCTCCTCCTTCTTCTTCTTTAAACTTATTTAATTCCACATCTCTTTTTTCCTCATATTTTTAAATTAGAGAATAGAGGCTCAGTAAATATTTGCATACGACCATGTAAACATTTTCTTCCCTTAATTGTAATTATAAAAAAAACATAACAGGACTAGATCAACTCCACACTAAAAATGCTTAGGACAATATATGAACTTTGTGAAACAAAATATGCTTCACTTTATCCTAAATGATTGTCCATTAAGAATGTGTGAAGAAGGTCTGTGCATAACTAGACTGATGCTCACATACATTATGAAGATGTTCTTTTGGAAAACAATTTCCTAGATGGATGCAAATTATAGTTAAGGCTTCTGTAACTTTCTTAATTAGCATATAGTATTTAAAGAAAAATATGATTTCACCAATTAAATTTTAACAGTACTCAAAATAAGTTGCAAAATTTAAATGCAAAGTAAAT
This sequence comes from Artibeus jamaicensis, assembly GCF_021234435.1. NCBI lineage: Eukaryota > Metazoa > Chordata > Mammalia > Chiroptera > Phyllostomidae > Artibeus > Artibeus jamaicensis. The sequence goes on from NW_026522030.1 coordinate 2,936,785, forward strand.
GCATTTAAACATTTTATTAACATTTGGCACAATTGCTTAAGAATAAAAACTCCATATCAACTTCTAGTAAAACTTAGCATGTAAAAGATCACCAAAATATGTGGTAAGGAGGACAAGAAGAAAGACAGGAAGAAAGAAAGAAAGGTATAAAAGAAAGAACTAGAGAGAATGACAAACAGGGAAAGAAAGACAAGAAGGCAGAACATATGTGTGAAGGTAAATAATCACCATTACTTTCTGATGTTACAGCGATTGAGAAAGCATTTCAAAAGAGCAGACATTCATGATGAGTGGGTACTAGGGGGAATCTCTATGGAGAGTCCAAATGGAAATCATTTGAAAATTTGTAAGAACCTTACCACATCACCTGCAGGAAGTAAAGGGGAATGTTTAAGTTCCTGGTTTAATGAACAGGCATTTCTTATCAGACTAGACTAATTTGTTTCCCAGCTTTTCTACTTACTAAATCTACAGCCTTGGTCAGTTACTTAACTTCCCTGGGCCTCAGTCCCCTCATATGCAAAGTAGGAATTATAATTCCTAGGACCATAGAAAGAATGGGATGATATATTACTTGCTGAGAGTTTAGAACAGAGTCTGTGTAGGTTATGCCCCTGTTGCTGCTATTCCTCTTCTTCTTATTAGCATTATCACTAATATTACCCTTTTGGAAAATAAAGGCTTGATATTTATAAAGAACCCTACATGTATTCATTCCCTTTGGCCCAGCAATCCCCCTCCTGGAAATGAATCTCAAGAAAATAATTCAACAAAAGGATAAAACTAAAGCACTCATCATTATAGCATTAACCATAATTGTCAAAAAAAGGAACAATTTAAATGTCCATCAATAGGGGAATCATTTACAGTAAATTATGATATATCAACATAATAGGATATTATGCAATCATTACAATGATAATTATGACAATGTAGCATCATGAACAAATGCTTACCATTTAATGTTAAGTGAAAAAATATAAAATGATATATATAGTACAATTGTAGCATTGCAAGAATATGCATGCATATTGGCAAGTACTGGAATCTTATATGCAGAATTGAAATAATTATGTATGGATGTGCACTTAAAGATTTTTTTCTCTTTACAAATTGTTTTATAATATTGTTTTGAAACCATCTATTCAATAATAAAAAAACATGAAGCAGAAGATTACTAAATAGGCATACTTGTTATAAATCATATCAGTGAATTAGTGGTAAAACAGATTTACTTAGAGACATGCATACAAGGGCTTTGGGACATTTATGTGGGCAATACTTATAAATAATAAGCAAATAGCTAACACATATAACTTCTACTATGTGCCAGGTACCATAGCCTGTGTGCTTAATTCATTTTATACTTAGAATTTTTTATAATGATACTAATTTGGAGATAAGAATGCGAAGGCATGCTTGTAACTGTCCATAAGTCACATGGCTACTACATAGTGGAATGGGATTTGAATCTAATCCTAGTCCCCAAATCCCATGCTCCTCACTGTCACATGCACTGTCTGCAACCAGGAATGGCTTCTTGGATGTGTGACCATTGGAATCACTCTCCACAGAGCCTCCCACTCAGAAGAATCCCATGCATGGGGTTTAATGCTCTATTGTTGCTCTCTTGAAATGCTTAATAAGTTTATCTTTGAATTGGTGTTTTGAAATTAAACTCTGATGGGACAGTCGATCGGGTGCTGAGATCTTAGAGCCACAGCCCCCATGTGGCTCTCCCTCCCTGAGATGAGTTCACAGATTCCACTCTCTAACCTGGTGCCCTGGGCCCTGCCCGGACTCCAGCTCTTCACCCTCACTTCACAGCCACTGCCACCCTCCATCAGGATGGTGACCTGATTACACTGGCAGAGCAAAGAGGAGGCTCCATCAGCATCCTCTATCCCCTGTGGGGGACTACATGAGATTGGGGTTGGGTGTGTGCATGGTGGGTATCTTTGAGTGGCACAAGGCTGTAGGTGTCTTTCCCTGGTTGGCATCACAATGATGCATTCAGTGGGCAAGTCAGCAGAGTCAGCAGCAGCCTCTTATGGACCCTTGATCCAGGTATGAAACACCTTCCTGTTATAATGAGAGGTTGGAATCCCTTGGGTGTTGCCTCTGTGCTATGGGTTGGGGCAAAGGACCTGTGGAAAGTGGAGACTGATTTTCCCACAGCTGATCAAGGCCCAACTATCTATTGGTACTTCGAACTGATCCACATGAATTAGGAAGCTGACCCTACATTCTGATATGGTTTTATATATTAACAAAAAAGCATACATGTGATTAATATGGAGACTCCTGGCCTTGACCTTCTACAAATCAGAGGACACAATAGAGGAAGAATCACAGAAATGATGCTTCTGCCAGTGACCTATGTTTGAACATTTTTATTCAGATGATATGACTTAGTCCATGGGTAGAAGTTACATTGTCTGCAAAACCTGAGGTCATGAGCCAGCTTGCAGCAGATGCTGTCTCATCAAGGAGGTGGTGATGCTTTGTGACTGACACACATGCTTGTCACCATTCCCCCTGGATTGGAATCCAGGTGCGCCATAACCATGTCACCTGTGTGGCCTTTTAATAGTTACTTCATTCATTCATAAAAGGCATAAGGTCATCTTCCCTCTCATTGTTTTGAGAAGAAAATTAAATAATGTCCACAAAGTAGTTATTAGCATAGGGCCTGGTACAGAGCAAGCAAAATTTTATTTGTTACCCAGAGTTGAGGCTTATACAGCATCCGAGACATGCGAGTAAGAACTTTATGCTTCAGATACCATGTGGGAAGCAGACAATGAAGGATGACATTCTGTTGCGAAAGTTTAAGAATGAGGTATTTTCATCTTCCCATCAGTTAAGCACACCTGAACAGCAGGTACTAACAGATATAACCAATATATATATATTTTTTTTCTCAGAAACATATTTCAAATGTGCTTATATATTCCTTTAAAGGCTTGGTTGAGCTCCCAAAATTTTGTGAAATACCACATGGTGGAGACTACTTTGGTTTGAAAAATCAGAACAGGTGCTCTCAGTTTATTCTTCCTCTGTAAAAATAACCTGAGCATTTCCAAGTGGAGTCTGATATTTTTAGAATTTCAGGAAGATTATTTGATGCATAGAAATTCCCATTGGAGGGAGACTTTCATTTATCTATCCTTTTAATGAATAAGTTAGTGATAAGTTAGCTAGCCAGTGAGGAAAGAAACCAATATAGTTGACAATTTTTTAAAAGATTTTATCTATTTATCTTTAGAGGGGAAGGGAAGGAGAGAGGGAGAAAAATATTAATGTATGGTTGCCTCTCATGCGTCCCTGCTGGAAACAGGCCTGCAACCCAGGCATGTGCCTGGAAATCGAACTGTGGTCCTCTGGTTTGCAGGCCTGTGCTCAATCCACTGACCTACACCAGCCAGGGTGACAATTTCTTTTAATCCTTACCTGGGAACATTTTTTCATTGCTTTTAAAGAGAGAGGAAGGGGAAGAGGAAACATCAATGGCAAAGAGAAATATCAACTGATCACCTCCCATACACTTCCAGACCAGGGATTGTACACCTGGACTGGGGATTGAATTCACAGCATTTCAGTTACAGGATGATGCTCCAACCAACTGAGCCACACTGGCCAGGGCTGTTGACAATGTTTAATGTTATAAAACTCTTTGTATACGCTTCTAAAAACCATTTGACTAGGCATAACTTAAATCACTATGACAAATATGCCTGTTTTAAGTATACAAATCAACAAGTTTTAACAAATGCATACATTTCATGATCACTGCTTTAGTCAAACTGTAGAACATGTCTATCATCTCCCAAAGTTCCACTGTGTCTCGTCTCAGTTAATCCTACACCCACTGATCTGATTTTTATTACAATAGATTAATTGATCTAACCTAAACCTTCATGTGTGTGGAACCATGCATAATATACTTCTGCATTGGCTGCTTTTGCCCAGGGTTGAGAGAGAGAGAGAGAGAGAGAGAGAGATTCATAAGGTATTAGCTCACACAATTCTCAATGCTGAGAAGTCAGTCCCATGATCTAGTGCCTTCAAGGTGAAAACCCAGGAAAGCTAGTAGTCTAGTTTGAAGGCCTGATGGTGAGGGAATCAATGGTGTAAATTCCTTTCTGGGTCTGAAGGCCTGAGAACCCGGCACTGAGAGCAGGAGAAGGTTATGTCCTAGCTCAAGGAGTGAGGCAAAGAATGAAGTCAATCTTCTACTGTTTTGTTCCACCCAGGCCTCCAGTGGATTACATGAGGTGCCCACTCACATTGGGGAAGGCCCTTTCCTTTATGCAGTCCACCAATCAAATGCTAATATCATCTGCAAACACCACCATAAACATACTAGAAATAATGTTTAACCACATATCCAGGTACTTCATGGCCCATTCAAGTTGACACTTAAAATCAACCATCACACTGATGACCTGCAGACCTGGTAGTTTCTTTGTATTGCTAATTATTATTACATGCTATGGATATGCCACATGTAGCTCATCCATTCACCTGGTTTTGCATACTGTTGCAGTTTTTGACTATTTTAAATAAATCTGCATGAACATTCCTGTATAAATCTTTTGTTGTGAATCTGTATTTTTATTCATTTCAGATGAAGAGACATTTTCTTTTCTACTGGGGAAATTTTGGGTCATGTGGCAGGCACATCTTTTTATCTTTATACAATTCTGCCAAAGGTTTTTTCAAATGCTTGTGTCATGCTGTACTTCTACCAGCCACATGCAATATTTGTAAATTAATAAATTATGTCATAATTAATTGATTGGCAAAGAAGACAGAGCACTTAAAATTTCCATGAAATGGCTCCACAACAACTTTCTCCATCAAAATTGTTTCTTTCTTCTTAAAAAGTGACAAGAAGGGTCATTGTACATTGATCACAAAACTGCTTTCAGAAATTGAAGTCCTCAGATTTATGACTGTTGTAAAAAGAAATTTTGACACAATGCTATGTATGTAGAGTTTAAAACATCATAAATTTGATGAAAAAGATTCAAAGTGAGCAATGTAGGGTATGTTATCAAGCAAGAAGAGATGCTTATATTCCAACTACAAATAATAGATTTGGGATATATATGGCTTCCCTTTCCTGGGATATGCTGGTAGAATCTTATCCTATATTGTAGAAAAGTAAATAGCTTTGCCATAGGGGCTAGTTTTATCACTGTTTTAGTACATTTAGGCTGCTATAGAAAATACCACAAACTGGATAGCTTATAAACAACAGAAACTGGTTGGGTGAGGGCCCTCTTCCAGGTCATAGACTTCTCACTGTAGCCTCACATGGCAGACAGGGCAAAGGAGCACGGTGGGGTCTCATTTATAAGAGCATCAATCCCACCCATGAGGACTCCACCCTCAAAACCTAGTCATCACCCAAAGGCCCCACTTTCTATCACCATAACTTTGTGGGTTGGGATTCCAACATACAAATTGGGGGGCAGGGAGGACACAAACATTTAGACCATAGCAATTTTACATTGTAATTGTGTTCACACTGTCCATGAAAAGCAAGAAATAGAGAATGATTGCAGGATTGCAACTGGTGCTGACTAAAATTTCAAAATTTGTCTCCATAGTATCCTGGCATAGGCCCAAGGAGGCAGAAAACCTTCAGAAAATGAACTGTATTTCTCATTGTACTTTCTGCACCCAAAGGCTCTGCAGGGACTCCTGGGTGCTCAACAGGTGCATGATAAAGGGGGTTAAACTTATCTTTATGCCCTTCAGGTCATTATGAGCTCAGATCACAGTGATATGCAGTTATTCATCTTTGTAGGTAATACTTCATATGCCTTGAGAGACTTATTTGTGATCTGTCTTGATTGAAAGATTGTTCTACAAACCTGTGAAACAGAAACTCTTACTTTCACTCTTTCCTGGTGAAAAATGGAGGCTTAGGGGGGTTTCCTTGGCTTTCCCAAGGTCACACTGATGACATCGCCTTCATAAACTTGGTATCCATGTCTTGTTGAAGACCTTTGACCCTTCAACTCTGGTGTTCCATGAGCAACAATCATGTTTCCAATGAATTTTGTACATTGAAAAATATTTCTATGTTTGTTCAGTAGTAGAAGTTTTGTGACCTGCATCATAACGTCACCCCTTTTCATCTCTTCATTCCTGTTGCCTTTGTGAAGGTAGCCTGAGATCCGTGGTGGAGGTGTGAATTAAAGTTATAACTCCTGATGACAAAAGCCCCTGGGCCAGGCGAGGAACTGTGTTTATACATAATAATCTCATCAGGGGGTTATGAGGCCTAATTAATTACTATTTGCAAAGCAGCCTGGAATAGGAAGATGAAAGGTTTTACCAGAGTGTACAGTATCGATGGCAATTTAAGCATGGTGTGTACAGAACTAGCAAAAATGACATACAGCCAGTGAGGCAGAGAGTCAGTGGGAAGGCTTAATTAGTAGAACACCTGCATATCCTGGGATTCCTGAGGGCCACAGGTTCAAATCTAAGCAGCTAAACCTCTGTCTTCCTCCTTCCACTGTAGTTAGATGAAGGCACCGCAAACATGATCTACCTCAGCAGCAGCTTAGATTTGACCTGGGAGGTAGACCGTGTGTATTTTTCACCTTGAAGGGTTGTGTTTATAGCAGACAGAACAATGGGATAGTTCCCTGCTCACCTTCATTTGTAAGACCATGCCTGGAACTGTTGTTTATATTTTAATAGATATTTGCACTCCCTTGGAAAGAATATTTATACTGTTATTTGGAATTGTAACTAAGCCAAAGGTTGAGGTCTATGGACAAAAAAAAAAAAAAAGAGGGATGTAAAGTTCAGTGACCAAAATAACTGCACAGGGTCATCTGACCATGATTTCCTAACTGGTAGGTAGTCGCATCCCAGATCTATACCTCCTTTAGGGAAAGGTTATACATCAGCCATTGTTCTCGTGCATCTGGGTTAGCAAACCTTTGAAATTTGTGAAGTGATCCTCTTTCCAGACCCCTCAAGGGCATAACCACCTTCAAGGGAGCATATAACCTTGTTAACTGTCCTGTTCCTTTCTTTCTCCCACCCTCATAATCTTCCTCACATTCCCATCTTACTTTCAAATGTATAAAAGAACCTGCACAACTGTCATTTTGGTGAGCTACTCAGATCTTGCTTTCCACCATGCTGTCACTGTGGCTCAAATAAACTCTCGTAAAATTTCTCTATAGGTTTGAATATTCTTATTTCAGTGGGTCAGATTTGAGTTCCAATTTCTTTTACTTGCTAGTTGGATTGACCTAACATCTTGAACTCATTTTTATCATTTAAAAATGGTTTGTTGTCAATGGGGGATTTAAATGAGTGCTATGTAGGGTACCTGACACACTGTAAGCACTCTACAAAAGACAGCTTTAATCATATAGGACACAGATCTCACATGGCATCTTCTAACATCTTTATTTAGGAAATGAGGACCCCCAGAGATGGAAGCTTGTTTAATAGAGGTAGAGACAAGTCTAAAAACTTACATGAACATAATTCTCAATCCAGCTTTTACTTCTCACACTATTAAACTAAGATTCCTTGAGAGGAAGTGAGATTTCCTATGACTAAGATTTCACAAAGAATTTAAATTATGTTATTTCATTATATTAGGTTTTTTTAGAATCAGCTTTGAAATGTTCCTGCGAATAAAGACAGAGAGACCAGGGTTCAAAACTCACTCCACTCACTCACTGTGTGATCTTGGACTATGTCAGAGCCTTAGTTTGCCTTCTGTGAGAATTGTGGCCATATATTGTTATGGATGGAATGTTTGCGTTCCCCCAAAATTTATGCATTGAAGCCTGTACTACCAATGTGTTGCTACCAAGAGGTTGGCCTGTGGATGGTGATTAGAATGAGTTGAGGCAATCAGGATGGAGACCCCATATAGCACTGGTGTCTTTACAAAAAAAAGGAGAGACTAGAATGTGCCCTCTCCATTTGAGGGACACAGGAAGAAAGCAGCCACCTGTAAGCCAAGAAAAGGGCTCTCACCAGAATCCAACCATGCTGGTCCCTTGATCTCAGACTTCCAACTTCCAAAGCTGCAAATAAATATTTGTTTAAGCCACCTAGTGTGTGTTGCTTTGTTATAGCATCCTGAGCTGACCAAGATATACTGTAGCTGCATATCTATGTGTGGATATTGATATAGATATATAATAACATCATTTTGACTCTAAATATCTAACCCTGTACAGACATAAAGGTAGACAATAAACACTAATTCTAATCTCCTCCAGTTTTTTTTTTTTACTACAAAAGCCAATATTTGAGCTTTAGTTCCTTGTTAACTGAATGACTTTCTTGGTTCTTGGACAGTAGGTTAAATGTTTGGCAATCATTCCAGAAGCTGTGGTGTTCTGGGATAAGGAGGGAAACCTTCAGATGAAAAATGTATTTGTATGTGTAGCTTCATATTATTATTATTTACCTACATTCAGAGAAACTTTTGGGGAGAAAAAAAGCACCAGCAGGTTAGCAGGAGTGTCACTTATGGGTACCTTCCCTTCTGCAGGAGCTGAGTGGGCTCTCATTCACTGAATATTGCTTTGATTCCTTGGAACAAAATTGCAAGAGACTGCAGCTTCCTCTACTGGGCACTGAAGCAGCAGGAGGGGTTAATGTATTTCACAGTGAATTCTGATTTATAAAATATGTCTAGCAACCTATGAATATGGATGTGATTTCTGCAAACAAAAGGTTGTATGGCTCCCAGCTGGGAAAGACAATATTTAAGAATGCAATGTCATGGCGGGACCTAAGGTGAGGAAGAAAGTTCAAGCAGAAAGGAATTCAAAGGGTCCAAGAGGAGGCAAAAATAGATGAAGATCAAGAAGAAGGCTGGGAACATAGGCTGCCCTGGTGCCAGAGAGAGACCGGCCAAGGGGAGTGCAGGAGGTAAACCAAGAGGGATCAGAGGAGGTGAGAAAGGTAAAGTGGGAGCCCAAAGCAGTTAGAAAAGAGCAGAAAGAGGAAAAAGGTCAAGTCCACCTTGAAGTATTAATGTCTTCAGAGAGAATGGGGAAAAAATCTTCATAATGGATTGAAAAAACTTGTGAAAGTCTTTCCTGTGGCATTTAAACTAATAAATATGTATTACTCTTTTGGGCTGTATGGTGTGTGGTATATGGAAACGCAGCTATTTTTGGTGTAGTCAATTAAAGAATGCTCAGTAGAATATAGTCAGCTTCCTATAGGACTGATCTCACGGCCAAGTTTAATTTCTCAAGTGCTTGGAAGTTTGAGTTGAGCTCCATCACTTGTAATCAAGAGCTCTAACTACCACGGATTTTATAACCAATACTATATTTTTGAGAGGCATTGAATCTTATATATCCTTCCTGAAGATTCCTTCCTGAAGATTCATAATACACATAGATATATAAAGGTTTTATAAAGTACTACCTTAAATAGCTATTTATTTCTGTTTAACCAGCAACTCCCAAACATATTGGACCATGCCAGTTTTTTTTCCAAAATACCTACTTACATGCTCTGTGATTAATATTTTACAAACATTCTTAAGGTTCAGCTGATCAAAATGAATCTTTATAAGGTTCTTATGGACAGAGTATTATTGTTATTCTTTCATAAGAGTAAACCAATGCTTAATGAGGTGACTTACGTGATCTAGGTCTCAGAGTAAAGGACAGAGCTGAGAGATGAGAAACTAAACCCTGTGAACTCACACAAGGTCCCCTTTCATTTAGTATTCATCAAATGCAGTTTGGCCAACTTTGTCCAAGTCCTGGAACCTGCCTTCCAAAAGCTTAGGTTCTAGCTTTTTCAACATCACTCTGGGAACAGGTAAAGAAGTTGAGATTTAAATTCATACCTCTACAAGAACACATGAAGTTTTAACAATGCTGGTCTGTTTCCTCCCTGCAGGTAAGATAAGAAACATACCACTACCGCTTTTGTCCATGTAAGAGATGCTCATAGAGGATGGATGAATCTGTACAGAGGAAGTGTTCACAGGAGGAAGTCCACAGCTGGGCTGGAAATGATCAGGGACAATTTCACATGACAGTGGCTTTTGAGCTGGGTTTTAAGAGACAGGTGAAATTTTGACAGGTGGAGACAATGAGGGAGGAGCGTTTCAGAGCCTCCTATTCTCTCTGTCTCTCACCTGCATATCCTGCTTTATTTCTCTTGGGCAGTGAATACACTAACATCAAGTTTAGAATCTGTTAGGTTCTGGTTAACAGGTAAGTATTTTTTCCTAAAACAATGGACAGCAGAGGTCAGTGTTCAGATATCCTCTTAACAAAGTTTTAGTTAACCTACCTTAACCCAAGAATTTCTACAGTTCTAGAGGATGTGTACAATTTATTAAAAGCTACCCATTTTGAATGTTCCTTGTGAGTAGGAAGGATGTGTTCCAGAGGAGGATATCCTAAAAAATAAGCCTCCCAAATTATCTAGGAGTAATTCCCAACTCTGGGTTTTATTTAACTCGCCAATGATATAGATGAATATAAGAGAATTAGGAATTTCACATTAGGGTGTAGGTGTGTTCATAATTAGGATTTATGAGTCAGCTATATTGGATAGATAATATCCATTTATTACCCCGATAAATCTCATGCAACATATGCCGCTATTAACCCCATCCCCATTTTCCAGAAAAGTAAATTAATCTTTAGGATTTAATTACCATATCCAAACCCACAAGTTAGATACAGATCTTGGATTTGAATTCAAGGTCTTCTGAATTTGAATTGAATCTCTTGGATTTAAATTCAGGTCTTGCTTTGAATTTTTATGCTTTGTATCCTCTCAGTTGCCGCCTCTATAGGTTTCTGCAGCTGATTGGCAAAGAGACTTTCAGCTACCCACTGAGTTGCAACTTGTCAACTAGAGTTTTTCTTGAGTAATGTGAAGCAAGTCCTCACTATTATTTCCAATGACATTGGAGGTAGACAGGAAGTAGAAATTAATGAAAAGTCAGGTCTATAGGACTATTAAAAATAAATAAAATTGTACTAAATGCATATATATATATATATATATTTGTCCATTTAAAGAGTATACAGAAAAAAACCCCAAAAGCAGTTACCTGAATGGGGTGAACAAATTATTCTCTTAGGCTCATGAAAGACCTGCTTAATAATGATCTAAAATGAGTTGTAATGATCTCATAGGTACAGTGAAGCTGTACCTTCACTGGTAGTTATTTTCCATAGTCAGTGCTGAATGTAAAAACTGTATTTGATCTTAATTACTCTTGAAAACCACTCGTATAATAACAAATACATTCATACATATATACTACTTACTCTGTGCCAGATACTTTAGATAAAAGGGCATTCAGTCCTCAGAACAATTGTATGCAGACTAATTATTATCCTTATTTTATAGGTGAGAAAACTGTTACAGAGAAATTGGGTCCTTTGCCTAATGTCCTATTGTTATTCAACGGTAATTCTGGGTGTTGAAACTAACCAGCCTGGCTTCAGAAACTGTGTTCTTAACCACTGTGCCCTCCTACCTGCTATCCATAGAATGTACTCTCTTTCCTTCAGTGGCTGACTTGGTTTGATGGTCATTGTGTATAACTGTTTCTTTAAACACCAGAAGCACACCTGTCATGGCAAGATGCTCACACCACTATGTGAGAACAGCTGATAACTTATGGAGCATGCACGCATCAAATGCAGCATTGAGTAAATTTCCAAAATTAAATTCATTTTTTATATTTTCTGCATCTGTGTGTCCATCTCTACCTTTTTTTCTCTCATCCTATTTTCTCAAAAAAGTGGGCATTGGAGTAAATTTAATGGGTCTAATTTTACACTTATTTTTGCAGAGAACACCCATCAACCTCTTTATGCTGCCATCACTGGAAGTCTCTCTAAGTAGAGAGTATTTAGGATGCAACTCTACTCTGTTTTGTAAATTATTCTCCTCTTAATGGAAACTTACAATAAACTAATTCCTAAATTCTTCATAAAACACCCAATTTCCCCCTCAGTATAAATACCCTGGCTTTATCTATGAATATGCTTAGCTTCCCCCCTAGACTTGAGCTACTGACCCACTCATCCCAACATGCAAATCAGGGAAGTCTGAATTAGGGAGTTTACTGTACTCAGATCTCCTGAATCAATTCTTCAAATACCTGAAGCACACATTCCACCAAGGTAGGTGTAACAGTGATAAAATGAGTCCATACAACAATTGTTGTGCTTAAGGAGAGGCTAGAGTTACAAACGTGAATTAATTAGTGAATTACAAAATACATACATTTTATGATATTGAATTTGGTATGCATATAATTTATCAGAAAAGAAGAGCATCATCAACAAAATTTTGCAGGAAATTCTTTTCAGAGGAGGCACAAAATGGAGCAAAGTAGAAACCAACTTTCTCTGAATATCTACAATAATAATAGCAATAATAAATTTTACTGAGCACCTACATAGTCTGCCCAGATTCCTGTTTATTCATTCAGAAATATTTTGTGCTATGTACTTTGTGGAAATTGGGAACCATGTGGTCAGCAAATGTAGGACTCCTGCACTGTCAGAGCTCAGAATCTTGTGAGCCGATAATTATGTCATCACAGAAATACTTATTTAGTGGCTGGGATAGCTGCCATACAGGAAAAGTTGAAGTACATGAGCATGTAGAGTGCCCATTGTGAGAAACTGAGGAAGATGATCCTGGTAGAAGGGTCTGTGAACTAGTACCTGCAGGAAGAGTGTGGAATTAATGATTTGGAAGTGGAACAAAGTAAGCAGAGGAGGAGGGGATTGTTGAGACATTCCAGGAACAGACTGAAGCAGAGGGAACAGGTTCCCCAAACAGAGGGTGCTCAGAGGGCAAAGGAGTGTATTGCAGAAGCTGAACAGATAGATAGAGCCTGATTATGCAGCATCCTATGAGCTGTGTTAAGACATTTTTTTTGCTCTAGAGAAGTAGCAAGATCTTGAGGAGTTTTAAGCAGAGGAGTGACTTTTGCATTTTAAAAAGGTCTCTCCGGCTGCAGAGTGAGAACATAGTAAATGAGAGTTGAAGTGGGGACAGGGAGGCTGGGAAGGAGTGTGGTGGGAAAGAGTGAGGGGAGGGTGTGGTGGCCTGAACAAGGTAGTGTCAAAGGAATTGAAGAGAAGTTGGTGGATTTCAGACATAAAATTAACATAATGAAGACTGATTGACTTGGGGATTGAGGAGAGGCTAAAGAAATGCAGAGCCAGTCACCTGGGATCCAAGTCTGGGGCTGCATACAATGTGACAAGGACTGTTGGAGCCAGGGACTTGTTCTTAATTTAGATCCTCACTATATCTGGGCAATGAGCAGTGAGCATCGGGACTAAAGATACAGAAACTGGTTAGGAAATGAGGCCACTTCCCAAGTTCTGCAGTGGTATTTTGGATGCTGGACTTGGGGGACTCTGTGGGGATGGGGGTGTGTGTCTCTGTGTGACTTTGTGTGTGTGGGGGGTGGAGAGAGTTAACTTTTCTCTCCTGCCCCAGTTTCTATGAGTTGCTCTGTATTTTGTGTTCTTTGGCAGGAGGAAAGAAAACAGATTGTTCTTGCTCAGAGCATTCAGCTGACTCAACCAACCCCCCTGCCCCACAAAAAAGAAAGAAAAAGCCCTAAAATATAATTGCTCGTACCTTACAGTTTATAAAGGGCTCTACATTCCACTCCTAAAATTGTAAACTCTGTAAGGCAAGCCTCCAATTATTAATTTTACTTCAATTTGAAAGACAAAAAGAAAATGTTCTGTGAGGTTAAATGACTAGTTTAAGCCTTATTACGGTATCTTTGCATCATTTAAATCTGACTTTAGCTCTCCTTGCATTAGTTAGACCAGGCTTGAGTTACCATGGAGAGGGTATCTGTGACATGAAGAAGTGTGTACGACCCTTCCACATTCACAAAGCCCTTTGATAGTGGGCACTCACTTTCATCATCACGAGACTCAAGTCACCATCCTCATTTCAGATGAGAAAATAGAGGGTGCCAGGTGCCCAAGGTTACATAGCCAGCAAGTGGTAGAGTTGGAATCTAAACCCATTTCTTCTGCTGCTTTTTGCCTCTTCCCAGGACTCCTGTTAGCTAAGTGGTATGAGACCTCAGGTTCAGAGAGAGAGAGATTCAAATAATTCAAATATGATGGGTGTTGATGCTCTAACAAATCTTGAGTCCTGGTTAAAGCTCTCAACTGAATGAGGCATGGTCTGCAGCAGTGAGGACTGATTTTGGGATAAGAGCAGCTGTCATTTTGCATCTCCTAATTGGAAATCACTGGGATTATGTCTCAAACCACAGAGCCTTGATTTAGTCAACTCAGACTCAACCAGGAAGTATCTGCTACCATCTCCAATGTCATCAGTTCAATTGCCACTTCCAGGACACCATTCTTCCCTGCCACCTGGCAGGCACTGACCACCCAGAGCCTGCTGGCTTTAGATACAGCCCTCCCTGAGGCCTCAGGAGGAATCAAGTTGGGTTAGCTTCCCAAGTTAGGAAAGGCTGACGAGATGGAGAAGGGGAAAGGTAGAGAACAATGCTAAAGAAGTGCTTTTGGGTAATGAAATTAAGGTTTCTGAGAATATGCTGGGAAATGCATGCATGGAAATTTATTTCATAACCCAATGAAGCAGAGATAATGCCATTTGGCAGAGGAATAAATAGACTCAGTGAGGTTATACTGCTGGTCCAAGGTCGTGCATTTAGTAAGTGGCAAAGCTAGGATTAGATCTCTTGTTTCTCTAGTGCTAAGGCCACGCTCTTGTCACATTTCCACTCTTTTTCATATTTCATCATCACCTCTATTGTTTTAAAGACTCTATATTGGGAGTATTTCTGGTCTCATCTCTATATCTTTCTTAAGGCAAAGGTCAAGAACCACCTGCTATTTAAGTTCTCTCTTTCCTCTCAGGTAAAATTATAAGAATAGAGTCCCAGATCTAAGAAAGACAGAGGCATTGGAAAAGAAACCCACAATCGCTGAGCAGTGAATATTAGTTGTTTTTATATCACCTTGCTTGTGAATGCTGAAAATAGACTTCCGTTTATTATGTTAATGAATCCTCTGCGATTCTCCATTGCTTATGTATAATTAAGATGGCCTTTTAAAAGTACCTCTTTCTAGAGTTTGGGGGAAACTAAAGTGTTTGTTTGGATTGGTAATAACTAATAACAGAAAATATGGCAACTGATGCCAAAAGCACTGCAAGAAATGAGCTGCTGGGTAGCTCAGAGAAGATACTGAGAGAGAATCCAAAGCACTGTAGGAGGTGTGCAGGGTTTGGGAGAAGGGAGGTGATTGTCCTGTTCTCTTCCAGTCAGCCTATTATGAAGTATCCCCAGTGCCACATTGACAATTGGATTAGGTCCAAACAAGAGTTCCTAGATAACAAAAGGGCTGGAATGATTCCTTACAGGGTTTGTTAAAATGAATGAGCTCCTCTGGGTGTCATTTTAAAAATGAACACATTTAAAGCAATTGGTATTTCTTACCTATATTGCTTTACTTGTTAGTTGTTCGTTATTTGTTTGTTCGTTTACAGAGAATGATATGGAGTAATCATTCATAGACCACTTTGAAGATCTATGCATCAACTATGTGTCAATCACCTACTATGTGCCTGATGTAGGTGCAGATGCTTGGATGACCACAAGGAACATGGGTCTTTGTTCCATGGAGTTCACATTCTAATTCTGTGGGATAACATAAGCAAGTAAACCAAGAAAATGTAATTTCAGATTGTGATAAGAGATATAAAGAAAATATGAAAAAAATAACGAGGGTGAGGTAATAAGCAATGATGGATATAAATAATCATTTGGTTCCAAGAAAGCGATATTTAAATTCTGAAGGACCAGAAGGAACCAGACCAGAAACAGATCTAAGGAAGGGAGTGCTACACAAAGGCAACAACTTGTGCAAATTTCCTGAAGCAAGCCTCACTCTGGAGTATTCTGCGACTGGAAAGCAGGCTGGGGTGACTATGGTTAAGGGAGTTAGGGGGAGAGTGGTAGAAGATGAGATAAGAGAATAAGCACGGGTTAGGCCATGGAAGACCTGGTAATGAGAAAGAATTTTATTCCAGGTACCATGGGAAGAAGGCTTTGGAGGGTTTTCTATTAAAGAGTAACACGATCTTTGTGTGTGTTACCTGCCATTGAGTCAGCTCTGACTCCTGGCGACCCTATGAATGAGTGACATCCACAGTGTCTCGTCCTCAGCAGCCCTGCTCTGCTCCTGTACACTCATGCATATGGCTTTTTCTGTGGAGTCCATTCATCTCAAATTCAGCTTCCTCATTTTCTACTGCCTCCTATTTTCCCCAGCCTTACTGTCTCTTCCAGAAAACTCACTTAGCCATCTCAGAATGTGCTCGACATAGGACAGCTTTGGCATTTTGTCATTTTTGCCTCCAGCGATGTCTCAGGCTTACTTTGCTCTAGCACCCACTGCTTCATCTTTCTGGCAGTCCACGGTATCCGTAGAGCTCTGCTACAACACCTTATTTCACACGAATAGAGTTTTCTTCCTCATCAGCCTTCTTCACTGTCCAACTTTCATATTCGTACATAGTAATTGGGAATACAAGAGTTTGAATGATCTTAGCCTTAATTTCTAATGACACATCTTTGCTCTTAATGATCTTTGTATTTATTCCATTGCTGTCCTTCCAAGTCTCAGCCTTCTTTTAATCTCTATGATTAAGACATCAAAGAATGACCTCTATGTAATAAGTAATATAGAACCTATATGCAAAATTATATGCATAATTTAAAAATTAACTATTGTTTTAGAGGCTCCTGGCTCTCCCTAAATCCCATTCACATTCCTCCTCAATTTCATAGAATTCTAAGTCTCCTTCTAGTTCTCATACAAGCATATTTGAGAGAATTAGGATCATTTAGCTAAAAGGCAATAATTAACAACAATCTTTGATAATCTCTGAGAAGAAAAGATTCTGCATTTATCAAATAGGATGTGGCCTTTGAACTGAAGGCCTCTGTACTCACCCCTCCTGCCCCCCTAACCAACCCTGTTAGAGCTTTATGGTGTTGAGAGTTTACTGCTGGGTGGAAAGACAAAAGTTCTGACAAGAACAAATGTTTTAAGGGACAGGGAGGGAGGATATACTTCATGTAGTCAGGTCTTCACTTTCTCACCATCTCTGCCATGAAACATTTCCAAATGCTTGCTTACTATTTATTTGCAAATATATTTATTTGAGCTTGTAACACGTTCTATCCCCGCTTCCTGATTTATATTTAGATGAGGACTTGCCTCACCCACTTGCCTTAAAACATCTCAAAAGTAAAGATTACGTTTTCTTGTTTATTATATTAAACATAATGCCTGTGTTATAGGCTGGATTTTGTCCACTCCCACAAAGTCATATGGTGAACTCCTAACTTCCAGTACTTCTAAATGTAATTGTATTTAGAGATAGAGTTTTTAAAGAAGTAATTAAAGTACAATGAAGTCATGGATGGCCCTAATCCAGAATAACTGATGTCTTTATAAGAAGAAGAGATTAGGACACAGATATAAGCATGCCCAGGGGAAAGACTGTGTGGTCATAAAAGTGAGGATGGCCATCTGCAAGCCAAGGAAAGAGGCATCAGAAGAATTCAACCCTGCTGACACCTTAATCTTGAATTTCCAGCCTCCCCAACTGTGAAAAAAAACAGACTTCCGTTGTTGAAGCCATCCGACCCGTGGTAATTTAGTTGCGGCAGCCCTAGCACCTAACACAGCTTGCCATAGTATATATGATTTTCAACTTCCCCTACTAAATTGTGAGCACTTCAAGGCCTGCAGCTGTTAAGCTTTGTGCTCAAGGTTCCCAGAACTAGGCTCAGCACCAAGTGAATAAATCTGAACATTATAAAAATGGCAGGTCCAGAAAGCTTAAGTGATTTCCCCAGTTCACTACATATCAACCTAAGTATCCTCCACTCTTGTTTTGGAGAAATCTTAGGGATGGTCGTGAGTGTAAGGTTCAGGGTGACAGCACTGAGGCTTTAGGATGCACTGAGGACAGTTACCAGAAGCCCAAATCCATTCAAGGGGACAACTGATAAGGGGACAATAGCCAGACTCATACACGCTGAAATGTGCACACTTGATGGAGACTGCGCAGTCCCCAATGTGGCAGATGGGGACACTCTGTCCCTCTTTCTGAACCAGCCCTGTCCCTTTCCATCCACTTCCTACCTTTCTCCAAAGGCAGGAAGTGTTCATCTGATTGGTCAAGTCTGAGTCACTAATTGAGCTGTGATTAATAGTAGGATAATGGCGCTTTAAAGAGAGCAGGAACCAGATACTAGACTCTTTCTTGAATGCCCTTTAGCTCTTCAAGAGACAGAAAGCACAAGTGACAGAAAACACCAGGATTCCCACTGGGAGCCAGCCATGCCTTTCTGCCCCAGGCGGGCTTGAGTGTGCTAATACAAAGCGAATGTAAGGAGCAGAAGGACATCGACTTAAGCTTTGAAGCTATACTATAGCCACTCCAACACCGTTTTTTGCTTTGTGATTAGGGACTGGCACATACATTCACATGAAGTGTGCATTTGATAATCATGTGCTCACTGCTCCTTGTTTATCTCCGAAAACAGTGCGTGGGTTAGGGACCTATTTCATATTGCTACCCTATCACCTCCCAGCCCCCAACCCTCCCACCATCATCCGAGCTCTGTGACGTCTGCTTGGAGACAGTTGGGCTGCATGTCTGTGGGCGGTTTAAGATCCTGTGAATTACGCAGATCCTGGCTCTTATATCATCAATTATTCTGGTCCTTCATGTGGGCCTGCGTGGGCTGCAGCGTGTGATTTCTGATTCTCACCCTGCAGGGACTCTTAGCAGCCTGACCTTTTGAGTCACTTCTTCACTGAATCGCTTTTCTTAATTTGTAATGCCCCTTTGCCCCCACCTTTCTCTTCTCAACACCCAATTGACTAGCACACGAATTCCTAACCCACACAGCTTGTATCTCAGGTCCCTTTTCCCTCTCAAGTGTGAAGTTCATGGCCTAAAATACAAATCAAGTGTGACTTTTCTCCCTTTAGTTTCCTAATCATTTTAAAGCACTAATTTATTTCCCCAAATAATGGGGAGAGTACAATATTCTATCTAGAAGGGTAATGAAAAAAAGAAACACTTTCCTTGTTTTAAGCATTGCATTCACTTTCACTTTTAAAGAAAGTATTTATATATATATATATATATATATATGCACAAAGAATAGTGTTCATAATAAAAATATAGTTACTGAAGATCAAACAAAAAATAAGCTATGTAAATGTACATATAGCTATAGATGTGATCTTATTTCACAGTCTACTGGTGGAAATAGCCTCTTGAGGTCAGCTGCTCAGAAGCATTCTGCTCTCACTCTAATAAAGATCGGTGGCATTTGTGCAGGATGTGCTGCCAGGTCATTTTGCTGCTGTGGCGTCATGTCTATAGCTCCGTGAAGCCAGAATAATGTCACCTTCTCTAGAAGCTGGAATCTGGAAAGCACAAGAGCAGCTTCCCGGAATGCACTGGGTTCCTTCCTACATATATTTGGGGGAATCACTCTGCCCTGCTCATAGAGTGTGGCACGTGGGATGGTTCATGCCTTACTTCCCTCATCAATGGAAGTGTTTGCCAAAGCATGGCATTGAACATATGCATCCATATTTAATTAAACTGGTCATTCTTTCTTTACCTGTATGCTTCTCTGTTGCAATGTGCAAATATCAAATAATAATGAAATATGTCATTCAAATACTGTTTATCTCCCAAGACCCCCTAAGGGCATCATTCAGTGGAATCTATGTTTAGAACTTGTCTACAAGGACCTTCTTGACTAATGCACTCTGGTAGCACTTTAATTTACATACAGTTGGGACTTTCCTAGTTTACAGTTGATTTCTAATATAATTCCATCTGATTAGAGAGTATACTCTATAAGACAGCCACCTTTTAAAATTTGTGGACACCTACTTAATAGTGCAGCATATGGTCTATCCTGATGAACATTCATTGTACACTAGAAAAATTTGCCTGTTCTGTAGTTGCGGGGTGTAGTGTGGCATAATTGTCATTTATGTCAATGTGGATGACCGTGTTTTCAGAGCTATATCCTTATTGATTTTTTGTTATCTACCGATTATTTTATAGTGTTTTTTAATCTTATTTTTCAACTACAGTTTCCATTTAATAGTACTTTGTATTAGTTTCAAGTGAACGTCAAAGTGGTTAGACAATCATACAGTTTACAAAATGTAGTTATCTACCAATTATTGAAAAGGAGTATTAATATCTTCAGTTATGATGGTGTCTATCTCTCTCTTTGTTGAAAAAAATTCTGTCAGTTTTGATTCATGTATTTCAAAATCTTCAAGGTGAATGTGGATTTTTCTCTTTTCCCTTTTAATCCAGCCAGTTTTGCTTTGTGTATTTTGAAGCTCTTTAGTTGGGCATATATACATTTATGATGACTATGTTTTCCTAATGAGTTGACCATTTTTCAGTGTTAACTATTGCTCTTTATCTCTGGCTATCCTCTCTGCTTTTAACTGGAAATCACCTCACTACTAGGGAAGGATCAGCAATGAATGCTAAAACCAATAAGTGAAAGTTTGATGAGAAACACAATATTTACTCATTCTCAAAGAATCTCCCAATAAGATACTTGTTAATGACAAATACAAAAATAGTAACTTTACAGGAGAAACCTGGCAGACACCATCATTACTGAGTGACAAGTTAATTAGCAGAAATCAGACAGACATCATTTTCTCCCTAACATTTTGCAGAAAAAAAGGACACAATATCACTCCCAAATTACTCCTGCCCAAAATGCATAATCTGAGCCAGATCACGAGGGAACATCAGACAGGGCCAATGTGAGGAACATCCTACATAAAAGACCTGTGATTTTCCAAAACCCTCAAGGTCATGAAGGACAGAGACTGAATAAGCATTTCACATTAAAGGCAGCAAAGGGACATAACTAAGTGCAACATTTAATCTTGGAATAAATTCTGATCTAAAAAATATTTTGCTATGAAAAAGACCTTAGTGGGACAGTTGGAAAAATTAAAAACACCTCTAGATTACATAATGATAATTATACCAATGTTAATTTCTGATTTTGAGTATTGTATTCAGATTTATGTGACAGATTACCCTGGTTTCTGGAGAAAATACACAACAAGATCCACAGGCTTGGGTGTATGTACAGATCTCAACACGGGTGAAGAGACAAAGGAAAAGGGGTGGGGGAGGAAGAGAGGGAGAGGTGTGGAAAGAGAATATTGAGAAATGTGGCAAAATGCCAACATTTGGAGGATCTGAGTGAAGAGCATATACAGATTCTTTTTTTTTTTTACATTTTTTATGTACATGTGAAATAACTTTAAGATAAAAAAGAACAATCTTGTCTCGAAGTCTATTTTTTCTGTCTGATAGTATAGGCACTTCAGCTTTCTTCACCTTAGTGTTTGTATGACATTTCCCTGCATCTTTAAACCTCCAAACTCTCTGCAGCTTCATGTTAAAAATACCATACAATTGTACCGTGCCTTGGTTTTGTATTTAATGTGACAATCTCATCCTTTTAATTGTAATGCTGAGTTCATTTTAGATTTAGCATTATTATTATCCATATACTTGGATTTAGGGCTTCAATTTTTATTGCTTTTCCATTTTTTCTTTCCTGCATTCATAAGTGTTCCAGATTTTATGAGGCTCCCATGTCAAGGAGTCCAGAAAGTTCTCCACCTCCTGACCATTTTACCCACTCTGGTGCAAAGGCTTTGAGTCCCCAGTGAGTGGTCTAGCCACAGATCTACTAAATTAGCATCACTGTGGTGGGTCCCCAGGGAATCTATGTTTCTTTAAAAACTTCCTACCTACCCTTCCCACTCCCCCAGCATGGTTCACTAACATCCTGGAAACACAAGTCAGGAGGCACTGTGTAGGAAACTGAGGGCACATTATCCTTAAGACCGTATTACTGTGAAAGGAAGCAGTTCTAAGTAAGGCAGTAATCAGCAGCCACCTTGTTTTACTGATGGGTACGTGCAAAATGAAAAAGAAAAGTGGCTATGCCATCCTATCCATGTATTATGCTAAGTGAAACAAGCCAGGTGGTGAAAGACAAATACTATATGATCTCACTTATAAGTGGAACCTAATTAACAAAACACACAAATGAGAAAAATATAACCAGAGACATGGAAATAAAGAACAAACTGACAGTAATGGGAGAAAGAAGGGGAAGGGTCAAGTCAAGGAACATGTATAAAGTACCCATAGACAAAGACAATGGGGCAGTAGGGGGAGAATTGAATGTGATGGGTGGGGGGTGGGTAGGTCAAGGGAGAGTAAGGGGGGGTGTAATTGAACAACAGTAAAAAAAAAAAAAAGGAGAAAGTGTCTTAATCCTAGCCATCCCGATACACAATGGAAAGGTCAGGTCAAAACCCTGTCGCCTGACTTCACAGCCAGCACTCTCTCTGACATACTTATCAAGTGATTGCTTCAGTTGACTTAGACACTGGGCCTCTCTTATCTGCTTCAGACTCTATTCTGACAGGTGATCTCTCTTGATTTTTGTCTTTTTTGAGAGTCATTATTATCTCAGTTTGTCTCTCTTTAAAATTGGTGCAATCCTGACCTTAAAGAATTAGGATGCTGGGCAGTTTAATTAATGTTGGTTGAGTCCTCAGATGTGTCTACATAAAAGGTTGTACTGAGAGAAAGTGTTACTGTTATTACAGTTTACCAGTCCCCAGGCTCTGGTCACCTGCTGGCCTGTGAGTTATGACATTGGAAAGAAAAACAGCAGAAAAGCAAGCACTTGAACTGCTACTTGGAAAGCCAACCTGACCTTAGGCTTGCAGGTTCCTTACACCTCAGTGTCAAAACCTGTCTCATGTCCCAAGGCAGATTCCGAGGGTCTTACGGGTCCCAAAGGAAGCTTGTGAAGATGCAGTGGAATAGAGAGGAATGAGCCCCAGCTTCAGAAGTAAATAATGGGGACCTTGAATCCTAAGCCTTTCACTTACTGGCTACAGAACACTTTCACCTCTTCTTGGTATAATGGAGAAAATGCCTATCTTTGACAGAGAGAGGAATAAATGAGGAAATATACATAAACTGCTTTGTATAGCATGTGATAGCAAAAGCTGCCTAAGTGATGAATTCCAGAGAAAGAAACTAAGGCAAAAATCCAAGAAAGAGAATAATGATGACATAGAAGAATAACATTTTATATAATATCTACTGTGTGATGTCTGTATAGCTACATTGAAGCTATCAAGAAAATCATGTTTAGCTAATGATATTTTGAGACAAAAGATGTAGACATGTTTATGAGCTTATTCTGTTTATAGCATGAGTCTGATAGGGAACTTCCAGTATCTTAATTTTACAGATGTGATTGAAGCTCACAGATATACTTGAGGTCACATGGTCATCAAGGGTAAGGACGTGCTATGCCCAGTGTTTTCTTGCCACATGACAGCTGCCCATATGTCTGCATGGTGAACAGCATGTGTGGGATTCACGGTCACATGTGTTGTTTTGTTTCAAATCCCAACATATGATAGAAAGTAACTTTTGAGAAATTTAAGAAAGTAAACAATGTGTCATTTTAACATCTCGCTGTTAATTTTATTCTTTTACTCTTGCAACAATTATGAAGAAAAAAAGAGTGGCCATTATAACTCCCAATTTATTGACATGAAAACTGAGGTCCAGAGAGCATTAACACCAAGAGTAACAAATTAACATTATTTATATAGAGGTCAAATGCTTTCTGGGGGCTTTAAGACATTCTGCATCCCTATCTTACCCCCAATCCTATCATAAGCTTAAAGCAGCACTCCCTAAAGGTATATACTGGGAGGGACATAAATGCACAAACAAGCTCTCTTCTGTGTTTCCAAGGCTGGAAGCAGCCACCTTCCCCCTGAAGTTAAGAGAGGCTCTGGCAGGTAAATGATTTCTCCCACAACAGTCATGGGAGCTCCCAGGTGGGACATTTTCTGCTGGAGATAGTCAACCCTCAATTTCCCTGATCTTCTGCTTGGTCCTCAGCGGCAGTAATGGGGCATCTGCTGGGGTGAACAATGGCTTCCCTCCCTGTGCCCCTCACAAGTAGGGATGGCCCCTGAGGTCCTGAGAGGGCGGGGTCCTCAGAGTGGGCACAGTTGAGCCTGCGACATGGTGAGTTTCTCTGGGATTCTATCCTCCTTTCTTCTATCCTGATTTATTTCCCAGCTAGTGACTCTCTGGACTTGGTGATGTATGATGCTCTGTCGGGGACAAAAAAAATTGAACTTTGACTAATTAAATAGAACCTCTTCATGCGGTGAAAGGTTTTGCAAACAAATGTAACTCACATAGAATTATGTTGGCAGGAGAGTCCCATGGAAAAAGCTTCTAGAGACAAGGGACTATAGAGAGGATACCTAGTGCAGGAGAGGAGAGAGATTGAAAAAGGCAGAGAAAGAAGAGAGTGATCTATGTATATTTAGAAAGATAAAGAGACCCATACAGGGAAACACACTTAGCTTGAGATAGAGACTCAAGGACAAAAGTCTAAAAGGCAGAGATCAAGACAAACTCTGACATATATAAGGGCACATTTGGCTATTTGAGTGAGTAGACTTGTATAGGTATCCAATAATATTCTGCAGACATTTTGAGTGTAATACTTATCTTAAATAAAGCTATCTGTTATGTGTCTGTTTATTCAAAAAATGTATGCATTGAATACCTTCTCTGTGTCAGGTTCTGTGCTACAGCCTGGGGATGCAAAAAGCAAAACCTCCTTGTGGAAATCTCATTAGAGAGAAATTCATTAAACAGGAAGAATAGAAATAAATATCCAATTTTGATGTTGCAGTTATAGTGATGGATAACTCTACAGTTGCTGAAAGGCATGTTTAACAGCTAAATTATTTTCAAGTGTCATATAAGTGGCAAGGAATAACAGAAGCAGAAAAATCTATTTTTTTCTTCATACAGTTTCAAGGTTCAGAGAAGTGGTGGGGTTTGAACAAGCTCACAGAGGAAAATGTATCCAGAATTGATACCCATCATCTGCGTGGGATTTCAACAAATGACACACTTTAATTTAGAATCCAAACAACTGTGGAATAGTTCAAACCTGTAGCAAAGTATAGAAATTGGTACACTGGTCATCCATGTGCCCACCACTGACCACTGTCTTTAGTAACTCTAAATTTCAGCCACTTACAATAACAAAGGGAAACTGAGGGCTCCCCATCAGGTATTACCCTTTGATCTTCTTGACACTCTTAGGATGCAAATTTCACACCCTTTTTATAGATGATATAACTAAGATTCAAAAGATTAGGGAACTTTCCCATGTGTGAAAAGCCAAATAACTGGCATAGTCAAAAATTTCCGCCCACGATTATCTGATTCCATGCTCCTTCTGCTATGATAGGGCTCAAGGGCAAAAGGCAAAGAAAGGATCAAGACTTTCTAACACTCTGACATTTGGAAATAGGGCCCTAGAATACTGCCACAGCCTCTTCTATCTCCCTCTTATCTTCTCTTTATTGGCTGGGTGGTTAGGAGATTATTTTTGTTCCTTAAGGATTATTCATATGTTCACTCCCACCTCAGCTCAGGTCTAAGGAATGTTGGCAGGAGAAGTAGCACACCTGTTCCACCTTTTCCACATTTTCCCCTCCCGTTCACATCAGCATCTGAAGCTGTCATACTTTGTTAACTCATTGCTGTGATCCCTAACTGAAGGCAATATGCTGCTAATGCACAGATGTTGCTGTGGTGAGCATGATGTCATGAGGTGAGACTGCTTGTTTGGGGTGAGCATAATGATTAATTCTGTTTAAGTATTAACTTCACAAACAACATGGAATGCTAGATGTTAGAGTACAAAGGAAGCCAATATTAGTGCACTTCTTCCTTCTTCAGAATCAAGTTGGACTCTACAACCTCCATATGATCTTTCATTGCTCAAAGATTTTATGGTGATAGGAAAAGATGAATAACTACTTTTTTCAGAAAGAAGCAGCATGGTTGGCCTAAGATTGCAAGGGTTCTGAGGTGAATAGAACTCTCATTTGAAAAGCAGGCTGATCTCCTGGAAAAATTGTGATCTCTGCTCACTTCCATGGAGTAGCCAGAAGGCCTCCCTTTCTCCTAGCCTCAGTCACACCATCTGTTAAATAGGAACGAAAGCTTGGAGCTTTCTCTAAAGACTGAAAGAGAAAACATGTTCAAAGCACTTGGTACATAGTGGTTCCACTTAAATATTATTTTCTTAGCTTTAAGTACTTGCATGGATTTGTCATTTCACAGCATGAACTCATGCAAGTCATTCTCTTTCTTTTAGGCGTAATCATTTTATGATGTTATAAAAATGAAGATAAAAGATATATGGAAACAGATGAAAAAGAGATGAAAACATGATCTTATTA
The DNA here is from genome assembly GCF_021234435.1 of Artibeus jamaicensis. Taxonomy (NCBI): domain Eukaryota; kingdom Metazoa; phylum Chordata; class Mammalia; order Chiroptera; family Phyllostomidae; genus Artibeus; species Artibeus jamaicensis. Next base: position 2,963,274 of record NW_026522030.1, read on the forward strand.
AAGCCTTTCTTTTTATGATTTAATCTTTTTGTATTTTTTCCATTACCATTTAGTCCCCTTTTACATTCCTCCCCCCAACAATCACCACACTGTTGTCTAAGTCCATGAGTCCTTTTTCCTTTTCGTTCAGTACCTCCACCTTCTCCTCCCCCGCCCATCACTGACTACAGAGTCCAGGATCTAGACTCTAGAACAATTTTTTTCCACACACAAAAAAAAGATGTGCATTTATATATTACTCTTTTAACTGCGTGATCAAATTCAATTCTTGCCAAATATGACAACTGATATATGATACAAGATACTTAAGCCTTTCTTAGTGAGCATTGGTGAGTGGGGTCATGACCACGGAAGGTGGCTGGGGGCTTCACACTAACTGGCATGGGTAATTGGATTGAAGATATTGAACTTGAAGATAGAGAAGTTACAGGGAGAAGTATGATAGTCATTTTCAACTCTGTGTAGTATTTTGTGTCTGAAGGGAGACTTGCTTGAGTTGGCCCTCAAGTCAGGAAAAGGGACACTGGATGACAGTTAAAGTGTATGGACTTTAGGGAACATTTTCATATGATCATACTTGACAGCAGGTGAGAGTGAGACCTTCTAGAGGCTGACTTCTCCATTCCTGGAAACGTCATTTCCAAGGATAAGGTACACATTGGGGAGCTGGGGTATGTAGAGGGGTCTAATGTATTAGATGAAGGTGTGCACTGTCAGGAAGAGGGGTTAAGAAATAGGCGGCTAGGCATTCCCAGGATCAGTAGTCAGTTTTCAGACCTTAGGGGGACATTTTGCTATAGGTAGATAGCTTGTATTTGTCCCAGAGAACAAAGTTTAAAATTTATACACACACCAAAAGGCCTGCAGAGAAAACGTATAAATGCTAAATTTCTTTTTTCCCCTCCAAGTTCAATTCAGCTGCTGAAGATTTTATATTTTGTGGGCATCTTTAAGAAATGGTATATCTGGTTGACTATGAGAAACACTTATAAATAACGTAGGAGATGGGGTAGCAGCTGGATATTGAAAAAAGGAAAAAAATAGTTTGTTTTTTATTAAAACTGGTTCTATATGAATTCACTAACTAGTCATGATCATATAAAACTTTGTTGATACACTCAAAGTCTCATGGTGATATTGGGGGCTACATAGAAGATATATAAACAAAATAAAATCAATCTAAAAAATATCACAAGTATCTTACTCTAACATGATGAGTCTTAGAGAAAGGGTCCAGAGAATAGTATTGGCCAAATATGGTTCAGTGGGAATTCCACACCTCATCAGTAACAGATTTACTCATCTATGAAATGCTCTGACATATTTTTAAAATTTTATGGGTAGTTGTCACACATATACACACAAAGCACACCATTAAGCTAATCACATTGAAACAAACTAGGAAAACACTGATGAACAAGTCAAAGATAAATATTGCAGGGTACTAAAAGCTCTTTTGTAACCATCCAATTTGGGGCGGGGAGTCAGCATTTTAGCCTATGTCTCCAGTAGGTGAACACATCGTTTACAAAGCTCCAAACTTTAGTCAGACTGATACCAACCCAGTACACACCAGGTATACAACCTTGAGCCAACTATTCCCTTTTCTGGGTCTTGGCTTCCTTTTCTGGACATGGCCGTCAGCATCTAGTAGGGGGCGCAGAACAGGGATACCAGCTCTAGGACCAAGGCTCACAACTCTCTAGTCAATGACCACTCTTGCTTATTCTCTGATCTCTGAATCTTCCCAGATTTCAGACTCCTGCTCCTGTCCTTCTGCTTTTGCTAAAGCTTGCAAGGTGCTAAGGCCAGATTGTTTATTCTGGCTATTTCTTGTCAGTCTGCATTCATTCAACAAATAGTTCCCAAGCATGGGGTTAGACTGACAAACTTTTTCTGGGAAAGGCAGGATAGTAAATGTTTTAGTCTTGAGAATCACAGGGAATGTTACCAACCGCTTAACTCTGTCATTGTAGTGCAAAAGCATCCACAGATGATATATACACCAGTGAGACTGCCTGTGTTCAAATAAAATTTTCAGAAACAATAGAGGACCAGATTTGGCCCATGAGCCTTAATTTAAAGACATCTAAACTAAGTGCTAGGCATTAAAAAATGAATAAAATCTGGTATTTCATATAGAGTTCATAACTCTCTAGCCCATGCATTTTTGTAGTATATACAGTTGATTTTATGCTATCACGGCAGAGCTGACCAAGGCCTTATGGCCCACAAAGCCTAAGGTATTTACTATTCTCTTCCTTGTAAGAAGTGTGCAGATCCCTGGTTTCTAATAATAAAAGGGTTATTATTGAATAATAATTAAGAACAAGGAATTAGGAACGAGACAGATACTGATTCAAATCTAGTAAAAATGCCATCAGTAATAAAAATAAACCAGTGTCAACCATGTGATGAGCATTTACTAATAATTTTTGAAAATTGCATTTAATGTGCTAATCACAGCAATTATGTAACATAATTATTGTTGTACTCAATTTACAAACTCAGAAATAGTTTACCTAAGCCATACACCTATTAGAATATAAGAATTCAAACCCAGCTCCATGCAGCTCAGGCCTAATTAATCTGGATCATGAAGGATGAATAGGGAATTTGCAAAGTTGAGGGAGGAGCAGAGAAAACAGCTCCTGCAGATGCACAGAAGCATGAAACATGTTCAAGGAACAGGGAGAAGCATTGAGAAGCAGGAGGAAGCTGGACCGGGAAAGGCAACAGGCCCGGCTTATGAAGAGGCTTGAACGCTGGCGGAGAGTTTGTGTTTGCCAGGGCTGGTTGGTGTGGATAAGCTACTTAGCTATGCTGGAGAGTATTAAACCCCTGGGACATGGGTTTCTCTCACTTATTAAACTTTTCTTGTGGCATTATGGTGCCCTCCAAGATATCAGCAATGACTTGTTAGGGCACAGGCATCGCTAGCTTATTGTTTGATCCTTTATTGGGGCAAACAGCGGCCCTTCCTACTTAGGATGCTGCTCTCATGCAGTTATTCACTTTCATGCTTATTCAGAGAAATTAAGCAGCCAGAATATTAGCCTTTAAGGGTGACTATGGAACTGGAGGCTTGGCTCATTTTAAAGATGCCAGGAGAAGTTATTCTAAAGTAAGAAATGCAGTAGGACACTGAGTTTAAGGGCAATGCTGAGTGTTTCAAAATGTCTCAGCTCTGAGCTTCTGCTTAGGATCCACAGCACTGGCCTCAGATATGACCAGTCTCTGTCTTTCACGCTGTCTGGGAAAGCAGGTGGGGGCCCAGGAAGAGAATGGTCTTCCTTGGGTCCTAGAACTGGTTGAATAACTGGTTCTGTGGCAGGGAAGCCGTGCAATCTGGGATCCAAATGTGTCTGACTGGTCAAATGAACTGCATAGAGTTGACAGATCATTTGCCTGCACAGATTAAAACTGCTCCAAGAGGTCGGCAGCACAAAGTGAAGATGGGGCCTCCTCTGAAAATCATGCTTTATAGAAGGATTGGCCACTTCTAGAGAGGTCGTTTAACACGTAGGGCCAGGAGGAAAGACAGATCTCAACTCAAATATGGAAATACCTTCTGTGAATTAGAAATGACAGTGGAATAATCTGAGACATATGGTCTCCAAGTGCTTACTTGTCACTTTTATGAAGTTTTCCGTTTCATGGCAAAATTTCATACACACTTTGCATTAAATCCAACAATGAGTCCCTTTTTGTTTTAAGATAGCCTTTGCAATATTTACTATCCTGTAAACTTGATGCTTGGCACACCCCTGGAAGTATAGCCACACTAATCTGAGAAGCAGCAACTCATATTATATAATATTTAAGATCATAACATCTCAGAGTTGAAACAGGTTCTTTGAATAACCCTTTCTGATTACTACCCAGTGTAGATAGTTTAGTACAGGGTAATTTAAGGCCATCTGATGTCCCTTCTAATTCTGAGAATCTATGCACTGAGACTTCAGTTGAACTTGACACAAATGCATTACCAATGAGCTGTTGTTGTCACCTCTGTTGCAGTAATTGTGGTAGAATTTCAAATATTTTAGGTAGCTAGCAGGTGTGTATGTGTGTGTGCACACACATGAGTGTGACTTTCATAGTGACTGTCAGGAATCAAGAAGCTTATTAAAAATGTGTGAACTTGAGCAGAGTTGAGTCACATGCTAGGAATAGAGAGGGCTTCATGGATTCCAAGGCTAAATTTCAAACCGAAAGAACAGTCCCCAGGCAATATTTGTTCCTTTACTTCTTGGCTCCAGGAAGCCCCAGAGACACAGGAAATTCTGGAACTCAGCTCTGAAAAGCTGAGAGTCTACGTTTCTCCTCCTGTACTCAGACATATGTACTTCTCCTGCACCCCAGACACAGCAGATGGCCAGCTCTTTGCACACAAACCAACTCTGCAGAAAAGCCCTGGGCATAGCAGGGGAGACAGAACATCACCACCAGTTACTCTCCTTGAATTGAAGAACAGGTCCCTCCTCTTCCTTCTTTTCACTGATGAAAATAGAATGGACTGGACTCTTGCGATGCCCTCTAACCCTAAACTTACCAGTTGGAAGCTGGTATTGTTCCAAGTTCCTTCATGAAAGTGTCCCTTCCCCAGCTCCACAAGAAATCTGCAGATTAAAGACACAGAACTAATTATTTATTTTTCCCCTGGAGAGAAGGATGGTGTTGGGAGGTGCTGAATTTCAGGCTTTTATCTACTCCAGGCAATGGGAACATCAACTAGATCACTGGGCTTGTTCACAGTCCAACTCCCCAGAGAACCACTGTCTCTGGGCAGCTCACAGCCTGTCCTAAACCATCAAAGTGTTGGAGAAAATCTGCACCACCCATACACTTGGGGAAAGATATTAGTGGGAACTATATTCCATATGCCGAATACACACATAAAATACAACTCTATTTATAAAATCTTTATCCTGCTTTTTTCCCCAAGATGTTCTACTTCTCAAACTGAGCAGATGGGTGTCTTGTTTCCCCCTGGCAGCTCTGGAACCCTGGGGAATTTGAAGATATCTGTATATATGTGGGATCCTTGTTACATGAGTGCTCATTACTTGAATTTGGATAGTTGTGGCCGTCCAAAAAGTTTTTCACTACAAGAAAACATTTTGAAAAAGACTAGTGGTAGAAAAAAAAATCAGTCTCAATCAAGGTATTCACCCTGTTTCTTCCCATCTTGTCAAAATGATTTGTGTTTTTGTTTAGGTTATCGGTGATTTTATAAAATATTCCAAGTACCCACATCATAGTGAGAATACAGTGTGCATTACCTGCAGGATGAAACTGCAGGCCTGGGAAAGCTATATTGTATCATGAAGTTGATGGAAGGGATGCTGAGGTTCTCTGGAATCACGTTCAGAGCCATTGGCAAATGAGGATTAGGCTGAGTTAGACCAATTAACAATTGAAAAAGAGAAAACCAACAAGGACTATGATTAGAAACTTCAAAAGGGAAATATTTGAATATCAAAGGATTAGGAGAAGCCTGGTGGGGTGGGGGGGTGGATGATGAATCTCTCAAATATTTTTACAAAAATTACCTTCCTCCTAATCATGGTAGGAAAGTTAAACGCAAAGTGAAAGATTTCATTTCATTTGATCATACAATTTTGTCAAAAAGTGTCTGTTTAAAAATCAGGACCTGGCTCATTTTCTGATCATTTTACAAATTAGCATGAAGTTAAATTTATCAAGTAAATTCTGACTATATAAGCTAAAATAAACTTATGTTCATGCATTTTAGTTTCATGTGCCAAACTTCTTGCATGCTTTTCCCTGGCATTGTGTTTCTATTTGAGGGTAGATTCACTTTTGAACGGATTGGTTTTCTGAGAAGGACATTGCATAGCATTTAAGGTAGTTAAAATTGTGTGCAGAATGGGGCAGAATCTGGAGCCAGAATGCCTGGGTTTTGAATCCAGTTTCTGGTACTCATCATATAACATGGGAAGGTTATTTGACTTTCCCGTGTTAAGGGTTCTTCACCTAGAAAATAGAATGAATAGGAGTCCTGTTTGAGCAAGGCAGTGGGCATCAAATTGAGAGGCATTTTAATCCATCCTTTGTGATTGGGTGTGTTCAACTTTTTCCCCAGGTGTGGGGTCTATGCTTTCTAAGTACGGATAGTTAATTTAATTCCTGTTCAGACTGCCATCTGGAAAAAGAGATATCCTCCTTTTCTAGTTATCTCCTTCTTTTTTGGCTCAGCCATCTTTGACTATTTCTTTTGCTATGCAAAGTTAGGCAGTCCTTTCCTATGACCCCTATCCTATAAAACTGGTGAGTATCTCTATAGCTTCTCCAGTTTAATCCTTTTGTTTCCTTCCCTCCTCAGTCTGTTTCAATGATACATGTCTGGCTGAACTATGAGGAAAAAAATCTCACTTATCTTTGCATCTCTCTAGTACCTGGCACAGAAGACCCCTAATTATTATCAAGGAGTGAATGGCAGGCTCTGCAGCAAAGAGGAACTTTTGTGTGAGAGGTTGGCCATGGACTGGCCCTAGAACTTTGAAGAGTTTGTTTCTCTCTGAGCCTCATTTTCTAGGAATTGTAAAGTGGAGGAGTTGAATTTGTGGAACCCTTTAGGCTCTTTAAGCTATAATTCCCTGTAGTTTGATGATCCTCATAAACTGGTAGGAGTTACACTAATTTTTTTCTCAAGTTGTAAAAGGAATTTGTCCTGAAGTCATGGTGAGGGGTCATTTTTTCTGCTCCATTTTTGCCCCTTGATGAATATTTGGGGCTGACAGTCTCTCAATTTAGATCAGCCTGATGTTGTCTACTCCCCTTGTAGTGTTTTAGCTAAGGTTTCTGGGGTCATGAGTCCTGATTTAAAGGCTTGGTCCTCTGGCTGTGCATTCTAATTATTACCACCACCATCTCTGGTACCCTTTGTTGCGAGCTACCACATGCCAGATGATCCACTAACACTTTTCTTTTTTAAAAAATATATTTTATTAATTATGCCATTACAATTGTTCTATTTCCCCCTTCATTTCCTTCCATCCTGCACACCCCTCCCCCACCATTTCCCCCTTTAGTTTAGTTTCTCAAGTTCTTTAGATTCTATATTTCCCATACTATTCTTGCCCTCCCCCCTATCTATTTTCTACCTACCATCTATGCTATTTATTTTCTGTACCTTCTCCCCCCTTCTCCTTCTCCCACTCCCCTGTTGCTAACCCTCCATGTCATCTTCATTTCTATGGTTCTGCTCCTGATCTAGCTGTCCTCTTAGTTTGCTTTTCTTTTAGGTGTGGTTCTTAATAACTGTGAGTTTGCTGTCCTTTCACTGTTCATCTTTTTTATCTTCTTTTTCTTACGTAAGTCCCTTTAACATTTCCTATAATAAGGGCTTGGTGATGATGAACTTCTTGAATTTGATCTTATCTGAGAAGCACTTTATCTGTCCTTCCATTCTACATGAAAGTTTTGCTGGATAGAGTAATCTTGGTTGTAGGTCTTTGGATTTCATGACTTGAAATACTTCTTTCCAGCCCCTTCTTGCCTGTAAGGTCTCTTTTGAGAAATCTGCTGACAGTCTGATGGGAACTCCTTTGTAGGTGACTGTCCCCTTATCTCTTGCTGCTTCTAGGATTCTCTCCTTCATTTTAATCTTGGCTAATGTAATGATGATGTGCCTTGGTGTGTTCCTTCTTGGGTCCAACTTCTTTAGTACTCTCTGAGCTTCCTGGATTTCCTGGAAGTCTATTTCCTTTGCCAGATTGGGGAAATTCTCCTTTATTATTTGTTCAAATAAGTTTTCCACTGGTGGCTGTTCCTTTCCCCCTTCTGGTACCCCTATAATTTGGATGTTGGAGCATTTAAAGATGTCCTGGAGGTTCCTAGGTCTCTCCTCATTTTTCTGAATTCTTGTTTCTTCATATTTTCCTGTTTGGCCATTATTTCCTTCCTTCTGGTTCACTCCCTTGATTTGACTCCCAGTTTCCTCTTCATCACTATTGGTTTCCCATGCAATTCCCTTCATTTCAATTAGTTTAGGCTTCATATGTTCCTCCAATTTGTGACTATAATCAACCAGTTCTGTGAGCATCCTGATCACCAGTGTTTTGAACTGTGCATCTGAAAGTTTTGCTATTTCTTCGTCGCTTAGATTTATGGGCTCTGGGGCTTTGAGATCTTCTTGAGCCATTTTTGGTCTGTTCCAGCCTGTTAATTATGAGGAGCGGAGCCTTAGGTGTTCACCAGGGCAGGGCCACTGAGTTGCTGAGTTGTGACGCTGTATGTGGGGGCAGGGTCAGAGTGGGAAAATGGCGGCCCCCTCTGCTACCTCTCACCACTTAACCAAAGTTAAAATATATGCACTGAAAAATTGTAAGATACTTTAAAAAAGAAATTGAAGAATATACAAATAAATGCAAAGATATACCATGTTCATAGATAGGAAACAGTAACATCATTAAAATGTTCATACTACCCAAAGAAGTCTATAGATCTTATGTAATTTCTCTCAAAATGCCATTGGTGTATTTCACAGAACTAGAATAATCCAAAAATTTATATAAAATGGCAAAGACCCCAAATAGCCACAGCAATCTGGAGCTAGAAGGACACAGTTGGAAATATCTTGGTAGTTGTTATCAAACTGTACTACAAGGCCATAGTAATCAAAACAGCATGGTACTGGCATAAAAACAGACATAAAGATCAACGGAACAGAATAGAATCCAGAAATAAACCCACAGATGTGGTCAATTAGTATTTACCAACAAAGTCCAGAATATAGGATGAGGAAAAGACAGTCTATTTAATGAATACTATTGGGGAAATTGGACAGATATATGCAAAAATGATACTAGACCACCTTCTTATACCATATACAAGAATAAACTTGAAACTGATTATTGATGCAAATGTAAGACTCAAAACCATAAAACTCCTAGAAGAAAACATAGGCAGTATAATCTCAGATATTTCTCTTAGCAATATATTTTTCTGGTATATCCCTTTGGGCAAGGGAAACAGAAGACAAATTAAACAAATGAGACCACATCAAACTAAAATATTTTTGTAGAGAAAACGAAGCTATCAACAATAACAAAAAAGGACAGCCTACTGAATGCAAGAATATATTTGCCAATGATATGGTTCTTAAGGAGTTAATATTCAAAATTTATAAAGAACTCATACAACTCAACACCAGAAAAAAATTTAATTAAAAAACAGGCAGAGGACCTGAATAGACACTTCTCCAAAGAGGACATACAGATGGCCAGTAGATTTATTAAAAGACACTCAATGTACTATCATAGAAATGCACATCAAAACAACAGTGAGACATCACTTCACACGTGTCAAACTGGCTGTCATCCATAAATCCACAAACAACAAGCACTGGTGAAGCTGTGGAGAACAGAAATTTTTGTGTACTGTTGGTGGGAATGAAGTTTGGTTCAGCTACTCAGGAAGACAGTTTGGAGTTTCCTTCTGGGAATATATCCAAAGAAATCAGAACTAATTAGAAAGAATATATGCACTCCTTATTCACTGCAGTGTTGCCAAGATATGGAAGCAACCCAAATACCCATCAGTAAACAAGTGGATAAAAAAGTGGAGGTAGTCATATACAATGAAATGTTACTCTGCCATATAAAAGAATAAAATTCTACCATGTGCAACAACATGGATGGACCTAGAGGGTATTATGATAAGTAAATAAGTCAGTCAGGGAAAGAAAAATACTCTATGATTTCACTTCTCAGTGTTTTCTAAAGAAAATAAGTGAACAAACAAAATTGAAACAGCCTCTTAGACACAGAGAGGAGACTGATGGTTGCCATAGGGAAGGAGGAGTGGGAATGGGGTGAAAAAAGCAAAAGGATTAACAAATAAAATTGGTGAAATAGAGAACAAGGGGACAGTGACCAGAGGGGAGAGAGAATGGAAATTAAGGGGAAAAAGGGGAAGGGATTTGGAGGAACAAGTATGAAGGACACAAGGACAAGAACTAAGGGGGGGGGTGGAAATGGGAGGGAGGTGGGGAGCATGGGGCGCGGGGGGCTGGGATGGGAGAAATAGACAGAAAACTACTTGAAAAATAAGTAAATAAAAATTAAAAAAAATAAAAAAATAAAATTGGTAGTTGCAAAACTGTCATAAGGATGTAAAGTACAGCATAAGGAATATAATCAATAATTATTATCAAAACTATGTGTGGTGCCAGGTGAGTATGAAAAATATCTGGGGGAACACTTTGTAGAGCATATGATTGTTTAACCACTGTGCTGAACACTTGACACTAATCTAAAATGATATTAAATGTAAACTGTAAATGAAAAATTAAGTAAAAATAATAAAAATAATAATTAAAAAAAGAAAGTATGAGCTTTGAACTGCCTGCTTTAAAGCCTACTTCTGGAGCTTACTAGCTGTGTGGTTTCAGGCAAGTTACTTAAATTCTTGATGTCTCAGTTTTATCATCTGTGAAACATGAAAGAATGATATTTCCTACCTCACACCATTGTTGTAAGAATTGATAAGTTAATAAATGTGAAATATATAGAATGATATCTGTACATATTAAACCTTATATGTGTTAAATATCATTATCCTGTATACTTGTGTGACTGTGATTCTAATGACATTTTCTCCATACTTTTCCCCCCAAATTCTCCTTTTATTCTTCAAAATTCTTCTTATTTTCTGGTATCTCACTAAGAAATTAAAATTTAAAAACATCACCACTACCACCACCACCACATAAAGGCAATAACAACAAAAACACCTTTATCTCATTTAGCTTTCTGATTTAAAAATATATTAATTAAACAGAATACTCATTTCCTTGTAGAGTAAGAATAAGGTGACGAATTTTCACTTTTGGTAGGCTTTTTACTTATGTGAAAAACCAATATTTTTTGGACTTTTTATCTTTTGTCTTGGCTGTTAGGAAACTCATATTTTGCAGGTTTTTCTAATTGATTTTCCCTGATCTTAACTTAAAATTTCCATATAATGTGTAGATTTTCTGATTTTATTTTTAATCAATTTATAGTCTTTTCCCCATTTAATTATTAGTCTTTTGGTTAGTGTCCTTGCATTCTTTATCAAATAAACTAGGATATCAATCAGTTAATATAGTAAGAGCTACATTCTTTGAATCCCATAATTTCTAGCACTGTTTTAGAGTTTTAGATTGAACCATTGTTAAAACCAGAGCTGCACAGGAGTTAAAGTGGCAAAAGCAGATTTTAATTAGGAATTATTGTAATAAAGGAAATGAGTCCTCAGTATAGAGCAGGGCTCAGTTCAGAATGTAAGTAAAAGTGGGAATTTATAGCTAGGATACAGATTAGCAGCAGGGAGTCAGTGGCTGGAAAATACTAAAGAGATAAGGTAATTTTTGTTAAACTGGTCTAGCAGGAACCCTTGATGAGGGCACATAAAGATGATTTGGGGGATACTGAAAGATGAGGTAGGTGATCCAATATTGAGGGTGGGAAATTTGGTGAAACCAACTTGACTTAATAGGATTCTTGCTAAGTCTGGGCTCCTGGAGAACAGTCCCAAGGATGGAGCCTTCTTGATAAAGAGTTCAAAGGGCACTGATTAGAGTTTGGTCAAGGAGAGAACCTTTGCCACTTTATAAACATGCCAATATGCAACCATTTTTTTTACTTACATAACCAGTACGTTCAACTTAATATTGGTTCAACCTAATATTGCCTCAGTAAGTGATTTTTTTAAACACCAATTCTGAAGTATTAGTCATAAAAGATAAACTATATTATTTCTTTGAAAATTGAAATGACATTTCTTGAATACCTTCCACCCCCCTCTCCGCTTGTCAATAGTGGCAGGTTATTCAATGACTATTATACGTGTCTGTCTCTCCTGTAATGGGACATGAAGTTGATCCCTTGAAGTGCTGTTACTTCCACCTACATCTCATATTTAATTTATTACATAATTCTCCATAACTGATTTTATTGATGAATTGTACAGTGTAAAATTGTTACTTGTTCAAGATTTCACATTGCTTTTTAAAACTTTATAGCTACCAAAAAAAAAGAAAATCCATTCCTCTATAAAGGCTTTTGGGAGAATAAATCCAAGATAAAGAACTTCACAGGATTAAGGATCTGTTCTGCCTGCTGTCTTCATCCCCTGATTCACATAAACACAGTGGCCTTATTTTTCAAATAGGCTTTCATTTAGGAAACAGATAAGAGGGATTCAATTTAGTTCCACAAATATCGAGAATCCTCCATTGGTTTGGCTGCGGATAAAAATGGTAAAAAATAATCATATTTCCTACCACGGAAGAACAGCCCATGGCGGGCAGGGAAGCAGTGCGGGAGAAACAGAGATGGTGTTCAGTGTGATGTGATAGGTGCTCAGTTTCTGTTTTGAAGTTAAGTTCATGCTTTTTGGGGGGATAACTCAACATCTTCCACAATCTTTCCCCATTATTTGTAATTTAAGCAAATAAATGGAATGTTGCAACTGTACATTAAACTAATGGTGACTTTATTAAGGTGCACTTTTCAATTCTCCCTGCCAGCACCTCTGAGGAAGTCTCTGCCAGCCATACCGCTCCCCTCCTTTAGCCCTCGCTACAGTGAGAAGAGCAAGAAAAGGCTGCCCAGACCTTTTCGGAAGTCACAAAAACATATGGAATGTCACATTAAACATGGCAAAGAAAGGGTAACCCCTAGAGCAACTGGAATTGACTCTTATTCGAACCCAATGTGTGCTCTTTGCTTTCAACTAGTTTGTGGACAGAGTCATGGTTTTTTTATTTGTATAAGATCATGGAGACCACCTGATACTGCACTTGGAGGCCCAAGAGCAGTATAAAGGCCCCAAACCACTGAAGTTCCTAGAGCTGCAAGGTCTTATCCAAGAGTAGGACCCAAGCCTCCAACTCCAAGTGCTCTTTCCATGGTCTCAGATGTGCACTCTGACAACCTCCATGATTCTCCCGCTGTGACTTTATCATCTGGTATCCTGTGCTGGTTTTATTTAATGTAAAATAACTTTATTTCTTTTAGGAATCCTCATTCTTTCTATACCACAGTTTGGTTCCCATTAGCTTGCCATTGTAAAATAACATGTGTTAAATATAATTATCCTAAACAAATTTTTAAAGGCCTGGGAGCTCTCATCTGCGTGTGTGTGTTTCTCCCACTCTCACCGTCTCCCCTACCTCCCTACTCCTCAAAGCGGGAGGGAGTTGATGGCCTATGAGGAAGCAGGAGAAATGCCTCATCCTTTTTTCAGCCAAAGGGCAAACAGACTAAATGCAGCTGCAGAGCTGAAGGCAGAGTCTGGGGTTGAATAGCAAGAATTACATTCGTGATCCTTTTGGACTTTTATTGAACTGGCCAAGGTGGACGTGGCCTGGGTGCAGAAGACCTCCCTGGACAGGTGTGTTAGTTAGTGAACTTCAGGACATTCATGTACGCTGGTCCAAAAAGAACTCTACAGGACATTGACTATACTCTATTTCCAGAGTAGGGCCATGAGACAATGACAAGGATCACGTTAGAGATGAGGAAGGAGATGAAGCTGCAGAGGAAGAAGACTCACACATGTCCACATCCACAATGTCTCATAACTCATGGTAGCATTTCATTGCCACCGTCTATAATGCAGATAAACCACAGGACAGGAAAGGAAAGTTATTGGTACCAAAGAGCCAAACACAGGCACCCGCATCCTTGTGGAGGCAGCTTAGCTATTGTTGCATGTAGGGTGATAAAAATAGCATCTGAAGGTCTGATCTTTCAAACCCAGACTTATAATTATGTAAACATATTCTCGGGACACTAGTTCACTTAAAAAACCCACAGATATTTAAAATATATCCCTTGACTTCTTCTGAAATGGCTTAAGGTGACTTAGCAGTTAAAACAAGTAGGAGAAATAACATTTTCAAATAACCTTTCAAGGTTATTTGAAAGGGCATTTAAAAACATGTATTGGCACTTTCAAGCCCTTGAGTTGAGAAGATTATAGTATAGAGACAATTAGTTTTCTTCCTGGCAACTAAGCTATAAAGAAAAAACCTTTTAAAACACATAATAATAGAAATCATACAAATTCATCGGTAGAGAAAATTCTTTCTGAACATTAACCCAAGAAGAAATTTAGCATGTTCAATGGCATTTAAAAACAAACAAGCAAACACATCTCTGGCTGGTGTGCTTCAGTGGATTGAGCACTGGCCTGTAAATGGAAAGGTCGTTGGTTCAATTTCCAGTTAGGGCACATGCCTGGGTTGGGGGCCAGGTCCTCAGTTGGGGGTGTGCGAGAGGCAACCAATATATGTTTCTCTGGCACACTGATGTTTCTCTCCCTCCCTTACCCACCTCTCTAAAAAATAAACAAGTAAAATCTAAAAAAAAACCCAAATATTGTTCAGTGTACTTTATCTACAGCAAGAGTTTTACAAGATGAGGAAATGCTGTTCTCCTGGGTGATCCACAGCCTGGCCCTCCATGAAGGCAGAGCGCGTGACATCGAATCATAACTCAGGGAAGGGAATCTTGTGTGAGGCTGATATAATGGCGTCCAAGCATTTACTCAGCTTTCCGAGGCCTTAACTTAATGCTTGAATAGAACTGGAGACTTGAGTTGAATGGCTAGTTAGCATGCCTTTTAAGCTCCCTTTCTCAAATGGAAGCTGTTTCACGCAAGCTTTGGAAGAGGACTATATCTCTTTCACTTCCCTCTTTAAAATTTTCAGCTTTATTGACACATAACTAATATACACACAGTTGCATGAACTTAATACATGTGTATACATTCTGAAATGTTTGTACATATGCACATGCCCCTTATGCTATTATGATAATAAATATACACCATCAGTGTAACAAACATATCTATCACCTCCAGAAGTTTCTTTTTGTCACCTGGCTTTGTGTGTGTATGTGTAATAAGAACACTTGAGATCTATTCTCTTCAGTTTTCAAGTATACAGCACCACACTGTTAACTACAGACACTGTGTTGTACGGAAGCTCTCTAGAGCAGGGGTGTGAAGTTCATTTTCACCAGGGGCCACATCAGCTTTGTGGTTGCCTTCAAAGGGCTGAAATAATTTTAGGACTCTATCAATGTACCTACTCCTTAACTGTGAAGGAGTTGAAATTATATTCAGTGAAAATGAGTTTGACACCCCTGCTCTAGAGCTTAGTTATCATGTATACCTATAACTTTATACTCATTGAACAGGTCCCCATTTCCCCCATCACCTGGCAACCTCCTTTTTATTCTCTGCTTCTATGAGTTTGATTATCTTATATTCCTCTTATAAATGGCACCAGGCAGTATTTGTCCTCTGTGTCTGAGCTATTTCACTCAGCATTTACTAAGTGCTTATTTTGCCACTATGATGTTTATGAAAGAGGATGCTGTATTAACGTCTTTACTCACACATGCCAAGCGTGGTTTCAAGCATCCAAAGCTAGGGCATGGTGATAATAGTCCTGTCATACTTTAGAGTTGTAAAGGTGTGTTTTAGCTCACAAGTTAGATAGGTTATTGATCATTATTTAGTCGTGTTTTGCTGAGAATGATTGCTTGTTAAAAGGGCTGCAATTCATTCCTGTTGTCCACATGCTCCGCAATGTGACTTTGTAGCCCGTCCCATCAGGAGATAGAGTTGATTTCCCTACTGTTGAAAATTGAGCTGGCTTCGGGATTTGCTCTGACAAATGCGCCATGATTGAAGAGAGAGTAGGTTGATTGTGAGTGTCTTCCCCACATCAGCTGGGCATCTTGGAGCCCTGCAGATAGCCCGTGAGAACAAAGGGGGTCTAACCTGCTGGAGGATGACAGATGCCAGGGTTAGGCCTCCTCAGAGACAGACAGCCAATAGTCAGCCAACCTGTGGAAGCAGAGCTGCCTGAGCGACCTGCAGCTTTTGCTGTAGAAGTGTGAGCGAGCCCTGCCAACACTGGAACTGCTCAGCTGAATCCAGCTTAATTTGCTGACCTACAGAATTGGGAGCTAAATAAATGGTTGTTTCAAGCCACTAGCTTTTGAGTGGTTTGTTTTCCACTAATTGCTAACTGTTATGTATATTAAAAATCACCAATAATAACACCTTATGTTTGCATAGAGAGTTATCATTTAAAATATTTTGCTCATATTCTCTCAATTGTCTTCTACCCCAAGTCTTTTTGTTAAACAAACTGGCATTGTTGGGGGGAGGTTGCAGAGAGTAGAGGGAGTCAAGTATATGGTGAGGGAAAGAAACTTGACTTTGGGTGGTAAATACACAATCTCATACACACGTGTGTTATAGAACTGTATACTTGAAACATATACATGGTATTAAACAATGTCACCCAAACAAATTTAATAGAAAAGTGATATACCTTGAAAAAGAAGAAAACACCTATCTCTGGCTTCCTTACAAGGTTGTGAAGATGATGGAGGCCTGAGGGCTGGGACGCCGTAGCTGCTCAATGCACATTCCTTCCCTCATTTTCTGCTGCAGGGTTTCTCAACCTTTGCTCCTTTTTTTTCTTCTTTTGCCACTACTGCCATTCCATAGAAGTCTTAAGACTTTTTTCTGATTGCCCTCCCATAAATTTTTAATGGGACAAATACGCTATACAACTGTTTCTGTACAGTATATAAATCTGTGTTTTGTACGTACAGAGCTAGACTTTTTTACCCTGTAAGAATCAATTTTAACCCCCTTGAGACAGCCTATCATTTCATTACCATTGAGAATGCATGCTTTATTGGTATCACAAAATGCATTTCTTTTTCCTGTTGACCCTGGAATCAGAAAATGATTTGCATTAGGTCACATGGCTTTAAAAGTGCCGGCCCAAGAGGTTCACCGAGGGCGTTGATGGCAAGGCAAGCACTCTTTCAGAGAACCTGGGTTCACACGTGCAATTAATCTCAGGTTGGATAAATTGAACCATCTATACGACTCTGGGGTGAAAACCAACTAATTAAACTGCTTGTAGCTGGTATGGTGAAAGAGGGGAAAGCTCTATAAATGCTTAATAATCACATTGACAGAATTGAAAGGTGCCATTTGCTTCTCTGTATATAGAGACTATTCTTCAGATGAAGAGACTCTGTTCTCTGGAGCCATCCATCCAGCCTCTCACTAAATTCACTTACAGTACATTTCTTTAAGAATTTATAAGACAAAAGAAAATAGCAGAAAGACAGATGCAAACATTTCCTTGATACAGGCATAAAACTCTTAAGGACTGTGAGTGAGGAGGGGAGCCCCAGACAGGGAAGACAGGTGAAGATTAAATGTGTGTGTGTGTGTGTGTGTGTGTGTGTGTGTGTGTGTGTGACTAATCACTATATTCAACCTTTAGAAATGCTCTTAGTGAGGAAAAGCCTCTGCAGAACAAGAGTGTATAGAGAGACATGCAGCTGACCCCAGCCACAAAGTTCATGGGACGACACGTGATGGTTATTAAGCTCTGGCTGGCTTGCAGCCAAATGCAGCGTGTGCCCGTGTCCAGTCAATTTAACCTGACCTTGGTTAAAGAAGCAATTTTACTTATGCATATGAGGAAGGGGGCTTTCAAGGAACTGAAATATGAAAGCCCCTAGAATCTTCTCAGCGTTTAGGTTAGTTCTCAAGGACCTCAGAGTCTGACTGATTTCGAAGCTATTCCCTACGTTTCTAAATTAAATTGTTCCCAGAGACTTCTGGTTCTCTGCTTGAAGAGCCTCTCTTTTGTTCATCCAGGTAAGAGTATAAATGAGAAGCAAATTTTCTATCCCCAGAGATTACCTGATCAAGAAAGAATGATGAATATTGTAACTACCAAAAAGTAAAAAGAAAAAAACAACATGATACAGAGAAGGGCCCCGCGGAAATCACTGAAAGCACTATCACTATTTAACAAACGAGGAAACCAAGGCTTCAGGGCAAGAAGGGATTTCTCTCAAATTCACAGATCCAGCTAAAAGCACAGCGTATTTATTCAATGCTCATTGTACTACACTAGCTTTTACCTCCTACGAAACAGTGGTCCTCTGCCATCTCAAGTATTGATTTAATTTTTCTATGGAAAAATTAATTTTTCTACTTTAAGGAAACACACTCACAAAGCAACTTCTAGAATTACCTTTAGGCTCTTTTACAGTCAGGTTGACTTGCAAGAAGAGTCTCTTTGCCAGAGAGACCACTACAGCTCCTTCCTCTTCAACTGAGGAACTCTTCTGCAGCTCAGAGATAACTCAGGATAAATATCACCTGTCTGTTCTCTGTTCCCATTGGGTCAGAAGAGCAGGTCAGCCCACTCCCTGCCACCCGCTGACTCCTTTTTTCCTTCCCATTCTCTTACAGTGAAACCCTCTTCAAGTAGTGCTATTTCAAATACCTTCCTTCCAACAATTCTTCACTGTTGCCAAGTGCATACAACATATGGGACCCACTGGCCATTCCCTTTGTGATTTGTTGATTCTGGAGGACCCTGCTGTGGGGGCTAAAAAATATGGACACTTCTCCTCCCACCTTTGGAGTTCTTCTGGCTGGGCTACACAACAAATTAATAGAGACAGATCAATAGGAGAAAATAAAAGGTTAATATACGCATTTGGGGAATTCACATAGGCATGATAATTCCATAAAAATTTCAAAGACAGTGAGACAACATTGGGAATATAAGACATTATGGGCAAAGGAGAAGGGGGTGGGGAAACAGGGTATTAGATTTCAGCAATGAGAATTGGGTGATTCACAGGTAGTTGGGCCACAACAGAATACATGTGGCCAGAACATTCTTGCTAGACAAGTCAGAAGCAATCGGACACCAGTGATATCTAGCTAACAGGTACCTGCTCAGTGCTGTCTTGTCTACCTTACTTAATTCAAATTAGGCTAAGGAGGCATTTTAAGATCTCCTGCCTGAAGCAGGTTTCTCGTCTGAATCTCTTGGGCAGGAAATGGAGGAGGGTCAAGGTTCTTCATGAGTCCCTTGTTTCTTAATAAACCGCTTGAAATCAATATTCCAAAAGGGCAGCTTCAGGATGGCAGAATTTTCACCTCGTCACCACAGTTTCTTTCTTTGCTGCTTCTCTTTCATCCTCCTGCTCATTCCTCTGGCCCGTGATACCCTTTTTGACCCTCTTAGAAATTCAGCTTGATGATTTTATATGGTTGACATAGTCTATGTGAGGCTTCCTTACTTAGCACATCCTGAAATTTCTTCTACCCTCCCTGTCCTACTCACCCCATAAACACCGACCTCTTGGGGCTGATCCAAAGACTCATGCTTTCATATTCTTTCCTGTCTCTGGAATCTTCTCAGATCTCAGTTCTCTTGATTTACTTTTGAACTCACTAGCATGGATGGAGCCTAAATAATTTACATGGAACACTGTCTTCAGGTTTGTTATGACATAGCTGTATTAGATGGTCCCTGACCCCTATCCCTGCCCACTGAGCCAACACCCCGTCTAGTTATGACACTGCTATTCATTATGAAAGATGGAGTGTTTAAATATCATTCATTCATTCATTGACCCAGCACACATATTTTGAACACTTATTCTTTGCGAGAAAGCTTAATGATGTCAGCTTAAGGAATCTCCAGGGTGCCTTCACTGAGAGGCCACATGAGGTAACCTCCCTATTTTTGCAGAAGCCAGAGTGACTCATTCTAGACAGGAAGCAGGTTGTCTTAGCCAGAGCCTATGAGGTATAGAAGCACCCCTTATTTGCAGGAACAAGTCAGAGCTAAAGGTACGGTTTACAGAAGAGGAGACAGGGTGGGAACAGAAGGAATGAAGTAGCAGAACTATGTTTTCACAAGTCCTTCCCATAGCTGAAGGAGGCTGTAGCCTGTGGTTGAAAATACAGAGCAGGACAGAAATAGCAGCACCTGCTTAAATCCGCGGCATCAGAACCTAGGCTCCCAAAACTCATTAGAGACTTGTCTGCAGGTGAACACCCTTGCCACTGGGAATTGCAGAACAGCACGGCTGGTCCTTAATGTTGTTTTAATTACCCAGGAGCCAGAATCCCTGTCTTTCTTACTTTTCCTCATCACAGATAGGGTTGTCAGAGTTTTGTTTTAAGATTTTATTTATTTATCTTTAGAGGGGAAGAGAAGGAGAGAGGGAGAGAAAAGGTATGGTTGCCTCTTGTGTGTCCCCTGCTGGGAACTGGCCTGCAACCTAGGCATGTACCCTGACTGGGAATCAAACCATGGTTGCTTGATTCCTAGGCCCGGGCTCAATCCACTGAGCTACACAAGCCAGGGCTAGAGTTTTTACAATAGGAAGAAGCCTGGTCAGGGAGGGCTTTGTGATCAACTTGCTGTGTGATCTAGACAGGACCTTGATCCTTTGCAGGCCTCAGTTTCCCACCTATAAAATGAAAGACTTGGTCTCGAAATTTTACTTAAGTTCTTGCTATGTTTCTTACTGCCTCTCCATATCCTGCACCATACCCGCATTTTCCTTCTTTCCTGCCTCCTCGGTGTTATATCCATGGTCCCCTCTCACTGTTCTCCTTTATAGATGACTGCAGAAGCAGCGAGCATGTTTCAGAGCACTAATGTTGTCCAGAGAGACAGTAACAGCAATGCCTGAGCCCCTGTCTCAGTCCGTGTGTGTTTTTTCCCTGTCGTGGGAACTTTCAGGGACAGAGGAAGCTGGCTCTGTGGTGGGGCCAGGCCCAGGGCAATTTGAGGGCTTTGTAAAATTGCCGTTTGACTCCAGAACTCCCTTAATTGTGTCACTTCCCCCTCCCTCTTTCACTGTCCCCTTTTCTGCACATTTATTACATATCAGGCACTGCAGGTCTTCTGCTCACAAGCAGTTTTCTTTTGTTTTGTCCTTGTCATTCAGGATCACTCTGCTCAGTAATTCACGGCCATCATTTCTCTTCCAGGAAACCTCCTCTTCCAAGAACTACCTTCGTTCTTCATTGTGTCTTCTTCCCCTTTCCTCTGTCCTCTCTTGCATGCTTCCCCTTCGTCTCATCTTCTGTAGGTTGTAGGTCCTCCCTCCTGTCTCATTCTCCTTTGTTCTTTCTTGACTGCACATCCTCTCTTATTTCATTTCTGACTCTCATCATTCTTCCCTGCCATCCTCACCTCTCTTCAGCATCTCAGTGGAATGGAAAGGCTGTAGTCTTGAATGGAATTTGGACATGGGTGGGTTTACATTCAAAAGGTCTTGAGGAAATTGCCTAAATCTCAAATGCAAAATTTACTCACTTTCAAAATGGGACAAGGGAAAGCACTATGCAAATCTTTTGTGTTGATAGGAGATGACTTCTAAGAAAAACTTAGTTATTGAGAAATGAGAGCAAATACAGTGCCCTAAAAATAAACACTGGCTGATATAAGCATCACCATCACCTGCATCATCAACAACAGCAACAACCAATGCTAATCTTTCTCCTACTTTCCTTTTTCATTTCCTCTGTCTCTCTTCTAACTCGCAGTTTCTCTGGGACAAAGTTAAGTGTCCCTTAATATGTTCTCATAACCTCCTGAATGTCCCCTCTGATAGTTCGTATCACACTGGTTTATATATACCTGTTTGAGCTTCCTTCTGTCTTCTCCACTCAGAGCAGGACCCCCATCTTGTTTGTACTATGTCTCTAGAGCCTGGGTTAGTGCCATGTGTGTATTAAGTACCAGGGTCTGGACTAGTGTGAGACAAGTGACGTGCCTAGATCATAAAATATAAGAAGACCTCAGCATTGTGCCTCTGTAATAAGTACTTAGTAAAAAAGTATTGAATGGCTTAGTGGGTTAATTCTTTCTGCCTCTCCCACCCTTACATTTTATCAATCACACCAGTCTTTCCTTTGTTGTCTCTTTTCTCTCCCTCTCTTCTATTAGCTCCTGTCTCCACCCATGATTTTCACTGTCTGATTCTGTCCCTCTATCAGCATCAGTCTTCTCTTGTCCTGGCTGCCTATGTTCCTTCCCAGGCCCCTCCCCAGCCCTTGCTCTATCTACTTGCTTGAATATAGCAAACTTTCTTCTCTGTGCCTCTTGCTTTATTGATTTATAATATATGGGGATATTTTCTCCATGGAGAGAGAGAACTTCTTTGATACTCCAAAAATCAGACTGAGCACAAAGCCATGGACAGCCTTTGTTTGATGTGGACAATTTTATTCCCATTCAATTCCCTGGGTTTTCAAACAGCTGTAGATCTATGAACTTAAAACATCTGAGCTAGTTCATCTTCCTTCTCCTGAAAGTGCTCAGGCATTTTTAAGTCTTTAACAACCTGTCCTGTACCTCACTGAACAGAAGTCACATCATTAATAGGGTTTTGAGTTCATCTTGAAAAGGTAAAACTATTAAATTAAGAACAGATCTAGGTACAGGTTTTAAATAAAAGTGAAAGGTACAAGCTAAAAACCAAACTGCTTCCTTCTTCCCATCACATGTTTGGTGCCCTCTCTACTTTATAAGGTCAAAACCTTTTTGAACACTTACATCTACCATTTGAGTTACATTCACTATTAGCTGAGTAATTCTTCTTTGATTAGGTTATCCTCCAAAATAAAATTGCCTTAGAGAATTTTAAACATAAAGAATTTATCAAATAGGAGACAGTTTGCCTTATAGGTTCTAAAAACTGATGCATAAGTTTGTATGAACAACTTGTAGACAATGGGGTGAGTTTTTTCTTGTAGACTATCTCTTCTTTTCAATGTCTTTCACCCCATGTTTCTGTGACTCTCCAGTGGTTTATCATATATTAGCCAGCATGCTAGACGTGTCAGATATGACACTGGGCTCAATATTTGACCTAACCACTTGAGTAAAAGGGGTTAAATTCAAGAAGATAAAAATACAGGTTCATAGAAAGACTCACACTTTGAAAACATAATTTCTGCCTGGGGAAGAACAGGGCAGTGCAGAGCTGGGTAAGACCAGACAAAGAGGGAAGCAGGGCCCCTTTGGGTGTAAGAAACGTTGAATATTTGGCAGAAGGCTAAGCTGCTATTGTACCTACTCTGGAGAGCATTTTAGCAATATCTGAGACAATTTTAAAATGCATGTATGACTGACCCCACATTCCTCCCCCTAGGAACGTATTCTATGAATATATATGCACATGTAAGAAAAGACATTTATGTAAGGTGAACATTAAAGTGTTGTTGGAAGTAAGAAACATGACCAGAAATAACCTAAATGTTCACTACCAGAAGAAATTATATTACATACCATGCCTTGAAAAGTCTTGCAGCTGCTAAAAGGAGTGCTATAAGACCAAGTATTAATACCATGCAGTGCATGGTACCATTGTGATATATTTGATACGTCAACTTGGCTAGACTGGGCTTATATTATGTTCTTGGTTAGGGAGAGCTAAAGGAATATTCTCTCAGGACACTTGGAGGGCAGAACAGAAGCTGTGGTGATTCTGTGGCATACACAGATTTTCTCCCAGTTATTCAGTCAAACACTAATATAGATGCTACTGTGAAGGGACAGACGTGACTAAATTCTCAATTTGGTTAGTTTTTAGGTAATCAGAAGGGAGCTTATCTGAGGCCAGAAAAGACTGGATGCATTTAGGTGAATAAAGAAGATGTACATATATAGAATGAAATACTACTTGACCACGAAAGAGAATGAAGTCTTACCATTTGTGACAACATGTGTGGCCTAGAGAGCATTATGCTAAATGAAATAAGTCAGACAAAGCAAGACAAATACCCTATGATTTCACTTATATAGGGAATCTAAAGAACACATTAAACAAACAAAACAGATTTCATAGACACAGAGAACAGACTGATGGTTACCACTTGGGAGGGAGTGGGAGAGCTGAGTGAAAAAGGTAAACGGATTAAGAAGTACAGATTGGTAGTTACAGAATAGTCATAGAGACGTAAAGTGCAATTTAGGGAATATATTTAATAATATTGTAATAACTTTGCATGGTGCCAGGTGGGTACTATAATTATCCAGGGGATCACTTTATAAATTATATAATTGTCTAACCACTATGCTGTACACCTGAAACAAATATAAAATAATATTGCATGCCAACTGTAATGAAAAAAATTAAAAATAAATACATACTAAGAAGAAAGATTATCCAGGGTGGGCCTGGTTTAATCCTTCAGGAGACATGTAGAGCCCTCAGCATCCCCAGGGACAGACACTCCAAACAGCCACTGGGTCTGCAGCTGCTCTCTCTTCTCTTTAAATCTTTCTTCCTGACCACAGCCCATGTGCTAGAAGTTTTGGCTCGTGACTGTGGGGTTCCCATCAGCTTGTGATCTTTGCTTCCTGACTGCCCATCGTACAGACCGTGGACTTGGTTAGCCAGCCAGACTCCACGATTGCCTAAGTCAATTTCGTAACATAAACACCTCTATACCCATGTGCATGTGTGTGTGTGTGTGTATCACACAGGTTTCCCCTGTCTGTTAAAACCCTGACTGATCCACTTTTAGAGTAACAACATGAAATTTAAAAAATAACCCATATGTTTTAGATGTCTAATAGGAAACACAGAAGTCACTAACAGCATTTCTCTCTGCAGACAGGGGCTGTGGGATTAGGAGACAGAAGCAATGGTGGAAGGAGATGTATTCCTACCTTTTATACTTAACCCTGTGTTGGAAGTTATTCAAAAGGTCACACTCAATTTGGTTTTGCCTTATTATGCTAAAAAGCATAGCATAAAATCTGCCCTCTTAAATATGTTTGAGTGTACGGTTTGGTAGTATTACTGTTGTAAAACAGATATCCAGGACTTTTTTTTAATATTGCAAAACTAAAACTCTATAGCTTTTAATCAACAATTATTCCCTTTTTACCCCCTACTTCTGGCCCCTGGTAGCCATCTTTCACTTTCTAGTTCTGTGAATTGGACCACTTTAGATTCCACCAATAGGTGGAAGCCTTGTGGCCATGCTTAATTTTAATACCATGTTTGGAAGTGCTGCAAAAGCATAGTAGCTATCCAGTAATCCCTTTCCTCTCTAGGGAACATTCTCACGAGAACTGGTTGACCGGTCATTTGATTATTGTCTGTGCCACTCAAACACAGACCTTATTTTATACTTAACTTCCATTTTTTCAACAAATGTTCATTGACTGCCAAAAGTATGAGCCAGTAAGTTGGATACCTGAGGACCTGAAGACAAAAAAGGTGAAATAATACAATGTTTATTGCTTATGTTGGCTGTCTTTGGAGCCACTGAAATAACAGATGTAACACAGACACCCCAGTTGTGGCACTGTTATCAACAAGAGTGAAAACAAAATCCTATGCAGAGCCCAAGGGAGGCAGCTCCCAGCTCTCTCTGCAAATCTGTGGGGCGAATTTGGGCAGGCCCTCCCACCACTGCCTGCAGACTGCAGAGATGGGCTCTCACACTCTGTGAGCTGCACTGATTGGTGCCATGTGCTGTTGTATTAAAACAACCCACTGAGGTGCACAATTTACTGAAGAGAAAAAGAAAGGTGCAAGTGTGCACAATGTGCTAGAGCCTGGTTTATTTTTTGTTGCATTTAACCCAATCCTGGTCTTCTGGGCAACTGAAGAACATGGAAACTTCCCTTGATCCCTTCTCCTTCTTATATCTGGGTAGGCTAATATCACTGCTATCAACACGTTAAAATTGTGAATGATAATTTTAGCCATTTATTGAGAACTTACTCTGTCATACACTGTACTAGTCTTTTATGTGTATGGATCAATTTAACTGTCACAAAACCCCTATGAAATAGGTTGATGACATTATTCCCATCCTTCCAATTAAGGAATTAAGATTTACAGAAGTTTCTAACTGTGCCTATGGACATACAGAGTCTGGGTTCATTGTTACTGTGGGGGCTGCACTCCTAATTGCATGCATTGTCTTGGGCAAGGGGGTACAGAGATGAAGAAAATCCAGCCCCTGCCCTTGAAGACAAATGGAAGCGATTGTAAACAATGAATTATAATTCAAGGCAAGATGGCATAAGGGTCCTAAGCAGCATGCAAGCAAAAGAAATCAGAGCAGGATGCTCAGGCTCTTGCTGACCTTGCATGTCAGAAGTCACACGTGCTTCCAACAAAGCTGGCATCATTCTAAATATCGAGAGATGTCCTCTTGGCAAACACCTGGAGTTTATAAATTGCATTATATATACACAAGCAAAATTTGGAAGTTTTGTCTGGAAGTGAGCTTTGGAACCTCCTCACCCTCTCACATCAATCCTAGCATCACTTTATTCCCCTGGTCTCTAGCTCACATTGAGTAGTTAATGAATAAACATTAATAAAAAGTTTGTAATAAATAGTATGTGTTTTGGATATTGCTCCATGAGAAAGTTATTTAACTTCTTTAATCCATAGTGTCCTTCTCTGTAAAAAGGGAATTTAGAGTGACCTACAGAACTTATAAGGTTGTTTTGATGATGAAATGAGAAAATAAAAAAAAAAAGGAAAAGAAAAAAGTGATTAACATCACAACTGGCAATAATAAATACATAGCAATAGGTGCTGTGATTGGGTTCTTAATAAATGATTCAAAAGCATTTGAAGGATTAAACCAACAGATTTCCCCACGAAAGATTACTTTTTAAAAAATCACCCCCGTGTGGATGAACCGAGGTACATATGTTAGATACTGAGTCACGTTTCTTTCAAATTTTGTGCTATGAAGTGAAAAACATATGGACTATCTATATTTGGGATAAAAGCAGAGAAGGAAGGTCTGTTTGGTGTAAGTCCCTTATACCATCAGTGAGAGAGTGGTCTAGCAAGTGAAATGGTATTTTGGTAAACTCTGAACCAAATAACAAACCTGAACTAATCCAAGCTTCTCTATACCCAGGGAGTGGCAAGCCTGGATTTCACCTTCCCAGATCCTGGAATTTCAGCACTGATGAGTTAATTCCAGTTATCCTGAAACCATACATACTCTCCAGCTGTGGGCATTGTATTCATTTGGACCCTTTGCTCAATCACTGATACAGAAGGGAGCTGTGAGTTTGCCAGCAGATGATTTCTGAATTGGGGATGAGGAACATACAACCACATGCAAATCAACTTGGTTTCCTAGCAATTTCCTCTCTGCTTTCCCCTCCCAGATGCAAGCTGGAGTCTGGAAGCTACTTGAACATTACGGCTGTTACAGAACCAAGCTATAATTTTCAGGCTAATGGAAGACGTATTGGCAAAAGTTGACATTAAGTGGAACTAATTGCACTGTAACTGCTAAATAACTAAGAAATAAGTACTCTGTAATTTATGGTTCAGTGTGGACTATTCAGTAACTTTGGAGCTCTTTTCGTATAGCAAGGAGTTAAGTGATGCATGAGCTGCCAAACTTTCTGCCATTTAGGGGGCCCTGGAAACTGAAGGGCATGCGTAGAACAAACATGCAAGGCTGCAGTTTACAAAGGCAACCTGCCCTCCTTTGTGAATAATGCTTCACTCCAGCGCTTACTGGATGAGAATTGTGCCCGGTAGAGTCTTGGCTGTGAGTCCACTGTAGGTTGAAATCCCAAACATACTTAAGGAGTACGTCTTTTATGCTATGATTCTGCTAATAGATGGACATTCTGCTATGAACAAAATAAATTACAGGAGAAAGTAAGGACAAGTGATGAGGCATAAAGAAAATTACTCTCATCTGGATGACAGCTCTCATGTCTAGTTAGGCTATGTACAAATTTTAGTCCTTCCAAATCATCCTCTGAGCGACAAACCTAATACAGGACTCCATTAATTTTTCATTAACTACTGCAATAATCTTCTAACTGATATCCCTGTCACCCATTCTTCTTTTCCAATCCCACCCCTGCCCTGTGTCTCCAGTCTGGTTCCTCATAGTTACCACTTATTCCTCCAAAGAGAAAAATGTACTCAGACCACTTCCTCTGCTTAAACTCCTTAAATGACCTTTTGTTATCTAAAACAGTATTTTTATAAAGCTGTGATCCACGCTACGCTAATGACATAAAACAAGCTCCTGAAAAAATTTACTTGCTTAAATATGTTTTAGGAGTGCTGAATACTGTCCCCCTCTTTGAAAGTCACAGCTGAAGGCTCTAATTGTTATAGTACAGGTAAAACTGACTGAGTTAGTTTTGCTCAATTCTGGACCGCAGACATTTGCATGTGTGTGTGCCTCTGCCTGAATGTGTGGTACCCCTCTTTCTGTGCTAGAGCTCTGTGTAGCCAAGTATTCTCTGGAGAGGAACTTTGAGAAATACTGGTTCCTTATTTAAATCCTAGTATGTTCTTTAATGATGTAATTGGTAAACATTCTTTTAGACAATCCACACTGTCCCCATGAAAATTTCTCCATCCTGCCCAACCATACTTAGTTATTCCTTGAGGTTACTGTAGTGGTCTGTTATTTAGTAATTATTTGTCCTCTCCATTTAAGTCAGGATTTCCCAACTTGGGCACTATGGACATCTTGGACCTAATAATTCTTGTTGTAGGGGCTGTCCAGTGTTCTAAAGGATATTTAAAAGCACCCCTGGCCTTTAATACTAGGCACCTGGGGTACCAACATCCTGTCCCACCTCCAGTTACGAAGAATTAAATGTCTCTAGATATTATCAAATGTCCTCTGGGCATAACATCGCCCCCTGTGGAGAATCAGTGATCTACGCTGTGAGGTGGTGGAGTCCAGAAGGTTTATCTCACTTGTTCATGTATCTCCTTACCTCATACCCATGGTTCACTGTCTATAAATATTTAGTAAACAATCACTTTTTCCTCAAATCTTAACTACAGCAACCCAGAAAATAAATAAGTTTATTTCTTCAAAAATAGTTCTCTGCATATATCATTATAGTAATTTAATCATTTAATTATTGTCTTCCAACTGTATTTCCAAAAACTTACCTGTTTCAAGATTTTTTAAAAATATTTTATTTATTTATTTTATAGAGAGGGGAAGGGAAGGAGAAAGAGAGGGAGAGAAACATCAATGTGTGGTTGCCTCTCATGTGTCCCCTACTGGGGACCTGGCCTGCAACCCAGGCATGTGCCCTGACTGGGAATCAAACCATGGCTGTTTGGTTCACAGGCTTGTGCTCAATCCACTGAGCTACACCAGCCAGGGCTTGAGATTTTTTTTCTTAATCAAAGAAATAGAAAAAGTAAAACTGGAAAAAAAAGTAAAACTCTTAATATGGTAAGTAGTAGTTTGGGCAAAATATTAGCTGATCATAACTCCTCTGTGTTTCGGGTGTTTACATTTGCCAAGTTATCAATAGTTTCTTACTTTTAGTTGCTTCATCTATAAAATAGATGCATTGTTATTTATTCTGTCAATCACAAATGGTTCCTCTGATGACAAATTAAAGTACATATTTTAGAAAGACTGAAAATTCTAGAGTACTTACAAAAGGTGGTTATGATCTTTTATTCAACATGTCTGAGGATTAGAATATGCTACCCCTTATAAATTAATTTTTCTCCAACTAACTAAAACATAAGTATTGAAAGACAAGAAAATTGTTTTTAAACTTTAATTTGACATTTTAGTAGCATCTGTAAGTTATTTTACTAATTTCCTTTTTAAAAAACGAATTGTATCATATTTGCACATAATGAACTATTACTTCCTGAGACAGATCATCATTATGAACACTCATGTACATACTGAATCATTTCAACCTCAATCTAGAAAATTCAGAATGTTTCACATTCTGCCATCATTCTCTGGTTCTGTTTGTTTTGTGTCATTTCTTACTTTCTCCCATCAGTTACACACCCTGAGCTGTGTCCCTCTTACTGCTTTATTGTGTCTTTGCCTAAAACTATCTTCAAAATGTGCTGACCCTATTTACCTCCTATCACAATAAAGCACAGAGACATGAATATATTCCATTTACTTAAAAGCAAAGTGAGAATAAATAGGATCTGAAGATCTTTTTTCCTATGAAGAAAATATGTGGGCATTACTGCACAGGTATTGTGATACCAATTTTAACTGCTCAGAAATCTCTTATTATTCCTCTCTTTTTAATGTACCAGGCTGTATTATTATAAATAAATTACATTATGCTTTGGGCGGCCACCGGACAAGGGAGGGATAATACAACATTCTGTGTGTAGACAGAGGTAGGAAGAGTGAATGGGGTTGGGGGAGGATGGAAAAGATGGAAATAAGAAAGGAGGAACAAATGAAATGTCAGAGTAGAGAGGAGGCAAGAGAAGCAGATTTGGAGTACAAATCCTCCCCCATGGAGGACGGATTTGCTCCACCTGTATTATGATGATGTGGTAGAAAAACATTCTTCAGTGGAGGACTCTTTCTGTGAAGATGTTCCTCGCATGAAGTTCTAGTCTAACACTTTCTAGTCAAGCTAATATTTGGCACATGAAGTAATGGCTACCTTGAAAAGTGGATGCTGGCATTCACATGCAAAAGACTTTTCCTGGCACAGAGCCCCTCTTTAGAAGACACTGATCTTTCCCCTGGGATTTTAAAAAAAAGCAGACTTAAGTTCTTAGCTGTCCCCTTCTTTTAGGTTAGGCTTCTACTAAGGAGCTCCAGGTATTATCTCCTCCAGCGTAGTGTCCCTCTGCTCCTAGAAGCAGAGAGTAAGAAGTAATTTCACCCTCTTTACATTTTGCACGTGTACTGTTGCAATTCCTTGATGAAATTTCACACACTGTTGCAATGCAAGTCCCAAATCTTTGTTTTTTCAGGATTTTGATCTGTGCAAGAGGAGTGATATCTTACTCAGTGCTTCTCAAATTTTAATGCGAACATGGACCACTTTGGGATTTTGTTAAGATGTAGGTTCCAATTCAGTATGTCTGGGACATGGCCCAAGACTCTGCATTTTTATCATAGTACTCGATTTATAAGGTTATGGGTATAAGAGGTGAGGATTTCTGAAGATGGATATTCAAACAGGATGTCCACAGAACAGTCGAAAGGACATGATGGATATTTCTTCTTTTAGGTAAAAAGGTTTGGGAGTTTGAAAATCTGGGTTCTAGTCCTGTAACTGGGTAAATACTTCTTGAGTCACCACTTTCTGTCATGTAGGGTGGGAATGACCGCCCATCTCACAAGGGTTAAATCAGAAAATGTATGTAAATGTCCTGTCATGGATTCTGGCACATGATAAGGAATCAGTACATGACAGATGTTTTATTATTATATTATTACAAAAAGCACAAGGTATAGATACTGGTATCGCCTGCATTTTGTGCGAGTTGTATGTTTTGAGATGGCTTTTTATTGGATCCAGAGACTCAACAAAAAGGAAGAGAGAAAGTAATGAGACTGTTACTGTGATAAATGGAAACTTAGTATGTAATTGCCACAAAAGACATTTGTATCTAAAATAATAATGGAAAGCAATTTGATAATGTATATACCCCAATTCCCATTTATTTTCAATAAAATAATAAATAAAATGTTTTCATGCCAATTAGAATTATGGAGCTTATAAATCCATATGTATTTTATTTATTCAGAATGGTTCAACCTGAACTGAATTGAAGTCTCCTTGGCATTACCTAAGAAGAAAAAGTTTTGCTACGGAACTTAGGAGCATCACTCACACTATGTGGAGGAAGGAGAGTATGGAGAGGGTGCGGATAGAGCAATGCTTACCTTTATCAGAATGGATCATCATCTACTGCTCATGCTTTTGTTGTTTATTTTTTTCCCCATATTAAGCCTCTTCCTGGACATTACGTTTTAGTCAGAACTTTTAAAAGTAGCTCTTGCTACCACAGGTACATTAAATGTATCCTCTGGACCAGGGGTTGGTAAACTCTGGCTGGAGGGCCACATCTGGCCCTCTGCCTGTTTTTGTAAACAAAGTTTTATTGGAACTTGGCCATGTCCATTCATTTACATATTATCTGTGGCTGCTTTCACACTGTATAGTGAAGTTGAGGAGTTGTCATTGAGACTATGTGGACTGCAAAGTCTAAAATATTTACTATCTAGCCCTTTGCAGAAAAAAAGTTTGCTTAAATCAGCTCTAGAGGAATATAAATCTAACATATAGCTTACTATATGTCATGGACTTCATTCATGTTATTTTAATCAAAAACATTTTATAAAAACATCTTCAATGACTTTCATTTGCCAGAAAGTGTTTTAGATGCAGCAGTAGTCAGTAAGACTCTGTTGCTGCCAACTTACATTATGGAAGTGGGTAAAGTGTTGATGCTTACTAATGTGAATGGTGGGATGCTATGGACTCACTTAGGGTATTTAATTGATGGGGTTGTGGAACACAACACATCTTTGAGATAAATGCTATTATCCTCCTTTTAACAACAAAGATACTGAGACCCAGAGGAATTGAGAAAATTGCCCAAAGACAAGTACATAATAGCCATCAAAGCTGTGATTCATATATATATATATATATATATCCTTAACTCCAGTTTCTCTCTGGACTGTGCCTTCCTGGTGCTTGGCCACCAACCTTGTGTGCCTTGATGTGAAGTTTCTAATGATCCCTGGCTCTGCTCCGACCACATTATTTCTACTCTCAGCATTTTCTCAGTATTCTTGATTAAAACAATCCATAATCCCCCATTGGTGAATCATTTTGGATCAATGATAAACACACATTGAGTGACTTCCATCAGTCTCTCCTTGGGGTGCAGATGGATACCACTGATTATCAGTCTTGCCTACTTCGTGGGCAATTGCACAAGGCATGGAGCACTAGAGCATCGCAAGGGTATTGCCTGCGCATGGGATCAATAAACTTGGGTTTAGGTCCTACCACTGAGTGTCATTTTCTCACTTGTAAATTTCAGATGTTCACAGGTATCTTACAGACTGACTGTGAAGTTAAAACGAGCCAAGTTTTGTGATGGCACTTTGTGTAAATACAGGTGATTGTATATATTCAGGGTGGTGATATTAATGTTGACTTTACGATTAGGTATGGTGTAAATGAATTAAGCTGTCACGCTAGCTACTTAATATTTCAATACGATGAAGGGGAAAAGAGCTCCTAATGGAAAATTAGAAGCAAACTATCAGTAGAAAGCACTGTTTTAGGAGAAAACAAAAGCAGAGCATAACGTGGGCGAGCCGAACACCATAGCATCCTACGACTTGTAATCTGTGGAACGGAACGCCAGGCACGAAGGAGAACACTCCCACCCGTGCCAAGCTCTCTCCCGAGGACCTAGAAATAGCTTCTCTAACTCAAAGGAAATAAATGTTTCCTCTTAATGAATATTTTATTGTTTATAAAATCTAAGGTGTTTTATACATATAATAGTTCCGTATTATCGGTGGTCTCGCTTTCCATGATTTCAGTTACCCGTGGCAACCAGGGTCCAAAAATAATAAAGGGCAAATTCCAAAAATAAACAGTTCGTGTGTTTTAAATTGTGTGTTGCTCTGAGTGGCGTGATGAAATCTCACAGCGCGCCATTCCCTTCTGCCCAGGATGTGAATCATCACTTTTTCCAGCATATCTGCCTTGCATACGCCCCCTGCCTGTTAGTCACTTAGTAGCCGTCTTGGTTATCAGATCAACTGTTTGTGTATCACAGCCCTTGTGTTCAAGCAACATTTGTTTTACCTGATAATGGCCCAAAGCCAGCCATATAACTTTTGTTACAGGTACTGTTAGAATTGTTCTTTTTTTTTTAAAATTTAATTATTGTTCAAGTACAGTTTTCTGTCTTTTACTCCCATCCCAGCCCACCCCCCCAGTGCTCCCCACCTCCCTCCCACTTTCACCCCCCTTGGTTGTTGTCCATGTGTCCTTTATACTAGTTCCTGTAAATCCTTCCCCTTTCTTTTTATAAGTGTTGTTTTTTACATGGCATAACCTGGCCCATTCGAATAAATCTACAAATTATAGATGAAGACAATTCAAAGCCTCCCCTACAGAAACATTTGCTTTGGCAAAAGCAAAAGAAAGCCGCTTGCTCTCACCCTCTAAGCCACATTGAGAATAAGTTGCATTGCTTATTGACTCCCTAAATTCCTAAAACTTTGGTTAATAGAGATGACGGACATACCTCAGCGTTTATGCTCAGGTTTTCTTAATTAGTACTTTGCCATTGGTAGTACAAAATCTACCTTAGACTTCTCAGTAAAGAAAATGACATGCAAAAGAGAAGGCATGAAGCCGATGAAGAAAGTAAGTTAATGGGGATTTTTAAGTCTGATCAGCACACAAGGTGGTTTTCAGTTTTATGTGTCATATTTGGCAGCCACAGGTAGCGCTGTCACTGAAGGTAGATTTCTCTGTAACAAAGGGAAATAAAACCAATGCTATAAAAATGCACCTGCCCCTCTTGCCACCAAATGAAATGAAGCTAGACAGACTAATTCAAAGCTCTTTTCGGATTTAACAACCTGGTTGGGGTTTTAAGTTAAATTGGGACAAAGGTCAAGAAGAATGTTGCATTTTCATCTTCTTTTGAAGTTCCCCTGAGAAAAATGCTATAATGCTAAAACAGGATGAAGCACACACACACACACATGGACCCCCTAAGACATAAAGAGAGATTCATTACTCATAGAAACAAGCACAGAGAGGACAGAGAAAACAAAGACAAGTTTTGAACATTGAAACCAGAAAGGCAATGAACCAACTCTCACTGGCATGCATTTTCTAGATGTGAAGAGAAAACAATACAGAGGGAGCATTCAGAAATTACAGACAATATATCAGCACTGATATGGAGAGATAAAGAGGTCTAACACTTTTTGAACACCTACTATGTGACAGGAATTGCATACATGCCTGCGAGCATCATTTTCCTAAAAACTTTTTATAAAACACTTGTTTGTTGATAGATATCTGCTCGGAATTTTACATATATTATGTCATTT
Source organism: Artibeus jamaicensis (assembly GCF_021234435.1). NCBI lineage: Eukaryota > Metazoa > Chordata > Mammalia > Chiroptera > Phyllostomidae > Artibeus > Artibeus jamaicensis. The sequence continues at coordinate 2,998,041 of NW_026522030.1, forward strand.
AATTTTAGTGACAACTTGGAGTAGATTATGTCTATTTTCAGGTGCAGAAAGATGAATTTCAGAAAAGTTACGTGAACTGTAACAGACATCTAGGCAACCAGCCAGCAAGTTGGGAATGTTGCGATTTGAGTCCTAAACTGGTTGCATCGAACCTCGGGCAATTTCCACAATGCCAGACTATCTCCTGGTCAGTTTCTAGTCTCTTGTCCTGCGCTGTGAGCAAAGCTCTGCTGCAGTAACCACCTGCTAACAAACTAGCAATGCCAGGGCTAAGAATCCTCATGAAAAGCTGAATTCCATGGGATGTTCTTCCTTGAATGGGAATAGAATCAGCTTTCTTGCATCTTCTACTCATTGCCACTACCAGAGCCTTGTAAAACAACACGGGACAATAGTCATTTTAAGATGGGAAATAGCAATTTAGTTGCTATTCAGACTTCACTGGGATATTTGCTGACCCCTTAAATCATTAGTTCAATGTTCCTTTAAATGTGGCGGCTGTAAAGGGACCACTCTGTGTTTTCTGTACAGAAATGTGCCAATTTAATCCTCCGTCATTCTCGGAGTACAGTGTTCAGGTCTTAAAGTTTCACCATAAAATTCATAAAACAAATTCTCTCTCTCTTAAGACTTCTTTGTTTATAACCATTTGCCCAATTGCCAGAGAAGTGATACAAGCTGCAGTGAAAAAAATGGCATTTCACTGACATGCAGTGGACAATAAAATGACATAATTATGCCCAACGTGCATGAATATTTTAGAACTGTGCACAGAGCATGTTAAATAAATACCTTAAAATTCTGCAACTGTAACAAGGATTGGGTTCTCTCATTTCCTTCTTCTGCTATTGACTCTAAAGAAATTCTGTCAGTAGCATCAGGAGGGCTTGTCCTTACAGTTAGTCATCTATCTTGTTTCTGTTACTCTCTGGGGAGCTCAACGCATTTAACCCTTTGATACCCATGGATTATTTATGAAACACATGTTTTAACTTCTAAATTTATAAATTCTCGATTAGAGAAAACAAACTTATTGCTTAATGGGTGAACACAGAGAACAGAAAGTTCTTTTCTTAAAGAATATTCTTACTATCATTGTGTATCCCATGACTATTGTATCCTAAGGGGCATATCTATTCTTTCACTTCTTTGGCAGAGGGTCCTGCACACGACCCTCAGTAAGTCTGGTAATTAATAAACATACAGAATTCCAATCTTATATAGAAAAGATGATTAAATGAGGGGCAGGATGCCTGTGAATTTCTAAGATTCAGTAATTTTCAAAACAATGGAAGTTGGGCACTGTAAGATTATCAGTAACTGCTGAATGATTATTTATTGTCTCTCTAATATAATTACACAAATTCTGGCAACATTTACAAGGTCTAGGACAAACTGGCCTCTGCCTGTGTCTTCACGCCAACCAGTCTCACACTTGTTTCTGCCACATCATCCTCGCTGGCCTTATTTCAAATGTCCAGATGAGTTGATCTTTGGCACATCAGAGGCTTTGCGCAGGCTACTATCTCTGCTTGGAATGCTTTTTCCCCACACTTGGTTAACTTCCTCACTCATGAACTCTCACTTAAACATCACTTTCCCCCCAAAGATGCCTTTCCCTGTCTATCCCCAGCACAACACCAAGCACACAGCAGGTCCTCAATAACAACAAGCTGAATTATTAAACAATTACCACCCACAATGTGCATTATCTTTGCTTGACTAAATGAGAGACCGAAAATAGGACATGCTGTTGAAGAAGCTTTGCATTAAGGCTAAAACCAAAAAAAAAAAAAAGGGATCTTAGCTTGTTTTGATGAAATAATTATGATTATTGGGTATATTCACATAATGTCTTCTTTTTTGTGAGGAGGGGTAACTTCTCCTATTATGACATATCAGTATAACAGAAGAGGTTTGGATACCTGTCAATGAGCATGAGAATGCATGTCCCCTCATCTGAGAGATGTAAAGTGCATTTGTGTTTATGACTAAGTTCATACCTAACTGCTGCTGCTACTTGAAATAGAGCCATGGTGGGATGGTCAGGACTATTTTCATTATCTCAGTGGATAAGGAAGAAGTTATTATGTGAATTTGTGTGTACTTCATCAAAGAGATGGGACGTGGAGGAGACAGGATGCAATTTTGCTGAATTCTTGTCTCTGGACTTTATTACTTATACATCACTCAAGAGGAAGGGCAGTACCTACTACCCAGAGTGGCAAAGAAGTAGGTAAGTTTTTATGATGGGAATGGTCATAACCTCAAAACATGGCTGCCACACCAGGGATGTAAGTTCAGAGGACAGGTCATATTGATCAACCAGAAGAGCCCTACTTTATACAGTGATACAACATGAGTTCATGCCCATGATCAAGCCAGGGTTGGTGTGTTATACTGAGCAATGAACGACCACCAAGTTTCAGACTCTGAAAATAACAGAGTTTTATTTCTTTTTTACACTGCATGTCCATTTCAAGTCAGAAGGATGCTCTGCTTATTATAGTCATTGAGGGTCCCCGACTGATGGAGGCCACACACTGACATATGCTCCGGGATTACTACAACACGGCAGCATCTGACACTGCCCTGATAAATAATGCTTCCACTTCAGAATGACACAGAACTTTTCTGTTCCCATTTTTCTTTTTTTTTGGTCAAATTGAGTTATACGACATTGCCTAACCTGAAAAAGTAGGGAAATGTGCTTTTCCATGTGCCAAGAAGGGAGAAAATCAAGAATATTTTTAAGAGATTGAACACCTATTCCAGTCTGCCTCTTTAATGGCAAATATTTTTTTCTTTCTCCTGTCTGTACAGCATATTCATCCTCATATCACTAGACGAGAAAATGCAAGAGCTCAGCTCAAGAACTTAAGACAACTCATCCAGTCGCTGTGATCAGCTTGAAGGCCAGACCCCTGAGTGGTTCTCCATTGCCTCTTCAAGTCCAGAGGTAGTTCTCTTTAGTTCAGAGATTTGAACTAATGCACTGAACTCAAAAAACATGTTATCAGCCAACATACAATAGAAGAACATGCACAGGATTACCACAGTAAAAACTCCCAATGATCAATGAAGGAGGCACAACAGTTGTTCTACTGCAGTTCTGAAATCCTACCAGAGAAATGTGACAAGGTCCCCTCTGGGAGTGAAAGATGTTCCCAGATTATTGGCCCATTCTGCTCCTATTCTTTTGTTTTCTGTGGTCCTCTCATGGTCCATTTCCTGTTCATCCAAATGGAATTTTTCTATTTCCATCAACTTCCTTGGCCGCATCAAAAAGTGGGCAATGAAAATATGCTCTATTCAGTAGCTGAGCAAAAGGCTTTCCCAGCCTTTTTTTCTACTAAGGAGTTTGAGAGCCCCAGTGTTGTTGTTTTTTTTTTTTAAATCTCAAACAGACATACAGTATTTGTGATTTATGTGCCATGCCACTCACTTAAATTTTAATAGCTGTCACATCTCTTTGAATCCAGTCATATCTGTATGCCAGTACCACTTTCACTATTCTTTTCTAGATATATTTCTTAGATGTGTTATGTTTTTGCTTGCCTCTCTTCTCCCTCCACCCCCTGCCACCTTAATTAATTACAACAACTTTAACTTACAAATCTTCCACGGGCAAGGCAAGATTGTAGTCTTTTTTCACCATGAGCCATTTTGTGCAATTGAATGCATTTACTGGAAACCAAGATCTTAATTACACCTTTCCTCTGAAACACCTAATCCACTCAGAGATTTTACAGTGGTTGCGATAGCTATTCCTTCCATTTGATTCTTGCTGCAAGTCAAAGTGTTCGTTGGCCCTTGTTATAGTCAATGGCTATGTCAATATCTTTTTATAGATTGGGGTGAAAAACAGTTTCCCCTCTTAATCCTTCAACTTCTTAAACTCCTTGACTCTCATATTCATTTATATTTCTCTTGTATTTAAAATTGGTTCCTTAGAATATATTCTCTTGTATTTAGAATTGGTTCTTTTATGAACTCATCTCCTTCTTGTAGTATCGTGACAAATGTTTTCAAAAGTACTCACATTACATACAAAATCACATTAGGGTTATGAGGAGGAGGAAGAGGACAACCAATAAATCTCAGTGCCTTCAAATGAGTCTAATGTGGATCAAAGGGGCTCTCAACTCATTGTGGTCTCTCAGGATCCAGGTGGAGACAGCTAGTACCTGCACACAGGTTTTCACTATCATTGTAGAAATGGTCAGAGACCATAGTAACAAAGTATGGTATGTCTCATAAAATACCCATCAGGGAAAATACAGAAAACCTCTGTTCACATTCATTAGCATATTCCATGATCTTGTTCACTTTGTGGAAGCAAAGAATCACAATACTAAGAGGTAGCTTTTAGAAGGGGAATTAGAAGAAATACCTAGTGACCAATGCTACAACCACAACACTCCACATTGATGAAGAATATTAAGAAAGATTCCCCTCTCTCCTCAATTTACCAGTCAAGACCACGTGATTTAGAGGGTTGTTCAACTGAGAAACGTATGTACCTGTTTTCTGCTCTGTCGGAATGCACCAGTGTCTGTTCAGGTGAGACTGTGGGAATTGGCCACCAGCTAGAAAATGTCTTTTTATTCCCACCCCAAATCTTGGGCTCAGGGTGCAGTGTGATTTGGTAAATTAAATTACTGAATTGTGCATGCTGTCACAAGGCACAATCCAAAATAAGGGTGTGAGAGAGATCTATAACTACAGCTGTGACCACTAATGGTTCTTCTGGCCATGACCATGATTGTGACACATATAGTTATATGATCTTGAATACATTTTCAAACCATTCAATGTCTCAATGTTCTCATCTTTAAGATAGCGTGATTAGTTACATATACCCATTGAGGTTTTATCTTTTTAAATGTCTTTAAGGTAGTTATTGGACACTAATGGTGTCAATTGTATTAACAATTGTCATTGTTTTCACTAATAATGCAAACATTACTGCCATTATTATTAGTTAGCCTTGCAGAGCCATGAGGAAAATTCATGTGAGTAAATGGAAGGAAAGGTTAATATCACCCTTAAATTATTCTACTCCCTCCATTTATGAATCAGCAGAAAACTTTTTCTAGGATCAACAATCTTGGAGGGAATCCCTTTGCTTGCACAGAGAGCTAGAATTTACCCTTATACTACTGGTAGGGGTGGTGTCCACTTTTTATGGCCCTACTTCCAACATAAAATATTTAGTATATAGAAGGATTTTGTAACAATGCTGGCTGTTCATTATAATATAGAACAGATTCTTGAAAGAGGCATTTTAGCTGTCAATAAAGTTGGGAATAGCCTTCTATCTGAAATGGGTTCTGTTGAAGTTTTTCTGGAAACAGAATGAATAGCTCATCTTTCAGGGCCCAGCACAGATGTTACATCCTCTGGAAAATCTCCCATGGTTTCCATGTTATCACATTCTTATTTATCAGGGAAGCACAGGAAGCTAGGGTTCCGAGCATGGCAGCTGCACCGGACCACCCTGGCTCACACGCAGCTCTGCCAGTCGTTCTCTGTGTGAGCTGGGGCACATTGCTGAACCTGTGCTCCTGTGTTTTCTCAGCTCTGTACCAGTTAGCACTGTGTTCTCTGCCTTGTAGAGTTTGTAAGAACTAAATACTATTTTAAATGTATAACATGTAGAATAATATCTGACATAGGGTATGCACCGAAAAACTATTTGTGATTTTTAATAACATGGAACATCAAATATAATATAATTTATATGCCTGCATATCCGCTTTCTATATTCAAACTGTGACTATTCTGGCATTGGAAAAAGGTGTCATTTACCATTCCTACAAAATCATTTCCACGATAATAATAGGAGTAGTGATAAGTAGCATTAATAAAACCATACCACATCCTAAGCATTCTTAGGTGATTTATATACAGTATCTAATTCAATCTTGTTAATCTTGTTAATTTTGAAGAAACTGAGGCTTGGATAATTTAAGACCCTCGTTCAGAGAAAAAGACATAGTGCTTTAGAGTGAACCTAGGTCTGTACAGTTGTAAATCCAATGCTCTTCACCACTAGGCTGGATGGTTCCACAGTATGCAAACTGCTGCTTTGAATTCTCAGCCTCTAGCACAGCATTCACACTTAGTGAGCATTCCATAACTGTTTGTAGAATTAAATGGGCTCTTAGTTTTGGGGAATGGTGATTAAATGTGATTGCTTATAATGAATTACTTGGCTATACTGAACAGACTTTAAAGAGTTCTTCCTCTATTTGCATCTCATGCTATAGGTATTTTTTTTCCTATCTAAAATTTTAATCCATCGCTATGCCTCCTCTCTTTAAAACCTTTGATTGCTTTCAATTTCTTACCAGATAAAATCCAACCTCGTAGTGTGCAGTGATAGTTTTTTATAGTCTGTTTTCTCCCCTATTTCCCTTGTGTTCAGCTTGAACACAAGGCTGGTTGGAGAGAATAAAAATGGTTAGCATGTGTTCAATGTCAGCCCCAGGTTTCAGCTTGTTAAATAAATTGCCTCATTTAATTCTCAAATACCTAATCTGGGGAATAGGTATTAGTGTTATTTCTGGCTTCTACTCTTATTTTCAGGACAACTGGATTAACTTGAACAAGGTCACAGTACTAGTAAATGGGGAGTGAAAATTTAACTTACAGGATCCCGTCCTTCGAGCCCCGCAAACTGGACATAAAGTGATACTGTCCTGGGTGGACTGGTTGGAAGTCGGGAAAACTTCCCTGATGAAATATGGCCAAAGAAGAATCTGGTCATGAATTCATCAGGTGGAGACAGAATTTTATTTAGAGTGAGTCATGTGTGTGAAGGTTTAAGACCAGGAAGAGAGGAGGAGGAGGAGGAGAAAGAGAAGGAAAGGGGAGAGAGAGAAAGAGAGAGAGAGAGAGAGCAAGTCTTTAAAATAATGGCTATCATATTGAAGCCACCCAATGTGTTTTTTAAAATTAATTGTTTCTCTTTAATATTTATCTCTTGATCAAAACGTAAACAAGCACATGCAATATTCATGCCCATATTAGACAATAACCTATTTAACAATTTCAGTGTCTCATTTAAAGGGTCTAAATCCATAATGGTTTTAAATGGAAACCTGCTGTGAGGCTGTGCGCTCTTTCTTATTCGGTGAAATCATCTGTTTCCCTGTATCTTTCCAACACTCCAGCCCCTATGACCTCCCAGCCGCCACTTTCACCTCTGCTCCTTCCAGTTCTGGTTCCCGTCCTGACATCCCCTTACATTTATGCTCCACTGAGACAGAAAGATGCAAACCCAGTTCCAGCAGAAAGCACAAATAGGGAACTAGAACAACATTTCTGTTAAACAGATTGAGTGTTGCAAGGCCTGGGAGTTCAGAATGCATCTATTCAACCAGGCTTTTTGCTAAATTAAAATTTACTGAAGCCAGGTCAGCAGAATTCAGTGACATTGGACCTTCTGCGGGAACGGGAAAAGTGCATTGTGAAACAGAAGCCCTCAAGGGGGTGGTTTTGATCGAAAGTTTTATTTCTGCTTTTGTTTATCTGCACTTCATATAAATGCATTTAGCATTATTAATAATATTTGAACGTTGATCCGTCAAAACTTACCAACAGCAACTATTTTCTCAGAGTAATAGGGGCCACTTACTGAGCATCAGCACCTTGCTAGGTTTTAAGCAGGAGCCTGTAACCCTGAACCCCACCCCCCCAGTTCCCCATGGCGAGGAGTTCCTGCTCCTGGCTTCTTGCAAGAGCCTCTCTTCAGAGTCCTCAGGGCATCTTCTTGCACCCCACCAGAGCAGGAGGCCACGGAGCCCCTCCTTATTACTGTTATCATGTTAATTGTTACCTGTTTACTACCCTGTACCCACAGAGGTAAAAGCCCACAGGGGTAAAAGAATTATACGTCTATTCCTTGTACTTTTTATCCGATCCCAGGGATTTCCCTCCTCCCTATTTTGCCTCTCCCCCCTCCCTTATCCATCACCAATGGATTTCATGTAACCTCCTTATGTCTTCTCCTTTGACTGTAACGTGTAAAATAAGGTGCAAAACTGCCAGTCTCCAGAGCATTTTCCCAATCTGTTGAGATTTTGTTTCCCAGCAGTTGTCAGTTTGGCACAAATAAACTCACAAAAATTCCAAAAATAAAGAACATTTTTTCTTAGGCTCTCTCATAGAAGAGTGAGCCATTGACCTTTGGGTGGCAGACATTAGTCTATGGGTCTGTGTTTCTCAACTATTTAGAGGTGATTTATGTACAATTGAGTAAATACCGGGAATTCACTGTTCCTCCCTCTGCACCCAGTGATTCTGGGTAGCGGTGACTGTGGGTCACCTCCCACTGCGCCTGAGGTCATCACTTGCCCCTTGAGGCTATTCCAGGACCTGAGGAGGGTGGGGGAGTATAGCAGTGGGTGTGGCAAGTCCATGTAACCTGTCATTAGATTAAAACACTTTGTTCAAAAATCGTAACATAAGGGTGGAAATGGGAGGGAGGTGGGGAGGGCTAGAGGGTTGGGCTGGGGTGGGGGGAAAAGGCAGAAAATTGTACTTGAACAACAAAATAAATACAGTAATTTAACATTTTTAAATGTATTATTTTACTTTAAACTGGCTGATTTCTCAATCTATTTTTCCCTTGAGTCAGAATTAAAGCTAATGTTCTTATGACTAATATATAAATATTAATATCACACATACAGTCATAACAGCACACGTATAAAGTCCTAATATACAAACAATATATACATACTTTCTTAAAGTTATGATGCAAATGAAATTATATCTGTATACATGTGTTATATATAGATTATACCATGAATATAACTTTAAATATGAATTTATGAATGGGAATATAATTTGTGGATATGAATTTTGAACATTATAAGGTATAATAATTTTAATAAAAATATATAGTTATATTTTTACAAAGGTCACTGCTTAAGCTGAGATCTAAGGGAACTTGTTTGCAATTGTGTAGCCAGTCAACTAACATTGAAACCCAAGTTTGTCTAAGTTAATTCAAAGCTTATGCTCATAACCAAGTAAATCGCTTCTTAACAGTAACTTGACAAGTTTGAAAAGCCTGGCTGAACTCTTTATGGGTATGCAAACTGGATCTAAATTCTGACGACTGTTTATTTTCTATGTGATTTGCTAACCATGAGATCTTGCATTAAGTTCTAGTGCAGAAGGAAACAAAGTGGAAAGAATAATAGCCATGGAAACCCTTGGTAATGAAGGTGCATGATGCTCATTCATCAGTGAGGAACTTAGTTTAATAAAATAAAGAATTTTGGAGGAGTAGAAATAGAAGGTATCCTGGACAATGTGTCAAGATATAAGGCTAGAAACTAAGACTAGAACTTGACTGTGAAGGGCTTTGCCCTTCACTCAAAGATCATTAGACATTGTATCACCTGGTTAGTAGTATATAATATTAACAAAATTAGTATTATTTTTGGTATCATTTGTCCAATACTCTGTTAGGTTTCTCATACATTATCTCTACTTTTAAAATCTACCCCTAAATATAGTTATAATTATTCTCACATTATTAGCATGGAAACTGAGGGTCAGAGGGGATCAGAACTTTTTAAAGAATTACTGAAGATCTGATATGAGAGTAATCTTTTAAAAATACTTTTGATTGTTATTGTTGTTCAAGTACCATTTTCTGACTTTCCCCCCACTCCCCACCACCCAGCCTTCCCCACCTCCCTCCCCAGATATGAGAGTAATCTTTTTTTTTTAAGATTTTACTTATGTATCTTTAGAGGGGAAGGGAAGGAGAGGGGAAAATATCAATGTATGGTTGCCTCTCGTGCGTCCCCTGCCAGGAAACTGGCCTGCAGCCCAGGCATGTGCCCTGACTGGGAAGCAAACCGCAATCCCTTGGTTCGCAGGCCCACGCTAAATCCACTGAGCTACACCAGCCAGGGCTATAAGAGTAATCTTATCTGGATGTGAAGATATGACTTCATGGAAACTGAGACATTTGTGGTCAACCTGGAAAAACTGGGAGCAATTGAATATAACATTATAAGAAAGCATCACTGTAGGCTGAGGGAACAACCTACAAGGAGGTATGGGAACAGAAAAATATTAAGGCTCCTGAGAATTTGGAGAGGCAGCAATCTAGTACCTAGCCCTGAAATTTCTTTGTAAGGTGAATTGCAAGAAGAAATCTTGTTCAAACATATTCTCCTGAATCTATATGCATTTTTTCTTTCCATCTTGAGGTACTGGCTCTGTGGTAGAAGGCTGAAGAAGGTTCCCTATTACTGAGTTAGATGAGCATCTTAAAAAAACAGCTGTATCTTTGTGAAAAAATAACATATTAATTTCTCACCAGTCTTGGGAACTCATGTAAAATGTATGTGGTGACTTTTAATTTTCTTTAGTGCAGGTGGCATGCCGTAGTAGAGGTGGGGGTGAGGAAGGGAGGGAATTTGTAGCATAATTAGTTAAGTCACGCAGACCCATGCATGGAATGACCTTGCTTGCATGCCAAACTTCAGGCGGAACAATAATGAGAAGGTAGCAGAACTAATCAATTTGGAACAGTGCCCACTCCCTCCATCACTTGGGCCACTTAGAATGCAGGCAGTATCCTGAGCTTTTCCTCAAGCTTGCCCTTTGAACATAGATACAATGCTTTCTCTTACATAACTCCACAGAAAATTTAGGCTTGCTGTCTAAATAAAAAGCAGAATGAGTCTCCATGCTAATGTAACTATATTTTTCCCTTTGCTACCACTTTTCCCTTCTTCAAAGTTTCCTTTTTTTTCAGATCTTATGGAATATTTAGGGCATCTTACTAAACCCAACTCTCTACCCTTGGAGATCCCACTTATCTGAGAGTGCTTCTGTGTCCACTTCATAGAACATTTGCATGATCTCTCTGAGTGAGAACCTCATTGCCCTGACCTTCATGTTATCATCTGTGAAATGATAACAAAACAGGGTTTTTGTGAAGATTTAAGGGGGAAATGTGTATAGTGTGCTTACCCATGTTATTCATGACCATGTTTTAACCCTCTTCCCCGACGTAGCTGCTTTTGAAATGTGACTTTAGCACATGTGCTTCTTAGGCAAGTTTCTCAGTGGTTCTGAGCCTCAGTTTTGCCTTTAGTAAAATAAAAATAAATGTCCATCTTGTGAAATTATTGTGGAGATTAACTGAAATAACATTCATGATATAGATATTTAGTCAATTGTTAACCAATCTCTGTAATTTCTACAGATCTTTACAGAGTGCGTATTAATTGTACAGTGAGAATCTTAGGGATTGCAAAATAAGTCAATAATCATAAATTCAGGCTGAAGGTCTAGAGTCTGGTGGTTTCTTTTAATATATGCTGTCCCGTTTGTGTTGCAGTTGAGTGTATTTATCACCCACAGGGGTGCTTTGCTGTCAGCTCCAAGGAGAGAACTCCAGGAGATCCTGCCTCCCCTGAGTTTCTGGAAGCAGGAGGTGTAAGAGGTTCTAAATTCCTGATAGATGGCACCAAGTGGCTCCAGCCAGTGGCTCTGCTTAACCATGGCCAGAGAGCTACTCTGATTGTTTCCAAGACCTGCTAAGAATGGGAATTAGATTATAGATAGAGAAGCGTCTCTGCTTCAAGCCTTTCAATCCATGACATTTCTAGATAGGGCAAAGTTTTACATCAAAGTAAAAGCACAAAGTGCTGCTGTTTGCCACTAACAACTGGAGCAGTAGCCTATGGAGTGTCAAGCAGGGTTATGGACAAAAGCCTTTTAGAATATGACACAGTCTTTAGAATATGACAAGACTCTTTGACAGAGTCTTTTCAGTAGTTATACCTTCTCCAAAACACACACATGCACACACTTTTGGATTATGTCTCCGTCATGAGCAAATAACAAGATACGCTTCTTGATTTGTAATTTTTTGGACTACCTTGTGCTTTTCTGCAAATTTTAGGGGCACCGCTGATCTTTCAGAGGCTGAGAAGCTTCCTAAACATTAACACAGGAATATGTTTGGAGACAAATGAATCACCATGTCCAGTAGCTTGGGGAGAAAGTAACCAGGACACACTGAGATTCTACCGGGCTACTCTTTTTTAAAAAAACATTTTTATTTATTTACTTTTAGAGAGAGGAGATGGGAGGGAGAAAGAGAAAGAAAGAAACATCTCTGTGGGAGAGAAACGTGCCTCTCACACGTCCCCATCTGGGGATCTGGCCTGCAGCCCAGGCATGTGCCCTGACTAAGAATTGAACCTTGCAGTTTGTGGGATGATGCCCCATCCACTTAGCCACACCAGTCAGGGCTCTACTAGGCTATTCTGTGTTGGGTTATATGTCAGATTTTGCCTTTCATACTTATTTTATGTGATCCTCAGAACTTCATGAGGTCAGAATGTTTTGGGACATCTTATACATGAATTTCCAAATGCTCAAAACTTAGGTTAATAATGATTTGGCTCCTCGGGATTTGCTAGCCAAGCATAAAGAGGCAATGTGCATAAGATGCATTTTCTAAAAAGGGCAGTTTTGCTCATTGGAAGACCCTTTGTTTAGCTAAATAACTTTGCTAACATTGGATAAGCACTGCTGCAAGTGGGAGCTGGTTCAGAGTTGAATTATGGTGTCTCATAAAGGAAAGAAGAATTCAAAATGCTTAGAGAAAAATACTGAAGAGCTCTAAGTCAATTAGAAAGATGTTTTTTTTTCTTTCCCCATGCATTAAAAGGAAGAAAAGAGAACTCCTGGTGACAAGACAGGCAAGGGATTTTGGGAGGATTGCTAAATTGCTTGCTTAGAGATGTGTGGTACGTTCTCCTCTCTGTCCTTTTTATCCTGTGATATTTTAAATAAAATATGTGTTGCTCACCAAACCTCTGGTACAAGTGACTTAGTCAAAAGATTTTAAAGAGGAATAGGTTTCTGAATTTAGCTGGATGCAGGATGAGCCATGAAAAGCACTTGCACTTATGAAATGCAAAATGAACCATAAAAGAGAACTCACATTTATGTTACAGAATTGACATGTGGCCTTTACATGAGAGACATATTCTTACTGCCTGGCACTGATTAAGAAAAAAATTAAAACTTATCAAAATATGTTGAGTTTAATGGGATTAAAGATGAAAGAAACTGTAGGATGTAAGGAAAAGTCAAGAATTCAACACAAGAACAAAAAGGACATTATTTAAACACCAGCAGAGGTTTTTTTTCCTCATCAGTGAAATGAGATTTTTGCATGATGTGCTTTCAAAGACATTGCTCAGTTTGTGCATTCTTTGTTTCTATAGCCACTTCAATTTGTCTCTGATGGGGCAAAGCCACTAACCTTAAGGTGCTTTCCACTGTGGTAAGCAAGACATTTGAACCTCTTATTCTGCAGAAGCCAGTATGCTCAATATTTCCAGTATGAGTCAGAATTCTTGTCTTGGTAGATCAGTTCCTTGGTTCCAGAGGTTATCACCAAAGGTTTAACAGGCAGACCAGGTTATACTCTGTGACATCATTAACAAAAATAAGCAGTGTACACTCAACTTCTACCATAGTGTCTTGCGGTTTTCAGCAGTGTTGCCACAAAATAGTGAGACCCATGAGCAGGATTTTAGCATGAGAAATAATACCCAAAGTTCTGTCTGCAAAAAAAGTCTGGCTATTTTAACTGACTGTGCATTTTATCTGATCATTCAACAAATATAATTTGAGAAACTAGTATAAACCAGGTCTTACATGAGATGCCTGAACTATAAAAATGCAGAAGACATAAATTATTTTTTGCTCTGTTTCAGTGGTAGAGACAGGCAAGAAATCCAACAATTGCATTTCTCACTATTGGAGTAATGTGGTGGGCAAGTGTAACATGGTATGAGACCAGAGGCAAGAGAACCCAACCCAAATGTAGGGGTCAGAGAGTCCTTCCCAGAGGATATAAAGTCTAACTAAGTAGACACCTAAAAGATAACCATGACTTAGCCACACATAGAGAGCAGAGAAGACCCTTCCAAAGAGGGAAGTCATCTAGTTGTCTGAAGGAAAGATGAGAGTGTTGGGCAATGTGAAGGAGATCACTGGGATACATACGGGGCTGGTGAGAAGTACTGAGAGATGAAACTGAAGGTGTGGGAAGTGGCCAAGCCTTCTGAGAAGCCATTTTAAGACTTTGAACCCTATCTTATAGTCAATAGGGGGTAATTGAGGGGTTTAAGCAATGGGAGATAAAATCAAATAAACATTTTTAAAGAGTCACCCTTCCTGAACTTTGAAAACATGTTTTGGATGGCAGCAACGATGAAGCAGCAAAACGAGAGAACATGGCACATGGACCAGAGTGGTGGCAGTGAGACTGGAGAGAAATGGACACTTTAGGTATATAAAAGTCATCTATTTTGACTGAAATGTAATCTCTTAAATTATTCTTCCAATACTATTTTTCTGATCTGTTCTGTATTTTCTGGATGGTGTTGCTTAAATACATGACATGTTACTAGCCAATAAGTTGATAACATCTGTCAATGACTTCTCAGTGAGAAATATTACTTGCCTCTCTTTTATCCCAATCATCCAGTTAATGTGTTTTGACATTTTCATCCATTCCTTCATTCCTTTTTTCAAGCGTGCAGTTGTTGAGTATCTGTTACATGCCAGGTACAGATCAAGACGCAGAAGACTTAACACTGAATTGATAAAAACCTTATTCTAGTGCAGCTTATCATCCATGAGTACTGCAGACAAAAAAAAGTACCTATACCAATGAAAAAATGTTGCCCCAGATAGTTGTAAGTGCTACCACAGCAGGTAGTGACATAGCATAGCTAGAAGTGGCCACTTGTCACTGGGGGATCAGGAGAGGTCTCTCTAAGAGGTAATATTTGAGCGGAGACCTGAGTTCTGAGAAACTTATGTAAACATTTGGGTGAAGGGTATTCCGAGAGAAGAAGCCATAAGAAATAATACCTTAACATGAGACATTTTTCCTGACCATTTAAAGTCACAACCTAGCATTTCTTGCCACTTAAGCCTGACTCCATATATACTGCTCTATTTTCTTTTTTTTTTGTAAAGGACTTGTCACTTCCTAAATGGTATGCATTTTACATTTTTATCTTCTTTATTGTTGGTTGTCTAAGTTCCCTGATTGGAACATAAGTTTTAAAAGGTTGGGGAGATTTCTATTATGTTCACTGGTGTGTCCCCAACACTTCCTGGCACATACCTGGTACTCAACCATTTTTTTAGTGAGTGCATGAAAGAGTAAATACTAAGTGGTGAGGAGCGGAAATAAGAACAATGTGGTTGGAGCATCATGAATGTAGGGAAGGAAGGTGGGATGTGAAATAGGTATGGGAAAACAAATCATACAGAGCTGTGTAGACCAGAGCAAAGAGTCCCACTCTTATTTTCAAAACCCTCTGTTAGAGGGTTTCAAGTAGAGAAATGAAGAGATTGGATTTGCATTTTTAACATATTACTCTGGGTGCTGTGCAGAAAATGAACTTTCAGCATGAGGAAAGAGGAGAAGCAGAGAGATCTTCTGGGGAGCGAAGACTTCAGTGACTCATTTCCTCAGCCTTAATGGATTGCTCAGTGTTCACTATCCTTCAAGTACAGTTTGCATTAGCTTTACAGTAATGGGTTATGGGGAATCTGCCAAGTTCCTTTCCTCTGGCATGGCCAGAGGTAACAACAGCCTGGAGCAGGGTGCAGAGCTAATCTGAGGGAGCATTTTTTATGCCAAGAAAGCATAAACATACTTCAGAGATGCAGCCTTGATTAAAAATACATGGACACTCTGTGGATCTAAGCTGAAGACATATGGCCTTTGATTGCCTGGCATTTCCAATTCATACAAGAACATTATGGTGCTGCATTATGAATGAGAAGACACATTTCACTCTCTTAAATGGAGGGACGTTATGTGCTTTTTCCTTCCCCTCCCCATCCTCCATCACCCCCCACCCCTTAGTCAGAGATTGAGCTGTTCAATTACGTCCTGATTAACTGTACTTCCAGTTTTGTCATAGGAGTGCTTTCCAGAGCCCGGGAGCTAGCTATGCCCCAAAGATGAAGAAGTGTCCATGTCACCAGCTCTCCTTGCTGGCAAGTTCCCTGCACATCTCCTTCACCGTCTACCTGCAATCTGGAACAGGTGAATTAACTAACTTTTTTATGAAGCACCTGCCTCATGAACTTTCTCTGTTTTTCAGTTAAGACTCACTGAAATATTCTGATGCTTCCTTCACCTCAAGGAGCAAGACAACATGCTTAAGAAAACAGACTCCATCATAAAACAAATAAACAAACAAAGCAATAAATAAGACCTAGGTTTGAATCCTGAATTTACCTAAAACTAGGTATGAAATCCTGAATCAAGTTAATTGATATATTTGATCCTAAATTTATTTTCTGTAAAGGGGATAATTATAGTATCTTTTTTGGTGGGTTTCATAAAGTCATGCCATGAAATAATATATCAAGTGCTTGCCACAGTGCCAGGGACAGAGTAACTACTTCAAAAATTTTGGCTACTCTCATTGCTTCAACATTTCAGTATGTGCTCCACACATGTTAGGTGCTCAATTAATGTTTTCTTTAAATGCACCACTTAAGGGAAGTCATGATGCAGTACAAGCTGTAGATGCCAGTTCTGTTTCCCCCCATTGTCTGTAATGGCCTGTGGGTCACATCAAGCTGAAGCATGGCTCCCCTCTCCTTCTCTACTTGTATTCGTGCATCTCTTGTGCCTTTGTTCAATACGGCATGAGAGTTAATACCAGCACTGTTGAAGCCAAACTGCCTGTATTGACATTTGGGCAAAAACGTATACTGGCTGTGAGACCTTACAGAAGTTGCATAAGCAGCTTGAACTCCAGTTTCTTCATTTAAAGAAAGAGAATAATGGTACCCCTCACCATTTGGGTTGCTGTGAATATTAAGTGGATTAATATAAGTGATACGTAAATATCATTATCATTATCATCATCATTGGTTATTTTGCTCTCTGGTAGCTCTATACAGACTTGAAGACAAGTGACATATCTTATGTACATTTGTATTTCCTTTTTTAAAATTCTTGCACTTCTAATATAAGTATAATATTCTTGAGATAACACTAGGCATGTTCTGTTATCTGTGACTAATTGAGTCAGGCTTAGGGTAACTAGCCATGCTGAAATCTCTGGGACTGTCCTAGAATTAGAACTGAAAAACTTGTATGCTGCAAGAACCCTCAATCATGAGCAAAATGAATTAGTTAGTCACCCTGGCAGACTAGAGAAAATTAGAGCTTACAAGTTGACCTGTTAAAGGACAGGGCATGGCAGGACAGTGACAATTAGATGCAAATGCAGAAGAAATGACAAGCATTTGTCTATCAGAAAAGCAAGCTGTGTAGGGGTTTAGTAATAGCAAATCATATAGTAGGCAAAACCTTGACCCTAGAAATATAAAACAGATCATCAGACTTGTCCTTAAAAAAAATAGAGGGAGAGGGTAACAAGGCATATTAAACATTATATCTTACATATATGAAATTATACCTGCATTTCTGTAAACTCATCAAACCAAACCAATCAAAATATTAACGTGGTATATCAAGTGCTTGCCACAGTGCCAGGGACACTTAATGTGTTATGTGCCAAATTTCTACTGTGCACTTTTCTTGATCTCATTTATTTTCTTTAACAACTCAATGTCATACTTATTAGAATACCTGTTTTGTAGACCAGAATCTCTGAAGGTAAGACCCAAGTATCAGTTGTATTTTTTTTTAAGATTTAAAAATTTATTTTTAGAGAGAGGGGAAGGGAGAGAGAAAGGGAGAGAAACATTGAGGTGTGAGAGATACATCCATTAGTTGCCTCTCATACACCCCCAATTGGGTACCTGGCCAGCAACACAGACATGTGCCCTGACTGGAAATCAAACTGGTGACCTTTCAGTTTACAGGTTGGTATTCAAGCCACTGAGCCATACCAGCAAGGGCCCAAGTATCAGTTACTTTTAAAGCTCCTTACATGATTCCAATGTGTACCCTCCCAAAATTTTAATTCAATTAATCTGGAGTACAGCATGGGCACTACAATTTTAAAAATACTTCTCGATATAATAGGTTGAATAGCATCCTTCCAAAATGTATATCCCTCTGGAATCCCAGAATGTAACCATATTGGGAAAAAAGTCTTTGCAGATAAAAAGATAAGATGCAAATGTTTTGCTATGCAAGTGTTAAGACAAGGTCCTGCTGGATTAGGGCGTACTCTAAATCCAATGAGCAGTGATCTTTGTAAGAAGAAAGGACACACAGAGATACCCACACAGGTAAGACCTGTGAAGGACTACCAAGTGTCACCAAAGCTAAGTCAAGGCCAGGGAGAATTCTATTCTAGAGTCTTCAGAGGGAGTCTGGCCTTGGCAACACTTTGAATTGAAACTTCTGGACTGCAGAAGAGTGAAGAAATATATTTTCAATATTTTAGGATGTCCAGTTTGTGGACAATGGTTATGCAAACTGACACGACAGGTAATTCTGATGTGCAGCCACATTGGAGAACTACTGTTGTAGGCAGGTAGTTGACTTGGACTCATTTATTAAGGTCATGAATATGCTTTAAAATCTCTCTCATAGTTGTCTTCAAAAGGGTAGAATTCTTACATAACAATGAGAGGAAACAGAGAGGTTTCTATGCTGGATTTTTTTTTTTTTTACATCGCCTACTTTTTACTGATCTCTTAGGACCCTCCTGGGGCAAAACAGGCACTCACAGTTCCGGAGTCACATATCCAATCCAGGTCTGTCTCTACAGATATGCTCCCTTCTCTTTAGAAATATTCCCTCTATGAGGAATCCAAAGAGAAGATTTTCAAAGAGAAAAGCACAATCATTACAGTTGAGAAACTGTTGCTGAAACTTATTAGCTTGTGACTCATACTCCTGAAAGGAGCTAATACCTTAATTTCATATTTCTCTGCTCAAATGCAGACCAAGGCGTAAACTGAAATGAAACTTTACACTAATGGCTTCTTAATTATACCCATCTAAAAGCAATTACCTGAATTTTAGCAGATACAAAGTTAGGGTTGATGGGACCAGCAGATGAGAAATAACCTGAAAGGTCATCTACCCCAAAAAAAAGATCAGTGAAGAGAAGACAAAATATAGAGAGGAGAGGGGGGAAAAATCCAGAGATGAGTAAAGTCTTGATAAATTTCTAATAATAGTGATGCCTGGTTTCTAAAACAAGGTTGTCCCTTTCTTGCCTGTTAGAAGTGAAGCCAAAAGAAAAATGTTTTATTTTAAGGTAGACACTGACTAGATGTGATTCTTTGATACCTGAACACAATTACTTTGTGCCATATTTTGAGCCAAAATTTACTAAATTGTAGTGATTAAATATTGTGATGTATTATCCTTAAAAAGAGGCATATACAGCATGAGTTCAGTTTGCAAAATTGTATGGTACTCTGTGCACAGACAGAAAAGGATATTCACCAAAATGTTCAGCTGCCTTCTTCAAGTGGGACAGTTTGGTGGTTTATGCCATTTAGCCCTTCTATTTTGTTTGCATTATTTTCAAAGATTGTGGATAAAAGAAAAGTACTCAAAATAAAAACCAGATATACAAGAACCAATCTATGGAACCAATCTAGGGGTGGAAACGAAGGCAAGTTAACTTGATTATATTTATTTCCACTATAAACTGAACTGATGTGGAGTCCAGGGGCAGGCATGATACCCTTCTCCACGTAGAGCAGGGTCTCAAACTGAGACCCACAGAGCAGAATCCACCACATGGGGAGTGTGTACTGTTTGGGTCTGCTTGGACATTCAACATTTCAAAATTATGCTGGCTTTCAGTGAAGGACATATTCTTTAATTTAATTTGCTACATTCTTTCTCCTCTGTCTCCATCTCTCTCTCTCTCTCTCTCTCTCTCTCTCTCTCTCTCACACACACACACACACACACACACACACACACACAGCCTATGTAACTTATTTCTTTTAGTTTGCCTAACAATTTGTGAACTTGAATTTGCACAGGTGGAGTCTTGCTGTCTAGTCTCCTCTTGGAGTAAAGTTAATGTGTACATAAATAAAGCAGTCTTTGAAAACAGTGAGTGATAAGACTCCAAGTCCTCAAAGATTTCCCTACTTTTTGTCTCATTCTTTAATCATTTGAATCACCAGTTGATTTAGGACCCCTATTTTTTCAAATACTGATATCATATGTTCTCTGTGGCCAGTTACCAATTATAGATTAAATATCATGAGCTCAATTTTAGTCACTGAGTCATTGTTGATGTCCATTTAGAAACCTGCATTTTTGCAATGTTTCCAGATTCAGTGAAGGAGGAAGAGAACTCTCTGGTCAGATAAAATTTCATGCCCAGTGACAGTGTTTCCACTTGCTTTCATTTTTTTGTGGCCAGATTCAAAAGGCAAGAAAACATTTCTGTCAGCAACAAAATTAAAAACAAAACTCACATATATTAGCTGTTTACTCTACTTCCCTACTCTGTCGGTTGCTATGTCCATGATAATTCACTTTAATTTCCATAAGAATCCTCTGCAGTGACTATAACTCTTATTTTATAAAGGGGGACACTGACACTCACTGAGATAAATAAGTTTCTGAAAATTACAGCTTTAAGGGCTAGCCATAAATCAGCAACCTGAGTTAGTCTGAAAGCGGGGCATGAACCATTGCCCTAGACAGATCTCCAGATCCCCTGTTCATGGTGTGTCAGAGTCTGCTGGCTCTGGCTTAGGGGAAGGAGCTGTGTGTACTCCTCAGTCCAGAGATGTCATGTTTGTTGCTTGAAGTCAGCCACTGTGGGAGTATTGACACACTGGAAACTGGCACCTGCTAAAAATCAGGGCTTTTTATTTAAAAAAAAAAGTCACACGTTAAATATTTACTGGCACACACCCTGGCTGGTTTGGTGCAGTGGATTGAGTGCCAACCTGCAAACTGGAAGGTTGCTGGTTCAGCTCCCTGTCAGGGCACATGCCAGGACTGTGGGCCATGTCCCGGGTTGGGGTGTATCTCCCACACATGGATGTTTCACTTTGGTCCCTCTCTTTCTCTCTCCTTGCTCCTCTTTCTAAAAATAATAAATAAAATCTTTTAAAAACCTGTTTAGGGGCATACCCCTGCTCCTAAAGAAGATGAGGGTTCCTCTCATTATTTTCTTTTCCTATTCTTTCCAATGTGTGTATGTATTTATTTATTTTATTGCATTTTTCCATTACTGTTTATCACCTGTATACCCTCCTCCCTCACAACCACCACATTGTTGTCCATGTCCATTATTTGTCAGGAATGTGGTTGGTGCCGAAGATGATCCTCAACTCAGAAATGCACAGATTGGTGAAACTGGACATGGAAGAAAAACAAAAATCACAGCATCCAGAAATACGAAGTCAAAAAGTAAAAAGTCACCTAACTGTGGAAGAAAGAAAGTAGGGACTGGGGATTTAATAAGTAAATTACAGTTAAGAGGTAAAATTCTAATAAGCATTATTTAATTAGATCCTACTTATTTAATCCTTTAACTTTCAAGGTATAGAAAATGCAACTCAAATGGACATAAGCAATAAAAAGCCTTTTTTATTATTGAGTTTTGTTTTTTGTTTGTTTGTTTGTTTGTTACCATGATATGTACTAAGAACTATGCACTAGCTTTTCTCTCTGTCCAAAATGATTATTTTCCTCCCTTAATAGTCATATCTAGTCTTTTATTTCCATTTGATCTGTTAATTTTGAGTAAATGAGATCTCCTCAGAAATGCATTTCATGTATTTAAGTGATTCCTAATCCCATACTCTGTGTTATGTTTTGAATTGCTTTCCCCAAAAACGATGTTCAAGTCTGAACCCCCAGTTCCTCAGAATGTGCCTTTGTTTGGAAGTTGGGTTTTTGTAACTGTAACTAATTTATTTAAGATGTGGTCATTAGAGTGGGCCCTAATTCAATATGACTGTTATCAAAAAGAGAAATGTGGACACAGACAGATACACACGGAAAGAAGACAATGTAAAGATACAGGAGAGAACGCCAGGTGAAGATGAAGCAGACATCATAGTAATGCATCTATGATGCTGGTAATTGCCAGGAAACCTCCAGAATCTGAGAGAGAGAGGCATGTAGCAATTCTCACAGCCCTTGGAAGGCACCATCCTGCTCACACCTTGATATGAGGCTAGAATTGGGAGACAATAAAGGCCTGTGAGTTAAGATCCTGCAATTGGTGGTACTTAATTATGCCAGTCTTAGGAAATCAATACTCTCTTTTAATTTATCATTCTTTCTTCTTGTTTACTTATTTATCAGTTTTACTCTCTGTGTCCTCACACTGGAGTCCTGGGATGTCTTGTTCCAAGTTATACTTGGTTCTTCAGCGCTGGCTGCCCCATGATAAATATTCAGTAAATGCTTTTGGGAACAGTATATGGAAGATTACTGACTTACATAGTTTAAGAAAAAGCTAGAAGTATAATTTGAGGTGACATTTGATCAAAGAATTTGATGAAGTCACCAATACCTGCATCTCTTCTCTCTTTCTCTCTCTCTTTGTCTCTGTCTGTCTGTCTGTCTGTCTCTCTCTCTGTCTCTTTCTCTCTGATTGTGGTGTCAGCTTCATCCTATGTCCAAGTTCTCCAGAAGAAATCAAGTGAGGCTTAGCCATCCCACACTTTATCAGTCAGGATTGTCAGTTATAAGCAATGTGATTAACACTAAAAGAAATCCCCTAGAGTGAGAACTTCAAATTATTCTGGGTGGAAAGATAGTCATTTGCTCCTTGGGGCTTCATGTGCCCAGCAGGAGAGAGAGCATGGACTTGGCTGCCACAGAGAAAGACCTGGCACTGAGTCTCATTTGCCTTCAGTGACTTGAACTGGGTGGGTCATGAGTTTATTCCAGGCCCAATGACCTCATTACCGTGGCCAGGAGCTAGGGGCTGGACAAGGTTACACCAATAAACAGAAGACATGAAGGTTGGGGGTGGGGTCACTGTCACCCAGAAGTCAAGGACTTATTAGGGAAGAGAGGTGGGGAAGTAGAGGCTAAGGGTGCCCACCATACTCTCCAAATACAAAAAAAGCATTTTAAGCTTTTTGAGCCACTAGCCTCCAGCAGCATTCATTCAATAGGCCCAACAAATACTTAGTCATCTGAACTAAGACACTGATGTGTTCTGTCGTTCTTCTCTACTCCTTCAGTTTCATTGCTTTGTTTACTCGGCACAACTCAAATTCAAATTTAACTGACACCCGCATCACTCACATTCTTTTTTTTCTCAAAATAGGATGACTCATGGAATGGATTTTAATGGCTTCAAAAGATTTTCCACATCTCAAAAGCACCCAACTGACCCTTTAAAGATAGGAAACCCCATTTAGAAGTGGACAGATTCCTGACTATGGAGCTTAGTATATAAGCCAATCATTAAATGTGGCACTATCTGCAATTCAGAAAGAGAGAAAGCAGAACATTTCTTCACATTTATTTTTCATTATTGTTGTGAAGGGAGGATAATTCCCTTTACCAATTGGTTTCATGTTTTTTTTTTAGTTTTCTTGATTGATGCTCTGGGTAAAAGCTTCAAATGAACAAAATTTCTGCTAAAAGCTGTACTTATGTGATGATTCTCTCAAAACACTAGCATTTAAAGTCTAGAATGCACTGGTTTCTAGGGTATAGAATAAAAGGATTTAAGAACACAATTAGGAACTTGTTCCAGCAATTAGATCTGAGTTTAATTACAAACTAACCTCTTGATAGACCATTTGACAGTCAGTGCAAAGTGAGAAAAAGATGAGAAAAGTGCTATATGCAGCAGCAAAGGAACTTTTCCACCTACTGGTGTTTGCCTGGTGTTGCTTTTGTGAGAAAGAAGGTAACAGACTTTGTTCTTTAAAATGGCTTATTTTTTAACCTGGCAACAGGGTTTTAATTTTGCACGCTTTCTCTTCCACCTATCTGAGAAGCATGTTAGGATCCTGGACTTATGCTCATTTGACATTAATTTTATCTGATATCTTTCCTTCCCATCCTCAGAGACATGTCCTGTCTTCTTGGTGGGGAGGAGGGCACAGAATATGCTCAACACCAGACATGTTAAAGCAGAAAGGGGCTTGAAGATCATCCCATCCAACTCATCCATACTACAGACATGCACACTTGAGCTCTGGAGAGGCTGTACCTCCCTCAAGGTCACTGAGCTGGGAAGGGACTGAGATCTCAGTATAGACTTCTATAGGGTAAATGGAACAAAGTTCGCTCTTTGGAACAAAGGAAAAGCATGTACTTCTTGTGGTTGTGTTGGAGTAATTTATTTTCTTCCTGTTAGCATTTCCAAAAATGGGGCCCTTAGAAAGATAAATTGGAAACTTCTTTTAATACTGCATTGTTTCCCTGTAAGTACCAGGACTGAGATCCATTTACTAGGCATGTTACACTGATATGGCTTTACGGAGAGCCACGCCGGCTCTGTGCACAGAGCCAATTACATTAGAGGCAGGACCAAGCGGAGTTGGAGAAAGCATATGGTTAAGAATTAGAAGAATGGGCACGATGCCCTGTTCTACTACTCACTAGACATAAGCAGGCCTTTTCACCTCAATTATTTCACTTTCCTTGACTTCTAAATGAGAAACATAATGTCTTATCCAATGTTTGCTGATTCAGCAAACATTATTGAGTACCTACTATAGGACATAAAGCGTACTAGGTTCTAGAAATAAGGTGGAGAGCAAAGTGCCTGATCTCACGGAGTTTATATGATAACCTGGAGGGCTTCTCTCTCAAGGTAGACTTTGAGCAGGGAAGTGAAGAAAGTAAGGGAATGTGTCCTGTGATAACCCAGATGAGAAGCATTCAGAGCTGAGAGATGGGCCCATGTGAAGTTCCAGAGACATGTGGAACGCAGAGCAAGAAAACCCTGATTTTTATGTGGATCAAATGCTCACTGTCTAAAATAACAATGAAAACGTTGTGAAAAGCTATACAAATAATAAACTGTATTACTTTTATTAATGGGAACCATGTTCATCTATGATTACATCTGAGTGATTCATAGTTGTCTGAATTTTTCCCAGTTTTCTAAAATGAATGCATAAATCTTTTTTATCATTTGCTTCTTTTAAAAGGTTGTTAAAACCACTGTGTTTGAGAGAGGAGACTCTGGAGTTTGACAGGCAGGTTTGAATCTTGGTTCACCATTTGCTAGCTCTGCATTTTAGAGTAGTTTTTGTTTCAGTCTTGAAAATATAATCTGCAGGTGTTCTTTAAGGACTTAGTGATATACAGAACATCAAGAATACAGTATAGTGTACATTCATGGGAAGGGCTCAGTGAAGGTTAGTTCTTACTGTAGTATGGTCAGGGTGGTATGTTTATTGTCCCCATTTCTCTTGTAGCAATATACTCCACTCGGGTGGAAAAAGTGTCCTTATGCCAAGGAGCTTGTAGAATAACCACCACCCACAACTTGCTTTCTAACAAAAATGCAGACACAGGTCCAATTCAGCACATAAGATTTAAAGTGAGCTGCCACCCGGTCCCTGTTTCTGTGGCTAAAGGAGGAACAAAATGCAGGGGCCTTTGCCACATTCCCCACCTCTAGTCCAAATGTGTTACTCTGCTAACCCTTTGCTGTGCACAGCACCATGTGATTCGCCACAGTGGAGGTCAGTTGTGTTAGTCTGTTTAGTGCAGCAGGGAGGTCAGGCACGGTATGCAGACCTTGCGACTTCCAGTCCAGCACTCTTTGCCTTCACCTGCAATGTCCATCAACATCTATACATGGGATGACAGATCTTTCACTAATACTGCTCATATTTCATAAGAATACCAGAATCTCTTTAAAGAACAAGACATACAGTCACAATAAACTCATAAAGAGTGTATTATATACCTTATTTTCAGACCATGCTTCTTGCTGAAAAGAAGGCTTGCCTAAAAGCCCTAACAGTTTACTCTTATTCATAAGGAACTGGCTCTATTTAGAAACAGATCTTTATAGATATTGGGTCACAAATTGATTTGAGCATCTACTTGAAGTCATGAATGCTGGAAAGTTTCCCAAAATGCTCTTTCAGGCAAACAGACCATAAATTCATGTGTCCACCTGAGACCAACATCCATATGAATCCCAGACTTGGCTCCCAATGTAATAAATTTTTGCTTGGTAGTATCTTTGTTTCCTATTGTCTTTGGCCATTTTACTGTTTATAGGGTGGCTTAACCCAGCCTTGCAAAGATTTGGGGTAATTTTTGACTGGGAAATTCCTGGAGCAGAGAAGTCTGGAAAGATTTTCCCTTGCTCCCTGCCTTCCCTGTGTCTCTTCAATAGTTTTTGCTAAGGCTCCTGAATTCCCAAAATTCTGCCTGAGTCACATAGTCTGGAGAGATCATTTGGTCTAAGCCTATGGGCATTAGCTGGGGCCAGTGCAAAGCAAGTGGGTGCAGAGTTTCTTCACCTTCGTTGAAATAGTTGTGGTAGAGTGCCATACCACTCTTTTAAGTATACTTCTATCAAGTACCTGCTGGTTTTAATCTCCTGTGCATTATCTAATAATCTTATTTAAATTAGTTAAGTTTATATATCCTTTGGTGCATACAAAATAAAAAAGGGTTAGCCCCTGCCCTAGATAAGTTTAAAGGTAAATTAAACTATCATTATCATTAGTGATATTATTCTCTGTATTTAATTATTAAGTGCATCAATAATTTATAATCAGTGATGGCAACCAGGCTGGAGGAACCCAGGCAGACATTGTTTAATCCCCAAAGCAACTCCCCGAAGTAGACTTTGTTATTCTTACATCAAAGATGAAGAAAATGAGAAAGAAATAGGGTTATTAACTTGCTCAAAATTATACATCTTCTGAATGGCGGGATTTCCAAGTGTCCAGCCCTTTGCTTTGATCCACTGTGCTTTGTGTCACTCATATGTGATAAGGTGCATCTTAAGGCATGCTTAATTTCTTTAATTTACCACAATAATCTGTGCTATAGGTTTTATTCTAAGTGTCTCCTTTACAAAAATGAGGTAACTACATTTTTGGCAGTCCAAGGAGTTAAACAGAAATTTATCCAGTAAAAATAGTAGACTCGAGATGCAAACACCAAGATCGCGGTTTTAATTCGAGGACACACACAAACCAACTAGGGGAAAACATACAAAGAAAAATATAAATTAGGAAATTTCCATGTGGCCAAGGGATTGCAGGAAATATTTGGGACTCCAGAGATCCGACATCTAGTCAAGCCCTTGTCACTATTGCTACCACTACCTTCCTAAGCCAAGTGTTTTAGACATAATTGTACCTTATCTTAGGACCTGATGACCACAAATTCTGGTAACTACTGCTGCTGTTTATGCAGCAAAAGCCTCAGGACTCAGCAGTTTGTAGAACAGTATTCATTTCTACATCAGAGTGATCTGTTTTCTATGTTCTTTGGTAGATTTTGGCTTTGTTTGTCTTAGTTTCCATCCCAGTTGACAAACTCTTAATCAATTCTTGTTTGTCAGGGTCAGGAGGAAGAGGGAAAGAAGACATTCATCACTCAGAGAAGAAGTAGGAGGAGGACCAGAGTGGTGAGGGTGGAGAGAGAGAGAGAAATCTGAAAAAGACTATAAAAAATTGCCATTTTTTTATGGTTTACTTGTAATCTTTGTTAATTTTGAGTTCCTTTAATCCTTTTCTAACTGTGGGAATATTTACTTTGAAATGATATCATTGAAGATGATACAATTTTTATTTTTACCCAAAGAGCATCACAGATCACAGGAAGATTGAGAGAATTTGTTCTAGAGCAGAATTCCTATCTTTGCCCCTAACCCACTGATTGACTTGATCATGTACCTCTCCTCTTCCCTTTTGCCCTGAGGGAATTCTGTGCCCAGGCATGGGCCGCTACATACAACCCCATGGAAAACAAACTGCTTGTGATAGCAATAAGGTGAATCAGGTCTGTTTGACCTTATGTTTTGGCTCTTGACTATTTCAGGTGCCAGAGTTTGGAAAGAGCATGATTGACAATACCAGAGGCAATAATGATCTTTTTAATATAACCCCGTTGTTGGATTTCTATTGTCCAAGTGACCACACCTCCATTTTTTTTACATGATCCTCATTAAAAACCTAGAATGATACAACCAGTCAGACTGGTCATTCTGCATGTGACCCGTCATCCCTTCGTACAGATATTTTTTTCAAGAACCAATTCAAGGCTTGAGTAATTAGCCTGACTTCCATTTTGTTCTTTATCATCTGTGTAAATGAGTTATGCACTATTATTTGCATAATTCCCCTGAGAGAAATGGTAGGTATTTTCTTGTACTTACTTGTGTCAGGTATAAATGCACATTTGTCCCAAGACTATCTCTTCTCAACATTTTAAATTTATTTTCAAGAGAGGAGTGGGCTAGAAATGGGGAATATTACAGAATAGATTCTACTTATTTTTCTGGTAGAGCTTAAATTGTCCATTCTAATGCTGATCTGTGATCATCGTACACTTGCCGCTGTATGGAAATAAATAGCATTTTTCCTAAGTTTACAACACCTCTTAAGGTTTATTTATGAATATGGATTGTGGCACTGGTAATGCCATGCATGTCATTTCTTTACTGGATTTAAAGTTCTTTGAGGGCAGAGAACTGGTTGTTGATTTCTACTACTAACTTCCTTATCCCAAGCCATGAACAATGGGGCTCAGGGTTGATTCTCTGGTGATGATAGTGATACTTACTTTATTCACACCTTGCATTGTCTTACTAATTTGACTTTTAGCCTCCGCCTTTCCCTTCTCAAAATGCACAGGCTATATTTGCTTTCTGGGTCAAGAAGGGAGGGAGGGTGAAAGAAAATAACGTTACAAATCGGCCAAGCCTAGTGAACCGCACTAAGTTCCTAAGTGCTTGTGGTCATGCCAATTTATGGAACAAGGGAATGGGATGGTTAAAATAGACTCTGGAGCCTCGCTGCCTGGGTTTGAATGTTAACCCAGCCATGTATTAGCTGTGTGGCCTTGTCAAATAATTTAACCTGTACCTCATTCTTCCCATCTATGAAATGAGAACAATAATGATGTCTATTTCATTACTAGTTAAAAGTATTAAAGGAAATAAACCATGTAAATTGCTTGGAGTTGGTGCCAGGCATACAAAAATTTCTAAATAAATATTACCTAGTGTTACTGTGTCTGAATGGAACAATGACAGCTAAATGTTCCTGTACTGATACAGTTTACAAAGGCTAGAACTAAAACTCAGACTCATTAAAAAAATGCGGTAAATAGGTGAAAAGAACCAGTGTTTGAACTCAGGTCTAGAGTTTGTGACTAAAAATGACAGGACAATGAACAAAGAATGGAGAATAACTGTATGTATCCAGGGATGTGTTGAAAGCACTGAGACACTATCTCATTTACCTGTGAAAACTAAATGAGGTAATTTCTGTCACTGTCCAAATTTTGCTGATGGTGACTTCAAGTCTCAGAGAGGAGCTATAACCTATGGAGTCAGTGGTGAAGCCAGGAACCAGGGCAGGTGGGTGTGCCTGGCCCCAAAGCCCACCTACCCTGCTCCAACTCCACCAAGATGCCAGAAAGTTCATTTGTTCATCTAAAAGACAAAGGTTCAAATAGTAGCATGCATGTGTGCATGTATGGGAATATGTTTGCATGTGTGGTGGGGGTGGGGAGGAGCCAGTAAAAGACGAATATAAACAGCATTTTGAAAGAGAGCTATTTAAAAGTGAGACTGTAGAACCTGTTTGAAGATTCCCCCAGAGGACACGTTGTAAAGATGACTTGCGCGCAACTTAACGAGAGGTTAGATGAACAACATCGGGCTCTGTGTAGGCGGGATGCACATAGAAAATTAAAACCACGCTGGAAATGTTAATAAATGCATACACATGTTCTTGTTTGTAATGTGCTCATTGTTTTTCTCATTTTCTGCATGTTAGAACAGTGAGGACATCTCCATTGGGTCTCCTGGGACCTGCTATTTCCCCCTCTGGTTGTTTTGCTTTTTCTCCATATTCCTCTTTATCCCCCCTCTCTGCCCTCTGTATGTGATTTCATAGCCTGAAGATGCCCAGGACCCAGGGGTGTGGCTATGCACAAAGAATAAAGAATGAGGAGAGAAGACTCTTGGGGCTTCCAGACCATGCATCTCATGGTAGCCATAGTGATATTAAAACAAGTAGCAGTGCATCATTCCCTCAGTAATGATTTCTGAAGGTTTCCTTTGGTGGTCCTTGCAGTGAAGTCCAGATACTTCTACAAGAAGTTTACAGCCCTAGCATGTTAACCACCCTTCAGTACCACCTGGCCATTGTGACTTTTCAAGCCCTCTGTCTGTGACCTGACATACCCTTTCCCACTGAAAACCTCCTTCATTCATTCTTCCTATCTAACTTGAACATGATCTTCTTTGTGAAGTCTTTTCCTGCAGTTCTCTAATAAAAGCCTGTGTGGCCCTGGGCTCTCAGATGAAGAAGGCAGTGTAGTGTAATAGAGATTGCACCTACTTTAGACTTCCACAGACCTGGTTGAAATTCTAGTTCATGTATTAGTTGTGTGTGACTTTGAACAAATTACTGAATCTTACTGAAAATCAATCTCTACCTCTCTCTATAATGGGGATAGTAATGTCTATTTTGCAGTGCTGTGAAGAAAAGAGGTTACAAATCTATAACACTGGAGATATTGCAGCCACTCAGTGTATGCTGGTTCCTTCTTATTAGTTTCCTGTATGTCTGCTCAAGATCCTGGCCTAGCATGGAAAACCCAATAAAGGAATTGTTTCATTTTTTTAAAAAGAGAATAAATAACACAAAAGGTAATTTTTTTAAAGCCCACTCAAATGATAGGCTACATTAAAACTTCTGGAGAAAAAAACCCAGGTAAAAAATTGTGGTTTTTGTTTTTACAGCAATAGTTGGCACAATTAACTATACCCAGCTCACAACAGAAATGCTATTATTCTCTTTCTCCCTTTATATGCCACATTTTTCTCATTTGTAAAATATGAGGAAATAGTATGTGCTTCAAAAGTATGATGTGAAGATTAAATAAAGTAGATCTCAAAAACTTGGTAGAGTTGTATGTAATGAATGTAGTTTTTAATGATTAACAGTTGATATACCAGTGATGATGGCAAGAGCAGCAGCAAAAAAAGTAGTTGTTTTAGTGGCAAATGAAATCATCACTCTTATTCTCCCCTACACCCACTGTTGATTTTCTTAAATCTTCTTTTTTAGAAGTAGAAGTAGCAAGGAGACAAGGAGCCCCCTGCTGAATAACATCACAGAAGAGATTGGCAAAGGAGTCAAGATATAGGACTTAATATTATAGGAGTCATATTAGTCAGAGTCACTAATAACCTCCCTGTTCTAAACCAACAGATACATGCTGTCATCCTCCTCCATAGCACCTTCTAACACTCAGTGACTCTCCTTTATATGAATTCTCCTCACTCCCTTTTCATAAGTATCTCAAGTTTAGGATGAATAAAAATGAACTGAATTGAATAAGCTTTCTCCCCCAAATTATTTTTTCCCTCAACTATCCACTCTTTGCTGCATGAGTTCAATATAAACCTGGATCCTCAAGCCAGAAATAGAATCTCTGTGATTCTCAGTTCCTTCTCTCTCTCTCCTTCTCTCTCTGTTTATCTTCCTATTTCTCTTTTCACTCCATCTAATCCACTATCAAGCCATCAGTAAGTGTAGAATTTCTTCTAAACACGAATGCTGAATTTATTAGTATTAGATTGTACCTTCATTGTCACTATCCTTAACCAGGCCATCTTCAACTTTCATTAGAATACAACACTTCTCAACTATTTTCTTCTTCACCCCCTTGCTCACTAGTCTTTTTCCATCCACTGTCTATGTGACCTCACATCTACCCAAGCATGATGGGGCCTTTTTCCTTGATATCATTTAAAGAACACCCATTGGCCAGAACACGAGTCCAAGCTCCTTAAAAATGGCATAGATGGGTGTTCAGAACCTTCCACCTTGACGGCTTCCTTAGTTTCCTCTTCTGACACTTTTTATTCCCTGCTTTGTGTCTGGGCAAAATGGGTAAGCTTGGGGATTTAGCTATGTTCTCTCCTTCTTCCTCATTAAATCAAACTTAGCACCTCTCCCAAGAAACCTTCCAAAACCCTCTTCAAAAAGATTATTAATTTGTCTCTGTACCATATGTATCCTATGTACATTTCTGTTATTATTTTTTAATATACTTGTGTCCTCTAATCTAGTGGTTCTCTAACTTGGAATCACCTAGGAAGCTTAAAAACAAAAACCCAGACTTCCGCCAAGATGGAGGCATAGGTGGATGTACCGTGCCTTCTCACACAACCAAGATTAGAGAAAACTAAATATTAGCAACAGAAAACACAGCCAGAACACGGAAAATTGAACTTTTCGGAAGTCCGTTAACAACAAATTCTTCAGCCTGACCGGTAAGGGGCGAAACCAGCGGCTGGCGGAGCAGGGTTGCACAGGAAAACTCTGTCAGACGCGCGGAATCCAGGCGCAGGGTTGGACCTAGTGAGCGACTGAGCAAGCGACCAGGCGAGCGACCTCGGGGGAGACAGCGGGGCTGCGGGGCTGCGTGTTGACTGAGGTCGCGCATTTGTGCGCGGGTGGACAGGCAAGGGAGTGGGCGGTTGGACCGGGCCGGCAGGTCCCCACGGCAAGTGGCAGTGGAGGGCGCCACCATTTCCCTGCTCTGACCCCCCTCCACATACCCCAGAGACTCTGAGTGGCCCGGCCCAGGTGAACCACCTAAGGCACTCCTCCTCCTCACCCAGCTGTGAGAGCAGCAGAGGGGGTCGCCATTTCCCCGCTCTGGCCACGCCCCCACATACAGCGTCACAACCCAGCGACCTGGGAATCCAAGGCGCCGCTTCTCACACTTAAAGGGCCCGAACAGACCAAGAATGGCGCAGGAGGATCTCAGAGCCCCAGAGCCAATAGATCTAAGCGATGAAGAAATAGCAAAACTCACAGACGCACAGTTTAAAACATTGGTGATCAGGATCCTCACAGAACTGGTTGATTATAGCCACAAATTAGACAAATATATGAAGGCGAAACTCATTGAAATGAATGGAATTGCACAGGACACCAATAGCAATGAAAAGGAAACTGGGACTCAAATCAATGGAGTGGACCAGAAGAAACCAAATAATGGCCAAACAGAAAAGAGTGAAGAAGCAAGAATTCAAAGAAATGAGGAGAGTCTTAGGAACCTCCAGGACATCTTTAAATGCTCCAACATCCGAATTATAGGGGTACCAGAAGGGGGAAAGGCACAGCCACCAGTGGAACACTTATTTGAACAAATAATAAAGGAGAATTTCCCCAATCTGGCAAAGGAAATAGACTTCCAGGAAATCCAGGAAGCTCAGAGAGTCCCAAAGAAGTTGGACCCAAGAAGGAACACACCAAAGCACATCATCATTACATTAGCCAAAATTAAAATGAAGGAGAGAATGCTAGAAGCAGCAAGAGCTAAGGGGACAGTCACCTAGAAAGGAGTCCCCATCAGACTGTCAGCAGATTTCTCAAAAGAGACCCTACAGGCAAGAAGGGGCTGGAAAGAGGTATTCCAAGTCATGAAATCTAAAGACCTACATCCAAGATTGCTCTATCCAGCAAAACTTTCATTTAAAATGGAAGGACAGATAAAGTGCTTCTCAGATAAGATCAAATTCAAGGAGTTCATCATCACCAAGCCCTTATTATATGAAATGTTAAAGGGACTTATCTAAGAAAAAGAAGTTAAAGAAACATGAACAGTGAAAGGACAACAAACTCACAGTTATTAACAACCACACCTAAAATGAAAGCAAACTAAAAGGACAGCTAGATCAGGAGTGGAAACATAGAAATGAAGATCTCAAGGAGGGTTAGCAACAGGGGAGTGGGAGGAGGAGAAGGGGGGAGAAGGTACAGAAAACAAGTAGCATAGACAGTAGATAGAAAATAGATGGGGGGCAAGAATAGCATGGGAAATATAGAATCTAAAGGACTTGAGACACATGGTCATAAACTAAAGGGGGGTAATGGTGGGGTTGGGGGGGCAGGGTGGAGGGGAATAAAGGGGGAATAGAACAACTGTAACAGCATAATCAATAAAAAAATTTAAAAAAACAAAAACAAAAAAAGCAAAAACAAAAAAACCCCAAACCCATTGCCTGGGTCCCTTACTGAGAGCTCCTGATGAAATTGGTAATGAAGTGCCACCTGAGAATCAGGAATTTAAAACAATCTCCCAGTGATTCTAGTGTTCAGTTAATTTGGAGACTCCTTGAGGCTTGGGATGTTCTATTTTTATTTTTAATCCCTATACTTTAGGTATTCTACATTCTGTCTGGCATGCAGTTGAAATTCAATTTATGTTGTTAAAAATGTACTTACCAATGAATGAAAAGCTTATGATACAATACAATATATAATTCCCAAAGAAACCAGTAAAGCTAAGTTAAGGAAGGTGAATTTTCAGCAAGATTTGGAAAATGCTTACTGATACCTGGGATAGACTGGTAATAGCCCAGCAGTGTTAAAATCTGAAAAAGGCAAACAAAATGTGTAAATTGGGATATTTGTAGTTGAGACTGGAGAAGGCAAAGAGGCCACATGCAAAGTGAATAGAGGGAAATGGAGAGCAAAAACTTTGATGGTTTTCTTAGCAAATGTAGCATTGAATTGACCTGAGGACTTAGGAGAAAGACACATTTAAATCATGCAGCCTACTTTTCTAACTTCCAGTAATAGTGGGGATTTGCATTCAAGTGAAGAGAATATTTTTTGGTTACCAGCTATTGTCAGTGGTAATGATAATATTCTAGCTGAAGAAGGTGAGATTCACTCTTGGAAAAAACATGAACTTTTGAGAAACATTACATGGTTTTGCCAGTTAATAGCTGTGTGACTTTGGGCAAGTCACTTAATCTCTGTGACTTTTGGAGTAATCATGAGAAATAAATGTGTTAATTTATGTAAAGTGCTTAGAAGAGCCCAGTGCAGAGTAAGTAAAAACAAAATGTTGGTTTCGTCTTTATAGAAGGAGAGATTGCCCACTACTTGGACAAAGCCAAGGCTTCCATATGAAAGTGTTAAAAAGGAAAAGACAAATTGTGTTCACTGAAATTATAAATACAAACACTGATTTTCATTTTATAACTAAATCTATAGATATGTAAAAAAAAATGTGTTCAATCGCACTCTCTGAAACACACACACATAGCACTTTACAACTGTAGTAAAATCACCAAATTAGTGAACGTTTAAAATAATTCTCTCTAAGCCCTTAATTATTATCAAATTTATATATAATCTCTACGTAGGCTAACAAACTCCTGCCTAGGAGAGGTCATTAAGGCTCCACTGATTAGATAAGAATAATTTGCAATTAGCATAGAAATTGTTAGCATGAAAACAGGCCCATCTAAATTTCTTGAGTGCTCTTGAAACTACTGTTCTCTTAGGTCATCTAAACACTCATATAATATGATTGACGTGGCTAATTAATTTGATTAGAAATTTTAAGTTCCCAAGATTTTTTTATATCAAAACTTCTCTGTCCAAATAATCATAAATTATTCCTAAAAGAGGCCAAAATTATAGTCAGGCTTAATCTTTTCTATTAAGCCTCACCATCCCACTAAGCACATCAAATTAGCAGAGGCAACATACGTTATTTATTGTTAGCAGAGTCTTTCTGGTTGGCTCTTACTCTGTCTCTGCCAACCTGCCCTAAGGCTGCCCAGTGTCTGCCCCTCTGTGATGTGCATGAAGTGTTCTTCTCTGGAGCTTCAGAAGCACTCGTGGTCTGAACTGGTTCAGGATACAAAAAGAAACCATGGGTCCTACCCTAGTCCTGGAGTCAGACCTTTGGAAAAATCACTTTTGCTTACATATAATCCTAAGCAAGCTAAAGGAATTCTCTGAGAACCAGTGACGTCCCCCCATCTTAAAATACATATAATCCTAGAGTTCCTACCTGGAGGCTGCCTATAAGGGTTACCTAAGATCAGTCCTGGCATAGATGATAGGCTCAATCCGTGATAACCATTATTAGCTCTTATCATATACTTGTTGATTTTATACAGTTTAAACTTTGTTTCCTCTGATACATTGCAGGCTTTTTGAGCGAAGACCAAGTTTCTTCTGGTCTGGGGTCTTTTCTCATTTCCATAGTTCCTGGTGTGAAGCACATGATAAACAAATATTTTTTGATGCCCCTAAAGTTTCTAGTCTGAATACTTTTCTATAGATAGTACACCTGCTTTAAGATAATAAACATTGTATAATTTATCTAGGATATGTAGAAAATATGTGTGTATGTGTGATGCTGATAAATATATAAAAATATACATAAAATATAATACATCTATACAATACACACACATATATGATAAATACATATAGTAGTAGCATTTATAAAATAGTTATATATTAAATAAATATACATATTTATATACAAGCCTTATACATATATGGACATATACACATAGACATACACGCACACCATAGATTCTGAAAACAGATGCACAGATGAAATACACAAAGAGATTCTTTATCTTGGCTAAGTGTCATTAAGGTCTAAGCCTTAGAGTAATTATATAAGTATATAAGAAGTATAATTTTATAATTAGTATACACACATATGTGTATGGCAATGCTACTGAGTTCAAATAAATGGACAGTCTCCATCTATCCTTTCAGACTCCCCTAGCTGCACCTGTGTCTCTCTTTTTGCCCCCAACTTGTACGCCAACACACACCCTCACCACAGATGTCAGAGGAGAGGAGATTCAGCCACCTGCTGCCCTCAGCTTGAACCAGCTCATGCCAGAAGCATACATTTTCAGGAATGTTGGAGCCACTGGTGAAAGAGCACCATTAGGAAAAAATTAAATTATATAAAGTTTAATTGTAATTTAATAACTTTTACTAAAAGCTAATGCATCCTCAAAACTCAACACTTTATTATTATTATTATTATTTTTTTATTTATTTATTTATTTTTTTTTTGCATTTTGCTGTCCTCAATGCTCTTGGTGTTATTTATTCCTACTTTCTCTGCCGGGTGTGGTGCAAAAACATATATAGCAACATGCTCTTGTGCTTGTGCTCCCACTTCCAAGGTCAGTGCTGTCTTGTTGGTAGCTTGTAGGTCAGTGACCTATAATTTTCCTGAAGAGTCAGATGTTAAATACTTCCCATCCCACTCCTACAAGGGCCTTTTTCTCCTGTGTGCTGCAAATGCCACTTGCAGCCATGAGGGCCAGTAGCTCAGTAAGGTAGTTATGAAAGAAAACAGCATCGGTGTATGGATATATATGAAAAAAAAAAAAAAAACAATCCACATAAATCTAGTTAAATTACAACCAATACAGAAGGTACAGAGAGTGGAGGGGGGACGATTTCCCTGGAAACTGTCAGAGAGCACACACACATGTTTTTGAATAATGAATTTAATTTCCAAGCTTCCCAGAAAGCTCTTCCCTGCCTTTACTCTCCTCAGTACCTTCTCCTACTGCTTTTTTCTTACCCCTTTACCTGAAACTTCTTAAAGAGCTGCAATTCTAACCTGCTCCCTCCCTCTCTATTATTCAACTAATCTGTCTCCACCCACATAATTAAGGCAATCACCACCTTCTGCCTTCTGCAGAGCAGAGCTAATGCCCCTTCTGCACCCAGGCACAGCGACCTCCAGCCTACGAGACCTGGGAACAATCTCAGAGGCCCTTCCAACACCTTCCCTCCGCCTGCCCTCCACGCTCTTCCCTCCTGCGTCTGCCCAGGCCACTTCTGCTACTTAGAAACCGTTCTCCAACCTCTTAGCTGTTCTCCACCCACGAAGGTGTTTATCACTTTTGGCCAGAAAATCAAATTTCTTTCTGCCTATATTTTTCTCTAAGTACTTCCTCCAGTCCTCTTACAGGTTCCCAAGAGACTGAACTAACCTCATGAAAAATCATTTGAGGAACTGTTGAAGGAGTTGTGGGTGTTAGCCCATCCTAAATGAATCCCAATTCTTAACCGCCCAAGGGGAGCAAACCTGCTCTTTGAAGTCCTCGGAAAAAAGAACTAGGAAGTTTAGATTTGAAAAAAAAAGGAAAGATTGAGATTTCAGGTCAGTGTAAGAACTGACATCCCACCCCACAACTGTGGTGCCGAGGAAGTGAACTCCAAAACTAGAGGTTATTAAAGAGCCACCACAGAATACAAGGGCGAATGAAAAGTTCTGCAAAGTCCCTTCCACTCTAAAATCATCCCCTCCCATGAATCTCTCAGTTGTAGGCTGAAACACCAGCTGTGGGACCGATATTTTTGATTTGCGTTCATCTCTCGCAACTCACCACCCCCCATGCCTTGTATAATTGATAGTGCAATTTTGTATCCCTGCTTGAAAACAAAGTGGGGCTTCTTCATTACCCAATCCCCATTGGCTTTTGGTTGGTTCTTCTTTGAAGTAACCCTGCACCACTCTCTCTTCAAATGGAACAAAAGGGTAAACTGTCCCCAGCGATACAGTGATGTGTGTCTTAAAGTAGAAAAAAAATAAGACAAAGTAAAATAAACTGTAAAAGGACCATGATCAAGCATTTCAGAGACAGAGGATAAAACAGAGGAAAGATGGGGACTTGAAAATGCACAGAGAATAACAGTTCTTAGAATGCCTTTCATCCCTGGCTCTTAAATGTCATGTGAAGCAATATTATTGCCCTCGTTTTTCATCTTATTGTTATTTAGCATTTATATTTGCAAGGAGTTTAGGGTTCATTTTTATCAGCAATCCTTCATAATCCCCTGGTGGGGAAGACAAAGACAGGGCCCCCTTTGGTTCTGATAAGACTAATGGGCTCAGAGAAATGAAAGGTTTTGCTCCAGCCTCCGGGGGCCGTGGTGAGTATTTAAGCTCCTGACCACAGAGTCTGCATTTTGAGCAGTGGACATTTAAGCCACACACATGGAAGGAAGACTTGTTTGATGGAATGAAGACTTGTTTTTGGAATTTAATGCCTTGAATGACTGTAGAGGTTTTATTATTTTTTTTCTTTCCTGAAACTTCATTGTTGTCTTCAGTAATAAAAAGGAGAAATAAAACCTCTATCACTAAATAGAGTCATTTTGAGAATATGTTAAGGTTGGCCATTAAAATCAGGAGTTGGTATTCTGTAAGATTTAGTTCCCTTTTCCATCTCTTTTGATGTGTGTTTAGGGTGTGATTGTAATTCCACCAGCATGAAGACTGAACCCCAGGCAGTGTGGTAACTGATGAGAGCCGGGGAAGGAGAGAGATATACACTGCCAGGCCCCTGCCCTGGAGAACTGGACTTCACACATCCCAGATGGAGTATGTGAAGGATGGATGCAAATTCTTTGCCTTTCATCGCATTGACAGGTAGAGTCTTGCAGCATTAATGACTTGCTTGACCAAGCAAGAGAAAGGAGGATGTAATGCCAGGCAAATTCCAGGACTAGCCTTTAAGAGGCAGGACAGCTTCCACCTTACCTCTTGGAATCCTTGTAATAGGGTGCAGCCAACAAGGGGGTCCCCAAAAAGGAGTTTGGAATGGGGTCCAGAACTCAAGGTGTCCCGGAAATATTAAGATGTTCTCACCCCTCCCCTGCCATGGTGTGAGTTGAGGAAGGGACAAATGGAGCAAGGCTGTTGAGAACTGTTTTGCTGTAGTTAGTTTCTCTAGTTAGTTTTGCTCTAGTTAGTTTCTTAGCTAACTTCTAGAATGGTCATTTAACATATCTATAACCTTTAACTGGTTTCACAGATGTGTTAAATAGCTGTGGCCATGCTCTGAGCCAGGGAGAAGGAAGTGACTTCCACCTAAGATGTAACTGGGAGGCAACCCCCCCTGGTTGCAGCATCTGCGTGAGAGCTTGGAGATGATTGGCTCCATGCCGTGGGGCCACACCTGCCCAGACTCATGATGGCAGCCCAGTAAACTTGGAATAATACAGGAGTTCTGGCAAGTGTAGCCAGATTGTAGAGGAGTCGGAAAGGGGGCTGCAAAGGAGGAAGCTATGTGGGAAGGAGGCAGCCATGTGGGAAGGAGAGGGACCACGTGGCTGTGGCAGTAGCGAGAGAAAGTCATGTGCTTTTGGACACACTGGGGACCCCCGCAGTGGAGGTAGAGGGAATCACCATGTGGCTTTAGCAGAGAATCACCACTCAGCTTTGCCAGAGTGGCGACCCTACCCTCTCCGAAACTCTGGTGGAGGAAAGAACCATGAGGTTTTTACCAGAGTGCAGACTCCTGCAGCTTTGGCAGAAGAGGACTATGCAGCTTTGGGGTGCTCCCTTTGGCTGTGTGGCAGGCCACACAGGAAGCAGGAGAGACTTTGCCTGGAAGAAGGGTGAAAGAACTCTTTGTCAGTGGACCGTGAGAAGGTGCCACATGGCATTGGATTCATTGGAGATCCTGCCTGGATGGCGATATAGCTGATGGTGACAGCGGCCTGAAACACGGACATGTGCTTCTTTTCCTGTACCACGAATTAGGGCAAGGGGGAAAAGGAAGCACTGTGGGCATCTGTGGTTATCCTAAAGGACTTTGATACATTAATGGGCACATTGGGTTACTACTTTAAGTCTGTA
The DNA here is from genome assembly GCF_021234435.1 of Artibeus jamaicensis. NCBI lineage: Eukaryota > Metazoa > Chordata > Mammalia > Chiroptera > Phyllostomidae > Artibeus > Artibeus jamaicensis. The sequence continues at coordinate 3,038,689 of NW_026522030.1, forward strand.
TAGCTTTAAATAAACCTTTCCTTTTCTTTTCACAAATCTCTAGCATTGAGAAACATCTTTCCTCTGGCAGTGGGCAGATGAGCCCAGTATGTGGTCAGGACAGTATTAGTATAACATCCTTGGTGTGGGGACCCTGTTGTTCTGTAACAGTTTTTGGCATCCCTGGGTGGACCAAATATTGCCCCTCACCCTTGGACCTCTATTCTGTAACATCCTGACCTCAGAGATGTTATATGTACTTACTCCAACTGACAGTCCCAGCTAATCCCCCATTTTAATTTAAATAGAAGTAAACCCATTTTGGATCTTCCATAACAGCCCATCTACCAACCAAATATAACTAAGTAACCTTTGTTGATGCCACATGGAACCAACTGAGTTGTTCCATGGTACCACATGGTACTCAATCCACTGAGACCTGACCAAATTCCTGACCCACAAAAATATACGATGCGATAAATGGACCAGTGTTTTAAGCCTGGTGCCTTGACTCATGTGTTTCTTTGCAATGTGTAACCAGGACAACAATTAAATTCATATTGTTCAGCTAGAAAGCATGAGAATAAAAACTTGGAAGACCAATCTTAGCCACTTTCTGCTTCATATTCCTGAGGACTTTGCATACCTCACGCTCTTTCAGAAAAGGTCCCTCTGTCTGGAGGGTCTATCTGCACATCAGCCTGGCCCTGTGGATGTCTCATTCCTCTACTGAATATTTTTTGCTAACCTCTACCAGTCAGGATAAGTAAAGCTGTGTGTTCCAAAACACAACACAAAAATCTCAGTGACATGGCGCAACAGAGGCTTTTTCTCTCATGTCACAGATTAATATGGACTAGATTTTTCTCTGGAGCAGCTCTCCTCCCAGAGGTTCTAAAACCTCTAACCTCTTATAGTCCTACTGTCCCTTAGGGCCTCCTTGATGGTCCCCACTGGGCCTCCTACATACAGCCAATGTGAAAGAAAATGTATGAGCCAAGAATCTCATGGGAGAGTATACAGGCCATAACTGACAGTGATGGATATGTTTCCCCCATATACCATTATCTTGGACTAGTCACATGGCCCCCTGCCCACAGTGTTGAATTAGACAGAGTAGGAATGTGTAAATCTATCTCGATTTTAGATTTGTGTCAAGCCACTAGTTTTCTGGGAAGATTACTTAACTTCTTTGAGTTTCAGTTTCAGTTGTAATAAGGATAACAATACCCATACCATACACTGAGGAACACAAGTAAAATAAAGGTCTCATAAAAATACTAAAAAGATACATTTCATTCTTTCTTTCAACATGCCTCCTAACACAATGTGTGTCACAGGTAGGCAACGTCTCCTTCTGAACCTTTGGCAGACACTGTTGATCATTTTATTTTCTACTCATTGTTACTGGACTCAAAATTCCTCTTAGTATGTTTCCCCAGACAGCCCAAGCTACCACGTTAGAGTTAGTTTTCAGTATAGAAGCTTATTGTGATCTTTCATTTAACACATTTGACATAAAATGTGGCACTTTTTTTCTCATTACTTTTATGTTTTTATGCAGACATTTTGCTCTTCCAATAAGCTGTTGACTCTGAAGATAGAGATCTTGCCTTTTATTATATGTCTCTCCTATATGGTACCCAACACAATGCTTGGCTTTTAATGAAATAATTGTGCCTGAATTAAATATGTAGCAGGTGAAATAATAAATACTGTTTATTGAGAGTATACTATGGTTAGATGTTTTACATGAACAATTTTATTTAATATTAGTAAATAATTATGAGGAAAGAACCATTATTATGCTGATTTTGTTGGGAAAAAATGGTCCTTAAAAAGATTAAGTAACTTTACCAAAATTACTTAGCTAATAATGAGAGAAACTGAATTTAAACCCAGAACTCTCTAACTCCACAGGCCATGGCCATGGCCACAGCTACTATGTTATCATCAAGTGTAATCATGTTTGCCTACTTCTTCCAGGGTCCCTCACGGTTATGGAGAAAGAAATAATTCAGGGGACAAGAAAGGAAATGAAGGACATGATAGAAAAGAATTCCTCAGAGGAAACGAGGGAATTAGGGAGAGAGGGGAAAAGCGAGGTTTGTATGGAACAAAAGTAGAACAGAAAAGGAGACTTAAAAGACAGGTATTTTCCTTAAAGTTTTGGGCATGCACAATTTGCTTTTAGACTAATAAAAGGCCATTCCTTTAAAAAAGGAAGAAATAACATCACGAATGGATGTTTAATAACAAACTCAAATGTGAGGACTCTATTATGAAAAGGCTTTCTGCCAACATGGTTTCTTTACTTGATATTTCTTCTTTGTACTTGCAAGACAAAGACAAGGAACGAAAGTAATTTTATGAGTGCTAAGAGTCAGACACAGAGCTAGATGCTTTTTGTGCCTTCATTTATTTAATTTTCAATAAAGCCCTGAAGGGTTGTTGGTAGCATCCATTTCTACAAATGATAAAACTGAATCTTAAAGAAAGGATTCCCTCATGCAATACTCACACCTAGTACATGGGAGATCCATCTTCTGTCTCAGACTAATGGCTGTATTTTTTCCCATACAAGACAGTTTTCTCTAATATCTGTATCTGTAGCCATTATATGATTATGTTACTTGTTCATTTATTTATTTTGCATTCACATAAACAGAGCTTCATCCAGAATTTTCTTTGCCTATAGATCAATTCCTGGCACATCCAGTAGGTACTTAATCTTAAATCAAGATGATACAGCATGTGGACATAAATGGCTAAATATGTTTTATGCATAGAGGATGAAATACCCGCAAAACATCACCTGCATTTGAATCTGAAGGTGTTGATGGGTGTTGCATTGGTAATAGGCAGCGGAGTAAAAATTTCTGGACTTGATTGTTTCTAACTCTTCCTACATATGAACACTGTCCTTTACTAGTTGATTTGGAGTGTAAGTGCTTTCAATTTCCACACATTATTGTAGAACTTTTTGTGTCCTGTGCCTCTGCTCTGTTAGAAATGGAAGGGCAATGCAATAAGAAATGATTAAAGGGCTGGAAAAGGGATCTTGGAAAGAGAGATTAAAGGAATTCAGCATGACAAAGAGAAAGATGAGGGGTTGGCTTAACAGGCTTCAATTGCTTAAGAGGATAGTATATAAGGAGGAAGGTGATCAAGTTCACATCAGAAGAGAAAAACTGGGCTTATATTGTAGCTTCGAAGACTTAGAGGGTAGTTAATGAAGAAGTGCTTGCTCTGGTCCCCAGGCAGGAGAACAATCTGCATAGAGGAGGCTGTCCTTTCCTCTCTAGATGGAATCCCTAAGTGAATAGATGCTCTCATGCCTGGTATTAGGGTTAGTGGTGTTTTGTATAAATTCATTAATTACTTGCACCTCCTACCATGTGCCAGTCATTGTGACACATTGTGATAGGCATTTTTTTTCTTTCTTACTCAGAAGAAAGCGTTTCCTATTCACTCAGAAAGGAAACGTTATCTATGTTTGTACAAATTAAAAAGCTGAGACACAGAAGTAGAAAGTAATTTTCCCTAAGTCAGACTGCTAACAAAGTGACAAGGTCAGGACTGAAAACCAGGTCTGCCTGGCTCAGAGTAACAATGACCGCAATGAGAACAGTGATAACAACCAACAGTCCTAGATGACTTCTGATGTGCCACGTACCTCATGCTAAGGGCCTCTTTGCATTATGTCATTTTAACTTCCTGACAACCTTATATAAAAAGATTTTAGATTCATAATTTTCAAGTGAGGAAGCACTTCAGCATGGCAATGTTACTGGCTCAAGGTAGCATCTAAGAAATGAAAAGCCTGGGTTCAAATCCATGTCTGTCTTATTCTCAAGACCATATTTTTCCTTCTATAACGTGCCACAGCCCCCCACTCTGAGTTTAGAGTGTCCAATAATATGCTCTGTCTCTAACATATAATAGAGAGATAAGTAATGTGGTAAAGAAAGGTGAAAAGACTGCTTTTTGGTACAGATATGATAGGGTGGCCAGAAAAAGCAGAATTAAAGAAGTAACATTATAATGGAACATTTTAGAACAGGTAGAGTTTCCTCTCAGACTCAGGGAAGGCAGGAAAGGAGATGGATTAACGAAGAGGTAAAATTGGGCAAAACTGTGAAATGTAAGAAACTAAGCAGTTGACGGAAGATGTAATTGTTGAGTTGGAGCCTGTCAGGTGATTTTGGGGATGGAGAGCAGAGAGCTTCACAGTGACCGGCATGGGTGAGGCAGGGGTATATGCCTTTCACTTTCTTCCTGGGCATGGAGAAAGATCACATTCCCCAGCCTTGCTTGTATCTAGGGACAATATGACTGTTCTGAACAGTAGATCATGGAAAAAATGGTATTTGCCCCATCTAGACCTGTCCATGAGATGGCTTGTGTACTGTTCCAGTCACGGTCTGCCTCTCCCAGCCATGTCACTAGAAGTAACATCTTTGGGATAGCAGAGCCACTGAATAAAAGGAGCTTGACTCCCTGAGTTCACAGACTATTCATTCATAAGCTCCTTGGGAGAGTCCACCAACTAAAAACTTTCATGAACAAAAAATCAGCCATTGAGATATTGTAGTTGGTAGTGAAGGAAGTATTCCATAACATTGCATTTGCCATGCATTCATCATACAAATGCTTCACCCTAAATGACTTTTAAAAAAAGTATGTCTGAGTAGTTTGCCTATTGCATTCTCTTTTAGAGACTCATAATACATACCAGTATATGTAGGGCAGCTCCGTGAAGTCCCACAGTGAAGACATCTGTGAAGTCCAGCACTAAAGAAATCTGGTAAAGTGTTTAATGCCGTGCTTCGCCAACACATTGTTCCCCCTACAGAATTTGTTCTCAGTAATGACTGTGATATCTTGTAAAATGTATGTTCTATAGCAGATATTGCCATTCTTTTTCATCTCATGGCACATATAAACTAATTACTAAAATTCTGTGGCACACCAAAAATATGTATGACTTTTTTTACCGATCTGACAGAAAAAAAATGTGTAATTTTGATTCATTCACATGGAATGGCTATTGTGTTGGCTGTTGTCACTTTTTTAGAAATATATTTTTAAGGACTTTATTTGCTTATTTTTTAGAGGGAGGAGAAGGAAAGGAGAAAGAGAGGGAGAGAAACATCAATGTCCAAGAGAAGTATTGTTCAGTTGCTTCTTGCATGCCCCCAGCTGGGAATAAGGCCCACAACCCAGGCATGTGCCCTGACCTGGAATCCAACCAGGGACCTTCTGGTTTGTGGGATGATGCCCAACCCACTGAGCTACACCAGTTAGGGCTTCTCTGACAACCTAAAAGAAAAGGGGTCAGTGTCCCTTACTAAAGAGTCAGGTATTCCATGCTTTAGAAATTCTTGAGCACTCAAGTTGAAAATAATTGCTCTGTAGGACAATGCAAAGAATATAGTTCTAGTCAATGTAGACCCATTGAAAGTGTTTAACAAGACATGGAAAGTAATTATAACCCTGCAGAGAAATGGGCACTTACTCCTTGTCCCTAAGTCATCTGACTTCAGCCTGTGAACCCTTTATCTTAACTTGCTAACATTCTTCTAAGGAAGAAGTTGATAATTTCATTCAGAGTTCAAAACATTGTTTCAGCCATGCTCCCTGTAAGAATGGTAACTGTGCTTTCAAGTCCACAAGAATGGTCTTATTCAGTATTATTTTTGTTCCCCACACTAACATGATAAGCAGCTCTAGAAGAGCTTGCCTTCTGGGTTAAGTGAGCAAGTTCTCTCTCTCTCCCTTTCTCTCTCTCTTATTCTGGATAAGAGTTGTAAAAATGTTTGGACGCCAATTTCAGGATTTGCGTTTTGAAGGAAGGGGGCTGGGTAGGAGTAGGATTACTTCCCAGTGTAGGTCCAGAGAGGTAAATGGCTTCCCTAAATGCATTGGGTAAGTTGGTGAACTCCAGAATTCCATCATCCCAACCATCAGCCCCTAAAGTTTCTTCCTAGGTAACTACTACAAATTTGCACATGATCACAGAGACCAACTTTCCCCCTGAGGACTCAGCAAGCTGTCAGCTTCCTCTTTTTATTAATACTGATTTCCATGAGATTATAGTAAGAATCAAAGAAAAGATAATTTTATTATTATCTTTATCATTAACGTTTTCAGATATGCAACTCACTGTTTTTGCCTGCTTTGAAATGAAGCAATTTTGCTTCCTGAGTTTATGCCCAATGATAATTAAAGCCAATTAGAAGAGCCACAGCTTATACACATCTGTCCATTTAGTTATACTTTTACAGGAGGCAATGTAATATTGTCAGTTTCATTCCTTTCAAATATAAATGATTATGAGATAAATTAAGCCCAATTATGGAGAAGGTTCATGTATGAATTGAGGAGGGACTGTATAATAACAATAGCTTACATTTGCAAACCATTTTTGCATACATCTCTTCTGAGCCTCAGATTAACCTGTGATACCGACAAGGCATGGAACCATCCCTTTTTCTGCAGATTAGAAAATCAATACATTGAAAAATAGCAATGATTTTTCCCAAGGCCACACAGCTAGTAAGAGGTTGAGCAAAACCTACAGTCAGGCCTCTTCTTAGATTCACGGTCTTACTTCACCATCTCATAACTTTGATGTATGGAGGGCAGTGGTGTACATATAATAGGTCTGAGTGTGGACTCTCTGGCTCCTGCTGCACTAGCTTGGTGCCCTGGGATAAATCACTTCACCTCTCTGAGAAAAAGAATACTTACTTTCATTGTCCTCAGTATTAAATGAGGTACCAGGTATCAAATGTTTGACATATATAAAGTTCCCAGTACATAGTAGTTTTCTGGAAATAGTAAGAGTCTAGGATTGTCTTTGGGAGGGTGCAAATATTAATATCAAGGGGAAAGGAGCCTTATTCACTGGTTGGCTCTAGGAGGACAGCTTAAAGTCTTGAGTCACTTAAAATATTTATCTCCACTGCCTGCAACTGAGCGTGGTTCATAGGAGTTGCTTTGAACATAGCATTTTTGAAGATTGAATGGGGAAACAACGCTAGTGTCTTCTTCAATGTTTGCTCAGCCTTGTTCACATTATGATAGGCACTGTCTGCAGAGCTTTTTGTATATAAAAAGGGCCAAAACAAGATCCTTGGCCTCAAAGCCCTCCCAGGGAACACATGATGAATTACAGGTACAAGTATGTCAGCACGTAAAGGCATGAACCAAGGGAACAGCACAACAGATACCCAGAGCACAGCAACTCAGCCATCTCTGTTCTTAGAAGCACCTGCAGAATTTACTTTTCAAGAGGCTTCATATGTCAAACTCCCTGGCCTGTCCCTCTAGCAGCTATTTCTCTGGAACCTTACTCTAAAAGCAAGTCCAAGTATCTCAGCATTCCAATCCTTAATAAACAAGCCCCTTTCTCTGAAAGGCTCAGTGACAGATAAATCTACTCACCCAAGGACATTTCCCAAGCGGGATGGGTTGTTTAAACTCCTCAGCAGATTGCAGCTGGCTCCTGCCACGATGATTTTTCCCTCTCCTTATAATCATAATGGGATCTCAGCGATAAAGATGGATTTGTTAATTTCCATCCCCTTCTCACTTTCTCTTTTAATCACTGTCGAGCATAAATTAATTTCAGCTTAAAGAGCTTTCAACAAGATTTTGTCATTGTCTAGGGCAGTAAAGGTCAAAAAAACAGGAGCCACTGAAATATACTCATCAGCTGTTTGCCAGGAATAAACTTCAGTTATTGACACTTAATTATTTCTATTTTGTCCATGGCAAGCTGGAGTCAGAGAGAGAGAGAGAGAGAGAGAGAGGGAGGGAGGGAGGGAGGGAGGGAGGGAGAAGGCGAGGAGGGGAGAGAGAGGGAGAGACTACTCGATTTCATTACCCACCTGCTAGCATGTTAAGTGTTACATACTGTTCTGAATCTCTGATGAAGTGAATTAAAGTTTCATTGTTGGGTTTGATATCATTTGTACACATCATCAGGGTAGGTAGGTCACTAGGCCTGTTTCAATCCCGATTCTGCTTCATGTCAGCTGGAATGACTGGGAGAAAATACTCTGAAATTTTACCTGTTAAAATGAAATAATTGCACCGTCTTGCAGAATCATCCTGTAGAATGGATGACAGAAAGACTAGAACCATTTAAGTGCCCAGCCTGAAATGTCATAGGTATCCAACAAAGTGTAGCCAATTAGTAGTATTTCATTCATAGGCCTGTCAGTTGAGAGTCTACTATGAACCAGGGACTCAGATAAATGCAAAAGCAAAAATTTATGGACATACAGGGCCATGAGGGGATGCTTTTTTGCCCCACTATGGGTGGAGAAATATAAGGAAAATAGTGTAAAAACTCCTCCGTCAGTGACCTGTACATGTAGATGATCTTCCCTTTAGTGGGAGTAAAGTTTAGAGTTACTCAGATCAGGCTTAATCCCCATTTCTGCTACCTCCTAATTATGTGGGATCTTGGCAAGTTAATTATATCTGCAAGGCTCAGTTTCCTCAACTGCATAATAGAAAAAATACCTTTAATTATTGATAAAGATGAAATGGCATGATATATGTAATTAATGAATTTAAGATATATTTAGGAATACCGATAGCAGATATGTTTTATTTTTAAATATTTTATTTATATATTTTTAGAGAGAGGGAAAGGGCAGGGAAAGAGAGGGAGAGAAAGGTTGGTGTGCAGAAGGAAGAAACATTGATTGGTTGCCTTTCAAATGCCCCCCAGTAGGGACCAGCTGGCAACCCAGGCATGTGCCCTGGGTTGGGAAACAAATCAATGACATTTCAGTTTGTAGGATGATGTCCAACCCACTGAGCCACACCAGTCAGGGCCCAGATATGTTTTATAATCTACATATTACTAAACAATAAAATGTTAATGAAATAATTAATAGTAATACATAATGCAGATAGTGTGTACTCTGCCTTAGAGACTTCTCTGGTACTTACATACAGGATGGGGTAAATGTAGGTTGCTTTTGGGGTAAATACAGTTGTTTGCATGAAAAATAATACAATAATTAAAACTAATAACATAAGAAGAAACTGGTTCAGGTACTCACAACTATAAACCTACTTTTGCCTCTTTCTGTATAATAACTCACTTACCCCTTACTAAAAAACCCTGTGGTAAAGGTAAATATTGTTCTCGTTTTACACACAAGTAAACCGAGGAGATCAGAGAGATCCTTTAACTTGCTCAACATGGCACATACAGTAAGCAGCAGGGCCCGAATTGAAAACCCATGCAATCTAGGCCCACACTTTGGGCTCTTCATCATTTTGCTACCCTGTTTTGAAGAAGGAGATGGTAGGAGGCAACTTGTCCAGCTATTAATACAGTGGTATGTAATTCACACGCACACAACACACACTGGTATCCATTTTATGGTCAAGAAGTTCAGGAATAAGATGATAATTTTCAAAAAATCATAGACTGGGAACTTTTGAGGCCTGGCCACATAGCAATGCAATACTCAAAATTCTCTGCAAGCCCCTACAGACCGCTGGTGGGAAACTTTGATTTAAGTCTCATGGAAACCCTGGGAGGTGAGTATTGCTAGTACCTGCATTTTGCCTCTCAGAAAACCTGCTACTTCAGGGCTGAGTCACTTGTATAGGAACAGACACAGGCAGTGTTGGAGCTAGATTTTGGACCCAGGTCTGTCAAATGCAGGACCTGGGGATTTTATAGCTAAGGCTATATGGTCTATCATTTCATTGCAGCATTTACTCAAACAAAAGCAGAAGAGATGTAGGCTACTTTTAGAATAAGTAAATTCTGAAGCCTTTAAAAATAAGTTTTGTTTAACATTTTTGTCTTTCTCTCTTTCATCTTAGCACAATTCTAACTATGGCATACACTAACAATTTGGAGATTTCAACCCAAGCAGTTTTAAAATATTTGCTCCCAACTCAAAAGTGTCAAATGCATGCATAATTTCTCTCCAGGAGCTGTAAATAAGGGTGTGAGGAGTGGAGTATATTATTCTGGAACTGGTGGGGCTGGGAAGATCTATGGGAAGTGGAGATGAGGGCTTCAAAAAGAGAAATTCAACTAGTATGTGGTGATTTGGAGGTGATTTGTTTTGAATCTATCTGAACTTGGCTGGTTATATTGAACCAGAGTCCACAGGAGAGGCTGTTAATGTTTTTAATGCACATTATAACAATTACATTTGGCTCAGGCCAGTACATTTAGGATTCTAGTCCAGCTTTTTAAGGTGAGTTTGGGCGATGGCCATGTTCTACATTTCTAGACATGGCGAGGACTGATAACAGTGTTTAGAATTTAGAACCTGTGTTCACATGCATTATCTTATCTTAGTTCATTCTCACAACAAATTTGCTGGTTGCTCATTATCATCTCTAATTTGCCACTGAGGAATGAGGAAATTGAGACTGTGGGCCTTTTTTTTTAAAAAAAAAAAAAAAAAGAAGTACTCTATTGAACATTAGACACCATGATGTTGCTTCATGGGCCACTGAGGAAAGAAAATAGGAGTGACTGGCTGAAAGTCTCCCACTCCAGTCTCAACCAGAGTAACCCTGCTTTGAACTTCAAGTATTATTTATTACCTATGTCTATATGGCAGGCAATATGTAAAATGCTAAGGATGGAGTTTTGAGCATGGCAGAATTGTGGGCTCTTTCCTCTTGGAGTTTCTTTGTAGTAGGGAGTTGGATAAATGTACTAGCCATTATTTAATTATACTTCTAATAAGTGCTATGACAAAAAAGACAATAGGAGTTGTAATGGGAGCTGATCTGTCTAGGATAGGGTCATGGATCTTCAATAAAATTTGATTTTCACAAAGGGCTTCAAGTCTTTAAGCAATTTAAAAGCTAGTAGATTAAGAAAGTAACTTCACATTTAATGAAGCATCTTAGATCATTTTTTAGAACAATTTATTCTTGTGGAAAAAAACTATTATTACATCTACCCATATATTTTCTCATTTCTCTGAATTCCCATTGTATTTATGGTCCATACTACTCATTTATGTATTTTATACACTTCCTTGAGTTTCTGATAATAATTACATTTTTCTTTTTCACAGATGCCCTACCTCCCAAACTCAAGAGTGGCATCTTAACATTTGATGGACTCTCAAAGCTCCTGACATCAAATTGGCTTAATAGTTCTTGCATTTCACCTTATCAAATCCCATCTCATTTCATTTGATCTCATTCCATTCCACTTCTTTCTAATTAATAACTACTGACTTATTGGTGGGCCCTGCACTGGTGCTGCACCTTAACTTTAATGAACTAATATTCTCAAGTAAATGTGGGGAGTTGGCATAGAGGCAGGGGGAGAGCAAAGAGAGGCATATATGCAAGCAACAAAAAATCTTTTCAGTGGATATAAAACAATCATAAAAATATGGTGGGAAGAGTGATTAATCTGTCTAGAGTGTTTACATAGAGGTTGGAATATTCATTCAACTTTTTAAGAGATTGAAGAGGGATGTGGGAAGTGATACAGAACATTCCAGAGACAAAAAACAGCATAAGCAGATACAGAAGCATGGAGGACAAGAATGTGGGTTGGTTAAAAATTTGGGACTTTAGACTTGGCTGGTATGGCTCAGTGGATTGAATGGTTGCTTGCAAATCAAAGGGTTGCTGGTTTGATTCCCAGTGAGGACACATGCCTAGGTTGCCAGCCAGGTCCCTAGCAGTGGGTGTGTGAGATGCAACTACACACTGATGTTTCTCTCTCTCTATTTCTCCCTCCCTTACCCTCTCTCTAAAAGATAAGTAAATAAAATCTTTTAAAAAAAGATTTTGGACTTTACTAAGAAATTAGATTTTATTGATTCATGAAGTTATATGAGTTGTCTATCAGACTTCATTTTAAAAATACTTGCAAGCAGTTCAGTGATGAATATATTTTGGATGATTTCTATAATCATCTAATAACCAAGCACGACCACACTATTTCCATTCTATATTCTATCATCCTATTTTTTGCAAAGTGGAGGTGATTGGTGATGTGTAATATTGTCGAAAACAGGAATTTTTGATATTTTAAAAAGAAAAAACAATACAAGGTAAAATTAACTCATCACATTATGCAAGGTACTATAGTCATATTGAACTAAAAAGGTTTAGTCAGAATGATGGCCACATTTTGAATGGATTTATAAATGAAACCTCTCTTTATGTATATATCAGCATTTAATTAGGAGAAAGTGAGATGGCAAAAGGAAATAAGATATTTTTCCTGAAGCACAGTTAATTTTTTAATTTTTGTGAGAATTCTATTATATTGATTTGGTCCTTCAATAGCCTGATTGTTAAAAAATATTAAAATTTAAAAGGAAACCACATAACAATAATAATGACTCAAATGATGACCCATCAAACCAAAATCTAAAACATAAAATCTGTATGATAAAATAAAACTTATCACAAACATATTTTTCTGTTGGTGAGTCCTACACTGATAGTATAATTTCAGAAGGAACAATGATCATAGTGACATTTATTTTTCCTTTTGGTTTTTCTATGCTTTTTTTGTGTTTCATATACGATAAGCTTGATTTGGTGGTAAAGATGCAAAAGCACTATTGGTTGAGTAGCACTATGATGAAAATAATTGAAACTTTCATGGGTGGCCCACAGAAAATATTATTTACTCTTTAAATGAGAGAGGCAATTTGTTTAAAAGTAAATAAGAAAACCAATGAATAATTTTTTGGTGTGAAAAATGAAATGAGATTTATACTTTAAAATAAAAATTTCAGCCACCATTGGGAAGACAGATTGAAGGGGAACCAAAGGAAGCAGTGGGACCAGATAAAAGTAATTGTACTGTCTTGGCCAAATAAGACAAGGCCTGAACCAAGACTTTAGCAGTTAGAATGGACAAATAGACAGATTCTAGAGGCCTTTTCTGCAATAGTAAACTCTTGTTACTGGTAATGATGATGATCATTTAGCAGCAGAGAAGTTGCACCCTTGTGCCAAATGCTTCTAGGGTCTGTAGAATTCAGGCCAGAAATTAGTAAAGGAGCATTTTGTCAAGCTCACTGCCTTGTAATATTTGCCCTCAATGGGTATTTGTTGATTTGATTTGATTACTTTGTGTGGAGTACACCCAATTAAATCCAAGCCATGTCTTCACAGAAAGGCAAGTCTATGTAGAAATCACAACAAGGAAAATTTCCAAAGTATCTCTACTTCATCCTCATAATGAGGGCAAGAAACCTGATTCAGAAGATTATGGTTTGGAAAGCAGTAGAGAGGACTGGGGAATGGGAAGACAACCAGCCAGAATTTTATTTCTCCTAAAACTACCAGACCCGAGAACTATAGAGAAGAGAAATCACCACAGGGAGAGGTTGTTCCCTCTTCACAAATACGAATGAGTAAGTGGCAATTCCTGTTCATTAAAATTCTATGGAGATAAAGAACAAAAATTTGTAGATAATTAGCCAATTTCTCTATTTGCAGAACTCAGCTGAGCATAAATATAAAATGGTCTTGCTATGGATGCATGTGGTCATCATTTACAAATGGAAAAATATGCTCATCACCATTAAAGAGGATTTTTCATGTCATTTGCTTTGAAGCATTAACAAAAAAAATTACAATGAGATGGAAGGATGCTGTTTCTGTATTCACTGTCCCGACTTCTGCCTCAGAAACAGCACAATCAGAAATGATGCTATTGTCTCCAATTTTGAAAACAGAGTAGAAAGATTATAGAGAACCCCATCAGGGTAACTTCTAAACACCATGTCTTTATTAGTAGGTGTCAGGGCCATGATGACCCCCAAATTAAAAGGTGGTGTCTCATTAATATCACTCTAATTTCAAGTTTGTAAACTGATGCTCACTTTCCCAGTTATACCATAATCATGCCACCTCTCATAATCAAATCTTCACAAATGAAGGGTAGAATTTGCGAACTCTGCGTTAGTCCACACTCTTGCTTTTACTCTTTCTCTAGCCACGAGTGACTCATAAATCTACAAATGGGCTCCTCCATAGTTTGCAACCTTGGCCACATCAAAATAATGTATTTTATCTGAAGCCACCTCTGATATACCTCTTGGCATTAATCATCGCTTTCTGTGCACTCTCAAAATGCATAGTTATTAAAGACTCCTTCTAATTTATTGTTTTTATTATTAATCATGGCTGCTAAAATAAAGGCAGGCAGTGACTGTACCTTTTTTTTGTTGTTGTTTATTCTTTTCTTAGACTCTTCCAGGGCACTTCAACAGAGCCAGGCTCCAAGAGCTCAGTACATTTTTCACTAACAGATAATCTTTCATGCATTCTTTGTTTTATTTGATGCTTTCAGAAACTCTGTGGTGCACCAGGCCAGTTATAATTTATTCCTTTAATAACTGAGATACAGGTGTCTCAAAGTAGTGTCACAAAGGCTCCAAGTCACATTGTTCACAGGTGATATGGTAACATAACAATTATGTTTATTTGATGCCTAGGTGCCCTTGCTTTCTCCTCTAAAGCATTTGTGCAAAGTTGGAAACATGAATATCAATGGCACTGGAGGTTTGGGTCTCAGTTTATCTTTTATCAGGTCTTTACCAGTCCCGTTACTCAGGAAGTTTGAAAGTCTTGTTGTGATGTAATAGGGCACAGTTCCTATTTCTATGTCTGCAACACTTCCATTTTCTTGAAGTAAGAGGTGGCACATATTTATTTAGGACATGAGATAATTTTACTGTAAAATTAAGATGGATCATTCAAGCTAAGTGAAGGCCTCTCAAGTGCTTATAGAATCAGGTCTGAGCACCACAGTCCTAATACTCACTGCATTATTTACAATAATATAAAAGTTAAGACATTTCAAAATATAGTGGGTGAATGAGTTTTTATTTCTTTCTCACAGAAAGTTCAGAGGGTAACAGATTAAGGTTGCCATGGCAGCCTTCCAATTTTCAACTTCCAATTCCAAATGTTATGGTAGGCACTGCCATTATGGCTACAGAAGATGTTGCAGTGCAGAGTGAGTCCTCATCAGCACAAAGGAGAATGCTTATATTATTAAGGTGCTTTGAGAGCCGATCAGGATAACATTGGTAAAATAATTTTTGGTGCTGGGCACTTGATAAAGCTTATTGCTGAGTCTCAGGGTCTTTACTTGTTATTGTAATGCTGGTGGTGATTGTCTCTTCCTCTTATTTCTTCTTCTCTTTTTAATTTATTTTCATACCTTTCACTTCTTAAAACCCAACTAGATAATATGCTTTTCCTGGATAAAGGTTGTAGTATCAGAGACAAAGTGAGGCATTTAATTAGATGTTCAAGAAATTCTTAGTCAACTTTTAACTTAGTTTCCTACCAGCAATAATTCCCACCCCCAACCTCATAATAGGCACTACCCAATATGTCCAGAACTTCAGTAATTGTAATACTCAATTGGTTAAATTCTTCAATACACATTAAAACAAAAAAAACCAGCAGAGTCCAACATTCGAAGTCAGCAAGGTGCAAGTTACATAAAGAGCCAGTCAGTTGTACATTCTTCGATTACATACTGCTCATGCTGGGTTCTTCTGCCTTTCCTAAACCTATTACAATTTTTTTTTTATTTTAAAAATTAACTTAGTGTTTTTTGTTGTGTATTTTTATCTATTTTGCCTATGCATATAAATTTTGACCTGTGTCTACCATTTTCTCCAGACATCTCTATTAGTTCCTTGTATTTAAGACTGATGACTTGCTTTTTTAGAATGAGCTACTTCTCTCTTTTGTTTTTCTACATCATAGCTGTCAACTTTACATAACAATGGCAGTGTTATGGAATCCCAAGCAAAGTTTGAGTTAAGGGAATGAGGGCTGGAATATTACTCTAGTATCTGGATTCTCAGATCCCTGAATTTTCAGGGAGCTTATAAGAGATTTATTTTAATTCCTTTGTAAGTATCTAAGTCTAAGTCACGTCAACTGTGCCATAATGTCAGGGGGCATTTATCCCAGACTACAAGATAAGCCAATAACGTCTGCCATGTGATAGTTAAATAATTTAGTTTCATGGACCACGTTTGCAAAATGAGGATTTTCCCCTGATTAGTATTTACCTCTCATAATCAATAGCAAAAACAATTAATAAATAGTACGCGTCTGACAACAGTCTCATAATGAAAGTAGTCACGAATAAGTGATAGACAAGGAAATGAAATTAAATTGTAGGCCCCCATGATTCTTCTACAGTCATATGGGTAATTTCATGACTTAATGATCTCCCATGAGGAAGTTTTCAAACTGAGATTAGGGAGCTATTTCCCAAAAAGCTCATGTCATCCCTGTAAATCCGCCATTCTCAAATTATAACGCACAGTTTAATAGTGGGCCATAAAAGTACTGAGGCTGTGAACTGAACTGAAAAACCATGTCTACTTAGTACGTCAAGAGGAATAATGAACAATTTCGTATTTTCCCAAGGGTTATTTATGAATTGCATTCTGAGATGGTCACCAATGTCTGATCTTAATAAATTAAAAATTGGCAACCCAGCGAAAACTTTTCTTTGTCCTCTACTTATTTTTTTGTGCCTGATCTTCCAGATGGTTTTCCTGGAGTTGATTTTCCTAAGAAGGGGGAAGAAGAGATTTGACCAAATATAAGTAGACCATAATTAAGTATTTTTGAGATACTTTCTGCACCATTAGTCATTCAGCTTCCTCAGAACAGTCACAGTGTCTGTTTCTTGATCTCCCTTAGTGCTTAGAATAGTTCCCAGCACATAGAATTTTAATAAATATTTATTAAGTAAATTAATACATATAAATATAGAGTTGCAAAAAGAGATGCAGGTACATATTTAAATATATATTTTAAATCTGTATATATTACATAATTTTCACAGTCAAAAATTCTTCTAATGCGCAAAACAAGCTTAGGTAGTTAGCAATGCAGCTAATGTTATGATTATGTGCATTTTTAGATGATGAAACTGAGGGCTGGAAATACTTCCCCAAGGTTCAGAATTTATTTAGTGACAGACTGAGCCTCAACTTCAGCTTTCCCCAGTCTCCTTCTGGTGGCTTTTTTTTTTTAACTGGCTTGCTCTCACCTCTCAGATTTGGTGATTCAAAGTAAACTCCAGGATGGCTTCCTGGATCCCTTTGGCCACACTTTCCTCTGTCTGGTCCCCTCAGGTGACATCCTGAGGTTCTACTGAGCTTCCTCCAACTGGAGCATCCTTAAATGCTGAAAAATGTGGCTCTGCGGAGCCTACTCATCAGCCAGTTGGCACTTTTTCAAATGAGCCACGGAATGGCAAATGCACAGATAACAGTGGAATAAAATGAGCTCCTCTTATTGATTTTCCAAACCAATATGGCACGGGTGCTCCCTCTTTGTGCCATCTCCTCCCGCTGCCTGGAGGCATTCTCCACCCGTCCATCATTTTAATTAGACATTACACCTGGCACAAATGCTGAGTTGATTAACCTTAAAGGAGCTGAATAGGTTTTCTGATCGTTAACACAGGGCCCCTGACATATTATAACTCATGTTAACATGTGCTGTTGCACAAACTCACAGCTTCTTCAGCCCACTTTCCAAAGCTGCCGTGTGGGGTAATAACATCTACAGAGAGCTCTTCACGAGGTGTGCTCCCATAATAATGCCATGAGAAGTAAGATTTAAAACATGGACTGGGGTGGACTCTGCAGATGCCACTTTTTAATGTTTATGTAAATGCACTTTCTGTGTCAAGGGGGATGCTGGGGATGAACCTTTGTGTGGGAGTGTGGTAAAGCAGGCTGATCTTTGAAGAGTCTCAGTTTCTCTGGGTCTCAAACTTCCTATATGGAGGATGGAGATGGAAAAGAACTTCAGGGTTTCCCCGTGTTGCCTGTGACTGAGGCCTACAGGCACGTTCCTTACTGACAGTGGAGATCTTAGGGCTAGGGCAGAGAGAACACTAGCAAATCCTTATTCTTGGTTAAGTACTTCCTGCCTCAAATAATTTATTTTTTGCTGGTGACATAGTTAGTATGCCATAAATATATCAAGGAGCCCTCTTTCCCTTCCCTTTTCTTCTCTCAGATACACCATACAAATCAGCTCTTACTTATCCTCCCCACAGGCCCTGACCCAATGTCCTTGCCTCTCCAGTGCCAAATCATCTCCCTCAGTGAGTCCACACCAGGAAATAACCTCCTGTTAGACCAGGATGCAGAGCTAGAAAAATTACAAGCCCAGGAGGAGGAAGATGGGAATTTTTAAAGGTCTTTTACCTCTCTCATCAAACTCTCTCCTTTTAGTTTAAAAAAAGGATCATTTTTCTACAGCAGGTCTCAGATACAAGTCATGCATCCATCCCTCTGGCTTGCTCAGGGGATCAAAATGACTGGTAAGTTAGACGGTGAGCTTCAGAATAACAGAGGCTGGATTTAATGGATTTTTTTCATATCTCTGATGCTAAGAAAAGTGCCACATACACAATAGACACAAAATATGTGTGACTGAATTACTTAAAACCGTCAGGATTTCAAGCACAAACAAAGACTGATGGAAAACGTGTTTGTATCTGAAAGGTTTTATTTCTCAAACAGAATTACTTTGGTGGCAAACTATTCCAATATTAGCTTTCACCAATTATTCAACTGATAATTACTTTGGGGAAAGGGAAGGACCTCATATTTGTGAGAGCTAGCCTGTCCCACTAGTTAGGCTTGTGCCCTGGTATTAGATCTAGATTTTCTTCATTGAGTGACTTTGGTCAGGTTGCTTATCTTTTCTTAGTCTTCTTGTTGTCTTCCTTATAGGCTTGTTGTGAGAACTCAATGCACTAATATGTATGATACTCTTGGTGCAGAGTCTTGCACAGTCAACTACTGAGTAAATAGCAGTTCATTTTATCACACTCAAAGTAAGACAGAGGAGAAAAAGCAAGGTAGAAGGAATGTAGTGAGTTGCTGCCAATGAACACTATAAACAAGCACAGGATAGGAAAAGGTTAAGTCCTCTTGCTTTGCCTTAAAATATAGGGAGAAGTCAGTTTCTTTGGAAGTTCCTAGAAATGAGAATTTGTGTTCTGACACAATGGTCTTATTTCTTATATTCCTACCTGAGAATCAAAAGCAAGGCCCAAAAGATAGGCCTATAAGCAGCTCTTTTTATCTCATGAAACTTAAAGACTTCAAAGATGGCCCACTTAAACAAAATCTCTGACCTCTAATCCATGTCCATTTCTGTAGAAAGGTCAACCTCTTTCTGGCTTGTGGCTCGTGGCAAGCAGAGAAGCATCCGGCCTTGCAAGGAAGCTTCATAGATTGGTGCCTGCCCTGTGCCAAGTTAATAGGCTTCATCTTTGACGGGTACAGGCACTGGGAGTGTTTAAATAACTTGCATCATGCTACCAGCCTTGCTAAAGAAATGCCCATTTTTCTCTCAGTTGCCACAGTATATAGCTGGGACCACAATTCCAGCATCACCAACTCAAGATGCTCTCTCTAGCATCTACCATCCTAGGTGAATGTTCCACAGTCCTCCAGGGCACACCATATACCTCTGTCCTAGCACTTACCATTTGGCCATGATCATCTGGCTACTTCTTGTATCCTTGATTTGACTATAATTTGGCATAATTCCATATTTTATTAGTGTTTGCTTTACTGACACCAAGCACAGTGCTTGACACAATGGGAGACTTTGAAGAATGATTTTTTTAAATAATTAAAGAAACAAACAGATTAACCAATAAAACAAAGCAGTACATTGTGAAAGACATACTTTCCATTGGAGGAAGTGCTGAGTTCACACACTGGTTCTTCCATCAGCTCACTGTGTGACCTATGCAAGCCATCAAATCTATCCAAATCATAGTTCCATCATAAAAAATGAGGCTAAATATACAAACTATACTCTAATGAAGCTACTGTCTCTCAGACCCAAACTTACTATTTTCTACAGTGTAAAATATTTATTTTCTTTGCCATCTGGGGGTGGGTTGCTGAAAGGAAACCATCAAAACAAGAGATGGAGGAAAAGACACCTTCCTTCCTATTTGGTTCTCTTTCTACTATGAATGAAACTCAGCAACATTTACTCACTCAAGCTGCAGTACTTGATTCCAGTCTGCAGTTTTGCCACCATTTGCAGAGGCAGCCTCACACACACTTTCAGAGACACCAGCCATGCCTGATGGTGCTCCGTTCTCAGAGGTCTGGGGAACCCTTAGGCTTCTTAGATTTAATAATTCGAACCTCTTTTCTTTTGCCTCTGCCCTAGGGGAGATACTGCAATTCTATTTTATTTTCCCATCCTCCTTATCCCTTTTCAGTTCTCGATAATATGATTAACAATTTTTCATACTAAGTTCTCTCTGTGTGAGTAACTGGTATGGTTTCTAATTGCTCTTCTGATTGAACCATGACTGATATACCCACCTTGTAGGATGGTGGTATCTGTCAGATATCACACTCACAAGGTATTAAATGTAATGCTCATCTTATAGAAATAACTTATTAAATAGGTCTATTATAAGTAGTAGTATAATTTTGGCTTGCTCTTTTCTTATGATTTTTTAAAATAAAATTTACTGTTTTAACTACTTCTGAGGGTATAATTGAGGGGCATTAAGTGCTCTGACATTATTATATAAACATCATTGCTATCGACTGTGAGAACTTTCATATTCCAAACTGAAAGTGTATCCATTCAACATTAGATCCCCATTCTGCCCTCCCCTCAACCTGTGATAACCACTCTTCTACACTCTTTTTCTATGAATTTGACTACCCTGGGTACCTCATATAAATGGAAACAAACAAAAAAAAATCTCTCCTTTTGTGTCTGGCTTATTTCAATGAGCAGATTTTCAAGGTCTCCCCATGCTGTAGCATATATCAGAATGCAATTCATTTTAGGGCCAAATAACATTCTACCATGTGTATATGCCACATTTTGTTCATTTATTCATATGCTAGTGGACGTTTGAGTTGCTTCTACATTTTGGCTACTGTGAGTAACTCTATTGTGAATATGGGTGTACAAACTAGGACACTAGAAAAAAGGTTAACTTTCCCTTTTCATGAGAAGACATACAGAGTCTAATTGTGAAGACACTTAGCTATAGGGAAAGGAACAATTCCATTTTTGCCAATTATCTCTCACAGCGTCCAACTAGTCAAGTTCTCTTGACACAACATTGCTCAACATTGCTCAGGTGAGACTCTGACTTCAAAACCTTTCCAGATTTGTTTGACACACAATTACCACTCATAAAACATTTGGTGAATAAATGAATGAATGGGTTTCTGTGAAAACTTGTTCTTACTATTATTATTGTACACATCACTTTCCCTTGTAATCACAGGTCTTTCTTTTGGATTAGAGAGCTTTTCGATGACAAAGGCCATCATATCTTTCTCATCTTTCCTCCCTCAGTGTCCAGTCATATGTAGAATGATCATACAGCTGTGTCAATTAACCCACCTCTGCCCAGAGGGAGCTTCAGCTGACCTGCTTTTGAAGCAACAATGACCTGCTGATGTGGCCAGAGACTCAGTTCACCGACAAACGGGATTACATTGGTGTTTCAGAACCACAAAAAGTATAAAACTCAGAGTAGACAGTTAATCATAACAAAATTAGCTCAGTGGGTCTTCATCTCAGTCAAATCAAATATCCGTTTTATGGGCCTAAGGACAGATACGATCATTCTTGTGACTGAAAGAGAGCTAGAAAGAGAGCAAGCACCAGGGAGGACATAAAGGAGCTGATGTATCCTCCTGTGCCACCAGGAAATGAGAGGTAAAAATAAGTAAACCAAGGCCCACCTAACTCAATTCAGAGGTTTGGTATAACATAATCAATCTGTGCCTGGGGTGGATGATGAAATTCAGTAGGCCATTCCAAGAATAAATTCTTTCCTTTCAGATTGGAGGAATATGAAATCTGATAAAAGATTCAGTCAACCATTTGTAGCACTGAATTTTCTGTTAGTATATACTTTGTTACATATGTATGTGTAACATATATAATTTCAAAAGCTGTGTTCACATGCTCTTAAGTTAAGCCCCTATTTCTGCATTTACGCAATGTGAGGCGCATGCTTGCAAGAGTTTCTACATCATTAGTCATGGGTGTAGGAAAATGGCAGGCTGGAAATTGGGCATGGGGCAAAGTGGACGAGTAATGAAAGAATGAGGAATCCTTGGGCAAGAAGTTAGAGGTGATTTCAGATATCAACGACTGCAGTAAAGATCATTTATTTAGCTTTCACTGTGCGCTGCACACTGTTTAGCATCAAGGATAGTCAGTTAATCTCAATTCCTTTCTTTTAGACTTGAGGTTTATGCCACCATGACCTCTGTTTTGTAGTCTACGGTTAACACAAACTTTGGAACAATAGTGCTAATGTGAGCAGTTCCTCGACTTTTATCACCCACACTAGCATTTGTATTAATTATAGTAATTATAACACAATAAGCTAGAATCATCATTTCATGGCTTATCAAAAATGTTCATGTTATTACACTTGAATGCTCATGACTGTGCCATGTTGAAATTAGTATACCCATTACAGAGATGAGAGAAGATCAGGCTAATTGACATGACTCAGAGTTATGTTTACTGAAGGAACTGATCCACGCTATGTATGGCTTGCGTTAAAACTTTAGGTGGCCATGTTAAACACAAGGAATATTAGAACATATGTCCTCCAAAGTAATTTTAAAAAATAATTTGTTTCCTATCAGTTCAATTCAGTGACATACAATGAAACTAAAATTTTAAAAAGATAGATTCTTTCCTTGCTACTATCTTTTAAGTCTCCCTTCAATTCTTCATTGCCACAGTGATCCCTCCAAAATGCCTTTCTGGTCATTTCTCTTCACTCGGTAAAAATACTCAATGGTTTTCAATTGTCTAGAGTTTAACTACTGAGTGTTTTCCACAGGGCATTTAGATTTTCTATTTGTACACTAGTCAAGCTATTTCTCAGTTCCTTGCTTTTGGAAGCATCATCTGTCTTCAATTCTGGGCAAATGTCTAAGCTTCTTTCAGCTTTCTATTCAAAGTTATATTTACATACTATTCATTAAATCAGTCACATGTTTATTTCTTCATTTATACCTTTATTCATTACACTAATGTTTAGTGAACACCACGTATGTTCCAGGGACCAACACACACACACACACACACACACACACACACACACACACACATATAGTCCCTTGGTATCTATGGGTGATTGCTTCCAGGACTCCTGTGGATACCAAAATGCACAGATGCTTAAGTCTCTTATTTTATATGATATACTATTTGCAAAAATACTGCACACACTCTCTTGTATACTCTGAACAATCTATAGATTACTTATGATAAATAATATAGTGTAAATGCTGTGGAAGTAGTTATACTGTATTGTTCAGGGAATGTCAAGAAAAACAAGTCTGCATATGTTCAGTACACAGGCAACCATCATAGGCCTAACTACATAGCAACAACAGAAATTTCTTTTGTAATGTGTTTAATCTCTGCTTGATTGAATTGTGGATGTGGAACCCTCAGATACACATGACCTACTACAATGTACAGGCACTAATAATTTAATTTCATGCAGAATAAATAAGCTATCCAATGTATGATTATCAATATACTTGATATATAATATACATTAAGTAAACAGCATTTAACATTAACTAAAGAAAAGAACCATTTACACATTTTTACAAGACCTGTTTTATAGTAGTCATCACTAAATATCAAGCATGTGGGTAAGAAGTAGAAAAATCCAGATTTAGATTTTCAGACAAGTAAGACTTTTGTTTTTTTCTCCTCACATATGTATTCTGGCTCCTTTACCCACTTCTTAAGACTCAGAGCTCTTAATACCCCTGGGAATCTGCCACATAGCCCTCCTCCTGCCCCACCCTCATTTCCTAACCCACTTTTCAAAGGTCCATATTAAATGCCAGGAGACAGTAAGGGGTGTGATAGAAGTAGGTCTCATTAGTAGAACAGTCCAGTTATGCCCAGCCTTCCCCTGCCATGAAAGCAGCAGTACCTGTTTTACAGGCTATACCGAGATGTGGGGATTTTCAGGATTACAATGAAGATATTTATGTTCAGGGTTGTTGGAAGAGGCTTTAAATTGGAAATATCAAGAGAGACCTGTGAAAGCTTTTCCTTAGCAGCATCCTGGGCTCCTATTAAATGATGACTTTGTGTAATTAAAATGAACAAAGTACGTGACCATGTTCTGTCTTTACAATCACAGCACTTTCTCTCCTTTGTTTAACTGCTTTGTTCATCTGGAAATGGTGTTAAAAAATAACAGAAATAGAAGTTGAATGTATTCCTGCAGAGTTGTATTTTTAGTAGCTCATCACTTTGCCAAAGGGGCCTGGGAGTTGAGAGTCTAATTATGAACCAAAGAAGTCGATGTTGGGGAGAAAAGGGACATGGGTGAGAATGGGAAGGAAGGGTACAGGGTAGGTTTCAGTGGGTGGACTGCTTCCTTTTGAACTCCAACCAGAACAAACCACACCTTCCCTGGTGAGTGGAGGATTAACTGATATCAAGAAACAAGAAGATAATGTAGGCTTGAATATTATTAGCACATGTGTTTGATGTACAGGTTTTCTACTGGTTGAAGCAGAAAATGTAATCTCTTCTCTATACCACCCTGGAGCTGGTATTCCATAGAAAAATGCTTCCAGAATGAGCTGATTCAAACTAAACAGACCATCATCAAGATGGTAAACAGAGTAACTAACAGAGAGTAGGCAACTGTATGAAGGAGCTCAGAAAGTGGCCAAAGAGAGGGTGTTAGAAGAAACTTTTTATACCTTTATTGATGATCACAAAAAATTAAATAGCACTTGAATGCAATTTATCATTGGTACTGATTTATGAACTAGCATGTATATTTATAGCTCTTTTATATCTGCCAAGTGCTTCCCCATCATCATTTTGAGTGTTTTATGCCACAAATACCCTACAGGAAAGTGTTCTGGCAGATGGGGAGAGGTGGGTAGCATGCATCATTAGAAACTTGTCTAATGGTAAACTGAGGCATTTGAGTAATTTGAGTAGTAATAAGGTAGGTCACAGGGTAAATTAAGAATTGAGAACTTGGAAAGAAATAAAGTAGGTCAAATGGAAAAGAAGTAAAAAAAATAGTTTACTTCATTTATCTAACTCTATGAGGACAGAAATAGGCATAGGGAAATGTGCAAGACATGCAGAAAAATAAAATTATAGCTGGGCTAAAGAGGAAGAAACCCAGGTATCAAATTGGGGAGCAGGGTTTTGGTCAGCACAGCCAAGTCTTGATAAATTCAGCAAGTGTTTTTTAATGCCAGATGACAAAGGTGCTTCATTCCGAAGAAAGCACCACTGTGTCCTGCTCTCTCTAACCAATTCTAAAGTAAACAGATCCCTCATTACAATAGAATATAGTCAAAGCTTTAAGTTAGTACTTCTTTCTTGACCTATGTCAAATACAGACTCAGAATAGCCATGTATCAGATGGTTATTGAATGAACGAGTGATGCCAAAAAAACCAAACAAACCCCTAAATAGTCAATACAGAAGAAAATATATGTTTTTGCTATTGCTTTCTTGGTGTCTAGCTTATTGTTACATTAAAAGCCACTTTAAGAAAATTAATGGCTTAAAGCAACCAACCACCATTTAATATTGCTCATGGGTCTATAGATTAATTAGGTGGTTCTGTTGACCTAGATAAGCTTGATAGATGTCAGGTAAGCTTGCCCGAGTATACATGGTCATCTTTCAGTGTGGGTAGAGACTGGCTAAGGCTTTGAGCACATGTTTAGCAGTGCTGACTATTGGTTAGTGCTACAGGGGTGACTGAGCCACAAGGCTATTACCCTGTAGCTACTCCAGGTCATTTACAGGGAAGAGGCAACCTAAGAGAGTAGATGTGCAAGGGCCCTGGACATGGAGGCTGAAAACTGGAGCAGTATGATTTTTGCTACCTAATTACCAATAGAAAGTAAGGAGGCTAGTTCTCATTCAAGAGGAGCACCAATAGAGTCCACCTCTTGAAAGAAATTGCTATGAAATCACCTGTCAAAGGGGTAGGGAGAGAAATGACTATTGTGTTTTTGCAAACAATCTATCGCACCTGGCTTGAATTTCTTGACTCTCCAGTAAGTGCTCATGAAGCTCTCTTATGCAAAACATCTCTCTGTTGTGGAAACAGAAAGTTAGACTGAGCCAAATTATGCATCCACCAAGTCATAAAGTAACTGAATACAGACCTTTATGTATATACTCTAATGTGAGTACATTGTAAGTACAATTGAGGCAGACCCTGCAAATTTACATGCATAATACTTGAAGCCTTAGAGCTTCAATTGATTTTTTTACTTTGCCACTCACTAGCTCTTACTTATTGCCTCTAATTCTCATTTTTTTCTAGTCTAAAAGTGGTAATTATACTAGTATCTATCACATGGGCTACCATGGAGCATTATATAAAGTAATGTTAGTGTGATTTTTAAGCCCAGTGAACTGGCCAAGGTGTTCAACATATGTTGGCTATCATTATTATACCTGAGGATTATCCTTTATTCATTTTTTAAAAAACTTTATTTATTTATTTTTTGAGAGAGGGGAAGGGAGAGAGAGAAACGTCAATGTGCAGTTGCCTCTCATGCACCCCCTACTAGGGACCTGGCCCACAACCCAGGAATGTGGCATGACTGGGAATTGAACCAGCAACCCTTTGGTTCACAGGCTGATATTCAATCCACTGAGCTACACCAGCCAGGACATACTTCAGTAAAATATGAGTAGTGTTCTTATGGGCATTGATAAAGGTATATATTTTCACCTACTGTTATTTTATTTACCTTAATGGTTTATGCATTGAGCAAGACAAAATTCCAAATATTTCTAAAGTAAACATCATCAGCATGCAGGAGTGCATGTTTTTCATGGATTGAAACCAAATAGATAAGACCTGTGAGCTCTCTTTATTAATCTAGCCAGATTGTTAAGGTCCTGGACATAGCAAAATTGTCCCTTTTCAAGATTATGATGGTTTTTCCATCTAGCATTAACCTGTTTGTAAAGGAGAATGAGAATGTGTGAACTGCACAGGCCTTTTGTTGGATCCTTTTGTGCTTCTGGACTACTTATCTGCTGTATGTGATGTGACTTCTTGGCTCCACAAGTCAGAGCATGCACATTGAGGGGCTTGGACCCCATTTGTCCACAAGGCCAGTGACAGTAAAACAGAAGGAAAGGTGGGAAGGAAAGGGGATCATCAAGGATTTGTCCCATAATGAGAGCCGTAGTATTTTCCAGTTCTTCCCATATCATCTGTTATTCCAAGATATAAAAGCATTCTGAGAAAAATAAAATAAAGCTCTAAATTTCATCTCAATAGGTAAACTCAATTATTTAACAACAGAATCTGAGGCTCTATGATGTTAAGTGACTTGTCATTGAAACTATGTCAAATTTGTGGCAGAACCAAGTTACACAAATCCAGTTTCAATTTCAATCTGCATACATAAAAAAATAGGAAAAATCAGGGTTAAAGACATGTATCCATTTATTCCTCATCTTTACAATGCTTTGGTCAATGCTATGGATGACTGCCTCTATCTTACCATATGTATATATGAATGTATAGTTTTGTGTGATGTGTGGTGTGCATGTGTGTATATGTTTGACAGAAATAGAGAGACTTCCAACCATGTAACTGTGTAGTTTACTGAAAGCAAATGACTTGTGAGCCTGAAAATTTAGCTTAAAACTTAACAGACTTACCATTTTAGGTAATTACAACGAGCATTCTTATCTTCATGTTCTTTTTTGGATGAAGATTAGGTGGGGAGGTGAACTTAAAGTTTTGAAATTTACATACATTGCATCTTTTTTATCTTACAGGTTTGGTGTAACTATTTTAATTCCTTTTATTTTGAGGGAGTGTGAATGTACATGAAGGTTTTGTGTCAACTACAGAGGCCAATTGAAAGGTAAGTGGTAATACTGGTCTAGATTCTTGCAACTCAAAGTGTAGCCTGGGGATTCTAGTACCATCACCTGAGGTCGGTGATGCAGATCTTCAGGCCCCACCTCCGGTCTTCTAAATTATAATATCTGCATTTTAACAAGATCCTTCAGTAATGTATATGCATGAAAAAGGAGGTGCTGGTGTATACTGCCTGGGTGTGACTTACAGTGCTCTAAATGAACCCCTAAAATGTGTGCAGGGGCTTATTGGTATGTGCACATAGGCACACTTTCTGGCTAGAAGGCCTATTGCATTCATAAGATCTCAGAGAGGTCTGGGAAGCAGAACTATTTTAAGAACTAATATTCCACTGCTTTTTAGTTGCATGGAGATTTTCTTAGTACCAGAGAAATTTTTAATTTACTCAATATTTAATGGGGATTTTTGTGACATAAAAGCAACAGAAGGAGGAGAAGGAGGAGGGATGGAGAAGGAAAAAGAGGAGGTGAAGAGAGGAAAGGAATAAAGAGAATTGGAGGGGGAAACTTTACTGTTAAGCATATTTCAGCCAATGTAGATATGCCTGACAGCAAAGCCCTAACTCCCTGTACAGCTCTAATAAGTGTTCATAGGACCTTTACCTGTATCCTCTGAGTCAGGTGGGAGTTAACCTTAAACAGGTAGGATTGAACCTAAACATTTGGAGGTCTCAGGCAGCATGACCCATCTTATCAATGTCTCTAGACCTTTAAAATGCATGTCTTCTATTAATAAACATATTAAACCTTCAAAAGAAGGTTTAATATGTCTCTAGACAATGTCTCTAGACCTTTAAAATGCATGTCTCCTATTAATAAACATATTAAATCTTCAAAAGAAAATAAAGATATTTATATTATTTCTAAGATCCTTTTCAGTTTTAAGATTCTGTACATAACTTCTACTCTCACTAAGATGTAAGCCAAATCTCTAGTCTAGAAGCCAAAAGTTTATTCACTTCCTGCTGCTGGGATACAGAGAGAGACACAGACTGTTCCTTATAACTTGATTATGGAGTTGGAGTAGCTATATTTTAAATACAGCTTAGATAGCATACTATGTTGTTTGTACAATAAAAAGTTAAAAGCAGTATATATATAATGTATACGTATGTGTGTGTATATATATACATATATATATGTAATGCATTATTATTTATCTGTAAAAAAAGAAAGAAATTCTGCCATTTGCAACAACATGGATAGACCTCGAGGTCATTATGCTTAAGTGAAATAAGTCAGGCAGAGAAAGACAAAGACCATATGATCTCACTTATATGCAGAATCCAAAAATGAACTCATAAAACTCATCATTATAGATGAGTGGTTGCCAGAGGCAGGAGTGGGATGCAAAATGGGTAAAGGTGGCCAAAGGTACAAACTTCCAGTTATGAAATAAGTGAGTCCTGTGATGTAATATACAGCATGGTGACTACAGTTAACAATACTGTATTGTATGTTTGAAAGTTGCTAAGAGAGTAGATCTTAAAAGTTCTCATAAGAAAATAATTGTCACTGTGTATAGTGATGGGTGTTACTAGACTTATTGTGGTGGTTATTTCACAATATATATACATATCTATGCATATGTGTTTATCTACAGATATGTGTATATATGTGGTATTTCACAATATATACACATATCTGGGTGTCACCTTGTATATACAGAACTAATATAATGTTATAAGTCAGTTATATTTCAATAAAAAAGTTACAGACTTGAAGGAGAAGTTGTTAAAACTACATTAAAAAAAATTGGAAGGTTGTAGTTTTATCATCTAAGTGTAGTAGAAAAGAATAATAAAAACTTCTTCCAATGTTGTTAGGTTAGGGACAAGGAAACAAAGTCAGTAGAAAGAGATTACCAAAGAATATTCCAAAGAACACTAGTTCAAGTGCAAATCAATAAGTGTTTTGTTATAGTAATTGTAGATTTACTGCTACCTCTTGGTATTTAATGACTTAGGAATCAATGAATTTAATGAGTTAAAATCAAATTTAAAAGTATTTTGTGACTTTTAATGTACTGAGTTTTCTTTGTAATTTTATAGGTTTATTTCATGCATTTAAAAGGGTTTTTCTGAGGAGTTGTTCTGGTTATCTACTGCTGGGTAACAAATTATATGGAGATTTAGCAAGTTACAATAACCATTTATTTTCTCGGATTTTTGTGAATTAGAAATTTAAAAAGGGTCCAGGTAAGCAGCTATTATATGTAATCTCTCATGTGGTTTTAGTTCATTGTTATCAGGGGTTGTAGTCATCAGGCTTGACTGCAACTCCGGTCTATATCCAAGATAGCTGGGAGTTCAGATGGGGCTGTTGACCCATGAACCTCACCTTGTATTGATAACATGGGCTGCTTCTCACATCATGGTGACTGAGTGCTGAAAGCAAGCATGTGAAGAGGCAGTATTTAGGTAGAGAGTGTTCCAGAAGATCAAGGCAGAAGAAACAAGATTTCTTCTGAGTTTCTTCACATGTCATGCACATCTCCTCCACTCCTTTTTGTTGGTTACATATAAATAACCAATTCTGATGGAAGGCAGACTCTTTCCCTAGCTTTCTTGAAAGAAGTGTCAAAAATTGTGGCCATCTTTAATCTGCTGCAGATGGACTCCATAGGGTTCACTAGAAGGTCAAAGATGTTAATGGCATAAAAAACATGAAGAACATCTGTTCTAGAATATGTGTGAAGGTTAAGGGTGTATTCAATTGAAGATGAAGGCTCCTAAATATACTAACTTTAGAGGGTATCCAAGGTAGCTGGTGCCCAGCTACTGAGTTGTTATGTATAAATTTTCCAAGTTGCAATGCTCCACTATTCATTTAAAAGAAGAAAACAAAGAAAGAAAAACATCCTCTTTAACCTTGGTAGGTCAAAAATGACAGAACTGAGCTTTGCCCCCAAACCAAAAGAGCAAGCAAACAGTGTCAAAACAGTGAAAACATCTTGCTTATGGGGAGATAAGTCTTGTCTTTTACTGTTGAATATAATTAAAAGAGATGAGAAAGAAACTTGAAGAGGCCCTGTATCTCCCCTCAAACGTGTTGCAGTGATGGATCAAAGAGATAAGAACCGACACCTTCCATCTCTAGGACAGCCAGAGTAGAAATACAGTCAATAAGATGACATGTTCATTGATGGGCAAGGTGTCTTCTCCTATCAGAGGGGAAAAGATGAAATCTGACAGCACTGTGCACACTAATTCCTCATCTCTTTCCACCATTGGCTCAAGGTGAAAGAAGCCTTTGGGTAAGTAAGACTCACAGTTTGTATCTATGGAATGTTTGAGTGGGATTTTTATCTAGGTCTTTAAGCCAAGGGCTTTCACATATTCATTTATAGTCTCTAGCTAAAAGATAGCTAGGGAAGTTATTAGTACATGAAAGAAGTAGAACTCCTTTGGTTAAAAGATTGTGGGCCTAAGAATCTGATACATCTTAACTGTTTTATTTAGATGTCTCCTTAATGGATCACAGTCTACAGGGAGTTGGGAGAACACATGGTTTGGGATTTTACATGTGCTCTGAGGATATTGAGCATTTTAGTTCTCAATTATAATTGAGAGACCCTTAAAGGCAAAGATAATTCTGCTTCCATAATATCTATCAGTGGCTGGTAGATAGTAGGTCTCAAATAAATGATTGATAAATGAATAAATGATGGTTCAATGAAGAGATAGAGAACTCTAAAAAACCTCACTTAGACTCCTGAAGAATAAAATACAAGCAATTTAGCGGACTGTCCGATATTATTCCTTATATTATCTGGACTCCTGACTAGTGGTCCAGTCCAATCTTACATTAGTCATGCCCCCACCCCAAAGTAAAAAATGGTAAAGAAATGCATGTCTTAGCATCTTTGTTCATGCTGCTCCAGCTCCCAGGAGGAAGAAAAGGGTCATTCAGATTCAGTAGTTAGAGAAATTTCTCTGTGAGAAGGCAGTGCTTGAATAGAAATTTAAAAGGACAAGACAGCCAGCCACATGTAATTTGGAAGTGGGGGTGGGAAGTGGAGTTCAGATTGAGAGGAAAGTAAGTAGAAAGGCATTGAAAAAGGAGTGAGCTTGGATTATAACAAACAAACTAAAAATCACAGAAAGACAGATGGTGTGGCCAAAGGACAGTGGATGAAGAGGCAGAGCAAGACAAAGTTGGAGGGGAAAGAGTTAAGCAAGGGCCAGGTCACCTAGAACTTTGAAGGCTATGAGATTGTACTGTAAGAGGAATGAGAAGTCTGTATTAGCAAGAGTGGGCATTATCCAATTTTTGCATGAAGATAAGTGTGGAAGTAGGTGATCTAACTAGAAGGTGACTTTAGCAGTTCACATAGAACAGTGGTTCAGATTAGGGTATTATCACTGAAGCAGGAAAGAAGTGGAGAAAATTAGTGCATATTTTGGAATGGAGGCAACAATATTATATGATGGCATAGAGGAATAAAATTTAAATGATCAATTAATGAGATAAGTATTTACATTTATTGGTAAACAAAATTAAAACATAAAACAACACTGAAATGGCAGTTTTTTCTCCTATTAATTTGGCAAGTGTTTTTTTTTTTAATGGTAAAATCCTAAATTGCATGAGTTTTGAAAACCAATTTAATTGTCCAGCAATTGAGGATCAGTTAAATAAATTATAGGGCACACATATGTTTAAATGCTCCATGGCCATTAAAAATGATGTTGTGGAAGAATACTTAATGACATGGAAAATGTTCACAGAAAGTTTTATCTGTTCCACAACCAGCTGTCAGAGACTGTGCTTCTTGTTAAATACCAAATGGATTTGTAGTGAAGGGAAATCTTTAAAATTTGCTGCAAAGTCTCCCTTAGGGAGGGGAAATTTTTTTTTTCTTTTACAGAATTATGGCAAATCCTTGGAGTGAATGTGAGGCCCTGAAGACATGTACCTTCAAAATGAAAGGGTAACACAGGAGATGACTAAACTCGTCTGTAGTAGAAATTGAAATGTTCAAAAGACAAATACTGGGGCCAGTTGCCTTTGGTGGAGAGATTGAAAAGAAGTTGCTGTCTTATTTTTGGTCTGCAGGATAAATCAGAATCCCCAAATACAGGATGGCAGGGCCAACTATAAACTTAATCAAGATATCCTAAAGCTCATGGGAACTAAGCTCTTTCCTTCCTCATATTCCAACCTCCTTAGGAATTTGCAGGAAACCTGGCAGGAATTTTAAAATTCCATGGTATATGACAGGGTTACACGGTGTTTTAAAAATTTTTTTTCAAAAGGCAAAGACATCTCAACTTGTCTTTAAAAAAATAGTATCTTGGGTTATAAAATTGAAATATATTCTAAGACTTAGAATGCAACTAGCAACAAAAGGAAGGGTCTTTAAAGAACACATAACCCTATGTTATGGATAGTAAAGGAGAAACTAAGGTTACTATAAAGTTATAAAGCAAAAAGTTGTTATGCAGATATGTGTCCACAGGTTAACTTTAAGTGTGAACAGTATAAAAGTTGGCCCTAAGTTCAAATTAAAGTTGATTTGAAAGTGAAGTGCAGTGTCTTCCCCTCAGTGCTCAGGCTTGTCCTTATTAACATACAGTAGAAAACTTACTATTCACTCTCTATGTGTTGATGACTTCTGCAAACTCATAGAAAGAGCCCCGGACTTTGTTTTCAACTTGCTATTTTCATTGTCTGTTAATGCCTGGGGTTCCAGGCAGCCCTTAAACAGAAAGCCCGTGTGGCTCAGCGAATATTTCATTTTGGAGATACCATCATGTGCTGGTATCCTGCCATCACTGGGAGATTAATATCACTGCTGGCTGTCATTTCTAGTTAGCATGCTTGAGGAAGGCAGCCTGGGGTGAGGAAACACACTGGAAGCTGAATGTGTGGCTCAGTCACTTCTAAGTCTGGTGAACTTGGGCAAGGCCTTCAGAGTCACAGGTCTTAGTTTCTTCATCTGAAAATGGGACAATAAACTTGTTTAACTTGTGAGTGTTTGATAAGCAATTAAAGAGTAAGAGATTCTTTTGAACTTTAACTATTTATTCATATATATGAAAAAAGATGTTCTTAAGCCTAAAGGGTTCTGTCCTTTAAACCACCTGTGTTTGCCATGAAACTGCCTGTCACACACTCCTGTTGCTGGCCACTGCAATGCTAACTCCTTTTATTTTGCATCTCTAAATTTAATGTCGGTTTCTCAAGTGTTCCTCCACTGGGCTTATCATATTCTGCTTACTCGCTTAATCCTTCAAGTGGGAAGTTATTGTTTGCCTCTGATTTCCCAAGCCACATTATTGGAATGTCATCTTGAAATTAACATTTTCCAACATGTGTCGTAGTAATGTGTCATAACAATAGCTGTACTGAGCTTCACATGAATCATCACATTTAATCCTCAGCCATCTTAGAAGGCAGATGTCACAAGCTTTATCTCTTTAGTAAAACTGCAGTCCTATGAATATAAGGTATGTGTATGACTCATTTTTACATCTTTAATATGACCTATATGGGATTCACTAAATATTATTACTAGAATTATTTTATTACTATTGTTACTATTTATTATTCATAGCCAATCATTAGTATATAATTATATGATTAATTACTATTTATTAGGTTTCTATAGCATTAACATGTTGAGATTATGCTAAACATTTTTTTACACGTTATCTCAATTAGGAATGATTATCTCTTTTTTACACATGAGGAACTTGGAACTCAAAGAAAGACATCTACTTTTATAAAGCTGTTAGTGACAAGTCAAGATTTAGATCCAAATCTGTCTGACTTCAAACTCAGAGTTTTCAATTGCCATTCTTCACCAACTCCTCTGGGAGGATCTGGGTGGAATCTTGGATCATCATTATCTAATGATCATGGTCAAAATGTATACAGCAGGGAGTCTTATTAAGACATTCTACTCTTCACTATGCAGAGTGATGTCTGCTTCGTGATACCTCCAAATCACGTTTGCTCTTTGCACTCCACAAGGTGATTCTCAGGCCACCACCATCTGCCATATACCCTCTGAAGCTTTATTATTAGGGTAGAGATGCAAAAAGCAAATGTGTCACTTCTGTTACAGAGAAGTTCACAGTAGATCAAAATTCGTATTCATCTGCCAAGCCCCATCTCTGGTGCCATTTCAATACACTAAAAATAATGCAGCACATGAGTATCTTGATTGTTCCAGGAAAATGGTACCATTTCTGATCACTGGCTTTGAAGAGGATGGTCAGTGCAGAGGAGCACACCACAATGAAGGCTGAAGCTTCCTGGTTTGAACATTGATTCAGAATAAAGGTGTTGCCCAGCGTCAGCCTGACCCGCACGTTCTCATGGCCATTAAACATCCTCAGGGAGAAAAAAAGAATGTGCTGTGCCTTTCAAAGGAGCCCAGGAACCCTAGTGAGAAAAACAGCTCTTACTGCAGCAGAGACCAGGAAAATATTTGGCCAGGAGCACAGGGAAAAAGAGAACCAGGACAGATGTATTAAATTGTCTGGGAGAAATGATTTTCTGAGCCTCATATTAGCATATGTGGTATAAAATTAAGCTAATTTAGAACAGTGATTATTTTTTCATCAATAAGAACCTATTAAACATACTGATCAAAATTCTGCATTTTGCATAGATAAGAGTGATAACTTTTTGGTAGGACTCAACAAGAGATAGGAGAATCATAGGCTTTCTCACTCAATCATTAATTCATTGACTCACTGAATTATTCATTTATGTATTCCTTCATTGTACTGCTTATTTCTAAAGAGAATTGGGATAGCTTGCAATAAAAACCTACACTTAATAAAATCAGATTTCTAAAGGAAACAAATATAAGAGCCAGTAGATATAGCATGTAGCCCAGAAAATTTGTACAAGCCTTGCCAAGTTCTTCACCAAGAGCCAGGAAGAAAATGGAGCCGACATACTACAATCAACTGGGAAGTAATTTTCTAAAGATGCATGCCCCTCTGTCAAGAAAAGAACATTCCTTTGCTAAGAATTATAACAGTATCATTTGAGGAGAGAATAACTTAGAAAATCCAGAATAATTCCAGTATGTGTCCATGAAGAAGAGTTGGCTAAGGTAAGGGAACTGAAATGAAACATAATGCCTTAGAACTTCCTAGAGGAAACAGTAAAAAAGAGAAACCGTATGTGACATATAGTAATGGGAATTGAACTATTTAATAATTCTACTTTGAATTTTGAAAGAAATTGATCACCTAAGCATTTATCTAAACATTTATTATTATTTTTTTTTATTATTAAATTTTATTTAGTTACTTTTCAAGTACAATTTTTTTTTTAATCTATTTCTCCCATCCCACCCCACCCCCCCCCCCGCCCGGTCTCCCTCCTCCCTCCCATTTCCCCCCCCCCCCCCGTCCTCATCTCTGTGTCTTTCATACTTGTTCCTCAAAATCCCTCCCCCTTTTTCCCCTTAAGTTCCCTTCCCTCTCCCCTCTGGTCGCTGCCCACTTGTTCTCTATTTCAGCATCTTTGTTTTTATTCTGTTTGCTTGTTTGTTTTATTCTTTAGCTTCCTGTCAAAGGTGAGATCATATGGTATTTGTCCTTCAATGCCTGGCCTATTTCACTCAGCATAATTTATCTAAACATTTAAAGGACTTTCATAATTAGTAGCACAGAGTCCTACAGAGAAGATGCCTTTTTTAAAAAAATTGTTTTAAATTTTATTTTGTTTGTTATCTTACCTATAAAAACAGAAGAAAGTACAACTAGTATTTATATAACCATCATCCATATTTGATAATTAACATTTTTGTACAAAACCTGAACACCATTATTATATTCAATAGATTTTAAAAATCCTATTATTAAATATCATTACTATACTTAGATTCATTGTTCCCCAAAATGATAGTTGGTATATTCAAACACATCCAGAATCACATCAAGTATCATACCTGACTTTGAATTCATAATATTTGTTTTACTGAAATAGCAGGGCTTGGGGAAACAGAACTGATTCTCCTGGGTGGAAATCTCTTAACCTGATAAATTTGGCAGTAGTTATTAGACATCTTCCAAAGGAGTTGTGGAAGGGCTTATATGAAATATAATATCATCTCTGTCTTTTTTCCTAAAATACCTAAGTAGAGCAATTCTTGTCCATTTTGTAAGTGATGGAATTTTTACATATAATGAACAAATGTACAACTTAATGCATTTTGATAAAATTGTCTCCCCTTCTTACCACCAGCCCAAAAGTTCTCCATATTCCTTTGTAGTAATTCTCCACCCAATACACAAATTGATTTCTATCACCATAGAAAAGTTTGCCTATTCTTTAATTTTATGCCACATATGCATCATTCTTTTGTATATGACTTTTAATTCAACGTTTTTGAGATTTTCTCCTTTTTTGTCATGCATCAATAGTTTGATCTGTTTTACTATTGCATACTATTCCACTGTGTGAATATATCACTATTTATGATTCTTGTTTATAGGCATTTGGGCCATTCTGAGTCTTTTACTCTTCTTATAAGTAAATCTTGTATGAATACTGTTATATCATTTTGTAGATGTACATTTTCATATATCTCTGTTAGAATCCAAGACATGGAACCACTAAGTAAATATATGTTTAATTTTATAAGAAATTGTAAAATTATTTTCTCAAGTAGTTGAAATCATTGCACACTCACCCACAATGCATTAGAAGTCCAGTAATTCCACATTGTTATCTACATTTTCTTGTTCCAGTCATTTTGATTATATCCACTTAAGTGGGTATATAGCAGTATCTCTGTGGTGTGGTTGAACATTTTTTTTTTTGCTTACTGATATTTCTTTCTTTTTATTTAATTATTTTTCAAGTACAGTTTTCTGTCTTTTACTCCCATCCCGGCCTACCCCTCAGTACTCCCCACCTCCCTCCCATTTCCACCCCCCTTAGCTGTTGTCCATATGTCCTTTATACTAGTTCCTCTAAATCCCTCCTTTTTTTCTACCGAAATTCCCTCCCCTCTCCCCTCTGGTTGCTGTCCCCCTGTTCTCTATTTCAGTGTGGTTTTTTTTTTATTTTACTTGCTTGTTTGTTTTGTTGTTTAGCTTCCTGTTAAAGGTGAGATCATGTGGTTTGTCTTTCAACACCTGGCTTATTTCACTCAGCATAATGTTTTCCAGTTCCATCATGCTGTTGCAAATGGTAGGAGCTGTTTCTTTTTTTTTCTGCTGCATAGAATTCCATTGTATATATGTACCACAATTTTTTGATCCATTCATTTACTGATGGGCACCTAGGTTGCTTCCACCTCTTGGCTATTATAAATTGCGCTGCTATAAATATTGGGGTGCATAGGTGCTTTTGGATTGGTGTTTTAGGGTTCTTAGGATATAATCCCAGCAGTGGAATTGTGGGTCAAAAGGCAGATCCATTTTTAGTTTTCTGAGAAAATTCCATACTGCTTTCCATAATGGTTGTATCAGTCTGCAATGCCACCAACAGTGAACTAGGATCCCCTTTTCCCCACAACCTCTCCAACATTTGTTGTTGGTTGCTTTGTTTATGATAGCCATTCTGACTGGTGTAAAGTGGTATCTCATTGTGGTTTTAATTTGCATCTCTCTGATAGCTAGCCATATTGAGCATCTCTTCATGTGTCTCTGGATCCTCTGTATGTCTTCCTTGGAGAATTGTCTGTTCAAGTCCTTTTTCCATTTTTTAATTGGGTTGCTTGTCTTCTTAGAATGGAGTCAAGTGAGTTCTTTGTATATTTTGGAGATTAAACCTTTGTCTGAGGTATCATTGGCAAATGTTTTCCCATACAGTCGATTGTCTATTTCTCACTTATTTTTTTTAAAGGATGAAGTCCTGTGGTCATTGAATTTGGTTATTTATACTTCATTATATTATTGAGTTAAGGGAGCTCTTTATATATTCTAAGTTTATCTACTTTAAAGTAAGCATTTTCTCCCAGTCTGTGGCTCTCAGTTTTAAAAATGTTTTGAAACAAAAGGGTTTTTAATTTAATAAAATTTAATCTGTCTTTCTTAATGATTAATGCTTTTGATATGCATAACATATTCAATATTTTGCAGCTAAGAACATGAAGACACTCTCCTTTTATTCTAGAAGACTTGTAGTTTTCATTTTTTTTAAATTCATTTTTTTTATTTTTTTAATTGATTATGCTGTTACAGTTGTTCTATTCCCCCCTTCATTCCCCTCCATCCTACCCCCCCATCCCCACCATTACCCCCCTTTAGTTTATGACCATGTGTCTCAAGTCCTTTAGATTCTATATTTCCCATGCTATTCTTGCCCCCCCATCTATTTTCTACCTACTGTCTATGCTACTTATTTTCTGTACCTTCTCCCCCCTTCTCCTCCTCCCACTCCCCTGTTGCTAACCCTCCTTGAGATCTTCATTTCTATGTTACCACTCCTGATCTAGCTGTCCTTTTAGTTTGCTTTTGTTTTAGGTGTGGTTGTTAATTAACTGTGAGTTTGTTGTCCTTTCACTGTTCATGTTTCTTTAACTTCTTTTACTTAGATAAGTCCCTTTAACATTTCATATAATAAGGGCTTGGTGATGATGAACTCCTTGAATTTGATCTTATCTGAGAAGCACCTTATCTGTCCTTCCATTCTAAATGAAAGTTTTGCTGGATAGAGCAATCTTGGATGTAGGTCTTTGGATTTCATGACTTGGAATACCTCTTTCTAGCCCCTTCTTGCCTGTAAAGTCTCTTTTGAGAAATCCGCTGACAGTCTGATGGGGACTCCTTTGTAGGTGACTGTCCCCTTAGCTCTTGCTGCTTCTAGGATTCTCTCTTTCATTTTAATTTTGGCTAATGTAATTATGATGTGCCTTGGTGTGTTTCTTCTTGGGTCCAACTTCTTTGGGACTCTCTGAGCTTCCTGGATTTCCTGGAAGTCTATTTCCTTTGCCAGATTGGGGAAATTTTCCTTTATTATTTGTGCAAATAAGTTTTCCACTGATGGCTGTTCCTTTCCCCCTTCTGGTACCCCTATAATTCGGATGTTGGAGCGTTTAAAGATGTCCTGGAGGTTCCTAAGACTCTCCTCATTTCTTTGAATTCTTGCTTCTTCACTCTTTTCTGTTTGGCCATTATTTGCTTTCTTCTGGTCCACTCCATTGATTTGAGTCCCAGTTTCCTTTCCATCGCTATTGGTTTCCTGTGCAATTCCATTCATTTCAATTAGTTTCACCTTCATATGTTTCTCTAATTTGTGGCTATAATCAACCAGTTCTGTGAGTATCCTGATGACCAGTGTTTTAAACTGTGCATCTGAGAGTTTTGCTATTTCTTCATCGCTTAGATCTATGGGCTCTGGGGCTTTGAGATCTTATGACATTTTTGGTCTGTTCTGGCCCTTTAAGTGTGAGAAGGGGTGCCTTGGACTCCCAGGTCTCTGGGTTGTGACGCTGTATGTGGGGGCATTGTCAGAGCGGGGAAATGGTGGCGCCCTCTACTGCCGCTTGCCGCGGGGATGCCGGGCCCCGGTCCAACCGCCCACTCCCTCGCCTATCTGCTCATGCACAAATGGGCGACCACAGTCAACACGCAGCACCGCTTCCCCGCTGTCTCCTTCGCAGTCGCTCACCTGGTGGCTTGCTCGGTGGCTCACTAGGTCCAACCCTGCGCCTGGATTCACGCGTCTGGATTCTGCGCCTGAGTCCGTCTGACCGAGTCCTCCTGTGCAACCCCTCACCAGCTGCTGGTTTCGCCCCTTACCGGTCAGGCTGAAGAATTTGTTGTTAACGGACTTTCGAAAAGTTCAATTTTCCGTGTTCTGGCTGTGTTTTCTGTTGCTAATATTTAGTTGTCCCTAAACTTGGTTGTGTGAGAAGGCACGGTACATCCACCTATACCTCCATCTTGGTGGAAGTCCTCTCATTTTTATATTTATGTTTATGACATCTCAAAAATTTTGAGTGTGGTATGAAGTGGGAGTAAAGGCTCATTTCTTTCCAAATTGTTTCAATAACTTTTTTTTAAAGGAAACCATGTTTTCCTACTGAAATACCTAAGTAATTCTATTACATTATCTTTCCAGGAAGTGAATTTACCAAGTGTGTGAAGATTTTCATCTGGATTCTTTTCTCTATCAATTTATTTATCTTTTTTCTAATAAAATAACATCTTTATTACTACGAATGTATACTAAGTTATAAAATCAGTCACAAAAAATCCTCCAGCTCTGTTATTAAAGATCTGGTTGGCTATTTTAAAGATGTTTTTCATATTTTAAAATAATTTTATAATTTCTATAATGAACAGCTACTGAAAATGTGACTGATACCACATTGAACCTATAGATTGTCTTAAGGAGAATGGATGCCTTAAAACCATTAAACCTTTAAGTTAACAGTCATGATGTATCTCTTCATTTATTAGGTTGGTCATAATTTCTCTCTGCAATGTGTTTTAATTTTTAATGTAGAGACCTTCCACAGTTTTCAATACATTTGTTTTCTATATTTCAATCCCACTGTAATCAAAACAGCTTGGTACTGGTACTAGAACAGACACATAGATCAATGGGACATAACAGAGAGCCCAGAAATAAACCCATGTCTCCATGGTCAATTAATATTTGACAAAGGGGGAAGGAGCATAAAATGGAGTAAAAATAGCCTCTTTAACAAATGATGTTGGGAGAGCTGGACAGCTACATGCAAAAAAAAAAAAAAAAAAAAAGAAACTTGACCACCAACTTACTCCATACACAAAAATAAACTCAATATGGATAAAAGACTTAAATATAAGTCACAACACCATAAAAGTTCTAGAGGAGAACATAGGCAGGACAATATCAAATATTCCATGCAGTAATATTTTCACAGATATGTCCCTTAGAGCAAGGGACATAAAGAAAAGAATAAACAAATGAGACTTCATCAAAATAAAAAGCTTCTGGACAGATAAAGAAAACATCAGCAAAATGAAAGGGAATCAATCATATGGAAAAACATATTTCCTAATGATACCTCAGATAAGGTATTCAAAATATATAAAGGTACCAATCAA
This sequence comes from Artibeus jamaicensis, assembly GCF_021234435.1. Classification (NCBI taxonomy): domain Eukaryota; kingdom Metazoa; phylum Chordata; class Mammalia; order Chiroptera; family Phyllostomidae; genus Artibeus; species Artibeus jamaicensis. The sequence goes on from NW_026522030.1 coordinate 3,080,679, forward strand.
GGTACCTTAGGTACCTTTGATTGGGACTTCCGCCAAGATGGAGGCGTAGGTGGAAGCACTGTACCTTCTCACACAACCAAGTCTAAAAATAACAAAGTTTTAGCAACAAAAATGCAGCCAAACCACAGAAACTGAACTATACGGAAGTCTGACAACGACGAACCCTTCAGCCAAACCGATAAGAGGGGCAGAGCCAGCAGCAGAGCAAGGTCAGGCAGGAAAAATCCACCGGATTGACCTGGGTGCATGGCCCAGGTGCGTCAGCAGCCGTGGGTGAATCCCAGATGTGGAGTAGTGGGTGGACCCACCGAGGGCTGACTGCGGTCACACATTTGCTCGCAGACAAACCGGTGGAGCTAGCAATGAAACGGACTGTGCAGGCCCCAGCAACAGGAAGTGGCAGAGGGGACCACTATCGTCCCTCTCTGACCCCGCCCCCACATACAGCATCACCAACCAGCGACCTGGGTAGCCCTACCCTGGTGAACATCTAAGGTTCCACTCCTCATACTTAACAGGCATGAACAGACCAAAACATGGCTAAAGAACAACTCAGAGACCCAGAGCCCATAAATCTAAGCAGTGAAGAAATAGTCAAACTTTCAGATGCACAGTTCAAAACACTGGTGATCAGGATGCTCACAGAATTAGTTGATTTTAGTCACAAATTAGAGGAACATATGAAAGCTAAACTAATTGAAATGAAGGGAAATGCACAGGAAACCAATAGTAATGGAAAGGAAACTGAGACTCAAATCAAAGGAGTGGACCAGAAGGAGGACAAAAATGACCAAACAGAAAAGGATGAAGAAACAAGAATTCAAAAAAATGAGGAGAGGCTTAGGAACCTCCAGGACATCTTTAAACATTCCAACATAAAAATTATAGGGGTACCAGAAGGGGAAGAGGAATAGCCATGAGTGGAAAACTTATTTGAACAAATAATAAAAGAGAACTTCTCCAATCTGGCAAAGGAAATAGACTTCCAGGAAGTCCAGGAAGCTCAGAGAGTCCCAAGGAAGTTGGACCCAAGAAGGAACACACCAAGGCACATCATAATTACATTAGCCAAGATTAAAATGAAGGAGAGAATCCTAGAAGCAGCAAGACATAAGGGGACAGTTATCTACAAAGGAGTTCCCATCAGACTGTCAGTGGATTTCTCAAAAGAGACCTTACAGGCTAGAAGGGGCTGGAAAGAAGTATTCCAAGTTATGAAATCCAAAGACCCACATCCAAGATTGCTCTATCCAGCAAAGCTTTCATTTAGAATGGAAGGGCAGATAAAGTGCTTCTCGGAGAAGATCAAATTCAAGGAGTTCATCATCACCAAGCCCTTATCATAGGAAATGTTAAAAGGACTTACCTAAGAAAAAGAAGATAAAAAAGATGAACAGTGAAAGGACAGCAAACTCATAGTTATTAACAACCACACCTAAAAGAAAAGCAAACTAAGAGGACAGCTAGATCATGAGCAGAACCATAGAAATGAAGATTACATGGAGGGTTAGCAAAAGGGGAGTGGGAGAAAGAGAAGGGAGGAGAAGGTACAGAAATTAAGTAGCATAGACAGTAGGTAGAAAATAGATAGGGGGAGGGCAAGAATAGTAGGGGAAATATAGAATCTAAAGAACTTGAGACACGTGGTCATAAACTAAAGGGGGAGAATGGTAGGGGTAGGGGGTATGCAGGGTAGAGGGGAATGAAGGGGGGAATAGAACAACTGTAATGGCATAATCAATAAAATATATTTAATTTAAAAAAGGGTACCTTTGATTGGGACAAGGTACCAATCAAGGTATCCAAAATATATAAAGAACTCACATGATTTCACACCAGGAAGACAAACAATCTAATTAAAAAATGGGCAAAGGACTGGAACAGGTACTTCTTCAAGGAGGACATATAGAGGGCCCAGAGACATATGAAAAGATGGTCAGCATCACTAGCCAACAGGGAGATGCAAATTAAAACCACAATGAGATACAACTTTACACCAGTCAGAATGGACATCATAAACAAATCAACAAACAAGTGCTGCCAACGTTCGGGTTACACAAGGAAACCTTGTCCACAACCTTATTGGGGATAAAAGGTACACTGTTGGTGGGAATGCAGATGAGTGTAGCCATTGTGGAAAACAGTATAAAATTTCCTCAGAAAACTAAAAATGGAACTGCCATTTGATTCAGTAATTCAACTGATGAAATTATACCCTAAGAACCCTGAAATGCCAATTAAAGAGAACTTGTGCACCTCAATGTTCATAGCAGAGTTATTTACAATAGCCAAATGTTAGAAGAAACCTAAGTGCCCATTATTAAATGAGTGGATGAAAAAATTGTGGTACATTTGCACAATGGAATACTGCACAGCAGAAAGAAAGAAGGTGCTCCTACCCTTTGCAAGGCATGGATGGATCTGGAGAGCATTATGCTAAGTGAAATAAGCCAGGTGGTAAAAGACAAATACCATATGATCTCACCTATAAATGAAACCTAATCAACAAAACAAACAAGTGAGCAAAATAGAACAAGAGACATGGAAATGAAAGACAAACTGACAGTGACCAGAGGAATAGAGTTGGGAAATAATGGGGAATGAAGCAGAGGGTTAAGTCAAGGAACTTGTATCAAGGACCCATGGATGAAGACAATGGAGGGGATTAAATGTGAGAGGTCAGGGATGGATAGGACAGAGGAGAGTAATGTGGAAAAAATGGGGACAACTGTAATTGAACAATAATACAAAATACATTTATTCCCAATTATGTTATATTTTAATGTTAATTATAAGTCATATCTTAAAGTTTACTTCTCTAATTACTTGCTGCTAGGATTTTAAAATGTATTCATTTTTATGTTCCTGCAAAATTCTCTAACTCACGTATGAGTTCTGGTAGCTTATTCATAAATTCCTTGAGTTTTTTAAGTTAATATCATATCCTCAGTGAACAAAAATACTTTTGTTATTTAAACCCTTCAAGTAGTATTTAAAAGTATAAACATCTCTTTAAGGACTGCATTAGCTGTATCCCACAAATTTTGATATGTTGCAGTTTTGTCAATATTTTGCTAAAAATAATTTCTACTTGCCTTGTAATAAGTTGCCTACTTTGAAAATATTTGTAAATTTTCTAGATATCTTATTGTCCTTTATTTATGATTTAATCTTATTATGGTCAGGAAACACAGTCTGTATTGCTTCAATCCTCTAAAATTCACACTTTTGGTTTTTGATCATTTGATATTGAATCTGTCAAAGTAACTGTTCCAAGGGCCCTTGAGAAAAATGTGTATCCTGCAGTTATTGGATTAGTTTTTGTTTCAATGTTAATCATGCCAGATTTATTCAAAATGTTGTTAAATCATCCCTAGTTTTTACTGAAATATATCTAATTTTCCTATCAGTTACAGAAATAAAAGTATTTAAATCTTCAAATGTGAGTAAGTTTTAGAGTATTCCCCATATTCTTCAATTATGATTAAGTTTTAGTGTATTTTCCCATATTTCTGTCAAATTTTTTATTATGCAGTTTGAATCTGTTAATAACTGCATACAAATTTAGGATTTACAAGATAGGATTATTTAACATCTAACACTCTGAAGTGATCCACTTTATCTCCAGAAAGATTTTTGTCTTAAAGTTTATTTTGTTCTAATATAAAATAGTCACATCAGCTTCCATGTGCATATTTTTTAATCATTTTGATTAATTTATTTTCAACCTATCTATGTCTTCATATATTGAATATGTCTTGTTAACAGCATAGCACCATCTCCAGTCTACCAACCACTGCCTTTTGTTTGGAATGTTAGATTTTTTATTATATTTAATATAAAATTAAATTACAGTATTTAAATCTACTCTTTCTGTTAATATTCTATTTTACCTTGTTTTTCTATGTTTCTATAGACTCTATAATTTTTAAATTATTATTTTTTATTGTTGTTTGAGTATAGTTGCCCCCATTTTCTCCCCACTACTCTCCCCCTTCCTACCCCTCCCCAATTCCCACCCTCATACCTACCCCCTTTTGACTTTGTCTATGTGTCCTTTATACATGTTCCTTGATTATCCCTCCCCTTCTTTCCCATGCTATCCCTCCCCCTCCTCCCCTCTAGTTACTGTCAATTGGTTCTTTATTTCAATGTCTGGTTCTATTTTGCTCACTTGTTTTGTTGATTAGGTTCTTCTTATAGGAGATCACATGGTATTTGTCTTTCACCACCTGGCTTCTTTTACTTAACATAATGTTCTCCAGTTTCATCCATGCTATTGCAAAGGGTAGGAGCTCCTTCTTTCTTTCTGCTGCATAGTATTCCATTGTGTAAATGTACCATAGTTTTTTAGTCCACTGATTTACTGGTGGGCATCTAGGTTGTCCCAGCACTTGGCTATTGTAAATTGTGCTGCTAGACCCTGTAATTTTGAAATGTACTGTTCAATGATATCAAGTACACTCACATTGCTGTGCAACTATCATCACCATCCATTTCTGTCTATCATCTATCTATGTATCTATCTATTATCTATCTGTCTATCTGTCTATCTATCTATCTATCTATCTATCATCTATCATCTATCTATTGAGAGTTGGCCCTTGAACAATGGCAGAGGTTTGGGGCACAGATCCACTGTGCACTAAAAAATCTGTGTATAACTTAAGCCAACTCTCCAATGTGCACATCACCGACTGCAAATCAAACACACAGTTGACTCTTGAACAACATGCATTTGAACTGCTCATGTCCACTTATACACATATCTCTCTATAAAATAACTTTTATTGACTTATTTTTATGTTATAATACATTTTTCACTCTTAGCAGTTTAATTTGAACTAATTATATGTGACTTTACATATAATAACTTTATGGAAATATACTTTTATATATGAGTTATTTGTTGTCATTGTCATAAATTATCTTCACTCAACTCACTTTAAAAGAAATTAAAGAATACTTTTATATTGACTTATATATTTATTACTAGTGTTCTTCATTTTAGATCCAGTTTACCATATTGCATCATATCCCTTAAATTATCAATTTCAACACATCACATAATGTGCCTGCTATAAGAATGTTTTTTGTTCTTTACCTGAAAATGTTTATTTTGTGTTCATTTTGACACACAGTGTTTTGTGTTCATTTTTTTCTCAGACTTTTAAGATGTCATTCTATTAATATCATTTAGTCTCCTTTTTCTATGATGAAATACCAGCCTTCGTTGTTATTATTGTTCTCGCATAAAATGTCTCATTTCTTTCCTGGTTTTTAAGACTTTGTTTCTTTTCTTCCTCCCTCCCTCCTTCCCTCCTTCCCTCCCTCCCTCCCTCCCTCCCTCCCTCCCTCCCTCCCTCCCTCCCTCCCTCCCTCCCTCCCTCCCTCCCTCCCTCCTTTCTTTCTTTCTTTCTTTCTTTCTTTCTTTCTTTCTTTCTTTCTTTCTTTCTTTCTTTCTTTCTTTCTTTCTTTCTTTCTTTCTTTCTCTTTTTTGAGAGATAAATCCTATTCAGTTACTTCCTGCTTTTGACTGCTTTCTAGTGTCTCAAAATAGCTATTTTTCCCAGTTTTTATCACTATAATCACCTGAACATTTAGTCTTATACAAGGTACTGTGTCATTACCATAAAACAGAACCCAGTGTTGTTTATTTTTAATATTTACCCACTTATTTGCTATTTCTGGCAAGCTTTCTTCTTTTGTACCGACCTATGTCTTTCTCATATCATTTCCTTCTGCCTAAAATCTTTAACATTTATTTTAGAGCAGGTTGAAAAAAATATCCCCAGCTTTCTTTGTTTGAAAAAAGTATTTCACCTTTATTTTCAAAGTTGTCTGCACTGGTTATTGACTTCTTACTTGACATACATGTATTTTCTTTCAGCACCCCAAACCCATTGTTACATTGTGCTCTGGATTGCATATCTTCAGGCATGAAGTCTGTGAGCATTCTTGTGTTTCTTTCTCTTTATATGAGGCGTATTTTTCTCTGGTTGATTTGAAGAATTTTCTCTTTATCTTTGGCTTTCAGAAACTTAATGATGGTAGCTTTGGTGTGGTGTTTTTTGCATTTAGTCTACTTAAATTTTCTGAGCATCTGGGATATGTCAGTTTATAGGTTTCCTAACATGAAGGAAAGCTTTATCTGTTGTTACAAATATTTTTTTTTCTGTACTTTTCTTTCTCCTCATTTTAAGGTTTTTATGTCAGACTGCTTGTAGTTGCTAATGGGTGACTTTGGAACTATGCATTTTCACCAGTCTGTGCTTAAGTTTTGATGGTTTCCTTGACTTCAAGTTTTTTTTATCTTTTTTGTCTCCCACCCCCACTCTCTGCTATGATATTTAATTTTTTATTAATCTTATTAGGTAATTTTTTGTTTGAATAGTTATGACACTTTATTTTTAATCTCTAGAGTTATTTCATTATATTTTATATCTTCCATTTCCCTCAATGTTGTATCCATATTGTCTTATTTAATTGTTGTTCAAGTACAGTTTTCTTTCCTTTACTCCCATCCCATCCCAGCCCACCCACCCATCCCTCCCCACTTCCCTCCCATTTCCATCTCCCCTAGTTTTTGTGTCCTTTATATTTGTTCCTGTAAACCCTTCCCCTTTTCCCCTGAAATTCCCTTTCCTCTCCCCTCTGGTCACTGTCAGCCTGTTCTCTCTATTTCAGTGTCTTAGGTTATATTTTGCTTGTTTGTTTGTTTTGTTGTTTAGGTTCCTGTTAAAGATGAGATCATATGGTATTTGTCTTTCACCGATTGGCTTATTTTGCTTAGCATAATGTTTTGTAGTTTCATCCATGCTATTGCAAAGGGTAGGAGCTCCTTCTTTCTTTCTTCTGCATAGTATTTCTTTTTTTTTTTAATTTTTTTATTTATCTTTAGAAGGGAAGGGAAGGAGAGGAGAGAAACATCAATGTATGGTTGCTTCTGGTGCATCCCCTGCTGGGAACTGGCCCCTGCTGGGAGCTGGCCTGCAACCCAGGCATGTGCCCTGACAGGGAATTGAACCGCAATCTTTTGGTTCGCAGTCACATGCTCAATCCACTGAGCTACACCAGCCAGGGCCCTGCATAGTATTTCATTGTGTAAATGTACCGTGGTTTTTTGATCCATTCATTTACTGATAGGCACCTGGGTTGCTTCCAGCACTTGGCTATTGTAAATTGTGCTGCTATGAACATTGGGGTGTATAGGTACTTTTGAATTAGTGTTTCAGGGTTCTTAGGATATAATCCTAGCAGTGGAATTGCTGGGTCAAAAGGCAGTTTTATTTTTAGTTTTCTGAGCAATTCCATACTATTTACCATAGTGGTTGTACCAGTTTGCAATCCTACCAACAGTGCACTAGGGTTCTCTTTTTTCCGCAACCTCTCCAACACTTGCTGTTTGTTGCTTTGCTTATGATGGCCATTCTTACTAGTATGAAGTGGTATCTCATTGTGATTTTAATTTGCATCTCTCTGATAGCTAGCTATATTGAACATCTTTTCATGTGTCTCTGGATGCTCTGTGTGTTCTCCTTGGAGAAGTGTCTGCCCATATTATTTTAAAGTCATCAAGCACACTGAATGGATTTATAATTCCTGTTTCAAAATTCTGGTCTTGTAATTAAAATATTTCACTCACTTCTATTTACTGATACTCTTCTAGCTTTTGGGTCATATTATTTTGCCCCTTGACAACAATTTTTCAATGGATCCTGTATTTCATAGGTTTAATTTATTTTTTTTAAAAGTGTTGGACTTTGTTCTTCCAAGCAGTTAAGTTACTTGTGGAATAGATTGATCTTTTAGAGGGAAGTATCTTTTAAAAAATTTTTTGAGTTGGGGATGAAAGAAATTTCTACTTCTAGGCCTAGTTAAGCCCTACCATTAATGTGTATTCTTTATTCTGGCTCATCCAAACTTGAATGTCTCCCATCCTTTTGTTAGCTCTCAGAACATTTCACCTTACAGCACCCATTCATGCTTTGACTAGCCTTTTGGAGTTTCACCCCTTGCACACATACCTTACAGTTCAGTAAAAGGCTTAATATCCCTATGCAGATGTTTGCCCCCTTCCTTAAGGGAAAAAGTATGGTTCTACCCTCATATACTGAATACTTCTTTCTTTCTTTTTTACCTACTTTTCTTCCTTCCTTCCATCCTTCCTTCCTTCACTTTGTATTTCCTAAATCATCATATGCATTAGGATCTGCTTTTGTAATTTTTAATGTGTGTTCTTTTTCTATATTCTCATACTAAAATATTATTTTACTTATCATACATCTGAAATATTTTTAATATTTATGTGATGTAAATCTTTTCTAATTTTGCTTTTTAAGAATAAAGGAATTAGTATTTTATAATTAATCTCCCAGATCAATTAAAAATAAGTTTATTAAGGTCTTTTCCAATTTCCTTTGGAATCAATGGTAGAAATGCCTGTTCTTAAAATTTAAGACAGACTTCAAAGTTTTAAAATAGTTTCCATTCAAGAAAATAATATATATATATATATCTTCCTTAGCTACTAGTATTAGAGTTTCATCTTTTTTCTTGTTATATTAATTTATATATTTTTCAATGCTTATAATGATAAATACTATTCTTTCTTCAGTTATATTTTCTCTTTATTACCTTTACATATAAGAGTGATTGGTTTTATATATTAATCTTAATTTCTATGGTTTATTATTGATGAAGATTTGTTAATAAATTAATGAAGAGATCTAAATTAAATAATAAAAGAATCACCTAGGACCCTTTTAAGAAATTGAATTGTAATCTGCTTAAATAGAAACAGTGTATTTTGGCACCTCCCAGAACCGCAATTTCTGGTTGGCATGATTTTTTAAGTAGAATACATTCACATCATTAATCCTATTTAATCTCTGATTTCATTTCAGAGATAAGAAATCTGAGACTCAGAGAGGTGACAGAACTTACCCAGATCCAACAGTGACAGAAAGGCTAAACTTAGATTCTTATCATGGACTTCTAACTTCAGACTGGGTGCCCTTTCTAACACATGACAGTGTTTCTCATCAGATGTCTGTCTCTTTTGAAGATTTATCCCAGCATCAAACAAGTAGAAATTGTAATAATACATTTGAGTTCTCTTTGAGATTATGCCAATGAATTCTTTTTCAGAGGTGGGGCAAAGGCGGCCCTGAAAGTGCTGGCTGAATTGATGTTCAGCCTCTAGAGAGAGAAAAAGAAGGATCTGGGATTATATTGAGATGGAGTATGACAGACCCACATAAACGGGCAGAGATGAGATGCATCTCATGTGTCCAGGTGTATTGAAGGGCCTGTCACTCACACATTGGTTTATAAGGTAGAGGTAAGTTAATATGCAGAAATGTTTCTAATAACAACCTGTCAAGAGTGTAGAGGGACATATCAAGAGAGAAAAATGAGAAGAGAAAAGGAATACTAGAAAAGAACTGAGAAATTATCCAAGGGAACAGAACAATTCTCTATTATAATAAGAAGAGAGGTGAGTAGAATTACTTTCTTGCTAGCAATTCATTTTAGAGTTAGTAATTTTCTGTATTTAAGAAGTTGAACTATAAAATCACTTATAGGAGGGTTCATATCCCACTCTAAGTATGTTTCTTTTAAGATAAATAAAATAATATCTAATATAATTGAGAGGTTGTGATGATTAACCTGTTATATGTATTTAGAACACATAAAAATACCACATGATCTTTAAGAGAGTTAAGCAGTATATGGTCTCTATATAAACTATAATGATTAAAAATTTAATATTCTATAAATAAGATACAGTGTCTATAAAATTAAATAAAAAGATAGTATGATAACAAATGATAATGACTGAAAGGATATGGGGACTTGTATCAGTCACTCAACAGGTATTCTTTGGTTACCTACCCTAGGCTATTCGCTTTGAGGGTATTCTAGAAAAGAATCAATATTTGACCCAAGTAACTAATAATCTTAAAAGAATAACACTTGAAGTAAAGTTGAAAGAAGTGGAAGTTAAGCCTGGGTACAAGAAGTCTCAAAGGGAGCAATGTCAGGCTTTAAATAATTTAAGAAAGGACAGTGTTGTGTTCTGATATCCCACAGGCATAGAAACCTATGAATTTTAATTCATACACTTTTTTAAGTTAGAGCTGTCCAAAGATTAAAAAAACAATAATACTATTTTATGCTAGAATTTACTACATGCCAAGATCTCTGCTAGACAAGAGGTTGCGTTATCTCATTAGATTCTCAAAATAACCCTGTAAGATAGGTATCATTTTTCTCACTAAAATAGATAATGAAACTGAGATTCAGTGATGCTATGTAGCTTACTTAATGACTCAGAGCTAATTGTAACTGAGCCAGTATTCATACTTATCTTAGACCAGAGATGAAGCTCTTAATTTCCATTTTACTCATTCTCACTTGGGAAGATGAGCTATATGTCACTCAGGTTTTCAAGTATAGTTTTGAAAGACCTCCTGACCACCTGGGATGATGTGAATGACTGAAACTGAGTTAAAGAAAATAAATATTAAGGCACCATCCAAACTTAAAATCATAAAATACTATGCCTAAAATATATAAATTACTATCAGTTAATTGCTCTGTGATCTTAGGGAAGTAACCTTATCTTCCGTAGATGGACCAATTATCTATAAAATGAGAACAACATTGGAAACTGACTCTAGGAATGTCAACAAGTGGGACAATGACTATTAAGTATTCACGTGTATTTATACTATAAGTTTGTGCCAGAGGGAGCCCTGGTTCACTGTGAACATCATGTATTTCCACACTATGAATATTTAGTAAATTTAGTATATGTCACTTCTTTATTATTAGGAAATTTATAGCATAAGGGTAGGAAAGTATAAAATGAATCCATTAAAATGTATAAGAAAAGGTTGACAGAAAGCAATCCAAACCATGTTTCCATCTCCTTGAATAAGCCAGTCAGAGAAAGACAAATACCAGATGATCTCACTTACATGTGGAATCTAATTAACAAAGTAAACTGATGAACAAAATAGAAACAGAGACATGGAAAAAAGAAAAAGGACTCATAGGCAGGGGCAACAGTGTGTCAATTGCTGGAGCGAAGGGGGTGTTAGGGAAGTAAATGGTAATGGAAAAAACCCCAGCAAAGATTAAAAATTAAAACAGAAAAAAGAAAAGAAGGAAGAAAGGAGGAAAAGAGGGAGGGAAGGAAGGAAGGAAAGAAAGAAGAAAGGAAGGGAGACACAGAGGTGTGAATACATAGAACAGACTGACAGCTGTCAGGTGGGGACAGAGATAATGAAGGGGGAACTGAAGGAGAGAAGGAGAAGGGGTCAACTGAAGAACATAAATGCATACATAACCCAAGGACACAACAATGTGATGATATCCGGAGGGAAGGGGGGGGTTGAGGGCTGGATGGAGGTAGGCAAAGTGGGAGAAAAGGGGGTTATCTGTAACAGTGTTGATAAAAAAATTTAAAAAATAGTTTTTAATAGAAAAAATAATTAGGATTTAAGGTATATCATTAATGGAAAAACACCTTATCAGATTTATTAATCAATCCAGGATTTAAAACAGGACCCCAACACAAGGGAAAGGCTAATATAGTTGATATTATAAATTAATCAACTTTGTTAGTTGGGAAGTAGACACTAAACAACCATTTTGCTCACAAGTATATGATCATTTGATTTAAAAAAAAATATAGCACACTAAATTTCAATTTGGAAAATGTGGTCTTTTTGAAAGGTTGCCAATGAATAATTAAATGTCTATAGGGAAATAAATGAATCTTGCTACCTCATGTAATGTATAAAAATTAATTGAAATATATCATAGGTTTAAGTGTGAAAGGCATAAGCTTCTAGAATAAGATGTAAAATGTACATGTGTATATACGAGCATATATATATACATATATATTTTTAAATTAATATTAGGAAGACAAAAATGTCTTAAATAGGACTCAAAAAGCACTGATTATAAAATAAAAAAGGAAGAAAACAAGTCTTTTTCAAGATTAAAAAGTCTGCTTCTCAAACATCATTAAGAAAGTTAAAAAGACAAATCACAGACTAGAAGTAAATATTTGCAATACATATATCTGACAAAAGATTTATATCTAGGTTATATAACAAACTTCTACAAATAAAAAACTATAAATCCAATTAAAAAATAAACAGATGACTCAAACAAGCACTACACAAAAGAAGTTACATGAAAGGCAATAAACACAAGAAGGCACTTATGATTGCGAGCCTCAGGAAAACACAAATTAAACCATAATGAGATGCTTCTTTATAATCGAAAGATACCTCTTATCAAGTGTAATTATTACTTTGAAAAAGATGGGCAAGTCAGCATTCATCCTCTGAAGAGGGCAGGGAGAGGAGTGGGCCTCCCACCTTTCTTCTGTTCTTCCAACCATTTCTACTGTGTACTCTGTGTATACCCATGATAGGACTGTAGCATAGTGTTTGTTACACCATTCTTTGTAAAAGCCAACAACTCTAATGCCAGTTAAAACATGGAACAAAGAAAAAGAAAACATAAAAGCCCCATAAAGAACTGACTCCAGGGGCTTTCAAGATGGCGATGGAGTAGGACAGCAGATACCAGTTCCTATTACAAAAGGGAGAGAAACCTGTCTGATCGGAGGAGGAGAAACCAGCAAGCCAGCAGTTGCCAAGCATATATGAAAATAAGGGACCAGAAACCTCGAAGGTCACGGAGGAACCAGACGGTAGGGAGACAGCAGCGATACAGTAGTCTCAGGGACCCAAAGAGAAACAGTGGGGATCTCCGCCGGCGCATGGTTGGGGAACCAGCGCCCAGTGGCCAGAGCCCAACGGCGCCTGGGACAGTGTTCAGCGTCCAGATGGTTCCCTCCCTGGGATTTTTCGACTGGACCGGCCAAGTGGCCCAGGCAAAGAGGTGTGGAAGGGATTTCAGCCTGCGCACAATTTGGGGGACTAGTCGCCCGGACACGCAGTGTATCTGGGCAAGTGCCTGACGGCGCCTAGGCCAACGTTCAATGCCCTGAAAGCTCCCTTCCTAGGATTTTGGGGCCAGGACCTGCCAAGAGGCCCAACCAGAGGGGAGCAGAGGAGATTTCAGCCTGCGCACAGCTCTGGGTCCAGCGCCTGGCATGGTGCTGCTCCATCCCTAGGTTTTTTTGGCTGAGGTTGGTCAGGGGACCCAGACAAACACAGGAGCAGAAGGGATACACACCATGCAGCGTGCCATGACATGCGCACAGAGTTTCTAGGTCGGCGCCCAGTCCTCAGATCAGCTCCCAGCTTCCAGTTCACCCCCCTCAGACTATCTGGAAGCCCTGGGAACTGAGGGGTCCTGGGGAAAGAGCTGAGACCCTCAACCCCCTCCCTTTCTGGCCAAGCAAGGTGGGGTGCCAGGAGAGACTTGTTTGATGGGGTTTGCAGAGAGGGTGCTGAGGACAAAGGGCCCCAACCAAGGACTATGTGGTTGCCAGCCCAGGAGAACTGAGAGGTACAGCCTGGGGCTCTGAATCCAATAGACACAACAGTCTGGTCTGCTCCACACCCAGCTTGGCAGCGAACCCAAGATTGGGCAGAGGGCCTAGAGCTTCCTAACAGATCGGGGGCAGGTCTGTGCTCAACCCAAAGGGAACCAGGAAACTAGGCCAGTGCAGGTGCCCGCAAACACCACAAACCAGCCCATGGCAGTAACCCCTGGGAGGGGAGCGCTGTGAGGAAGTCCTAGTTCCCCACTGTAGGGAGCTGGGGAGAGGCGCCAAGTGTCTGGATCCTGAGAAGGGCTGGCTGAAAAAAGCACAACAATCGACCCTCAGCCAACTGCAACCAGAAAAACCGGTTCAGCTAGTTTGAAGCCAACAAGTGACATTTCCTTTTTTGTTGTTGTTTTGGGGGGATTCTTTTTGTTTGTGTGTCTTTTGTTTCTTGTTTTTTTTTTAAATTTTTTATTTTACTTTATTTTATTTTTATTCTTTCTTCTTTTTTTTTTACTTTTCTTCCTTTTTCATTCCTTTTCTTTATCTTTTTGCTTTCTTAAAGTAATCTGTTATTTCTTTTAAATTTTATTACTGTTTCATCTTTAGATACTTTTGTCCTCTTTTCTCAGATTTTCTGTTTTATTTCTTCTTCTTTTCTTTCTAAACTTATTGCTCTTTCTTCCATTCCCCTATCCTTTTTTTCCCTTTCTTCCTTTTATTTCTTTCCTTGTCATTTCTTTCTTTTACCCACAAGAGTCACAATCAACTTGAAAATATGAAAAGACCAGAGCTGGACCCATAGAAGAGGCCTCCCAGTAGTAGAGTCAGAGAGAAATTGCACTTTGCTGTAGGAGAGAAGCCAAAAGTTGCTGCATATTTGAGTAGGTGGAAGCAGAGAACGACAGGATAACCAAAAGAGACTGCACCACTGAAATTCACATTCCACCACAAAAGTTCACACCATAAACCCAGGGTGTCAAAACAGATTAATCTAAGAAGCTGAGGCTAAGAAGAAGAGTCTCACAAACAATGGGAAGACCAAGAAACAATCCCCAAATGAAAGGAAAGGAGGAACCCTCAGAAAGAATGTTAGATGAAATAGAGTCAAGTCAACTATCAGATACTGAATTCAAAGCACTGGTTATCAGGAAGTTCAAAGAGCTCACAATGAACTACCAGAAACTACAGGGGAGCTATAACGATCTCACCGAAAACTATATCAACATGAAGAAGGAAATGGAAATTATTAGCAGGGGCCAAGAGGAAATGAAGAATACAATTTCTGAATTAAAAAACACAGTAGAAAGCATTAAAAATAGGGTAGATGAAACAGAAGATCGGATTAGTGAATTGGAGGACAAAGTAGAAAGCATCTCACAGAAAGAACAGGAAAGGGAAAAAAGGCTCAGAAAGAATGAAGAGAGATTAAGAGAAATGCAAGATAATATGGAACATAATAATATCCGAATAATAGGAATACCAGAAGGAGAAGAAGAACAAGGGATAGAAAACATATTTGAAAGAGTAATGAGAGAAAAATTCCCTAATTTGATAAAAGAAAAAGTCACACAAATCCAGGAATCACAGAGTCCCATTCAAGAGGAACCCAAGGAGGCCCACTTCAAGACACATCATCATTAAAATGGCAAAACTCCAAGACAAAGAGAGAATCTTAAAGGCAGCAAGGGAGAAAAAAGAAATAACATACAAGGGAGCCCCAATAAGGTTAGCTACTGACTACTCAATGGAAACACTCCAAGCAAGAAGAGAATGGCAAGAAATATTCCAAGTAATGAGAACCAGAGGCCTACAACCAAGGCTACTTTACCCAGCAAGGCTCTCAATCAAGATAGAAGGCCAAATAAAGAGCTTCCAAGACAAAAGAAGTCTAAAAGAATATGCCTCCACCAAACCAGCTCTACAAGAAATACTAAAAGGACTGCTTTAAGGAAAGGAAGGAAAAGAGACAGACAGAGAGGAACACAGGTACAAAAATGGCAAAGAATAAGTACCTATCAATAATAACCTTAAACGTAAGTGGATTAAATGCTCCAATCAAAAGACACAGAATAGCTGCATGGATAAGAAAGCATGACCCACACATATGCTGCCTACAAGAGACCCACCTCAGGACAAAAGACCATCACAGACTAAAAGTGAAAGGCTGGAAACAAATTTTCCAAGCAAATGGACAAGACAAAAAAGCTGGGGTAGCAATTCTAATATCAGACCAAATAGACTTCAAAAAAAGAGCCATAAAAAGAGACCCAGAAGGTCACTTCATAACACTCAAGGGAAGAATCCACCAAGAAGACATTAACATCATAAATATATATGCACCCAACATAGGAGCACCAAAATATATAAACAAAATCTTAGAGGAATTCAAGAAAGATATAGACAGCAACACAATTATAGTGGGGAATTTTAACACCCCACTATCAAAAATGGACAGATCTTCCAAACAAAATATCAGCAAAGACATTGCGGCATTAAACAACACCCTTGATGAAATGGACCTAACTGATATATGCAGAGCTCTTCACCCCAAAGAAGCTAAATACACATTCTTTTCAAATGCACATGGAACATTCTCAAAGATAGACCACATAATAGGACACAAAAAAAGCCTCAACAAATTCAAGAATATTGAAATCATACCAAGCATTTTCTCTGACCACAAGAAACTGAAACTGGAAACCAACTTCAAAGGAAAAAATCCAAAACACCCAAAATCATGGAGACTGAATGGTATGCTATTAAACAACAAATGGGTCAAGAATGAAATTAGGGAAGAAATCAAAAAGTTTCTGGAAACAAATGAAAATGAACTCACAACAACCCAAAACTTATGGGACACAGCAAAAGCAGTCCTGAGAGGGAAGTTTATAGCAATACAGGCCTACCTAAAGAAGATAGAAACATTTCAAACAACCTTACTCTATGTCTGCAAGAACTCAAGGAACAACAACAAAAACAGCCCAAAGCAAGTAGAAGGAAGGAAGTAACCAAGATTAGAGCAGAACTAAATGACATAGAGACTAAAAGCACAATTCTCAGGATCAATGAATTCAGGAGTTGGTTCTTTGAAAAGATAAACAAAATAGACAAGCCTTTAAGTAGGCTCATCAAGAAAAGAAGGAAACGGACACACATAAACCCAATCAGAAATGAAACAGGAGCGATTACAACTCATACCACAGAAATAGAAGGGATTGTAAGAAATTACTATGAAGAACTGTATGCCAAGAAATTTGAGAACCTAGGGGAAATGGACACATTTCTAGAAAAATATAATCTCCCAAAACTCAATGAAAAAGAAGTAGAAAACCTGAATAGACCAATAACAGCAAAAGAAATTGAAACAGTAATCAAAAAACTCCCATCACACAAAAGCCCCGGACCAGATGGTTTCACAGGAGAATTCTACAAAGCATTTAAGGAAGAGCTAACCCCTATTCTTCACAGACTATTCCAAAAAATCCAAAAGGATGGAAAACTCCCAAACTCCTTTTATGAAGCCAGCATCATCCTAATCCCAAAACCAGATAGAGATACAACAAAGAAAGAAAACTTCAGGCCAATATCACTGATGAACATAGATGCTAAAATCCTCAACAAAATATTGGCAAATCGCATCCAACAATATATCCAAAAGATTATACACCACGAGCAAGTGGGATTCATCCCAGGGATGCAAGGATGGTTCAACATTCGCAAATAAGTAAATGTAATTCATCACATAAACAAAAGCAAAGAGACAAACCATATGGTCATATCAATAGACACGGAAAAAACTTTTGATAAGGTACAACACCCATTTATGATAAAAACACTCAGCGAAGTGGGAATAGAGGGAGCATTCCTCAATATAATAAAGGCCATATATGAGAGACCTACAGCCAATATCATACTCAATGGGCAAAAACTAAAAGTTTTTCCACTAAGATCAGGAACAAGACAAGGATGTCCACTTTCACCACTTCTATTCAATATAGTTTTGGAAGTTTTGGCCATAGTGATCAGGCAAGAAAAGGAAATAAAAAGCATCCAAATAGGAAAGGAGGAAACAAAATTGTCACTGTTTGCAGATGACATGATAGTATACATGGAAAATCCTAGACTCTACCCAAAAACTGCTCAAACTAATTAATGAATTTGGCAAAACAGCAGGATACAAAGTCAATATCCAGAAATCAAAAGAATTTTTGTATACTAACAATGAATCAGCAGAAGCAGAAATCAAGGAAAAAATCCCATTCGATATAGCAAAAAGAAAAATAAAATATCTGGGAATAAAGCTAACCAAGGAGGTAAAAGACCTGTATGCAGAAAACTACACAGCACTGAAGAAAGAAATCAGAGAAGACACAAACAAATGGAAAGATATACCTTGTTCATGAATTGGAAGAATTAACATCATCAAAATGTCCATACTACCCAAAGCAATTTACAGATTCAATGCAATACCGATTAAAGTACCAATGGCATATTTCACAGACATAGAACAAACACTTCAAAAATTTATATGGAACCATAAACAACCCTGAATAGCAGCTGCACTTTTGAGAAAGAAGAACAAAGTAGGAGGGATCACAATACCTGATATCAAACTGAATTACAAAGCCACTGTAATCAAAACAGCCTGGTACTGGCATAAAAACAGACACATAGACCAATGGAACAGAACAGAGACTCCAGAAATCAACCCAACTCTCTACAGTCAATTAATCTTCAACAAAGGGGGCAATAACATAAAATGGAATAAAGATAGCCTCTTCAACAAATGGTGTTGGGAGAACTGGACAGCTATGTGCAAAAAAAATGAAACTTGAGCACCAACTTACACTATACACCAAAATAAATTCAAGGTGGATAAAAGACTTAAATATAAGCCGTGATACCATTAAAGTCCTAGAGGAGAACATCGGTAAGAAAATCTCAGATATTCCACGCAGCAACATTTTTACTGATATGTCCCCTAGAGCAAGGAATATAAAGGAAAGAATAAACAAATGGGATCTCATCTAAATAAAAAAGCTTCTGCATGGCTAAAGAAAACAGTATTAAATTAAAAAGACAACCAACTGTATGGAAAACATATTTGCCAATGATACCTCAGACAAAGGTTTAATCTCCAAAATATACAAAGAACTTACAAGACTCCACTCTAAGAAGACATCTAACCCAATTTAAAAAATGGGAAAAGGACTTGAACAGACAATTCTCCAAGGAGGACATACAGAATAACCAGAGACACATGAAGAGTTGCTCAATATCGCTAGCTATCAGAGAGATGCAAATTAAAACCACAATGAGATACCACTTTACACCGGTCAAGATGGCTATCATAAACAAAGCAATGAACAACAAATGTTGGAGAGGGTGTGGGGAAAAGGGGACCTTAATTCACTGTTGGTGGGATTGCAGACTAGTACAACCATTATGGAAAACAGTATGGAATTTTCTCAGAAAAATAAAAATTGACCTGCCTTTAGACCCAGCAATTCCACTAGTAGGATTATATCCCAAGAATCCTAAAACATCAATATCAAAGAACCTATGCACCACAATGTTCATAGCAGCACAATTTACAATAGCCAAGAGTTGGAAGCAACCTAGGTGCCTGTCAGTAAATGAATGGATCAAAAAATTGTGGTACATATACACAATGAAATTCTATGCAGCAGAGAGAAAGAAGGAGCTACTACCCTTTGCAACAACATGGATGGAACTGGAAAGCATTATGCTGAGTGAAATAGGCCAGGGGTTGAAAGACAAATACCATATGATTTCACCTTTAACAGAAAGCTAAACAACAAAACAAACAAGCAAACAGAATAAAAACAAAGACACTGAAATAGAGAACCAGTGGGCAGTGACCAGAGGGGAGAGGGAAGGGAATTTAAGGGGAAAAAAGAGGAGAGATTTTGAGGAACAAGTATGAAAGACACAGGGATGAGGACTGGGGCGGGGGAGGAAATGGGAGGGAGGTGGGGAGCACAGGGCAGGGGATGGGAGAAATAGACAAAAAACTGTACTTGAAAAATAACTAAATAAATTTTTTTTTAAAAAGATGGGCAGTATGAAGTGTGAGCTAGGATGATGAGGAAGAACTGGAATCCTCTTATATTGGAAAAGTAAAATGGTAAAACCACTTTGGAAAACTAAATAGTAGTTTTTAAAGTCAAACAGGAATGCCTACCTTATTCTTAAGGACCCCCATTCTTTGGTGTTACACCCTCTAAAAATGGGTGCAGGTGTCCACACGTTGTGCAAAAATGTTTGTAGATTTAGTTTCAATAGACAAGCTCTAAACAACCAAAATACCCTTGACAGCAGAATAGATAAATGAATTGTGGTATGCTGAAATAAAGAAATATTATACAATAATAAAACAAACTATTGATAGTAGAGATAAAACACAAAAATATGTTTAATGAAAGCAGACAAAGAAATATAGCACATAATATAGATTTTATGTGCTTAGAAAACCAAATCAAATTGAACACAGAACTCATTTATAAAGCTAGAAGTCAAAATAGGGGCTACCTCCTACGGTAGGCAAAATAATGACCCCTCTGCCAATGATACTCACATACTCATCTCAGAACCTATGAATTTGTCAGGTAACATGGCAAAGGGGAATTAGAGTTGCAGGTGGAATTAGGCTGCTAATCATCTGACCTTAAAAATAGGGAAATTACCATTGATTGTTGAGGTGGGTCCAATGTAACTACAAGAGTTTTTATAAATGGAAGAGAGAGGCAGAAGAGAGTCAGAAAAGGAGATGTGATAGTGGATACAGTGTCAGTGAGATGTGATGTCACTGGCTTTTGGATGGGAGAAGGCCATAACCCAAGGAACATGGTGGCCTCAAAAACCTGGGAAAAGCAAGGAAACAGAGTCTCCACTAAGTCCTCCACAAAGGAATGACACATCCTGACACAGCCTGCCAATGCCCTGATCTTAGTCTGGTGAGACCAGTGTGAAACTTCTGACAATAAAGTAATAAATTTGTATTTCCCAGTCACTAATTTTGATTTCATTTGTAGTGGCAGCAACAAGACACCACATAGACTAGATGGGGTCACAAGGGAACCTTGCTGGACCTTGCAAATGCTCTTCTGATCACTTATCTATAGATGGGCATTTAGGCTCCTTCTAATCTCAGCTGTTGTGAAAAGTGCTGCTGTAAACAGAGGGGTGCATATATATTTTTCAAATTGGTGTTCTGGGATCCTTGGGGTATATTCGAAGAAGTTGAATTACTGGGTCAGAAGGCAGTTCTATTTTTAATTTTTTAATGGTACTGCATATTGTTTTCCACAGTGGCTGCAACCAGTCTGCATTCCCACCAGTAGTACAACAGTGAAGAGGCACTAGGGTTCTCTGTTCCCCATAACCTCAAAAGTGCTTGTTGTTTGTTGATTTATTGGTGGTAGCCATTCTGATAGATGTAAGGTGATATCTCATTGAGGTTTTAATTTGCATTTTTCTAATGATTAATGATGCTGAGCATTTTTTCATATGTCTATGGGCATCCTACATGCCCTCTTTGGAGAAGTGTTTACAAAATGTATGGGGATGAAGGAAGAGAATGGAGTACAGAGCTTTGGAAAAGAAAGGATAGGTCTTTTCTTGCCATAAAAAACATTAATTCTCAGGGTCTCTGTAGGACTGGTTCTCAAACAGGGCTATTTTGCCCACCAGGCTACATTTAGTAATATCTGGTGATATTTTGCATTGTCCCAACTGGAAGAGGCTGTTTTTGTCACCTAGTTGATTGAGGCCAAATAAGCTGATAAACATCTTACAATGCAGAGAACAGCTCTGCTCAGGAAAGAATTCTCTAGCCCCAAATAGTCACAAGGTTGAAAAATTGTTGCTCTAATTTTTTTCTAGGTATAAACATCATGAATGAGGAAGATTCTGGCTTTTTTTGTGAGTCTAATTTTTATTATTTACCTTTTGGACTGAGGTTGCTGAAATGTATAAGATAAGAGGGTTTGGTAGTTGCAGACCAGAGAAACTTTGGGGAATAGCTGTTAGCGGAAAATGAACCCCAGAGTCAATAAGAGGTAAGGAGATGAAGTGACAAGCATTGGGCACATGGCCCAGTCAGCTCTGCCTTGTCATCTGGGTCGACCTAATTGTGTAAATTTCAGATTAATTAACCATGTGAAGTATACAATCACTGCTGAAGAATCAGCACACCTGACCAGAATTAGTGTTGACTTCAAGTACTCATGTACTCTATAGTGTAGTTGTGAAGAGTTGGTAGATGGGTAATCACTTATATGGGAGCATGATGACTTGGATTCTAGTCCTAATATACCCAAGAATACTGTTTGTTGATAGGTCCATTTATAGCTGAACCTTCATTTTCTTTTAAAAAAAAAAAAACAAGTGGTGAATTGGATGATTGGGTGGGTACTGCAGAGAGCTATCAAGATCCCTCCACCTTCAGGAATGAAGCACTTAATCTCTCAGCATTTTGAAGAAAAGAAAACAGCTCTCAGCCACCTTTAGAAATTGCTTTGGCTGAAGAAAGTGTCCTTCCTAAAGGCTATACTCCCTTCCTGGAATGGCTTATATCCAATGTCTGATTAACTCATGAAAGCATAAAGGCCTGACTCTCTCGAATTAGCTCAGGACAGATCTGAGGATCACACTATGTTCATCATATCCCATAAGGTTGACTAAGGTATTCCATTAAGACTGACCCACAGGTTGACTTTTCTCTTTGCCCCATCCCAATAATCCTTTTTTCCCTTTCCTTCTTTTCCAGAGTTGCTGAAACCCAGAACACTTTCTAATCAACATTGTCCACACTAATTTCCATCTCAGAGTCTGCTTTCTGGAAAACTCAGGTCAGAAGAGGTGACCTCCAGATTCTCCTCCATCTATCACATTTCATAATTATATACCAATATGTGTTAATGTAAAATCTACAATACCAGGTACATGTTTCAGTGTATGTTTGCATAAATAATCATGAGAGATAATCTTCCTTGTCCCTAATGTCTTTTGCCAATAAAACAGTCATAATTTTAATACAAATAAATGTTTCTTGTACTCCTCTTTGGTGAAAGACCATCCATACTATGTAAAATTACTAAGCATCCATATTTCATCACCAGAATATTAATAGTATTTTTCTTAGTTAAGTACTTTGATGTCATTTACTTTGATGCAATAGATCATTTAATTCTCCGTATTTTACAGATGAAAAAACTGAGGTTCAAATACCTGAGTAGCTATTGATTTTATTTTTTAACTGATATTTTAGAGAGAGAGAGGAAGGGAGGGAAAGAGGAAGGAAGGGATGGGGGAGAGAGAGAGAGATTTGTGGTTCTACTCACTTATGTATTCACTGCATGTGATACTTACATGTGCCTTAGTTGGGGATTGAACCCACAGCCTTGCCATGTAGGAATGATGCTCTAACCAACTGGGCTACTCAGCCAGAGTGAATAGCTACTGATTTCGCACAGCAAATGATTTAAAGGTCTGGGACTAGAAGTCAGTTGTTCTGATTTTAAGTCCACAGTTCCTTCACCACATGGTTCACAAATATGTTCAAAACTATTTAAGTAAATACTTAGATGACAAAATCATTATCATTTTCAGCTTGACTCGAAGAACAACCATATCCTTTTTACATAAGATTTTATCCCTCTGAAGATGCCAGAAAATTTAGGTTCAACCCAGAAAATACACACAGGCCCTTTTTTGAAACTCTACTGTACATACTTGTGGGAGCATCGTATGGAGCATCGCATCACACTAATGCCACACCTGGCTCAGTGGGAAGCTGTGTGGTTGTTGCTTAGTGATGTTTGCTATGAGCACAGGAATCAGCCCTGGAGGCTTCAATGCCATGGGTCTGTAATCCTGAACCTAGTGAAACCCTTTTGTTCTATGAACAGGGGTCCTTAGCCTCAGTAAGAAAAGACATTACAGGAAGAGTGTTTTGTGTATATATATTAATATACACAGTGGTGGGGTCCAGACTAGAATCTAATCACCTGACCCTGAAAACAATGCCTCTCCTTACTACCTGTGCTGTGCAATACAATAGCCACCTGCCACATGTAGCTGTTCAAATTTACCTTAGAATTAAATAAAAATATAAAAGTCAGCTATACAGTCTATATGCAGTATAGAACAGCATGGAGAAGATTCCTATTATCAGCATAAGTTCTATTGGGCAGCATTACCTCTGTAACTATTCTGATGCTCATATATTCCCAATAATTTAGTGAATACTCAACAAAAATTAATTTAGGGTGATAATTGTTGTTAAGAGAAATCTAAAAGTTATTTAGCTTATGCACAGGCTACATCAAAATTATGTATGTCCTGTAACAATTTATGTCCAAGGTTCACATTTTACCTTTTGAAAGCACATAAGGGTGAAAGCTAAATTTCAACTTTCTGTATACGACATGCTTTGCGCCTTTCTGTGTTAGACTCACAGTGATAGAGTCTGAGGTTAAACTTACATGGGAACTTCTCCAGAGTGCCAGGACAGTGCCAGCCTGTGTGTTATGTTGGGTAGAAGGACAACATATATTTATTGAATTAATTTTTACTTACTGATTTCAATACTGATTGTACTCATCAGTACAGGAAACATTTCTATACAGATATAAGAACATACACATAGGAATTTCTGAGTAAGTTCAAACCTACCATGTTAAAACATTTTTCATTGTTAAAGCCACCATTTAATGAGTGAACACTGATAGTTTCAATTACATGATTAATCCTCTCAGTGATCCTGAGAGGTAGTATTGTTTTTCTTCCACATATGAGAAAATCGAAATTTAAAAGACACATTTACCAAGACACATAAGTGGTAAACATCATGGAATATGATTACAGGCTTGTGTATCTGTCTTCAAAGCTCATGGTATGTGACATTAGCCCATACTCATGATATCTTGTTTGATAGGATACCCAATAGACCAACTAGTTTAACGACTTCTTGGTCTTTAAATAATATTGGAGAAAACTATCTTTGAGAATCACTGCTGGTAATTTGAGCTATGTGATTTACATGCACTATTGAAACTATAAGGGGCTCATCTTCTGGTGTACCCATTACATTTGTCCATATTGTCACCAAATACCATGTAATAGACTAATTGCACGATTGAGGGACACTCAGATTAACACAGAAATAAAACTGGACTGAGTGTCCCAGGATATCACTCAAACCCTGGTTCTTTCCCTACTAGCTGTACATTGTTAGGTATATCATTTGCTTTCCTTGGACATCAATTGCCCTCATACAAGCAAGACTATATCTTAAGCTGCCTTGAGGTTGAAGAGCCTCTATCAAAGCACAAAACAGACTGTATGGCACCTTGTTGGTGCTCAGCATATTGTAATTTCATTTGCTGATCTTGAGACAGACAACTTTCTGTTCTTGTC
Source organism: Artibeus jamaicensis (assembly GCF_021234435.1). Classification (NCBI taxonomy): domain Eukaryota; kingdom Metazoa; phylum Chordata; class Mammalia; order Chiroptera; family Phyllostomidae; genus Artibeus; species Artibeus jamaicensis. The sequence goes on from NW_026522030.1 coordinate 3,105,607, forward strand.
CTAACTTTGGAACTTGTAGGACTCTAAATACCACTAAACTGTGGTTTCCTCCTGTGCATCCTAGTGATAATTTCTACTTTACATTGGAGAGTTTTCTGAGCATTAAATTACATGATGTATCAATACATGAAACCTGTAAATAATATATAGAATTAAGGGTTGGCAGTAACAACTAACTTTATAAAAGCTTAATATTTCCAGGCCTATGTTAATCATCTTATGAGTATCCTCTTGTTAAATCATCCAAAAGATCCTCTCAAATAGGCACTGTTATCTCCAGTGAAACAACTGATTTATAGTGTTAGAGAGCAGCAAAGACAAGATTCAAAACCAGGGTGAGCTCATAGCCAGCACTCTTACACATTATACTGCACAGCCTCCATTGCATGGGGTGGTACGCATAGAGATAAGTAGAACAAAAGAGCCTCAGTCTGCTAACATTTTTAGGTACTTTGCAGAGACAATAGGTCAGGCTAATCCAAGTCATGCTCCCACTTCTATTCCAATCCCATCCCCCTTTCATAATACAAAAGCTTGAGCTTGATTTCCTCATCCATCATTTCCTTTTTAATAACACCCTCCCATTCGTCTGCCCTTCCTTCTTCACACCTCCTGGCATGTTGACAGTGGCTGGAGTTTCCCATTAAAGCAGTCATTCTTGTAGAAAAGAGAGCTGACATGATTAATATCAGTCAGTGACTAAAGGCAATGTTGTGCATCTCTCCACTCAGGTAATGGGGAGAATGGCACACTCCAAACACATCTAGAATACCTCCCAAAATTTGCTGTAAAACTGAGAGGTCAAATTTTACCATTCTAGGGATTCTTTCACATATATTAACGTTCAGGAAATCTAGAATGAGGGAATATCAAAGTTCACCGTGGCTGTTTTAATATGAAGGGAAAAGAGACATAGAGAGAGGGAGGGGAACTTGCCTAAGGTCTCTCAGATATTTCAGTACAACAGGCAGGATAAGATCCCATTTCTCATGACTTTAGCCACTGACTCCAAGAGTTTCATTAGAAATCCTCTCTATCTGCCTCCATGGGGAACAGTAATGAAGCTGAATTAACTTCCATAACTGAGTTCTCCATTTTCCCCTGGAGTGAAGCTCCTTAGGTATCTAGCTGGTAGAATTTTTTAAAAGCATCTCTTTTTAAAAAGACCTGCTTCTTTCCTTGCACAACATCTTTCTGCTGGTCCCCTGTGAACAGACCATTCCCACTGGCTCAAGTCTCTCTCTGCCTCACCGCTCCACTGCATTCTTTAACTCGATCCTTTCAAAGGTACAAGGTAGCATTACGTTATGCCCTGACTATAGAATGGAAAGTGATAACTATCTGGACAAAATAACAAGGAAGAAAAAAGGAAAGGTACTTCTGCCATGCATGACTTTTCAGATACAAAAATGAAAAATTATCCTTGCACTCCCTGGGAGTGAAATTCACAAAATAGAGTGCTTCAGTGTTTCTCCCATCTTGTCCCTCCTATATATAAACTACATGTACTGTAAAATGTAGTCCTATCACATAACATCAAAGTTAAAAACAAACAAACAGGACTCCAAATTTACCATATTTGCATCTACACTTATTAGATTGTGTCTTCATCTGAGCTACCTGTTTGACCTTGGGCAAATCAGTTCGCTGTCTCCCTAGACTTTAGCATTCTCATTCATACAATGTGGAGGAATTACCTGATATTCCCTGACATTCTAATAAAAGTTGTGACTGCATGTGCTAAGGACCCAAGTGTTTAAAAGAGAAATAAGAGAAGAAAGAAAGCTTAGGGATGGCGATGAAGGAGAGACAAGGAGAAAACACATAATTCTGAAAGACAGTTCCACATTAATAGGTTAAAAGTGTGGTAAAATAAAAGAGTAGGCCTTTGTGCCTCATGCATTCTTTCATCATGCAAAAATGGACTAGTCTTCTTTTATGTAGTCCCAAGAGACTGAATTAGAGTCAAGGAGAGTTGGTTCAAAATGACATATTTTTAGATTAACATATGCATGACTTTTCTAGCTTTCACAGCTATCCAGAAATTGAAAGCCCCAAGAGACAATGCATTCCTGGTCAAGAAAATATTTGAGTAGAAACAAGGTGGTCATTTTTCACCAGATATATTCAGCAGGAACTTGGTGACTTCAAAAGTTGATTCTTAGTGCTATTGAGTGAAGGTGTAACTTAATAGCTTATGGGTCTATGAGACTTTCATTTCAAGATATACATGATTCCATTAGTCCATGATCCTCTAACTCAATAAATAGGTCCTACGTGCTGGTATTCATCAGAGGGTGCACCCAGGCCAATTCAATTTTCATTGTACTATGTTTTGTTTTGTTTTCCCCAACCCTCAACTAAGGGACACTAAAGTGGATTTTCTTAGTCACTAAATCCTGCATGCTTGGTTATGATTTCACTTATGAAAATAGAATAATGGGGATAATAAAAGTTAACCTTTATCAAATACTTACTATGAGCTCAATACATGACAATGACTTATTTATCCATTAGGCAATTGATTAGAATAACCCCTTCAATTTAATACTATGTTATTATTACCCATTTTATAGATGAGATCTCTCAACTTTGTGTAGGTCAGAGTTCAGTGAAGATGAAGAAAGTGATAAAGGAGAGCTCTGTAGCATTAAGTTTTTTTTTTTACTACAGTCTTATCAAATTATATTCACAATACTATTTATAAAAATAATTGTGGTACATACACACAAAGCCACAAATTTAAGTCTCTGTTCTGCCACTGAGTATTAGCATTGGTATTTACTTTATCAATCTTAACCCATTTCCCCATCTGTGAAATGGCCAATCATAAGAATAGCCAATCTTATGATTTCATAAGAAATCATAACTTCTTATTTAAAACTGTTATAATAATCCATCAAGATAATGAAAGTGAAAGTCAATGGAAAGCCTTAGACTATTATATAAAGTAATGATTGCTGTTATATTATTGTCTAATTTATGGCTTAAAATGCCTTCTTCCATTTAATTTGACTCATGTCCTCTACTCGCACTGCTAAATCTCTTAAAATCTTAGAGGTTCTGAAATGTGGTCAACATGATATTTTTGAATACACATTTGGGGCAGACTGTCTCCTTCAAAACTACTCCACTCTATCTTAGTCAAATGACTTAAAAATATCTAAAGTTCTAATTTTTAATTAATTTTTAAAAAAGAATAATAGTGAAAGTTCTATTTAGGGTTCAGATAAAATAACATTAAGTTGTATAAGTAAAATCTTAATTATACTATATGGGAAAGAATAAATGATTAATCATGCTGGTCATCATCATTGTAACCATTAATAGCATTTGTCATGCATATATTTTAAAAGTAGTTTTGGTCCAATAATACACTGTTTATATTTATGTCTTTGTTTCACATAAAACATGACTCTTACAAGTGTGATCAAAACAATTTTGCTTATGCCTTTAAAAGTATCACAATAAATTCTATATCTAAGAATCATAAGCCCTCAGAATTTGAAAGAAACTTGATCACTGTTTTTGTCTAATTTTCAATTTGGCACTTGGACTTCTCAACAGAAATATTACCTACAACTTTTTTCACTAAGAATGACCTTTGAGGACCTGTAGGTCCAGGAAATCCCAAATGAACTTTGTTTAATCTGTATACTCTTAAGTTGAGTAAATGAAAAATTTTCATCACTATTGTTTTGTGTGTGTGTGTGTGTGTGTACTTGAATGTTAAAATAGCTCCAGAAACTCCAATAATAATACTTTACAGAGCTCCACAGTTTCAATGAATTCAGGATGGTCAATTCTTCTCTACAGTGTCTTTACCAATTAGTTATCATATTGATACTTGAACACCTTTAGTGACTGAAGGTTTATTAGCCTTCATAGGATGTAACTATTCTCTACTAGTCAAAAAATTTTAACCTAAGTACCATAGCTCCCTAGACCTTTTAATAAAATATTACATATTACATACTACATCATAAACATCAATTTATATAATGTGTACATGTATGTGTGTATAGGATAAATGAAAAGAAAAATCTAAATAGATGTATATAAAGCTGTTGAATGTGTGCGTGTTTAATCTATTGTGACTCAGACACATCTGGACACTTAAATTTATTTCTGTACATCACATTTGAGAGAAAAACAGTCTAGAATCTTAGTACAGAACACTGATTAAAATATTTCCCCCTCTTTCTGGTAACATAATATATTACATTGATTTATTTTCTTACATCGAATCACTTTTGCATTCCTGGAATAAATCCAACTTGGTCATGGTGGATAATCTTTTTAATAAGCTGTGGATTCCTTTTGCTAGTATTTTGTTGGAAAGTTTGCATTAATATTAATAAGATATATTGGTCTGTACTTCCCTTTCCCTTGACATCTTTATTTAGCTTTGGTGTTAGAGTAATTCTTGAATTATAAGAGTTAGGAAATATTTCCTCTTTTTTTCTACTTTTGGAAGAGTTTGTAAAGGAGGGGGTTAGTTACTTAAGTATTTGGTAGAATTCTTAATTAAAACTATCTGGTCTTGAATTTTTCTTTGTTTTGAGGTTTTGAATCAGTCTCTTCACTTATCACAAGCCTGTTGAAATTTTGTATATCTTGTTAAGTTTAGGTCATTTGCATATTTCTAAGAATTTGTCCATTTTATGTAGAGCATCTAATATGTTGGCATACAATTACTTATACTATTTTCTAATCATTTGCATTTATGTATAATATTCTCTTATGTCTGATTTTAGTTATTTACTTTTCTCTTTTTTTTGTCATTCTAGCTAAAAATTTCCCAATTTTGTTGATCTTTTAAAAAAAACAAATTTTGCTTTTATTAATTCCCTTTATTGTTTTATCTTTCAATTGTCTATTTTGTTCATCTTTCCTTCAATATTTAGTATTTTTTTCCTTCTGCTAGATTTGAGCTTAGTTGGCTCTTTTTCCTGAAGTCCCTCAATGTGTAAATTTAGTTTATTGATTTTGAGACTTTTCCTATTTTTAACATAAGGATTTATAAGTATACATTTTTCTCTGAGCACTGCCTTTGTAATACCCTCTTGATACTTTTTTATTTTTTTATTTTTATACCTGATTTTGCTGATATTTTTAGTTCTTTGTCTATGTTTCCCTTCAAAGCTTTGAGCATATTTATGAAACTTCTTTCTTTGCCTGGTAAGTCTGGCTTTCTTAGCAATGATTTTGTTGGTTTATTTTGTTCCTTTCACTAGGTCATACTTTCCATATTTTTCCAATGCCTGTAATTTTTGTTTTGAAAAGTGATCATTTATTGTAGTTACTGTGAAAATCAGACACTATTTCCCTGAGTTTTCTGTTTTTCTTTCGCCTTTTGATTGTAAAAGGTTATAGCAATCCATTACTTAGTGAGTTTTCCAAACTTTTCTTTTATTGCAAAGACTGTATTCCTTGTCATGTGTGGTCATTAAAATTTCCATTCCTTTAGTTTACATTCAGCTAATAATTTGACAGAAATTGCCTGGAAAGCTAGGAGCTTAAAGAAAAAAAATTTTAAAGTGCACACACAAAATTAAATCAAATACCTTTCTCAGTCTCTGCTGATTTTCTCTGCTGAGATACTCTAACATTTAGCATGGGGCTTCTACTCAGCCTAAGGATCTATCCAAGGTGAACCTTAGGGTCTTCTTAGGTCTTTCAGCAAGGATGTTGCCCTGGGTATCATGCAGCTTTCTGTATATGTAGATACAGATGGGTGTTATTGAATGTCCTTATTTCCCAAAGAATATACTCTAGCTTTTCTTTCTGGGCCTTAGGCAATCACTCATATGTCTCTACCATAATCTTTTGCCCTATACATCTGTAGGTGGTTAGTTCATCTTGCAGAATTTTCTGGTAGTGCTCACATTTCTTTCCTAGTTTCCACATTAGACACAACAAAGAAGGGCACCTTAGTATTAGTCCTTCAGTAGCCCCCAGAAATTCATTTTAACCCAATTCCCATTTATTTTTATGGTCTTAGCTTTTTTAATGTTGCCTTCAGATATTTTACTGTTTTATAGATGTTTTACCAGAGCATATGTGGAAAAATTGGATAAAACTCTGCCATTGAATTGAAGGTAGTATTGAGCTTGTCAGTTGATCACATAACCATTTAGTATTCTGAGTTAATCACTTGTAATACAAGAAAATTTTATCAGTCAATATTTATGAAGAATACTTTTAGAAAATTATTTCCTTTAATAACATGGCCAACTAATGCTGGGAGCAATGCACATCTTTATTCTATCTTAAAGACTTGCTAGAAGTGAATGCATTATAAATTCTAAGAATTCCTGTGGTAGATATGTAATTAAAGGTAGCACTTTACAAATGTATTCACTTACCAAATTTTCTTTCTTTCTTCTAACACCTTAAGGAATATCTATTTAGAATCTATTGGAACAAAGCACGATAATTCAGTAATAATGCAATTCCATTGTCTTAAGATGATTTTCTTCTAAAGTCAGTCAGTTCCAACTCAGCAAGAAGAAGAAAAAGTAAACTAAAATACTCCCCTTTCTCAATGCTTGCCTAGGTCTTTCTCAGAGCTAAGTTTTATATGATTTGGCCAAGAAGTAAATTTTGTTATTGCTACTGTGCACCAATACTGACATCTGGTGGTTTCATGATCTAAGTAGCAGGTCCACCCCAGCTAAGCTCCCACCAGGATGTGTTGGACATGAAGGTGGGCTGGTGACAAATTGGGTTCCCTAGAGCCTGGGCTTATGAAATGCATTCTCCTTGTACTTTGCCCATGCAAACTGTGGATGCAATGGCAGGAGAGCCATTCTTTATGTTCTCCACTCTTACCTGGTGGTTCACTCTGTGATCTCACCCTTGTCACCCATGGGATAAATTATCTATACTGACTAATTTCATAGACAGTATATCACAGATGTAGCTAACAGATCTTCATTTCATTAGGGAAGCTTAATTTAAGTAGACAATCAACAAAAAAATAAAGGAGAAAAATTCAGCTTGAATAGGAGATTTCTGTACATCTAGCACACACAACAAACTCACAACCTCAACATCTGCCATTACCAGAGAAAACACTTAAAAAAAAACAGAAAGAAAACTGACTCATTGTGATTTCCTCTAATGAATACTAAATTTCCAATTATCATCTTAATTACTCAAGCCAAGCTCTTGAAGATAACAACAAAACTCAACAGCAAGTTTTAATACTAATTCTGAGAAGGAAAATTGGCCCCAGAAGCACAATGACTGAAGTTTAGTCCATCTCACTTCTGTACCTGATCAAGTGCTTAGTGAAAACTTTCATAGTTATCATAATCGCTTGGTGGTAACACCATTTTGCTTACATGTTCCAGGAAACACAATCTTCCCTTTTCCTTGCCATATGCCATTGGGCAAGATTTTGCAAACATTTGGGCCTACAGCTAATCCTATAAAATAATAAAAATGTTAGGCAAGGTGGTATTGAATGCCTTCTGGTCAAATTCCATGGAGTCTCCACAGTATCTTTAACTTTTCCTTTAATTCAGTGCATTGATTTTTTAATAAGTGAGAACATTCAATGTCTTTTGTTCCACCTCACTGCTTTTATATATCTGAACAATTTACCATGAGTTTTTATGCATTCTCTGAAGGCCTTATGAAACAAAAATCCCATGCATGTCTGTACTACTGATTTAAGTTCTACATAACTTCCATCCATTTGTTCATCTCTCTAAACATTTGGTATTAAACTGTATTGGGAGAAGGAAGGTATCTAAATCACTCAACAGGAAAACATCACCACATTCAATGATGGTCATGTCACAAACAGAGAACTGCATTCAGTTCATTAACTCATTAAAATTATCTAGGGAAATTTCTTTCCCTAGAAGCAATTTCTTACCTAAAAGTTACCTGGGTTGGTAAAATTTTAGAAATTTTAACTCATAAGGGAAAAAAGATAGATTAGGAACATTTAACTTGAGGAAGGCTTGATTGAAAAGGGAGAAAGCAGAAATGATAGCTGAGTTTAATAATATAGACATATTTTAGCATGTGAAAGAAACAGAGAGAAAAAGTTTGGCTTAATTCCCTTACCATTAGAGCTATCATCTTTGAATGGCAATATGCTGCAAAATTTGCATGATTTTCAGCCATGGCAGTTATATACTGTATTTCTACAGTGGACAAGAGGTTGGAGTAGACAGCCTCTGACATTTTTTCCTCTCTAAAATATTGTGACTTCTAATTATGCTGCAATTAAAAACGATGATGCAAATCTATATTTATTGACATGGAAAGATGCCCATGACATATTGCTGAGTAAAAAATAAAGCAGATTTTAGAACAGTATGTTCGATATTATTGCATTCATATGAAATTTTGTGCATATTTCTGTGTCTATCCAGAGAGAAATGTTTAATGGAATACTCACTCAAACATTAATTGGTTATTTCTAGATAGTTGATTTCAGATGATATTTTTTCTCTTTATATTCAAGTAGTTTTAACTCTTTATTGTTGAAACCAGAAAAATAGAGGTTAAAATAGGGACTGCCTTAAAGAGATTTGGCCTGGAGACAGAAACCACAAGGAAAGAACGTAGGGAGTGGAGAAGGCGGAACTACAAAACCAATGGCGCTGAACAAGTAGAGGACCACCTGTTCAAGTGTCTAGATTAAAATTTTTCCATTACTCAAAACCCAAAAAGCTTAGGTCATGCTCGCGCCACTCGAGTAGCCAGTAGCTAACAGCCACATTTGCTTCTATACAATGCTTGCTTGCTGGCGTCTATAAAAAGACTTAGCTGTAAGCACTTAGCTCGGCTCTCGTTTGCAGCTCTTATGAGCACCATGTCTCTGGACACTCTGAGGGTCTTCCCATGCTCAGGTTAAAACTTTGGCCAATAAAATAACATCTCTGAATCCTGAAAGTTTCTGACAATTTGTCTCTCGCGTTGGTGGGTGCAACATTTATAAGAACCATATATTATTTTTAAAACAATAAAATTAACTTTAAAATTTTTTAATGTATTTGATGGCTGTACAATTTCTTAACAGTATGTCTGAATTAGCACAAACTGTCAATAATTGAAATTGACTTGAAATCTGGGTAATCTGATTGTCCATCATTTACCCACTATGTAGTTTTAAAAGATAATTTTACCTCTGAGTTTTAGTTTTCTCTCCTGTAAAAGGATTAAACACTACCACATAACCTTCTGGTAAGGACTGATTAAGATAAGATGCACTCTGACTTTAATTAGTCTGAGTGCACCTAACTACTTAAATCTCAAGTGCTTGACATTGATAAGTGCTCTACTGCTTCATAAATGTTAGCTATTTTTTCAATAAAATTAACAATGAAATTATTGTCTAATTCATTTAAAAAGTATTCATTAAGCATCTGAAATGATTTATAGTTGGCAGTGATGAGGAAATCTGTTTTGGATTCTATGGAAGATTTTTGTGTGTGTGTGTGTTAGGAGACTTCTTTTAACATACTCTTACAAGTAAGTACTTGGTTTGTCTGCCCACAGACCTACTTGCCCAATAATAATTCCCTTTCCTTAAAACCCCAAACAGGAAGAATCCCATTCTCCACTGTCAACACACAAGTTTCATGGGGGGTGTAGAGGCAGAATTGAGGCATAATTATGTCCCTGGCCTTCTCTTTGAGCCTCAGACTTGAGGCTCTGTCACCTGAGGGTTTGCATGTGCGTGTGACAAACACAACATTAGCCATGATGAAGTGACATCCTGAAGGCATAAATCATGGTGGGAGAAATATGAGGCCTGCCAGGTTTCTGCTTCAGCTCTCAGTAGTCATTCCTCTCATTTCTCACCAGCTTGAACTTGGTGTCCCATCTTCCACTCTGCTCTTTTAAATTTCATCATCACTTCTGCTCATGGCAAGAATTTGGTAGGATTTATCAATAGCCAGCAAGAGGAGCCCTTCACTTCTACTTTCCTATCAAGGCTGGGGTAGAGTAGGTTTTATTACACCATAAATTAGAGCAGGAAAAGCTAATATAATTTATACATTTGTCAAAAAAAAAGGCAGCAGCTCTTTACACTGAAGTTCCCCGTAGCAGATCTGTCATCTCAGTGAGTGGGTTTTGAAATATCAAAAGTACTTACTGTCAGACGCAACCCTGGGATGGAATAGCAAGCCTGTTGGAGGCCTGCTTCCGCACAGTGAGTTCTCAGAGCGAAGAACATCGGGCTTCTCAGGATGCCACCCACGTGCAGAGGAAAAATCTCCAAGTGGACTGAGTGTGGTGAGGGTGGGGGCATCAGAGCCAGTTCCCTGAATGTGTTCTAATATTTCCTAGTCCCTGCAACAGAACCCGGTCCCCTTCAAGAAAGATCTGGAGGTTTTAGACCCAGCTATTTCAGAGTGACTCTACTTGGCAGAGACAAGCAACATATAGCCCCAAGTTTGTGTGCCTGCATGTGTTTCTTTTCCTGCCCAACCTAAGGTTCCAGGAAAGCTTTTGATGTAGTTTCATGTACGCCATGTGAATTTTCAGGAGTTATTCTATTTATACATCAATCTGCCCTCACTATGAGTTTGTGTGATTGGACCTGATTCGTGGCCTGAAAATTCAAAGACGACATAAAATTCCTGCCTTCATGCAAGCTCATATCCCTATTTGGGAGTCAGATACTCCCTCAGGGTGCAATATGGCAATTACTATTGTTGTTTCTGTGTAGGATGAAACAGGAAACTAAGTATAGGCACTCTTAATTCCACTTGGGGAAACTGGAGAAACTAACAAAAATATATCGCTTAAGCTGAAATTTGAAGGAGTACAAAAATTTTCCTGAGGTGTAAAGAGAGGGCATTTCATAGAGAAGAAATAGAATATGCCAAAGACCAGAGATGGAATAAAATTTGGATATTGCAGAGTTGATTCAGCATTGTTATAATGTAAAAATGACAAAGAAATAATTTAGATGGAAAATGTAGAGCAAAAGTGTGTTGGCACACCAATTGATTTGTGTTTCTTAAAATGGGTTGTGAGAGCTGAAGAGTTTGGACAAAGATTTATGGGACATGGGGTAAGCCACGTAACCTCTTAAACCTCAGTTTCTTTACCAAGGAAGTGGGGATTATAACACTTGCCTAAAGGGATCATTGTGAGGATTAAATAAGATAGTGTGTTGACATGTCTAACACAATTCTACAGTCAAGTAGGCATGTGGCATAAATCTGGATCTTGAATTCCAGCTCTTTCCTCAACTGCAGCTCTCAGCAAAATTTACCTACCTTGTGCTCTACCTTTTTGTTTTCTTTGTTTGTTTTGACAAAGGGCATAAAAACAAATCAAGACTAGTGCTGTAACCTTTCAAATTTCCCTATTTAAAAACCAGCACAAAGAGACACACATCTTCTCACTGAATGTCCATAATCGTGGGCAGTAAGGGCTACTAATTTTGGCCCTTGATGTGTTCTGATAAAAAATGTGGAGTTATCTTTGACCTTTCCCCTTCTAACTCATATCAAGTTGAACATGAAGTCCATTTAGTATTGTCCTCACCACTACCCAGAATCCATCCCCTTCTCACTACCGACACTCTTGCCAACGTGGCTCAAGTCACTATCACCCCTCTTTAAGGTAACAAAAGGTTTCTCTGTTCCCTGCTCACCTTTCTTCAGTCTATTTTTAATAAAATGGCTGGAATGATGCTATGAAAATATAGGTCAGATCATGTCACTTGTGTATTCTTTCTTCGTACACCTTTTGGCTCTTCTGGACTATTTTTTTTTCTTTTAAACATATCCTTAATTACATTATAAATATATATTTTATATATGGAACAGTGTAAAAATATGTCTATGAAGTAAAAAAATGTAATAAATTAACACCTTAAACTCACAGTAGTTTAAGAAATAGATGATTACTGTTCATTCTGAAGCCTTCTAGGTTTTCTTCCCTAGTTGAAATTTCTGTCCTATCCTCAGCACAAGTAGCCAGTATATAGTACTAAATTTTGGGTTAATTGGCCACTTGTTTTTTGTCATAGTTTTAGTATTATTGCTAGAATATTAGGCTGTACATATGTTTGATTTTACTGGGTAAGGACAAACTGTTTTCCAAACAGAAGGACCCGTTTACATACCCACTAGTGGTGAATGAGAATTCTTTTGGTTCTGCATACAGGAAAATACTTGGTATTGATAGACTTCTTAGGTTTTGTTAATCTTCTAGGTATTTTATACTTGTACCCTATTCCTAATCCAGCAAGTATTCTTTCAAATATCATGGGCCAGCTGTATTTCCTCTACAGTGATAGGCAGAATCATGTCTTTGCCCATTTTTTAAATTTGTGCTTAATTTTTTTCTTATTGATTTGTTAAAGATATTTATTCATTCTTCAAGGTAAACCTCTTTCATTTATGTGGTTACAAATGTCTTCTCCCTGTTTGTGGATTGTGTTTTCACTTTCTCTATGGGGTTTTATAATGAAGAATGTCCCTAATATTTAAAGAGTCAAATTAATGATTTTATTTATGCTCTGTTCTTTTAGGTGTTGTTTAAGAAGCATTTTCTTATTCTGAAGAAATAAAAACATTGTCCATTTTTGGGAAAAGCTTCATTGATGTGGTTACCATACTTAAGTCCTTAAATTACCTGGAAATTTCATTTATGAGGCAGAATGAGTTGAGCATCCCTCTTCATTTCCTTTTTCCCACGTGGAGAACACTTTTTCACAACAGCAGTGCTTCTTAAATGTACTATAACTTTCCTACTAATCTGTTTTGCTATTTTTTTTTAATGTAGCAGGTTTCCTTATATGTGTACATCTCCTTCTCTTCTGTTTCTCTGGTAGTTTTTTGGTTAACTTTATTTTTATTGTTGACACCACTACAGATGTCTCCCTCACCCCCCACTTTGCCAGCCTCTACCCAGCCCCAGCCCCTCCTCTCTCCGGCCTTCACCACACTGTGGTCTGTGTCTGTGGGTCTCTGGAGAATTTTTTAAACTCTCATTTATCTAGTCAAGGAAGTTCCATTTCAGTCATAGTTCCAAGAGAATTTTCATTATAAACAATTGCCAAGTGTTATGGAGAGATTTTATTGCATCCACCGAGATTTATTTGTTATTCTATCTGTTAAAATGATAGAATAAATGTAAAGATTTTTCTAATATTAATCAGCCTTAGGACAATCTCATATTAATCATAATGCATTTTTTAAAAAATCCATTGTTGAATGCAGTTTGCTGAAGTTTTGCATGTCCCTGAGTGGAAGGGGTCTGTTAAGTTCCTGTCATATAATTTTTTGGTGTTTTAGTTATAAAATAATATTATTCTTTAAAAAAAGTTGGAAAGTGATGTCTACCCTCTTTATTTTATTCTTTGAAAGACTTTTTTTTTTTTTTTTAGATTTTATTTATTTATCTTTAGAGGGGAAGGGAAGGAGAGAGGGAGAGAAATATCAATGTATGGTTGCCTTTCATGCATCCCCTGCTGGGAAGTGGCCTGCAGGGAACCGGCCTGCAACCCCGGAATGTGCCCTGACTGGGAATCGAACCGTGATTGTCTGGTTCGCAGGCCCGTGCTCAATCCACTGAGCTATACCAGCCAGGGCTGAAAGACTTTTTGTAAGATTGGAATTTTTTTGTCTTTTAGATGTTTTATAAAATTAACCTTCAAATCAAGTGGGCTGGTTGCTTTGTTTGTGGGAATGGATAAAAACATTGTTCAATGTCAGTAATGTTATTAAAAATCATTCAAATTTTCTACCTATTTCTCATTTTTATTCAGTCAGGTTTAGTAAACTATATTTTTGAGGATTTAATTAATATAAATGTTTTTCCATTTATTTCAATATTTGTTTATTATACATACTGCCTGTTTTTTCTATTAATCATTGTTGGAACAACAGGTATGTCTCTACTCCTTTCTTAACATTATTAGTTACGTTTTTTTCTCTCATTTTGTCTCTCTCTTTCTCCCTTTCTCCTTTTCTTTCTCTCTCTCACATGCACAGATAAGGAAATATCTTTGTTTTTATTGTTCAGTCCTCATTTCTTCAGACTTTTCATGCCACTATTTTAATAATTTTTTTAAATGAATTAACTTTTATCCCTTTTACTTTTTAATATAAAGATTTTGGAGCTATAAACTTCTTTTCAGGTATAATTTTAGCTACAATACAAACTTTTGATAGAATTTCCATAGTTATTCAGATCTAAATATTTTTTGATGTCCATTTTAAGTTTTTACTTGACCCATGACTAATTCAGAATGTCATTTTATTGAAATTTCTGAACATATATAATGTAATTTTTTCTGATGTGCATGTGCAATAAGTACACATCCACACATATTTATTTATATTTACTTTTGTTGTCTCTTTATATATATTGACATATAGCAATTTCATTTTAGTCAGAAAATTTAGTGATATAATATTAATTTTGTGAAACTTATTAAGAAAAATTTTTAAGATTTTATTTATTTATCTTTAGAGGGGAAGGAGAGAGGGAGAGAAACATCAATGTATGATTGCTTTTAGTGCATCCCCTGCTGGGAACTGGTCTGCAGGGAACTGGCCTGCAACCCAGGCATGTGCCCTGACTGGGAATTGAACTGGGATTCTCTGGTTCGCAGGCCTGCGCTCAATCCACTGAGCTACACCAGCCAGGGCAAGAAATTTTTTGATATAAAAAATGTTTATTTATAAAGAACTTATGAAACTCAAAACAAAAAACAAACAAACAGCCTAATTAAAAAATGAGCAAAGGATCTGAATAGACACTTCTCCAAATAGGACATACAAGTGGCCAATAGACATATGAAAAGATGCTCAATGTCAGTAACCATCAGAGAGATACAAATTAGAACCACAATGTGATACTATCTCAGGCCTGTCAGAATAGCTATCATCAATAAATCAACAAACAAGGGCTGGCAAGGGTGTAGGGAAAGGGAAACACTTTTGCGCTGTTAGTGGGAATACAGGCGGGTGCAGCCACTATGGAAAGCAATATGGAGATAACTCAAAAAAGGATATGCGTTTTGACCCACAATCCCAAGTCATCAATGTTCACCCATGTGCATTCCAGTCCACTCTCCTTGGCTGCCAAGTTACATTGATGTTGCACAAACCATTCAGTGACTGGACTCTTTTTGGACAGACCTCGGATGTCTTATGTTTTTGAAACTCTGTGGCTGTTTTTCCTTCTAGTTCATCCAGGAAGAGTGCTGCCCTTTGGGGTTTTGGCTTAACATAGATAATCTATTTGACCTTGTGTTGTAGCCCCCAGACTTTCTCTTCTCCTTAGTTTTCTTAAAACTCTGGGTTTAAGCCCCTAGAAATACACCAACGTTCTCAGCAGAAAATTGTCTAGAATGCTCTCATTTCTCCCTTTGTGCTCATACTCTCACACAGTCTCTGGCCCCTGATTTTTTTCTATGATGATTTTTGTTGTGCATTAAAAATAAAAAGTTAAAATTTATTTTAACTCAGAATACTAAATTTTTATACTGACTATAAGGTCATTATATCTAATGCTAAAGTAAAGCAAAATATAATTAAACAAAAGAAAATCAATTAACTCTTGAGATTATAATTGATGGTCAATAAATATACTACTAAGTTCAAATCAAAGTGACAAATTCATAATATTGTTTTCTCTGTTTCCTGGTTCCATGTCCAGAATTAGTAAGAGGTGACAACTGATTGAATATTAAGCTACTAGAATATGTAGATTAATAAGCACCTTAATGAATTCATCTAGAATACATTAAATCCCTGAACTCTGAAGTTCTTTCCTTCCTGGAAATATAGGAGCCTTCACAAACAAGCACAAGCAAATGAAATTAGACTTTCAATCACTGGTCAGATAATTAAGTATTAAACTCCTTGGCTTTTCTCCTCATGTTTATTAGATGTTCTTCATTAACCAGATATGGAACTGAAGGGCTCCATCACTGTCAGCTGGCATTACTCCCTGGACAAACTTAGAAGACTTTGCTCCTGATATGAACAATTTCATGGGGAGATAGACCTTGGAAAGTTCTTGGGTCTCCAAGACTTAGAAACCATGCCAAGCACTATTCTCCTGGTAATCTCTTTGTACAGCAATGGGTTTAGCCAGACCTGAGTTTTAATCCAAGTCCAGCATTTTAAATCATGTGATCATGGATGATTCTATTCTCCTGTATGCATCTGTTTTCTCTTTGCCTTAGGTGAGGGATTTAAATTTTAGTCCTTATCAACACAGAGCTTTTAAGAGTCTGAAAGATTCAAATGACTGTGGTCCTTGTATTCATATATATCTAAGTTGGTTTTTTTATCCATTGGCAATACAGGGAGTATGGCCATGCTTTAGCAAAGGGAAGTCATTCAATTCATGAATACACATGATGGCTTTCCTGTTTCTCTCCTTGGTGGTTAAGCAACACAGAACAGTGAGATAAGAGAGTTTAGCTTCATATACATGTGCCCAGGAACATGTGCCTAGATTCTTTGAGAGAGAGGCTCACCTTGTCACATACCTTTCATGAGCCTGGAAAGGAAAACCAAATGCATTATGTATCACATTCTAGCAGATAAAATATCAGACAACATTCTTCCCCAAATCCTGTAAGATAGGCATTGCATTCTTATTTTGCTTAGGAGAAAAACCAGGGCTCAGAGTAGATAAACAGCCTAAACCTTGAGAAATGACTAGCACATAGCACTGCCAGAGGTAGAATGCCACACTAACCATTACTGTCACTTCATGCCTATCGCCGTTCACTGTTGATGGACTTGACTTCTGGTCCTGCATCTCTTCTTGCAGGTTACTGGCTGTGGGGAAGGACCATGACCCCCTCTTGTCTTCAGTTCTCCCCAAATCAAAGATGAATAATAATAGTATTATTTTCTTCCACCTTCTTGTTTTTATAATGATTGTATTAGAAACTATATGGATACAATCCTTGAAAGGTTTAAATGCATAATAACTAAGCTTAAACCTTGGGAGATGTGTCCTAGGATCACAGTAATACTATGTCATAGAGATTAAGGACCCACGCTCTGAAGCTACATGACTTCAGTTAGAATCTTGGCTCCCTCTCTTACTTCCCCACCTTGAAAATGAGGATACTAAGAGTAAGTGCAGGACAAAGTTGTGGTGAAGCTTGAAAGAGTAATTTCATATAAAATACAGCCTGACACCCAGTAAATGTTCAGTAAAGTTAGCTGTTATAAGTCCCACTACGTGTCTGGCTCCAGGGAGTATTTTAATAATGCTCCTTTCTTGCTCTCTTACATATAAAACTAATTCCACATGGTTGTGAGCACTTGACACATACAAGAATTTTGCACCTTTTTTTTTTTACAAAGCTAAGTGGCCCATAATTCTTCCTATTTTATCCTCCTCTCTTCCTTTATTAATGCACTTATTTATTGAATCATTCAACAGATCATATCATGCACCTGCCTACAGTAAATGGGAATCTCACAGGATATTTTGGGAAAGTGAGGAGGAGGAGGAGTCAGGGATGGAAGGGTGGAGAAGGAGAACAGCTTCCCCAAGCAGAAAATGAGTCTTTCCACACAAGACAGTGCCTTAGGGTGGAGGTGGGGTATAAGCTACAAAGAAAGGATTTTGTTCAAGGCAGAAGCAAAACCCTCAGGGGATTCCAGGAAAGCTTCTCTTTTCCTTTTATTGGAGTTCTGTGCTGGAGCTATAAACCCTCCAAATGAGTTGAGATCATTAGGGAAGCTCCACTGATCACTGGTGAAAAAATATAACAATTAGAACCAGAAGCCTAAGAGTGGGAAGCCTGGGGAGGGGAACAGAGGAGGAGAAAAAAGCAGGGATGGCTTTTAATACTTAATAACAAATACTAATAATGGCAGCGAGTCGGGGTCTAATTAAAAGTTTCTAAAAAAGAAAGATTGAAAGAGATAGAGAAAGGAATTCATCCGTGATATGTTGCCTGCCTGGAATCAGGAAGTACTCTGGCCTTGGGAGGGGAGTGAAAATAAGGAGTCGGGCTTTTGGGTTCCAGGCCTGGTCTTGAGTGACTTGAGCAACCTTGGCAAGCAACCCCCCATCTCCAAACCTTATTTTTCTCATCTGTAAAATGGTGCCTGGCTTTTTATCTAATTGGGTTTAGTAACAGATATGAACTGTATTAACACTACATACAGGAATGAACTGCTGTCTATCCTTCAAGGGGAAGCATTGCCTAAGAGTTTTTATGAATAACCTCCAAGTCCTTTGCAACTTGATGATTTTATGTTTCCACCAAAATAGATAAGTAAATAAAAGATGTCATATCTGCACTGATATTTCAAATAAATAGAAAAAGTCATGGAGCTTGGAGTTTAAATGATATTCTTGAAGGACTTTTGCCCCCAATAGTTCTATTACTCATCTATAACAGTCTTGGAATTTATTCCCATTAGACATTCATTCCTTTGGTGTAATCTTGCATATCTTCATCTTTCTCTGATGAAAGTGCAAGTGGATGATAAGTCATAACCTACCACTAGCAATGAACTTCACATTAATAGGCAAATTCTTTCCTAAGGAGACAGTTTTATGGTCTGAAGGAAAGGAAATAATTGACAAACTGGAAATTTGTAATGGCTAGTATAATATAAGCTTGGGTAGGAAGAGAGCTGGCAATTGACTATCTTAAAAATGTCACTGATCATGAAATATCACTGGCAAAAATAAATAAATAAATACATTGATTAATGAATGACTATTGACTACCTACTGTGTGTCAGCTGCTTTAGATGGGTAGGTCATTTACACTGCACATAAGATATTCAACAAGGCGAATATCTTATAGACAGAGAATTTAAAATGCAAAAAGAACACATAATTCACCAGAAATCAAATGGACAAATAAGAGAGGCAGGAGTTGACCACAGAGCCCTGTCCTTTGTGCAGTACCTTGCTGCCCTCTCTCCTGCTTTCCATGTTCTCTGGCCCCAAGAGGCCTTCAGGGCTGCAAGTGAACCACAACCCTGCAAAGGAATCTAGACACAGACTGTTTACAAAATCACCTGATTTTCCAATTTGTATTTTTGCAGTTGTTTCATTCCTTCATGAATCCACACTCAGTATATATTCACCTTATATCTTCTTTTAAATTTTCTAGTAACATTGGTTGGTGGGTGCCTCTCTCTCACAAGAGGTTTTCAGTGGCAGCCTAAGGCATTCAGTTTTGGAAGTCAAAAAACTATGTGATCATGTTTTAAAAGATGCTGAGGCCCTACCTCAGAGACTGATTCAGTAGTTACAAGAATGGTCTGAAATACAGGTGTTTTTTAAGCAGCATGGCCCAACCACTCTACCCTAGGCAATTCTAATGCAGTGAATTCAGGGGCTACTCTTGGAGCACAGCATAGACGAACCCTGAATTCAAATCATGGTCCTGCCATTCACTAACT